>NW_022631010.1:11935411-12557634 GCF_010015895.1 Lontra canadensis
GCGCCCCTCGGCACAGAGTTTTAATGGTATTGTCTGTGCCAGTGGTTCTCCAAGCCTGGTCCCCAGACGAGCAGCTCCAGCAGTCTCTGGGAACTGAATCAGAGAGGCGGATTCTCAGCCCTACTGAATCGGTAACCTTGTTTTCATGAGCCTTCCAGATGGTTCTGGGGTACACTCACGTGTGAGAAGCACTGCTCAGTAAGGAGCATCTAGATCCCTCTCTGTTAAAGAACTACCACTGACTCCCTGGGCTGTCCAGGCTCTCCTGAGCCAATGTCCACTGAATGCGGAAGTAGCCAAATTGTAAATCTCAGCTTCTTATCTCCCAAGACCCGATACACTGATTGATTGAATTCTCCCCCCAGCCCCATCGCTTCCGTGGGTTTTGAGGCTCCACTCTGGGATGAGACATGTGTGCGTTTTCACGTTTCTGAAGCTGAAAGTTGGCCTGTTCTTGTTTTGTTTTCACTTTAAACCATTTTGAATTCCTGTGAAGCGAAGCAGAGAGGGCCAGTTAAAAGGCCTGCTTCAGGACAGAGCTGTGAATCAGCAGATGAGCGAGTGGGTGTTGTAAGCTTCAATGCCCCCATCCCACCTGGGCGCTCACTTCTTGCAAATGAAGATAATGGGGTTCATTTGACTTACTGCTGGGTTGAATTTAGAAACCACCACTCTCTGCCTTCGGAGGGAGGGCTGAGATCATTGGTTCATCTGTGGAGTGGGTGAAACTTGTCTCCGTGGGCCACCCACGACCACCTTCCATCTCTGTGGCTCCCTTGGTTCTCGTCCTGCTTTTCAAGACCATCTGTCCCAGAACTCAGTTCTTCTGTGTCTCCTCGGTAGCACACTGTCAGCCCTAACTTCGTAGTTTCTCCCTGTGATACCAAAAGTAGTAGTTCCTTTAGACCGTGAGTTGCGACCCCAGGTGCCTGTGGGAGAGAGGAAGTTGATTTGAATAATGAAAAAGTACCAGGTGAAGACAAATAAGGGATGGTAGAGACGGTAGCGAGTTGGAGTGTCCATACACCCTCGGGAGGTGGGGGGGCAACATCTACCTGTCTCCAGTCAATTTTCCAATGATATAAGAATATACGCCTTGAGGTTGTTGGATGGTTGAAGATGGTGGTGTGTTTTCCATGAGATACTGGACATCTGGATTTATTTTTACATGAAATCTCCTGATGCTAAAATGTTGACAAATATATTCATTTTTAAACACAAATGCGCCAAATGACAGACTCTCTGTGGCTCATTTACAACCTTAGCTATAGACATCAGCCAGCATGCTGCATGAAGGCACTTAGAGTAAGATAAATGCTAATATTTACCTAATGTGTTTACTTTGCTGGCATTTTAAATGAAGATGCCTGGTTTTTTGGGTTTTTTGTTTTTGTTTTTGTTTTCCTTTTTACCTTCTTTTATCCAGCTACTCATCTAAGAATTACTTTTTGATGATTCTAAGCTTGGATAAATCATTTCCAGTACATGGGATTTTTTATTCTCGTTGGTAAAAATAAGAAGTTAGGGTACCTGGGTGGCTCAGTGGGTTAAGCCTCTGCCTTCGGCTCAGGTCATGATCTCGGGGTCCTGGGATCGAGCCCCGCATTGGGCTCTCTGCTCGGCGGTGAGCCTGCTTCCTCCTCTCTCTGCCTGCCTCTCTGCCTACTTGTGATCTCTCTCTCTCTCTCTGTCAAATAAATAAATAAAACCTTTAAAAAAAAAAAAAAAGGGAAGTTGTACCAAGTGACCCTGGAAATTGTTTTCTCCTCTAAGGGTTCAGGACTCTCTTTGCAAGAGAAAATATACTAGATGCCAAGGAGGATGTGGCTTAGTTGCTTTGGAGGACATTTGTATATAGGTATATATATATATATTTGTATATAGGTATATATATATGTATATATAGGTAGACATCCCTAGCTTAATGTGGGTTACATCACCCTTGCCAAAGCCAGTCCTCACACTGCTAAGAAAGGAGTTTGTGTGGTCGGACAGGGAGAGAGGAGAAGTATTTTCATAAAAGAGGCAGGACTTGCTGCTGGTCCCGTTATGGTAATGTCTACAGTGTGTGGTCCACCAGAAGACAGAAGGCCGTGCATAGGGGCATGTGATAAAAATTTGAAAAAAAGTCTCATCTTCCCCACAAAGGAAACCCCATTCCCGACTCCCTGCAACCCCAGCCCAGACACCCCAGTGTGCCTTTTTAATTCACACAATTTTCTTCTAAACACAGTTGGGCTTTTGCTGTTTATAGAGTTTCATGTACTGTATTTTACTTAAAATTTTTATCACATGTATTTTCTTGGTCCTTACAGTGTTTTTCTTGGGCTTTGGTATAATTGTAAATCCCCACGATCTTGGAGGTGGATTTTCTTGGTGTTGCCCAGTCTTCCTCAGAAAACTTCTAGCCCCCTGGGGGCTTCTGGGCAGAATGCAGGGGCTTCTTGGGAGACAGGTTTTCATTGCAGGGGCGGGGGGGGGTTGGGGGTAGAGGATGGTGGGGGGCTCTCTCTGCTGTGTGTCATGAACTTGACAGGTTTCCTAGGAAGAGACTCTGTGCTCTAGGCCTAGCCCCAAGCAGCTCATTTTGCCCTAATTGTGAGTGTTATCAAATGACTCCACCAGGGAATGCAAAATGAGTTCCTCTATTTGTTCCAGAAGCATAATAGGAAGTTGGGATTTCACCTTTTGGCCCCTGGGAGAGGAAACTGTCACTAGCTTTAAATTGCTTCTCTACTTATCATGTAGCCCCAGGTCTCCCTGCTGGCAGAGATGGCCGCAGTGAACAGAGTGTATGTGGAAGACGACCTCACACACGCTGGTTTGTTTTCTTTAAAGAATAGGATACATGAGGAGATGGGTTGAATACCTCACCCCCTGAGTAATATGATCTAGAACGAGTTTAATAATCACAATGGGGGGCTGGGCAAAGTGCAGCCCAGAGCCAAACCCACCGGTCAGCCCAAGGTTGTATGGCCAGTGAGTTAAGAATGGCTTTGACATTTTTAAAGCGTTAATGAAACATAAAAACCGTACAACACAGAATCACCGGCGGCCTTCTTAAAACCTAAACTACATATTTTCTGGCCCTTTACAGAAATGCTGACCAGAGATCCCCAATAATTAATAAGAGCAGCAGCCATGGGGTTTTTTAGTTTATATTGGATACCAGGTAATGTTCAAAGTGCTTGACCATATATTCTTCATTTCATTCTCACAGCAATCCTCTAGGATGGGAATGGTTGTTACTATTTTACAGAGGAAGAACTAGGCCCAGAGAGGTTGAGTCACTTGCCCAAGGTCACACAGCCCATAAGCGGCAGAGTCTTGAAGCCAGGCATTGGCCTCCCTCCAGATTCTGTATTCTGTCACCGCCTAGCGACTTCTTCCTGAACATTATAAAATTTTACACTACTTTTGAGGTAAAAGTTAATGTCCTTATCTGTGGGAGCTGAAATCATACACCAGTACTTCTCAAATGGGGGGGGGGTTTTCTGCAAAATACCCTACATGTAAAGGAGGCTCGCTGGTCAATGAAGCCCGAGAGGGCCTTGTTACTACGGAATACCGTAGTATTCCACAAAGCTGTAATGTTCTGGTGTGACTCTCCACACACAGGGGGTGGTATTGAACTATTTACCAAACTTTTTTGTTTCTTTGTTTGTTTTTTCCTATTGAAGGGACACAAATGAAAACCTTACAGAACTACTGCTTTGTTGGGGAGGAAAGTCAACAAGCAGTATCATAGAGGCATTCTCAGTCCCATAGTTTTCCAGAAGTATGAAAGCAGTGTCATCTAAACATTCATTGTTTCATCTTTTTTTTTTTAAAGATTTTATTTATTTATTTGACAGAGATCACAAGTAGGCAGAGAGGCAGGCAGAGGAGGAGGAGGAAGCAGGCTCCTCTCCAAGCCAGAGAGCCAGATGTGGGGCTCAATCCCAGGACCCTAAGATCATTACCCGAGCCAAAGGCAGAGGCTTAACCCACTGAGCTACCCAGGCGCCCCTTATTGATTCATCTTTATATACATATGCTTTTGATTCCATTTTCTTGCTGCCACATTCCCCTCCCTCTCACACCACCTCCAGCCCCACACCTTTCCTGTTGCCTGGGAAGGTCAGGGGACTTGTCCATAAAAAAGAGAAAGGTAATGAAACAAAAACGCACTGATTTAGATTCTTTTTGATATCTTGTATTGAAATCCTAATTCGCTTATGGGAGTACCTCTCGATTTGATGCACCCACGCTCTGTAGGTTGAGAGCTCTAGGCCAAAATTCACCAGAGGTTCCCTGATTTGATTATATTTATCACTGAGCTTCCACATGGTGAGATAGCGTTCATTTTGGCCTGGCTTACTTTGCCAACATCATCCGCCAGTTCGTGTAGTAGGAGTATGACTTCAGAGGTTATAAGTACAGGTATCAGCCAGAGAAACAACTTCATGAATACCTTTTTTTTTTTTTTTTTAAGATTTTATTTATTTTATTTGAGAGAGAGAGCTGCTGAGCAGGAAGCCTGACATGGCCCTCCATCCCAGGACCTTGGGATCATGAACTGAGCTGAAGGCAGATGCTTAACAAACTGAGCCCCACATGAATACTTTTTAATTCACCAGCTGTTTATGCTTTTCTTACCACCAGGACTTTGCAGATTTGACAATTGAACCCCCAAAGTCACTTTCACAAAACTGGCTTCTACCTGGCATAGGAGGGTATCCTGGTTTTCTTGAAATCTTGAAATTCTTCAGTTATTCTCACTGGGGTTTTGAATGTGTTCTGGAGTTTGTAGGAACGGAGGTGCTCTTTTAACCTGAGTCAGGAAAGAACATCGCGTATTACTTAAAGTCTGTAGGCACAAGTGAATGTAAGGCGTTCATGTATTCTGAGTGTATAGCTGCGGTTAGATTTTCTTCGTGTTTCTTCAGCTAGGTCTGTTTACGAAATAAACTGACAAGAGACAAATTAACAGAAAAGGCACACAAATTTATTCATTTTTCATTTTGTGTGCATGGAGCCTCACATGAGAAAGTAAATACCCAAAGGAGCGGGGATATTTGGGGGTTTCCCTTCTGAGGAAGGGAAAGAAAGGAGGCAAAAGGCAACTTTCAGGAGAGCAAATGATTTTTTAGGAAAGATCAATGGGCCCTTAGGAAAATAGACATGAAAATTTTGTGACAATATCTGTCTGAGTGTGGTGTCACCATTGCATCTTCCAGAAGGGAAGGTTAGAGCTGCTCCTGGTTGGGGATTTTTGACAGTGGGATTCTTTCGGGGAAGGCCCTGCTTGTAGTAAGATTAGGGATTTCAGGAATTCGGATACCTTCAGCTCAAAATAATTTTGATACCAAAGTGGCATATTCTGGGTGGCTTATGATTCCTTCAACAGCATATTTATTGGAGTAGATACCTGGCATAAAATGTGATTATTTGAGACAAGGTTTTATAGATGCACTAGGACATGTTTACAGGGGATCTGTAAAAACCGGCTTAAGTGATGCAAAAATTGTCTCTTGGAATGGTAATGAACAGAAACCCATTTGGTAGCGGAGTTCGACACTTGAGCTTCTGAACGATGACCTAGAACAGCACAGTGTCCTCTCATTTCTTATGACTATTTAGAGGTTCTTTTTGACCTAACTGTTCCCAGTGTTGTCAAGATAACCAGCCAGGCTGACAGACTGTTTTGACTATCTGTGAGTGACTAAACTAATCTTGACTAGGAAAGCACAGATATTATCCAGGCCCATCCACATTTGTCTTCTGCACACAGCCGCACAAAACCCATCTACGGCAGCTTGGTTCCTGCCCAAATACTCCTTCCCCATGCTCTGCAGGTGACTGGAGAATCAGATGGCACTCAGTACCCCCCTCCTTTCACCTTGATCAGCTTTCCTCTGAGGACAGAGAACAGCAGATGAAAAACTTGTATTTTCTGGAAGACACTCAGACCATGTCAAGAGAAAAGGGCCCCAGGTTGCTCTTCCCTTTTTCCTCACTCCTGTCTTGGTTCTGAGATTTGAAAATTTTATCAGAATTATTACGGACTTCCCAAGGGCCTTTGTGATTTCCATGGAATTGTCACTCAACTGACCTTGGGTTTTTCTCTGCAAGATCCCCATGACTGTTTGGGCACTAGCTTCGGTCGGTCGTCACTGGTCATTATAGGCTCCTTCATTTTCCCTTCCATCGGGGGCTTATCAGCTGGATCGTATCTGGGATCGCAAGTTGAGCTTCTGCATTTTGTGTGGGATTCTTCAGCCTCTCTGTTATCTTCCCCTCTTCCCTCTCCCTCTCTCTCTCTCTGGATAGCAACGGGGGTGACTTTCAGTTTTCTCTGCCCGATTTGTTCTTGCAGTCAGCGCTGTCATTGTCTGCCTGTTTGCCTGCCGTCCCCGGCCAGGAGGGAGTTTCCAGCACTGTCACAGATCTGTCC
Organism: Lontra canadensis; assembly: GCF_010015895.1. Classification (NCBI taxonomy): domain Eukaryota; kingdom Metazoa; phylum Chordata; class Mammalia; order Carnivora; family Mustelidae; genus Lontra; species Lontra canadensis. The sequence continues at coordinate 11,941,848 of NW_022631010.1, forward strand.
TGATGACTGACACTCCGTATGTTCTACCTGTGTTTTTCTCTCCTTAGGAGAACCCAGAGGAAATTGTTTACATGAAAGAGAAAACGGTTGTATTTTTTTCTTCTTAATGTGATGTAGAAATCGGTCTGTGATATCCAGACATTGGTAGATCTGCTCCCACATCATTTTAGAATGGATTCAGCATCTTAGATGAGCACATTTGAAGAGTAAAATGTGATTTTGGCAGCGGGGTGGGGGTGGTCAAGTCCTGCATCAGTCACCAATCTCTCTGCTCTCCTGTGTCTGCCTCTGGGGTTTGGTCATCCCTGGGCCAGCCTCTGCTTCAGCACTGGGGTGAAGGCCATAGGGACTGGGACTTTAAGAACACAGGCCCTCGGCCCCTACTTAGTCCTGCTGCTGTGTTGGTTCCAGCTCTGGTGCTCAGGCCTGTTCGCTGGACCAGTGGGGGCACAAGTACCCTAGTTCTGGGAAACAGACATCTGTCTTGTTTTTGTACCATTCATTCACTCATTCATTCATTTTTTTTTAAGATTCTGTTTATTTATTTGATACAGAAAACCCAAGCAGGGGGAGTGACAGGCAGAGGGAGAGGAACAGGCAGGGAGAGAAAGAAGCAGGCTCTCTGCTGAGCAGGGAGCTCCACACGGGACTCGATCCCAGGACCCTGGGATCATAACCTGAGCTGAAGGCAGACGCTTAAACGACCGAGCCACCCAGGTGCCCCTGTCGAAGTTATTCAATAAATGTTCTCACCAAAGCCCAGACTTCCAGATCCGACCTGTCCAGATGCTATGCTTCCCTCTCTCACAGTCCCAGGGAGCTGTTACTTCTAAGGGCCTTCCCCAGGGCCATCTCCTGCTGCCTGATGAGATCCTACAACATCGCTGGCAACTAGATATGCTGGGGCTGGGGAATAGCCCTTGAGCCAGCCTCCTTCTGGGCACCGGTTCCGCTTTTGTGCTGCTTGTAACTTTCTTTAAAATACTTGAGCACATACTGCGATTTTTGTATGATTTTCACCCGAAACAAGGGAGTGAAGATTTAAAATTCAAAGTGTCTCCCTTGGCAGTACTCTTACCCTAAGCATGCTTAGTTAGCATTTAAGAACTTTGAATCAACAGCTCCTAGGCCATTCATCGTATATAAATTGTACCTCAATAAAATTGTTCAAAAAGCGAAACCAGACAAGTCGGTCCTCCTGTGGCCACCTCCACACGCTCTTCAGTTATCTTTATCTGTGATCAGTACCAGGTGCTCTGACACTAGCATCACATGATTGTGGCATTAGAGGCACCTTCAGGGCCTGGTAAAATGCAGGTAACTGGGCCCCATCCCCAGCATGGCCAAATCTGTAGATTTTAGGTGGGGCCTGAGAGTTGTCATTTCTAATAAAGCTTCTCTGGGATGTCCATGCCGCTGATCGGAGGGCCACTTGAGAAAAGCCGGCATAATGGAGAGTAGGACTGCTTTCTCATCAGTGGACTTCTTAACTGTGTACAAGATAAGTGATTTTTTTTTCTAGAAATGATGTCCAAACGCTGCTACTCTTGTGTGAACAGGGCACAGAAGTTCACGCCAGCCCCCATGGCCTGTCTTGGAAGATTGCAAGAAATGTAGACTCTTCTACAGCACAGACACTGTAGACCTATTAAATCCAAATCTGTCTTGAGAAAATTTCCCAAGTGATCTAGATGCCGGGTAAAGTCTGAAAAATACTGGCCTACACCAAAGGTAGCCCACGTGGTCTGGTTTAGTGATCCTCCATTGTAGGTTCACATTAGAATTACCTACAGTCTCTAAAAGGTAGCTTGATGGTCCAACTGGGCTCAGATTGTTAATGAGAAACTCCAGGAGAGGCATCCAGGCTTCAGAAATGTCTTATAAGCTCCCCAGAGGCTTCTGAGGTACAATAAGTTCTGGGAACTACTAATCTGGTCTCTGAGTAATAGCCACATAGTATTGCTGTAACAGTTTACCAGCTGGAAATGGCTTTTGCTTGGCCTGTCTTTGAAATGGTCAGTATTGACAATTTAATGGCAACTGATACCTGACCCTGACAACTGAATTCATTTCTTTCCCCTTACATGAATAGACCCATTAGAGGAAATATGTAGAGTTCTACCTACAGTGTCTCTCCAGTCTAATAACACCCTTTAAAGCTCAAATGCCTTCCTAAAACCAAGTTTCTGGTTGAATATAAAGATAGCTACTCCACTCTGATTTTTCCTCTGGAATTTTGTGAGATGTTGCAATTTTACATTCTAGCACATTATAAAGAGTCTTATCTTGCTGCAACATTAGACCCTGTGGAAATCTTGGAAAGCTTCATAGTTTGTCTCTAGTGCATGGTTTTAAGGGAGGAAAAATGAATTTCCCTCTACCTTTCTGGGTTCCTGGCTGAGACATCCACTTCTAATAAGAGAGAGATGAACAGGAGAAAAAGAAATCTAATTATGTGTGTACAGGAGCCCCCCAAGATATGAAAGGCTCTCTGATAATCAGGTAATTGAGGTGTACTTGCCATCCTGAGCTAAGGAGAAAGGGGGCAAGGCTCTGGGACTTCAGAGGTAAGGAAGACAATTCACAGGAAGATGAGAAAGGCAAATGTTTGGAAACAAATGATTGTCATGCCCTGTGGTGAAGACTTTATTGTGTTTAAAAAAAGAAGAAGAAGAAGAAAGAGAAAATAGTTATCTTTGGTAATAGCTCTCTTCCTGGTACAGGCCTCTATCTAAATTCTTTTAGGCAGTTAAGAGAAAGGTAAAAAGCTCTTCTTGAGTTTATCTGGCCTTGATTGTCTTTAGCTCAAAATAATGCAGTGCCAAAGTGGCACATTCTGGGGTGGCCCGCCCTGAACCCCATCAGTAAAACAAGTCTTATTACCAGAATTCACAGTACAGTGGAATCAAGGCTGTATGTCAAGTTCTATAAATTCCTGGCTCATGTTGTTTGAGCAAATAACAAATAAGTAACTGTTTAGAGCAATTGAACACCTTGAGAATAGCCAGCTGAGATCTGCCTTGACTTTTTCTGATCCCCATGTACTTAAACAAAAAAACCAAAAACAAAAGCTCTCCACGGGTCAGGGTTTATGAGTTATAGGTAACAAGAAGGTCCCATATTTTAAACATCTCAGAGGGCCCTGTCCATTGATTATTTTCACAGTGTGGACATCGGGAAGGTGAAAGTCACTCCCTACAACGTCTTGCTACCTCCTGTTTGCACATGCAGGATAGTGAACCCAAGTAGGTCACATGCTAGCAAATGCAGATTTGTTCAGCCCAGGTAAGGAGGGATAGGACAAAAACAAAGTAAGTCGGGAACTGGAGGGGAGCTCTTTCCAGAGCCCTTACTAGAAGACCGGATATCCCGGCCAAAGGCCCTGTAGGAAACCATCGTCTCCCATAGGAAATGAAACCCGGATCTTCCTAGGTGGGCAAAAGAAGTAGATACTCCAGGTGGGGAGGGGCCCCTCTTCTAGATCTGTGCTTCTCAAGCTGGGGTGTGCACACACGTGCCCCTGGGATCTTATTAAAGGAGGATTCTGATCCAGTGGGTCTTGGTGGGATGAGACCTAAGATTTTGTGGTTCTAACGAGCAACCTGGACATAGTTGATGGTATTGGTCTAGGAGCCAACCTTTTGTCTGAGTAGCTTGGGTTCAGAACGGTGCCATTATATGCAAATTTGCAAAAGAGCCATTTGGAAAGCTCATTTCAACACAGGTTTCTCTTCCCCAGCCCTAGAGACAGGTTTCATAGATAGGGCCTGCTGATTTGCCTTTTAACAATTCCCAAGTGACACTGTTGTCCTGTACTACACCCCAAGTAACAAGTCTGTAGTTAACTTGGAGCAGACTTAGTTAAGATGCCTCCGCCACTTCCACCAGTAGCCTCCTCATTGAGAGCGAAGAATCACCCACCAAAAGATGAAGGGGGATGCCACTGAGTGTTCCCTTTGGAGAAAAAAAATCACATAGCACACTTGGAGAGTGTCACAGGGTCTGTGTTATTTTTTTACTGTGACAACATGCTGTTTTGACTAAAGACTGAAAAGGACGCTTCTGGAAAAAAACCTAGAGCTAAGATGGAGTTAAAAGAGCATCAACTCTACCTAACATGGTACGGACTAGCAAGTAATGGACTAGTTATTTTAGGATGACAAAGCTATACGTACATAAAAAAAAAAAAAAAAAGGCTTAGAGTTCAAATACCAAAATGTTGTCAGTGGCTCACTCTTGATGTCAGTAGGAATCTGAGGTGATGTTTACTTTTTGCTGTATGCTTTCTTGCTTTACATTCTTTTGCAAAGGACATTTGAATACTGGTTCCCTAACCTTTAAAAAAGCAAACAAACAAAAAACTTACCAAATATTTTTAAAGGGAAAAAGGGAGGTATACACCCTGTGTAAATTCATAATTTTTTGGTTTTGTTTTGTTATGTCTATGCCCTTCAGCTGATTTTTCAGTGGGAACAGGATTGTTTTGTCCTTGACAGTCCAGTGCCCTCCCCCGGGGGGGCGTTGCAAAGGAGATCGCTAAGGGTGAGGCCATGCCCTTTGCCTGGAAAATGGACGCAGGCCTGTATGGCGAGAACAAGGAGTCCCAGAGGGGAGGTTGTAAGTCCCTAGGAGGAAATGAGAATCAGCTTCTCTTCCTCCCTCCTTTTCTCCTAAGCCATCCATCCAAGCCCACAAGTGTCCCTGAAAGGACCTTTCTTGCCTTTCTCCTAAGATGGGCTGAAATAAGCTTTAAGTTAGAATTAGAAAAGATCAAAGACATGAAGAGAACAACCTGGTAGGGACGGGGAGAAACTGCTGATTTGGACGTCATAATCCAGTGGATCCTTTAGGCTGGTTTTCCTGCTTCCAGGCTGCATGGGCCCTCTCAGCATGGCCGGACCAGAGGGAAGCACCCAGCATAGCAGGAATCCTATCACCAGCATGTCACCCTTGAGCCAGTGAGCGTGCGCAACATGTGTCAGGGAATGATCCTTCTAGAAACGTGCAGTCCTGGGCTTGAAGTTGAAGTTGCACCTTTTGGGGCATTACATAGACTGTCAATATGTGCTTATTTTCAGCAATTCAGGGAAACATACCTAAGTCATTGTTTTTTGTTTTATTTTTTCTTCTGTTCATCTAGAAACATTCAACAAAGTTTCTATGTATCCAGTTCACCCCCGGGTACAACTTTTCCGCTAAACTCTAGGGCTCTACTGACACCTGCTGGCATTTCTTCTACTTTGTTAGAAACAGCAAAACAAACTACTGAACGTTATTTCCTAAGGTCTCTTGACCTTAATATGCTAGGTGTCCATCACCTGGGAGACAGTAGAGAAAAGGAAAGGCTTGATAGGACTTTTCCATGTCATGGAGGGAGAAGTGTGAACAAGCCCTAAGGACGGGCAGACAACAGACTTCTGACTGCCTCTCAGCCCCGTGCCAGCTGCTCTGTGATCTTGGGCAAGGCCTTTGACCCTCACTTTCATCATCACAAAGAGAAGAAGCCACAATCTCCCCGACCCCGGTGCCCTTTAGGGCCTAGGAGGATTCCAGTGGCATTTCCTACTAACTAAAGCATGAATACTGTCCCTGGAGTGGTGACCTCAAAGGTCACTCCCGGAGACCTTTCTGTCACAATAAACAAGATTTCTTTACCAGCATTACATTTTCAAAAGATGGATGAGTTGTTTAAACCTCCTCAAAGTCTGCTATCTCTGTAATTTATTTTTAGGAACAACTAAATTAGGATGCTCAGAAAAAGCCAGTGAACAGTCTCAGAAATTGCCCAGTTCTTTGCCCTAGGAAACCATGGACTCTGTTTTGTGTTTTGGGACACGTAACAAGCCTTCAGGTTGAGAAAATGCTGCCCAGTGAATGCCAACCTAATTATTTATGTTTTTCTGTCTCCTCTTGGGAAACTGTGTGAGCCTGTGGTTTGTTAGACCAACAGCAGGATATTTGATGGTCCCCAGGGAGTTATAGTCCCATATTTAGCCTGACAGAGGAAGTAAAGCCTGATGATGAAAATAATAAGGAATTTCTTTAATTCTACTATTGCCTTTCTTCCTCCTCTCTCACAATCCTGGTGTCACCATCATGAGGCTTTCAGTGCTATTTATGGTCCTCAGAAAATGGCCTTTTCTAGTTGTGGAAGGAAACTGACCTCTTTTGGCTCCTAAGCCCTCCTTCAGAAAACTGTTAGGTATGACTGGAGCATAAAGAGGAAAGCCAAAACTCTCCATTAGACTCCTACCCGTTAGGATGACTATTCTCATAATGAAAAAAAAACAGGAAAAACAAAACAAAGCAGGTGTCAATAAGGACGTGAAGAAATTGGAACCCACATGCACCGTTGGCGGGAATAGAAAATGACACAGCTGCCATGGGAATCAGCGTGGTGGTTCCGCAAAAAAAAAAAAAAAAACAGGATTACCATAGGATCCAGCAATTCTGCCTCAGAGTATATACCCAAAAGAATTGAAGGCAGGCACTTGAGAAGATATTGGTACACCTGTGTTCACAGAAGCTTTATTCCAATAGCCACCATTAATCACAGTAGCAACCCAGGTGTCCCATCAATAGATGAATGAAGAAGCCAAAATGGTCTACACAGCCAACGGAATATTATTCAGCCTTTACAAAGAAGGAGATTCTGACACATGCTGTAAACTGACTGAGCCTTGAGGACATTATACCAGTCCACTTGGTCAAAGAGCAAATACTCTATGATTCGTTTTTATGAAGAACCTAGGAAGGGCAGATTCATAGAGACAGAAAATAGAATGGTGGTTGCCAGGGTTAGGGACGGAGAAGAAAATACGGAGCTGTGTAATGGAGACAGAGTTTCAGTTTTGCAAGAAGAAAAGAGTTCTGGAGATGGATGGTGGTAAAGGTTGCACAACATTGTGAATATTATTTAATGCCATGGAACTGTTCACTGAAAAATGGTTCTAACGATCAATTTAATGTCACTTGCATTTTATCACAGTGAATTAAAACCACACACACGTTACAGAACTCAGTCTTTACCTCTGGCCCTTGCAAGGACTAAATCACTAGTCCACGTTAAAAAACCTGGTGATACTGGGGCGCCTGGGTGGCTCAGCATGTTAAGCCTCTGGCCCCATGTTGGCTTTCAAGCTCTTGATATGTGATGAGTGAAATGGAGACACCGAACTGTACCTTTATTCAGTTTCAATTTAAACAGTCACATGTGCCTAGTGGACAGTGCAGGTAGGCTGTATGTCTTTACTACTCTCTATCCCCAAATATGTTCCCTTCCTCAGCACAGAGCTACAGCAGTCAGACTATAAACCAAAGAAGGTAAGATACTGGCTTTTGTGGAGGCCTCCTCTCTGTTTCCACCCCCCAGTATCAATTTGCTGCAAAACATGTTTCCAAGGGTGTGGTTCTTTATTTTAGCAACTTGGTGTGGCATTCATTGGTATCAGTTATTGGACTCAAGGGCAGAGTTGACCTTAATTCATGGGCCAACCTTTTCTAATAGAATGTCCTTACGAGACCCAAATTCCTTTACTGCCATGTACAGTCTTCCTTCACGTTTCCTTGTAAATCCATGGAGTGATGTTATGAACTAAAACTGAGGTCCAAGCCCTTATACAGAAATTATGTAAGCCCTTTGCTGTTTGCGCTGGATTCCCCGGCAATCCGTGCATGCTTTCCTTTTTAAGGCTCTGCTGGACAACGCAGACAGGTAAGCTATGTACCAAATTCTTAGATTGAAATAGAATCCCGTGATAAAATTGATGAACCCCAAATGCATTCATCCTCTAAAAATGGGAATAGCTAAATATGTCATCATGTGTTGTATAACGTTGCTTGGAAATAATGAAGATTGCCAGTGGCTGAGAAAGGATTTCTATTTAAACAGGCTGGAAATAGAAGGTTTAACAAGTCAATCAGTGGGCAGCGTTCCTTTGTGACAACCCAGTATTTAATAATGCTCTAGATGTTACATTTATCTTCATGGAAAGAATGAAAGCTGTTTATTAAAGAATAAAGTATGGCATGCAAAATGAAGATTGCTCTGTGGCAGGGAGGAGATAAAAGAAGAATTTACATTATTCTTATACTGAGTGGATACAGGCTGTCTAATAAAAACCACCATTTTCAGTTCCTGTGGATTTTGCTCACCAGGAATGCTTTTTTCTTTCTCTTTCAGCAATGGGTAGAAGGACTGAGATCGATCATACACAACTTCAGGGCCAACAATGTCAGTCCAATGACCTGCCTTAAGAAACAGTGAGTTTCATTTACATCACTCTTTGTTCTTGGATGTTAAAAAGCAAAAGGTCGGTTTAGGACATGAAGGCTTAATATATAGCCAGGCGACATCATCCTTGTCTTCCCCTCCATGCTCCCGACATGGAGAAAAAGTTCCCGACACACACCTGGACTCTTCATGCCACTTGGCAGGGCACGTGTGATCAACCCATGGCCCAAACTGATAAGAAAGGAATGGTTGCTGGCAGGAAGGTGCTGGAACTCCACTGTCTTCTGGGTCCTAGGCCCCAGACTGAGTGCTGGTAAAGAGTTCTCCATGCCCCAGATCATAGTTGGGTGCCATTGTAGCTGGAGCCTCTGTTGTGTGAGACTGAGGATTAGGGAGTGCGGCCAAGAGAAGCACTTACAAGAGCTCCCTTTTCTAGTGTCAGAAAGGAGCACTGGCCCCAAGGACTGTTCAGCACTCAGTCAGGGATCTAAACGTGCAGGCCTTACCCCAGCTCACAGAATCCAAAATCCAGAGAGAGATCACCGTGGTAGATTTTTAACCCTTCCAAAGTTATTCCATCAGAGTGAAGTGAAAGTTACTCAGGTCGAAAGCCCAGCCAAAGCCCAAGTCAGCCTGTTTAAAAATCAGGAATTTAGGGAGGAAGCAGGCTCCCTGCCATCAAGAGGCCATGGGCTGGCAGCTGTAGGTACAGAAGGGAACTATACTAAGATATTATAGGAATAAGCCTGCACTCGCAAATAGGCCCAGCACCAAGGGTGTGAATCCTTGGGAGTGTCCAGCAGGAGGAACAGAGGGCAGCCCTCAGGCTACCTTCACCCTTACTTTTGGTCCCTTTGGCAGGTGCTTTAAGAGTACCAGTTGCAAATTTGTTATGCTCAGTGCAAGCACCCAAATTTCTAATTCATCTAGGGTTGCTGGGAAAAATACGGGACTCCGAGTTACATTTAAATTTCCGATAAAGTAATAATTTTTTAGTATAAGCATATCCTGGGCAATATTTGACACATACTTGTAAAAAAAAAAAAAATGGTTGTTTTCTGAAATTCAGATTTAACCGAGGTTCCTGTATTGGCTAATCCTGACCACCATAAGTGGATCTCACAGTGTATTATACCGTCTCCGGTTTTCAGAATAAATGTTCTTTGTTTGAATGAACTTTCTTTAAAAGTTCTTAGCTGGATTGAAGTGTTCCTCCTAAGAAACATTGAAACAGTGTTGTCACGGTTGTTTTCCAGCTGGATGAAATTGGCGTTTATGACCAACACGAATGGTAAAATTCCAGTTAGGAGGTAAGTCAGTCATTTCTGTCTGGGTTCCATACCCTGGGCCAACCCTTGTGATACCAGACCAAAGACAGAGCCCACCACAAGTGCTTGTTAATTGCTTTCACTAAAGATATTTCTGGAAGGTTGGTTTAAATCACTCCATCAAATGCCATGTTCAGTTTGTAAAAGTCATTTGTGGATGTAAATTTGCATTTTTCCTCAGAATAGGTAGCATTAACTCTACTTCGACAAAGAACATCTGAAGATGTAGAATATTCTTTTTAATCTTCAAGTTTTTTTAGGATTTTAATGTCTTTGATCTACTTACACTGAGCAACTATTAGCTAAAATGAAAGAAGTTTTTATTATAAATTGGATTGTAGTGGAAGTGTGTAGACTGTGTCTCCACTGTGTGGAGACGTAATGCTTCTCTGTTTGGACCTTGTTCTTCCTCTGGTGGGCGGGGCACATGGACACCTTTGGCTTCTTGCCATTTGGTCTCTAAGTGTACTCTCCCTGCTATCACACACTCTTCAGAGCTGTCACTTTTCCCCCTTGCTCTGCCCAAGGTAATGGAATCAAGAAGGAAGGAAACAGGGGCATTTGGGTGGCTCAGTCACTTAAGCATCCGACTCTTGATTTTGGCTCAGGTCCTGATCTCAGGGAGATCTTTCTTTAAAAGGTCCTGATCTCAGGGAGATCAGGCCCTGTGTGGGGCTCTGTGCTGAGCGTGGAGCCTACTTAAAATTCTCTTTCCCTCTCCCTCTGCCCTTCTTCTCCCCACCTCCTACCCCTGACTTAAGCGCTTGATCTTAGAGATAAAATAAATAAATGAATCTTAAGGAAGAAAAGGATGGGGGTGCCTGGGTGGTTCAGTCATTAAGCGTCTGCCTTTGGCTCAGGTCATGATCCCAGGGTCCTGGGATCAAGCCCCACATTGGGCTCCCTGCTCAGCGGGAAGCCTTCTTCTCCCTCTCCCACTCCCCCTGCTTGTGTTCCGTCTCTTGCTGAGTCTTTCTCTGTCAAATAAATAAATAAAATATTTTTTTTTAAAAAATGCCCTGCTAGCACCCTTGACTGATAATTGTTGGCAAAGATACTTTACACCAATTCTTATTTTTTTTTTTTAAATCCTTTGCTCTGTTGAGCAACAGCAGGACAATTATTTTCTTTTTTCTTTTTTTTTTTTTTTTAGATTTTTTTTATTTATTTATTTGACAGACAGAGATCACAAGTAGGCAGAGAAGCAGGCAGAGAGAGATAGGAGGAAGCAGAGTCTCTGCTGAGCAGAGAGCCCGATGCGGGGCTCTATCCCAGGATCTGGGATCATGACCTGAGCCGAAGGCAGAGGCTTTAACCCACTGAGCCACCCAGGCGCCCCAGGACAATTATTTTCATACATCCCAGCATTCTACAGCTACTGACCAACATATAGTACCTTTTTTCTTTAAAATCTGTATTGAAGTAATAAGTCCAAACTTTGCACAGACAGCACTGTGGATAACAGAAATTTAGGTTGGATCTGTTTTTACATACCTTACCATCCTGCTTTTTCTTCCAAGATAAGGCTCAGGAAATGGTTCTACAAAGTAGAACACATAGATTGCAATCGAAGCACTTCTAAGTAGCAATTCTGGTTTCATTTATATGTATCCTTCTAATCAAGCCATTGTTAGACAAACTTGGAAGTTTTTTTACGGTTCAAAGATCTTTATGGGTATGTTCGCATCCAAAATTATTACCATCCTTTTGTCATTTTCTTTAGCTCGCTTTGACATGACCCCTTTGGTGCCTGCCAGCATTAACAGGTGTTTGACACAAGACATCTGTGACTCAGGGGCCCTTTGTTCAGAGTCGATGGAGAATTGACATCAAGCCAGACAAAAGCGGTTGAGTCTCCTGGTGGATGGGCTGCCAAGGGCTAGGTGGAAGTTGTTCTGAATATTTTAATGGATATGAAGAGTAAACACTTTTAAAATGTCAACTTCATCGCTTTCATTCTGGAGTTCTTAAGATGGAAACTATTAGTATAGTGTGCATATTGTTAGAAGGGATCTGGCTTCGTAGTTATTCCATAGCTTGGGAATGGCCCCTGCTCTTGAGTATAAGCTGAAATTTAATATCCAGGACGTTGCCTGAATGATTAATGAAGAAAGTCTTACTCTTTATCTCCCTCTCTTTCCCCCCCCTGTATATGATCTTACGTAGTCTGTCTTTCTCTCAGACTTATGAACTCACACTCAGTATCATCCCACCTAGACCAAGGCTTTGAAAGTCACTCTTTTCTTTGCCATTTTCTATTCCTTGTAACCTGGAGTTGGAACCAATGGCTAGAGAGTTGGGAAATGGTAGCCAGACAATAATTGTGGGCTCTGGCTGGAAGTAGTCTTAAAGGAGACTGTTGTGTTGAAGAGGGCTGAAAGCTTCCGGTATGGTCATGGCAGCCCAGCTCCTGTGTAATCCATCTATGTCCCAAAGGCTTAGTTTGTCTGTGAAGGGGGTAGGACTCTACTGAGGCTTGACTACATGAGCCCTCCCTGAATGTTCCCAAAGATGGTGTTAAAACCACTCAGTGAACTGTAGGCCCATCGAGGGCAAGGAAAGAGTGTGATTCACTTGGTTTCTAGAATCATTGCTGTCTTAGTCACCTGTAAGGTCTGCTGGAACATGGAATTGAACCAGAACTCTAATAGGACTAGACGCCACTCAAGCGTATTTGCTTTTGTAGCATTTCCTTTGGGGAAGGTGGTTTATTTTCACTCAACAAATACTCACTGAGTACCTGTTAGCCATGAAGCCTAACTTGTACTTTGTGGGCATGGGGGTGTATAGCAAGAGTTGAATCAGTCACAGTTCTTGATAAATACTCTCCCACCAAATGCCTATGATGGTATCTAAAATGTCCCTAGGCTTTGATAAAAGCATTTCTCTCAGGAAGCCTGTGTGGCTCAGTGGGTTAAAGCCTCTGCCTTCAGCTCGGGTCATGATCCCAGGGTCCTGGGATCGAGCCCCACATGGGGCTCTCTGCTTAGTGGGGAGCCTGCTTCCTTCTCTCTCTATCTGCCTGCCTCTCTGCCTACTTGTGATTTCTGTCAAATAAATAAATAAAATCTTAAAAAAAAAAAAAGGCGTTTCTCTCAGGACCCTGCTAAAGGACATTCTCCTGGGCCTCTAATGTAACTGGAAACTCAAAGAATTTGCCTTTGCGCCCTAACCTGCCTTACCCCTGAGGGAATCCATTTTGAGGCCCAAGCTGTCCGATAGCTCTCTCGAGCTAAGGCCATAAAGGCCCTTTATTAGATAGACAGGGGGAATGGTCTTACTCTTATTCAATTTCCTTGCTCCTATTTTCCATCCTGGGTTTGGTCTCTTTTTGAATGAGGTGGGAAAATTCTTGGTGACATTGCCCCCTCAGGAAAGGGGGGACAGAGAACAAGCCCCTCTAGCCACATGGCCACCTCTTGCCTCTAGCTTTTGCACAATTGTGTTGTTGGGCTCTGACTTTGCCCTCACTAATATATTCCTACATGGATTTTCTACTCTCCTGGCACCGGACGCCTTGTTTTTTTTCTTTCTCTCTCAATCTCTTTATCTGTCCCCCCCACCCCCACCCCAAGTACATATGCTTGGATCTCCTCCTCCTGTGAGACGTTCTTATTCTGCTTCCTATTTATTTCTTGGCATTTCAGCAAGTCCTAGCCAAAAGATTCTATTCCTGTACACTCTCCCCTTCCTCCCTGCCCTTCCGTCCCTTGAACCCACACCCAGTTCTGTTTCACTGGAAAGGCTCAGGCCCTGTGCCACCTACATTCATGGCCACGTCGATCAGTTCTCGTCTCGTTGTTCATGCCTATCCGAACCTAACCGAGGCTCAAGTTCGCCAAGATACCCCTGAGATAGTGAGATGGACCGTTTCCTCCTGCAGGCACGCTGATTGTGAAGATGCTGGCTCCTTTGGCTTTCACATTAATACATAATTAAATGGGAAAAAAAAAAAGAGAGAGAGAGAGAGAACATTGAATAGCTACTTTCCCCTATTTTACAAAGGTCAGCTAAATTGCTTCTCAACCTAATTTAATGTATCCAAATTCCATGAACTCTAGAGAAGTGGGAAAGTGTGGACATAACACCGTCTACACTAGAAACCAGGTTACTCGATGTCAAATATGTACACTCTACCATGTCTGTAGATGTGTTAAAGAGAATCCGTGGGCCTCCTTGGAGCCGAGTGCCACTGTGTCCATTCTTAAAAATGAACTCCTCGAAGTATTTTTGGACCAAGTTTGAAACAATAAAGCTTTGAATGAACACATAACAATTCCTTTACCTAAAGTTAGCTCTCCCCAATCTATTTTGGGAAGCTGTACTGGGCACTTGAAGAGGTGCTCTCGCCTACTCATCAAGAATATTTGGCTCTCCATGCTTACATTGGGAGCCGGCTTCCACTTAACGTGGATGGAGGAGTGTGTGACAGGGTTGGGTGTGGGGAGGTGCTCTTACAAATACCCCCTGTGCTCACAGAGGAGGCTTTCCAAAGCGAAGCTTGCCATACGAAACAGCTCTACCCTCATGTCAAGGCTGGACTTGGCGAAATTAGAGTTTCAGTTATTAGAGTGACAGATTCCCCAGGCTTCCAGCCACAGAATGAATGAAGTCTCCGTTGGTTGGCTAAGGCACAGCTCAGCCAAACTTGGATTCTAGGGTACCGGCTCAGCCCCTCAACAGGTCATTCTGAGTGTCGCGAGTGTATTTATCAGAAGAGAAACAGGCTCATTAAGGTGTTACCCATTTTACTAGCCTCGATGTATACCATACAGGATAAAGGGCGGCACCATTATTCAGAAATACCACGTATTAGGGCAGTACCAAGATTCTACTGAAACACTGAAGGAGTGTTCCCCTGTCCCCCCCGCCTTCCCACCACACCTATCCCTTTCTCAGTAAACTTCCTAATCTTTGAGGCAGCTGGCATTTCGGAGTAGCTCAAGGGTGCTTACTTAGCTCAAAAAAATGTAAGGACACCTGGGTGGCTCAGTCCGTTAAGCATCTGACTTCGGCTCAGGTCTTGATCTCAGGGTCCTGGGATCGAGCCTTGTTGGGGAGTTCCTGGCTCAGCACAGAGTCTGCTTCTCTCTCTGTTTTTGCCCCTCCCTGCCCCTGCTCATGCTCTCCCCCTCTTTCTTAAATAAATAAAATGTTTAAAAAAAATGAAAAACTCATCTGACAGTGCATCTCAGCTGTAGTAAGTATGAAAGCAAAGTATAAGGGCCATCCCAGGCAGAGGCTGAAATTCAGAGGAGACTGTTTCTCCCCGCAAGCCTGGATAGCATCAACATGAGTTTTATTCTAGACCTATTCCATCTGCCACATTCCTTTTTCCTGAGAAAGTTATTCGGTAGGACCAACATTTGTCATTGTTTCGGTCCAACAGTGTGTATGTCCAGGGCTTCTTGGGACACCCAGGGGGACACCCCTCTGAGAATCACGTTGCCTCGTGAGTAACCAGAGGGATATTGTGGGAGCTAGTTAGGGAAGTGAAAAATACCTAGAAATGAAAACTAAGTGTATTTTCCTTCCCCCTCTCCCCCTGCCATCCTACAGTCCTGAGTATTGCTTGGATTTTTGCCTCACAGAAAACAGAATTAACAATAATTTGACTTTTTCTTCCCCCCTTTCTTTTCTGCCCTAGTATTACTAGAACCTTTGCATCGGGGAAAACAGAAAAAGTGATCTTTCAAGCACTCAAGGAATTAGGTCTTCCCAGTGGAAAGGTATTTATTCATTTAACCATGTGTTTCTAAAATGATTTTGTCTGTTTATGTTCTCATATGTAATAAGCCACCTGATTTTTGTTCAACTGACGCTATTTAGATTCAAAACTGGTTTCAGTCACATAAAGTACAGGTAGCTTTCCCTTCTGCCTGCCTGCCTGCCTGCCTTTTGTTTTCTGGGCATTTTAAACTAAATGTTTTCAAATTCAAATAGTGTACTTGAAAGTGTTTTTATCAGTTTTATTAAGAAAAGGAAATGACAGCCAGGCTGCTTTTTCATACAGCTTCTGGAAAACTCATTTTTTGAGAGACAGAGAGTAGGGAGGGGGGTGGCACACAGAGGGAGAGAGAATCTCAAGCAGGCTTCATGCCCAGCACAAAACCGGATGCTGGGCTCCATCCTAAGACCCTGGGATCGTCATCCAAGCAGAAGTCAAGAGTTGGGTGCCCAACCAACTGAGCCACCCAGGCGCCCCTGGAAAGCTTCTTAGAGAGGCCCATCCACATTGCCTTGACTAAGCACAATGTCAGACGGAACTGACTAATATAACCAGTGCTTCAAGATGGCTGTAGGGTATTTTATAAAGCACCCCTCCCTCCACAAACCATTTGCGTTCCTGGCCCTTTGGATTTAGAATAATTGAAATTAATTTATGGACTGCAAGAAAGACTTAAGCCTGTTACTACTTTAACAAATCCAATCGGAAATACAAACTTCAGTATTGAGAAGTAAAATTTTACGCGGTTGTCCTGAGCTCCTTCATGGGGTCTTATGAAAATTCGCAAGATAAGCCCAAGTAATCACTAGGTTGGATTTTCAGCGTCCTTTAGGCAGGCACTTGCTTTTCTCTGTCAAGGAGAGAAAGAGGAAATATTTCTTTATGTTTGTTTTATGGAGTGTTTCTCAGAGCGAGCCCAGCTGTAGTCAGTGAGTGTTTGAACACACAAGTCACGGCTGCCCTTGGTCACTGGAAACACCCGTTTACACACTCGGGGTGCTGACAGAATGGCCTGGTCACAGCTGGGATTGGCCTTCTGGCTTCTTTCAGTAAGACTCAAAGATAGGGGCCCTGGGATCCCAGGTGGTCATTTGCTTTGCTTCATGATCATGTAGATTCCTTCCCTCCAAGGAGAAAGAGGTTGCATGAGTTATGACACTCTTCTGTTCTTTACAGAATGACGAAATTGAGCCTGCGGCATTTACTTATGAAAAGTTCTATGAACTGACACAAAAAATTTGTCCTCGGACAGATATAGAGGATCTTTTTAAAAAAATGTAAGTTCTACTTCTGAGAAAATGTCACGTTCTTGTCCCTTTAGACTTTTAAAACATTTTTTTTGTGGTAATGTTTGAATATAGTATGTTGAGAGACTCCAGGATTTTGTAGCTAGGGTTCCATTTTTCACCCCGTAGCTTATCACTGTAAAAGTTCACTCTGAGTTTTTGAGAAACTTTTACAAAAATTAATGGCAGCATCTGGAACGATTTCCCCTCCGCCCCTTGCATTGGCTTTACTAACTACCTACAATTTTAACCTGCTCCTTTAGGTATTAACCCATTATGTGAACTAACTAGATTTGATTTGGAATGTTATTATGTTGTGGAAAAGTTCATTCATTCTAGTTATTTCAAATGGATGACTTACATGTTGTTTTTAAAGTAACGGCTTTCTATAACGCTAAGAGGAAGAATTGCAGACATTTTCCGTGAGCTAGTGAGAGTGTTTTCTTTCTCTTGTTGTTGGGTTGTTGTTGGTTTTTTTGTGTTTTTTTTTGTTTTTTGTTTTTTTGTTTTTTGGTTTTTGTTCTTACAAACAGTCTCTGGCCATTTTAAGAATGCACCACTACTTCAGGGTTAGAAGATAAGTTTAGAATTATCCTCAACAAATGTCAACATGTAAATCGTGCCTACTGTAGCATCATATACAAAAACTTACTTTTTCTAATAAATTTCTTTTCAGCAATGGAGACAAAACTGATTATTTAACGGTAGACCAATTAGTGAGCTTTCTAAATGAAGTAAGCTTTTTCATACATTAACTCCATAAAGTCTGTGTGCAGTGGCTTGCCTCCTCCGGTGTCCCCATTGCATGCCCACCTCCATTTGCCCTGTTCGCTTTGCTTCTGACCTGCTGATCTTTCCATATGGCTTCCTTTACCAGGTGCAAAAATCAGCTGCTGCTCCTGTGTTCGTGCACTTCTTACACGTCGGCTTTGCACACTGCTTTTTTTTGTTGGTTTCCTTGCTGTGATGTATAGCTCTGGTTGTGTGTGTGTGTGTGTGTGTGTGTGAATTTTATAATATATTCATTTAATTAAATGTGTCTATGTTTTTGCAAGATGATATTTAAGGTACTTTTTTTTTCTCTTCCTATTGATCTCATTAAATAGAGAATGGATTGAAATTACCCACACTGTAGCCGGATTCTCCATTGCTAACTTTTTCTCATACCTTTGCATGGACTGGAAAGCTTTATTTTTGTCTTTTAATGGATTGCATGTAAGAACGATACGTAGGTTCCAAGAGAATATTTTGACAACGAGCACAACAGTGGAGTTCCTGGGTGAAAATATAGTACATAATAGGTCAATTAGATGGCGGGTCAAATTTTTACATTTTATTTTTATAACAAGTTTAGGGCTCAATTTAGAATATTATTCACTCAACAACCAGCCCTGGTTGACAACATTTGCTGAAGCACAAGAGAAAAATATTTTGGAACACGTAATGGTTGCAACTTTTGTGACAACTAAAATTAACTTTTTTTTTTCTTTACATGTACGAAAGATTGTTCTGTTCAGTGAAACCCGCTGAAGCTCTTGCTAATCCACAATGGAAAATGTCCTTTTTTTTTTTTTTCCCTAGCACATTAATGGAATGGACAATATATTTTTATTTCAAAACAATGTTTTTAGTATAATTTAGCCATTATACCATATAAAGAGAGAAGCTTTGAAGAAAGAGTATCACACCAGACATGAGGTGTCACCCCAAAGAATGGGCAGCAGCCGACAGACTGATTTGGCAGTTTGTGAAGACAAATCACATCTTTGCCAAAGAGCTTCTGTTTTCTTGCCCTGTTAGGGCTCAGTGACTTCCCATTGGTAGGCTCGCCCCGTCAATGCTACAATAACCAGAGCCTATAGCCTTTGTGCTGGGAAGACTAGCTATTCCGTTTATCACACAGATGCCTCTACTTTTAGTAAGCCTCTCAGTACAATACAGAATTGATTTCACTTGAAGACATTTCAAGTTTTCCCACCCCAATAGTTTTTGGTCATGTGAATACTATGTTCATAATCTTTACCCAGATATTATCCACATTCCTGTGCCACTATCACTCAGAAGTTAAGTTGCCTTGCTTTGTTTCCTTTAATTCCTTCCCCCTCTTCTGCTTTATTTTTACGATGTATTCTTTTATTTCCTTCAGCTTCTTCATGCACTTTGGGTCACTGATCATCTTAAGTTTTGGTGAGATGGGCAGGAAAGTCTTGCTTTTTGCTAAAGAGGGAAGACTGTTGGGAGGCACGGAGAAAATCTATATCTTTGGTTTGCTCCTTCCTAGGAACAAGGTCTTTTGCCTACTCTGAGATGAAGCTGGTGTGCAGGCATCTAGTAAACACAACAGAGACCTTATGATGTATGTCACCCTGAAAATAAAGAAAAATTCTGAAGTCTTGAGGACAGGCGCAACATTCATGGGCTCTTATCTCGTGCCTTTTCTCTTATGGGTTGTTTCTGTAAGCCTACCCCATCATCACTTGTCATTTTTGTGAGTCTAAGACGTAACATTTAATTTTTAAAAGATATGATCGATCCATGCTTCCTGGCTCTGCCATCCAAATTCTTTCTTCAAATGCTTATTATTTGATAAGCTTTTATACATCAATATCACAGTGGCCAGTAGCACTCATGTGTTGTTATATTTTCTTCTGTTTGGCTTCTCACTCATGGTAAGGAAGCACCTTTCCTTTTGGGGTGGGACACATGGAATCAGTGTGATTCTTATTTCTTTAGATCATAGAGACTGTAAGATTGTCCAGGAATGTGTACAGCCTTTGTTTTTAATCTAAGTGCCCAAATCTCATCCTTTTCTATCCTAGCAAATGGAATTGGAAAGACTAGAGAGCAATCTGAAGGTACCCTTGAAGAAGTTTGTCAGAGTTAGAAAACATTCTGCCAGTTCCTTGTACCCTCTTTTGGGTCCTACAGTGGCCCTTCTTCTCTTTCCAAAATCAGAAGCACACTTTAGGCAGAACACCTTCAAAACCCATAATGAAAGGAGACAGCATTCACTCAAGAAGGAAGCAGGCATTGCAGTGTAAGAGTCTATGGCTCCAAAAGCTTAGATCCAAATGTTTTCAAAATGCCTTAGCTACATCATGTCAACAAGCCAAAATTCAACATTGTGTTAGAAGCACCATATTATGCAATAAGATAGGAAAAATAAATGAGTCTCGTGAATGCAAAAGGACAAGGTTCTACTCATCATTTGAAGATGATGATTGATTACCCTATCAAAAATTATCAACTGAAAAACTCTTTGAGTAAGAGTTCATCAGAATAACCAGACTGACAGAGCAAAAATTAATAGACACATGTATACCAGCATTAACCATTAGAATAAGTAATAGGGAAAAAGTCATGCTACCTCCCACCACTTTCCAGCTTGTAAATCCTTTTACTCTCTAGATAAAATTTTATGTTCAGTGTACTCATGTGTATTTTCAGGAAGCTGGAATGAGAGAAGAGAGTACTGGCCGTTTACTTTCTTGGTCACCACGTAGGGGTTTGTACCACCTCCTCCCTATCCATGGATACTTTCATTAGTAGCTTTAGACCTTCTCCTCATCTGCTTCTCAGTATCTCCTCAAAGCGTGATCCATGGACCACCAGCAGCAGCATCCTGTGGGAGCTTGTTAGAAATGCAGAATCTTGGGTCCCACCCCAGACCTACTGACTTGGAATCTGCATTTAACAACATCTCCAGGTGATTTGTCTGCATATTAAAGTTTGTGAAGCACTGCCCTAGTGAATTACATAGGTTCCTCATTGGAATGCTTAGTATGGATGGGAAGAGTGTGAGCATCACATACCTTCTGTTATTCTCCGTGATGGATTTAGTCATGGAAATCCAGCACTCAGATCTAAAAATTTGCCACAGCTATGCCTCTTGGTCACATCAGTGGACCAAGAGAAACTTTTCTCCTTCCTGTTTTATGAAAATAGTAAACCAGAGTCGGAGGAAGCCTGTAGAGATATACACACTGTGAGTTGCCATGTGGTTAGATACTGCTTCCAACTCAGCTATCTGTGGTGGAGCAAATTAATGTCCCTGAGCTTTAGTTAATTTCACTTCTCTTTCCACATTTCCAATAAGAAGCCAAATTGCTTTCAGTTTTACCTTTATTCTCTCACAAATGTAATAACTGATGGGGACAGCCTACAGAATCAGGAGATGCATGGAGGCCTGGAGAGAGAGATCGAGATGAGAAAAAGAAGGAAAAGGTCTGAGAAGACCACAATTTTCCAGAATCGGCTTTACTTGTTGCTAGTGATCTCCCCCCTGCCTCACACACATTATATGATCATGTTAGGGCTAGACCTGTTTGTTTTATTTTGCTGTTGCATAGGAAAGGGCTTGTGATCACTTTCCATTTATAATATCTTTATTCTTTAATACATAGACACAGGAAGAAAAGGAGGTATTTAGTGTTTCGGGTAAGCCCCCTCTTGCAAATTGTTCCTTTATCTTCTTTGTATCTCATCTGAATATTTTTCGGTCAACATCTGTCTCTTCCAATGCTGCTTGGGTTAAAGCCAGATGATGCTTTTTCTCAGTAAGAGTAAGGACATACTAATGGAGTGATGACCCCTGTCTCCTCATGCACGTGGGCACAGTTCTGTGACCTACTTTCAGAAGTTTTTTAGATCTCACTTTACAGTGCTCTGGAGGTCCAGAGGTGAATGTCATGGGTTCATTACTCCCCCAAATCCCTACGGAAAACCAGAGAACCCTCAGAGTTGTAGACCATTTGCCCCACTGTGCTTACGACTGCGTGGGACTCTTCTGCGACCTCATTACTCTGAGTTCACCTGGGAGTGATCTTCTTCCTCTTTGTTATTTCCTATAAACATGATCGTTTTGTGACTCTAATGCAAATTTTATTATCTTCTTCCTTGCCTTCGGACTATCCAGGGTGTGCTGTGCTTTCTTTGTGAAACATGAAAGCTTTAATGAAGCAAAGATCATGTTATCTGGTGGACGATGCAAAGACAAATACGGTTTCGTACTGTCTGCTTTTAATGCTTGTTTGCTGCAAATGTACAATTAGGGGATGATGGTAAATCCATTTTAGGGCTTGGTTTTCCTGACTTTTGCTTCTGATAGACAGGATGTTCTAGTGAATATTGTGCCCTGCGACTAAATTTCAACGGGCTTTAATTAGGAGGACATCTCAAAGATTTAGCATTCTATCCTTGCAGGATGTAGATCTTTGGGTTGGTTGGTTGGTTTTTTTTGTGTTACTGATAATACAAATATGTTAAAAATGCATACTTTTACATGTTAGAGCAGTGTTTCTTAAGCTTGAACATAGCAGAATAACCTGGAAATCTTGTTAAAAACACAGATTCATGGGTTCTACCCCAGAGAATCAGATCTGGTAGGTCTTTGGTGGGGCCTGAGAATCTGCATTTTAACTTCTAGGGCCAGGTGCTGCCACTGCTGCCATCAGCAGGTCACATTATAAGTCACACTGAGCTCACAGGCATATATAGGCATATAAAAAGCACCTAGGAGCTTCTGGGTTCCTCCTTCTTTATCTAATATAATCTCTTCTCTCCTCTGCAGCTTAATCTCTTCCTTCTCTCACTTTTTAAATTCATATGGATTTGCCCCCATCATCTCCATGAGTCCAGAATTCTTACCAATGAGCATATCTTTGAATCAAAAACAAAACAAAAAAACCAAAACAAAACAAAAAACAAAAAAACAAAACCTACTTTTAATAAGGAAGCATAACATAGTGGCCAACCATGAAAATGACTACAGTGGGGTCTAAAAAGGACTTTTCCTCCCATCGCCATCTTCTTCCGCAACGGTATTTTACAGAGACGGGAGAAGGAATGTGCCTAGAAAGAGTTTTCTGTTCGTTGGTGTAATTGTTGGTTTTTAAAAGCGATGCCTTCTCACCGGAGGGGTGGTGCTTGTCATGGCCTCGAATAGCGGGCTCTAGAATTGCATGATGCCCCTCTGTTTCATAAATAAGATTGTAGCATGCCTTCACGTGCCTGGCCTTCCACGGTCCACCTCACGGTTTCTCTCTGCACGCCCCACGAGTTTTATTTTTTTATGGTTTACAGGCCTGTTGTTAAAATAAGTTTCTGCTCTTGCACGTGCATGGACGTGAGCTGTTGTGAGCTGTAATTTCTTAGATTACAACAGAAGCATGCTTCATTGGGATAAACTGACCAAAAGATACCGATTCCTTATGAGTTAACACTCTTGGCTGGGCGAAGAGGTGGGAGGACCAGATTAGGCTAGGCCACCAGTGCTGGAGGAAATCACGTCGTGCGTGTTGCGTTGGCCAAAGGCATTCATTCTGTGTTACCCACTTTTCAAACTTTCATTTCACAACAAATGGGGAAGGGAAATCCATATGAACCTTTCACAGTTGTTTCTCAAACAACATCTCAATACTGTTTTCCAACATCTGTGCATATATTTGGGTAAAGAAATGTTGCCAAGGTTCTACCTGTTGGCCAGGTTTTGCTCACATCTGCTTATCTCCCATTATTGCCATGGAAGTTACATATTTGATGAATGACAGGGTCCAAATCACAGTGAACATTAAGGAAGTTTCATGGACCCACTGCCTCCAGATATAGACACACACACACACACACACACACACACAGAGCACACACACACACACACACACACGAAAAAACTGTAGCTGAGTCAGTAAATTGCACTTTTTTCGCCACTGCTGTGAAGTTTGGATGACAGAACTGCAGAAATGGCATTTTTCCTGGTGTCTCCAATAGTACCATGAGCATCCAGGTGCTGATTTGAAAAGAATGGCATCGCCAGCTTCCTAGGTGCCTTAATCATTCAGGGACTTGCCTTGCCCAGAAAATTTCCTCAGCGCAAACCCAGTTCTAGTTCATAGTGTAAAAGACTTTCTGAACTACTGATATTCAAATGCAGATTTTCATATTGTCAATAATTGATACATATCCTTGTGCTGATTAATTGTCATCATTATAACTGATTTGATTTGATAAACATTTACTCAAGAAAATGAAGTTTGCAGACTGCCCGAGAAAACTTTTCTTTATGTTTAAAAAAAAAAATGAAAATGAAATGATGTTTGCCTGTTTTAACCTTAGGGATTTTTGTTGTTGTTGTTGTTGTTACTATTGTTTTTCTTTTTGGGCACTTAAGTTAGTACATTAGCAATTTGAGTTATTTGGGTTTTTGTTTTTTGGCTTTTGGTTTTTTATTTTTTTTTTTTGGTTTTTGCTTTTGTTTTTCCCTTTTTTTTCCCCGAAAGATTTTTGACCTCATTTTTTATAGATATTTATGCTAAATCTCTCACCTGTGATATGGGAACTAGAAGACAGTACAATTTACATGCACACCATTTTATATATCTTTGAGCTTATGAAGGAAAAAATATATATATCCTGTATTCTCTTTTTAGTTCAGTGAGGGAAACCAACAAAGCATTCCCAAAGTTGGACTTTTTTTGAAGTATATTTTAGGGAGAAAGACAGTAGGACAGTGAGATCCTATCTTTGTAACTATAAATGTGATATTCTAAATAGACCTTATTTTAGAAATTACGTACTTTAATGATGTGTTATGACCCAAGGGTGAGAAATGCCAACCTAAATGAGGTTATTTTCTCATCATAGCATCAACGAGACCCTCGACTGAATGAAATTTTATTCCCATTTTACGATGCTAAAAGGGCAATGCAGATCATCGAGATGTATGAGCCCGTTGAAGATTTGAAGAAAAAAGGTAACAAAAGTGAAAAAAGACAATTTTCTTTATTAAAGAAAAAGCAAGACTATATGCAACTTTAAACATTCTTGGATTTTTAGTTAACGACATCTTTAAATGCTTTGGAGCTCCCTAGAGCCAAGAATTTTTAATGGACTGATTTTTTTTTTCCCTGTTTTAAGTTAGTATAAATTTTACCTTACATTAAAATTTGCCCATGCTGCCTGAGGCATAATGTAAACTTACTGTATTTTAAACACATGTTAGTGATATTTTCCCCGTTGTAATCTCTCACATTCGATCTTTGGTATTACTTAATGCTTAAACTGCAAAAATGCCCATATGGTCTCTGTTTGCCAGCTTGGAAAGAATTTTACGTGTTTTAAAAGTTTATACCTTCTCTTTTTCCCTTTTGTTTTGCCAAGCTGAGTAAATTTTAATACATGATTTGATGAGCCTACCCATCACTTGACCTCTGTTGTGGAATACAAATGCAACTGATAGGAAATTAAATGGTCAGGAATCAGTTATTAGGGTTTCTGAATATTTGTCTCTTTCAATGAAACATTGGAAGCAGTGTGCTGTCCATTCCAGTATTTGACAAAGAAAAGGCGTGGAGAGGAAATTGAAGATCAGTCTTGTAGCAGAGGGAGGCACCTGCAAAGGATGGGAGAGGTGATGCTACTATAATTGGACAGGAGGTCCTCAGCCTTGTGTCCCAGTGGGGGGTTGAAGGGAGATTCAGGTTCAAGTTCTATGTTTCCCATGTGTCCCTGGATAGTATGGCCTCAGTTTCCATGTCCTTTTTTCTTTGTATCTCAGTGAATGTGGCTAAAAGGTTTATATAAACTCTGGACCCACATGGAACCCATGTATATTCATGCTGGCCCGCCACACCACATGACCCAGCCTGATCTGTTTCCAAGTCAAATCGTCATACACTTATACTTCCTTATAGGGCCCCAAATAACTCCTTCCAGCATGAGTGCTTCCTTATTTACCTTTATGCCAACACTCTGAGTAGTAGTATTTATTCTACACTGCTTGGGATTAAAGTGAAGGAAGGGGTGGCTTGATAGCTCATATAACACTTTGCAATATTTGATCTGATTCTTGTTGCTGTCCTGTCAGTGTGTGACCTTGAGCAAGGGACCCTATTCCTGGGACTCAGTTTCCCTGCTCGTAACACAGTGGAGCTCATACAGTCATTCAACTAATATTCCGCTCCCCTACCTTCATTTCTTGAAGTTTACAGAGGGCTGACTGATTGCCAAGTCCTGGACCAGATGTTAGGGATTCAAAAGTAAGACAGTTGTGATCTGTTGAAGGACAAGGCTCAGTAGTTCCTTGGCAGTATGATAAATGTTATGATAGGGGTGTATCTTTCATTATTTCTAAAGTCCTTCCAGATCCTAATGTCTGTGAAATTGCAGTGATGCATCTAAAAATCATAGCTTCACCAAATCATAAATGACAGAAATGTTAAAGTCTGCCATTATTAAGTATGGGTGAGAATGGGGTGCAAAGGCATTATAAACTTCCGGGAGGAGCTTAAACTGTTACAAACAACCACCTTTTTGAATATTTTGGCAATGAGGGGTAGAGTAGAAAACATGCCCTTCTACAGCCCAGCCTATCCACCTCCAGGTATGTATCCTAGAGAACCTCCCATCTTGTTCCCAGCTCTGGATGTCAGAGGAAGCACACTCACCCAAGTCAGTGGCTTTAAATTTCTTCTACACACATGACTTTCAAATTCTCCACTTCTGACCTCTAACTTCAACTACAGACCTGCAGTAGAGTCTTCCATTTGGATACTGATGGGCATTTCAAATGTATATGTACAACATGTTTTGATTCTCCCTGCCCTCAGACCTGTTCCCTTCTCAGCCTGGAAAATAAATGTTACCATGATTCACCTGAATTTTTAGGCCCAAACTCTTGGAATCTTCCTTGACTTGCTCTTGTTCTTTTGTTGTTGTTGTTCTTTCATGTCACTTCTGATCCATCAGTAAAACCTCCCAGATCTATCCTCAGAATAAGTCCTGAATAAATCACTTCTCACCATCTCTACCTTCATTGGTCTATCCATGCCTACATCATGTTGTCCTAGATGATGGCAACTGACTTTTAACTAATCTTCTTTCTACTCGGTGCCCTACAGTTTATGTTCCACACAGCAGCCAGACTAAACCATTGAAAACTAAATCTAATCATATTATTCCACTCTTTGGAACCCTCCCAAGGCTTCCCAAAACACTTAGAGTAAAACCCACAGTACTTAGCGAAGACTTCAGGCCAACTAATGTAGCTTTCGGCTTCCTCTCTAGCCTCATTTCTAACTCCCTCTCCCTTCGGTCACACACTCCTGTGTGAAGGTCTTCACACTTGCTTGTCCTACTTGGGATGATTCCCCAGACTGCATGCGGCTTGCTCCCTATTCATCAGTGTGACCTCCTCAGAAGGGCTTTTGCTGGCCCTATATCTAACACAGCATCTTGGGCATTCTTGATCACCTTCATTCCCTGCTTTCTATTTCTTTCTAGCACTTGCATGACATTACATTATACTTATATTTATTTGCTAATTTATTTGTTCTCTTTCCCATAGTATGTTTTGTGAAGGCTGGGCGTGTCTGTGTCTCCCATCACTTCTTCTGTCCCAGTGCCTTCAAAAGTACTTGCTCTTAGAATGGATGTGTGTGCCCAAGGAGACAGGTGCACAGATTTTTATTGTAGTATGTTTAATTATAATTAGAAATTGCCTAAATACCCATCAACAGAATCATGGATAATAAATGGATGTATTCAGACATGGACCTATTCTACATTCTACAGTCCTACATACCACCCCTATACCTACTACGCTACATTATTCAGGGGAAAATAAATGACCAAGAGCTGTTTATACTAACTGAATCAGTTATAAGAAAATGTAACATTAGCAAATTTGCATATGCAAATAATGGACTATCTTTTATACAATCTTTTAAATATTCACAACTACCTATGGTTTGGATACAGGCGTATGTAGTAGAGTTACAAAGCCATTTTGAGAATGTTCAATACAAAAAGTTGGGAATGGTTGTCTACAAGGGACTAGAAAGAGGAACTGCAGTAGAATGGAGGGTGGGAGGCCAGGGTACTGCAGAGGCATCCGTAATTATGTATTCCTCTGGAAAAATGAACAGTAAATAAGGGAAGATGTTATGAAGTTGTAGTCTGCGTCCATAGGTATTTATAAGCTTATAAGTTATTTATAAGCTTGAAATCAGTTCATAACTTGCAAATGCTTAAGTAAAAACAAAAGGCTAAAAAAAAAACAAAAAATCCCAAAAGCCTGAGGCAGTTGGTGGTTGATGGGGTGGGAGATGTAGAAATATTGATCACTTCTCCTGAGACCACAGGGGACCAGCCTTGTATCAGAAAGGACTGACCAAAATGAACAGTGGCTCTTAGGGCCACTGCACATTTCAGTGATGACTAAATACTCTTCTTACTAGTCCTACACCCTGTGCATAGAGAAAATAGGAGAAATGAATTGTTTAAACCCAGAGAGGTTGCTCATTCCTTCTCCAATCCAGTGAGAACAGTAGTGCCCTACAGTTGTAGGTTTTCCACCTGAGCCCAACGTAGGGTTTGAACTCACAACCCTGAGATCAAGGCCTGAGCTGAGTTCAAGAGGCAATGCTTAACCTACTGAGCCACCCAGGTGCCCCCGTCTTTTCCACTTTTTTAAGACTCCCTCTCTTATGTCTTGTCCTTTATCATTCGGGATAGTCCTGGGAAGCGGGTGTGGCCAGTATTTCTCCCCCATTTGCCAGAAGAGGAGGTTGAGACCCAAGAACGTAGGGAGTGAGTGGTAGAAGCAGAACTGAAAAAGCTCCCCTTGACCCCTGGTCGCTACAACTCCTGGCGCTACGATTCTGAGCTCAGGGAATCTGTGCTTCTGTCATCCTACTTACAAAAGCAGAAAGTGCCCTGTCTTGTGGAATGAGTTAGGTTACTTGTCATGTGCAACTCTGTTACTTTGTTCAAGTTCCAAAGGATGAAGGTTCTTGGGAAAGAGAACGAGAAGCGTTTACTCCAGATTAAGCTGCCTCAACTTACATGAAGAAAAATGTGAGAGGTATATCTTCCGAGCCACATATCTACTAGCTGTTCTTTCTTCCCCCAGGCCTCATATCAAGCGATGGGTTTTGCAGATACCTGATGTCAGATGAAAATGCCCCAGTCTTCCTGGATCGTTTAGAACTTTACCAAGAAATGGACCATCCTCTGGCCCACTACTTCATCAGTTCTTCCCATAACACCTATCTCACGGGCCGACAGTTTGGCGGGAAATCTTCAGTAGAAATGTACAGACAGGTTCTCCTGGCTGGTTGCAGGTCAGAAACTCAGGACAGTTCCTTTTTTTAATATGATGCCCTTCAATTTAAGATTTTTCTCTAAAAAAGTAGGAGGTAGTATTCCAAACGAAAGGACATTTTTTCCTTCTCTTTAATTGATTATGCTGGTCATGTAACCTTGAAAAAGAACAGATAATCTTTGCTCCAGAAAGTTCTAGAATCCTCCTATGGGCCAAAAGATAGTTTTTACTATAAATTTTTTAATATCCCCCCTCAAATAAGTAAACAAATATTCCCCCCCGCAAAATTGAAAAAAAAATTTTCAAGAAGTCATGTTAAGTTTCTTATTGGTCTGAAGCATTTGCAAATTTAGCTCTACTTAATGTTAGAAGTCTTAAAATGTCATTCTCTGAGAATGAAGATTATTGAAAATGATTTTCCTTCTGTGGAAATTGGCAAATATTTGAAGTTTAAAATATGGAAAAAATGCTGAAAGTGAAAAATAAGAAATGTAGTTACATTATGATATTTTTCCTTGGTTATTAATAGCCGTACCTTATTTTTAATAACTCACTATTTTTTGTGGATGGGGACACTCTAAGGAAATGACATCACTACTTCTTCCTCTGAATACTTGACACAATGAGAACATTTTCTTTTATGGCCAAAGTAATATCATTTCACCTAACAAAATTTTTCAAAACTGTTCTTTAACGTCATCTAAAACCCAGCCCACATTCAGATGTTCCCAGTTGTCCCCAAATTGTCCTTCATTGTGGATTTGTCATGACTGGAATTTCTTCCAGAACCTCACTGGTGGTTGTATCTCCAAAGTCTGAAATTCATTTCTGACAGTCCCTTTTTCATGACAGCAACGTGATAAAGAATATAATGTGATATTAACCTGCATACTCCATGAAATAATCATGTTACTTAACTCATCCCATGCTCTGCTTCTATAAGAAAACAACTTATTTTGATGTCTCTCCTTTTAATTTGCACACGCACTCAGTATTTTATTGTAAAGGCTAAGTCTTGTAATTTCACTATGTGCCTAGATGCGTTGAACTTGACTGTTGGGATGGAAAAGGTGAAGACCAAGAACCGATAATAACTCATGGAAAAGCAATGTGTACAGATATCCTTTTTAAGGTAAGTTTCAAAATAGTCATAGTCTCTTCCAGACTATCGTAGAGATAGATGAAGTAGAGAAAACAAATTATTCATTTTCTCAAGTGCTTTACCTTCGTATTCCTTTCCTCCAGCTTTGAAGAGAAAGTCAAGAAAAATGTTTTCTCCACTTCATAGCACCTTCCTTTTCTGACTTTGCTGCTTTCAGATGATGACAGTGCCATATAATGAGGCTTCTTCTGTCAGAATCCCCCGACTCTAACTACTTTTAAAAAGTCTGGTTTTCTTGCTTATTTTGCGTTATTTCTGAAGAACGT
Source organism: Lontra canadensis (assembly GCF_010015895.1). Lineage (NCBI taxonomy): Eukaryota > Metazoa > Chordata > Mammalia > Carnivora > Mustelidae > Lontra > Lontra canadensis. The sequence continues at coordinate 11,971,948 of NW_022631010.1, forward strand.
CAAAATGGCATAAGAAGATAAATAGAATACAGAAAATAAAATAGATTATATATAGTGCCTATCAGAGCAAGAAGCTACTTTGACTAGGTTAGAGTTGATGTATCCTCAATATCAAGTCCTATAAACTTCCAAGCCATGCCACAGACAGGTTCCAAACTGTCTTAGAATTCATGGCAAGGAGAGAAACATGATGATTCACAAGCTTTGCAAAATAGAACCTGGCCCATTGGTCCAAAGAAGCGTAGTTGTTCCCAGTCCTGATGCCAGAAAGAAGGCTTTTCCCCAAGGACCCTCAAAGAGAGGCATCTACAGTTTTACAAACAGGCATTTCAGTAATGGCCTTTTGGTGATCTCTGTGTACAGTTGGAAGGTTAGTTTCTTACAGCATTTCACAATATGCTCCAGTGATAGCCTGCCAAATGACAAGTAAAAAAAAAAATGCAATTCTGTGGTTGGCCACTGTTCAGGTACATCTGTCTCTGTCAGTTGCGTGCAATTTGGGGTGGTTATTGCAACATCTGGAGCAATGGTTCTCGACCCTGCCTGCGTGTGGGAAATCACCAGAGGTATTTGTAAGAAAAGATGCCTGGGCCCTATACCTATGACACTCCATGCATACCATTTCTCTTAGCCAGATGTTGGTGAATTTGAGCAGCAGCAAATTCAGGGTTATGTCCCTGAGAAGGAATTGCGCTGCCTGAGAAATACCAAGAATGTATTCCAGTAGGAAGCCATGAATTTGCACAGCCAACTAAACTGACAGGAAGGGTTGTCCTCTTTAGAGAATTATGGGGCCTAATAAAGAAGCTTAGCTGAAAAGAAGGCTATTTCTTCTCAGCTTGGAGGTGAGCAAAGGAGAACCCCGGGGCAGAGTCAAAATTTTCCTCAAGGAGTAATTCTTGGTCAACTCAAGTTGGCAAGCAAGGTCACAGAAGTTTTCACCTAAAAAAACTTGAAGCAAGAATAATTAAAGGACCACCTTAGGCATAAGGATGCTCCCGAAAACACTCCATGATTCTCTAACCCAAGGCATTAGATGGGTTTCAAAGGGACTAGCCTAGATTACTGTTGTATAATTTTTAACAATTTAACTGAATGGTGGGATTTTCCCTATGGTTAGCAATAAGCCAGTAAGAATTTGGGGATTTTTACCAAGTATGATGCTGTGGTTGTAGAAACATTGGTTTGAAACCACGCTTTCTAAAGCTAAGCCAAGAGCAAGGCCAGCCATCTGTGGGAAGGATATGCTCAGCTTGTTCAAAGGGGGTTTCAGATGACTGAGCTTCCAGTTCAGAAAGGGGCAGCCGGAATACCACCTGTCTCACCTCACACGTTGCTTGATCAAGGAGAACAGCCTCCCTCGTCACCTGCCCCCTCCCCCCACCGCCATTTTCATCAGGCTAATCAGAAACAAGGGATGTTGCGAATGTCACAGGAATCTTCATCGAATTAATGAAACGTAGCCAAAACCCCACCTGCTCTTCAGCAAGAAAGATGAGCTCTGAACCTGTCTTGCCAGGTAATCGAGCAAGGAGTCAGCATGCCCTTGAGACGAAATTCCTTGTCAGTTAATAGCATCATAATTTTGGAGCAGTCAACGGTAGCTTTGAAAAAAAATTGTCATTAACCATTAGCTGTGCTTGGGTCTAACCGCAAGGGGGCTCTCCCTGTGCCGGTATCAAGGTGAATGGGCTCTCCAGGTCTTAATTGCCAGAAAGGACTTTCTGAAAAGCCAAAACTAATAGTCTCTGAATGGGTTCAGGTGCCTTAATTTGTTTTTTGGCTCTTCTCTCTCATTAACACTTTTTATCTTTAAAGGATGTTATTCAAGCCATCAAGGAAACCGCATTTGTCACATCCGAATATCCTGTAATTCTCTCCTTTGAAAATCACTGCAGGTATAATGACGGGTTCTATTTGAAATATCTACCACCCGATTCCCACTGCTGCTCTACATCGTTTTAAAGAGCTGAATGGTTTGAGGGTAGTGGTAAGGACCCTTGGTCTTATGCAAAAAAAAAAAAAAAAAAGAAAAGAAAAAAAAAAAGAAAAGCCTCAAACCAGTACCAGCACCCCCAACCTCAAAAAAAAAGGAAAATACAAAGGGGAAAAAACAAGTCATCTTGCTGTGTTTTAGAGATGCTCCCTCTAAATGATGAGCGATCAGGACACCTTGCTCAAAGGTCCGCTGAGCGGGAAGATGTGGCAGTGGATTGGAAAGCAGACTTGATGAACTTGAAAGCCATTTTTTATTCTGCCTACCAGCTCTTATTTTGGGGGGAGGGGGTTAGGATCTGCTTTTGAAACCATTCCAGTTAAAGTCTCTGGCATGTAACTGAGTGCCTCACTTAGCATCAAGAGCACAAGTATGGATTTTGCAGAGTTGGAGTTTTGAATCACCTAGGAATGGATGTTTCTTGTTCTTGGACACATAATGGATGTTTGAATTTACGAATGCCAGTTCTCTCTCTCTCTCTCTCCAGCAAATATCAGCAGTACAAGATGTCCAAATATTGCGAAGATCTATTTGGGGATCTCCTGTTGAAACAAGCACTTGAATCACATCCAGTATGTATTTTTAGCAAACCATATTTCTAACCTGAATGGATTTGTTTTGAAATTCATTTCTAAAGGGTCAAGTAGTGCTAGAGGACTAAAGATCTTCGTATTTATTTAAATTCATTGGTATGGAAAGCTTTCGTGCTTTGGACAGATGTGTAGAGAGAGACATAAAGTAAACATCTGGTTCAGTTTAATTTAAAGGGTCTCAAGGCCTTTATGGTTTTTGAGATCTCTGTCCTTAAGTTTTACAAAATGCCCACTGGCCAAGGGTCTATGCTCAGCATTTGTTCTCAACTTGGTTGCCTGATAGAACCATCTAGAAGGACTATTAAAAATACCTTTGCCAGGGCCCTACTCAGAGATTTTGAATTAACTGATCTGGGGTAAGGCCTGATCATGATGTTTTTTTAAAAAACCCTCCAGGTGAATAAAATGTGCACATAGGGTTCAGCACCCATAGGACCCCACTGCTCTAAGAAGTGCCCTAAATTGAAATCAAAAGAGTCTGACGTTCAAGTTCCCAACTCCAAAACAGATAATCAGGCGGAGGTGGAGGGAGGGAGGCACCTGGGTAGTTCAGTCGGTTGAGTGTCTGACTCTTGGTTTTAGCTCAGGTCATGATCTCGGGGTCCTGAGATTGAGCCCCAGGTCAGCCTCCATGCTCAGTGCAGTCTGCTTGAGAGATTTTTTCCCATCCCTCTCCCTTCCCCTCTGCTCCTCCCCCCATTCATGTGTTCGCCTGCACACGTGCTCACTCACTCTCTCTCTGTGTCTCTCAAAGAAATACAATAAAATCTTAAACAACAACAACAACAACAACAACAACAACCACTTGGAAAATGGTATACTTACAACTTTTGAGCTTCATTTTTACACCTGTAACTTGCTTCATAAAACAGAGATTGGGGCACCTGCTGGCTCAGTGGGTTAAAGCCTCTGCCTTTGGCTCAGGTCATGATCCCAGGGTCCTGGGATCGAGCCCCGCATTGGGATTTCTCCTCAGCAGGGAGCCTGCTTCCTCCTCTTTCTCTGCCTGCCTCTCTGCCTACTTGTGATCTCTGTCAAATAAATAAATAAAATCTTTAAAAAATAAATAAAACAAAGCACCTTTAACCTATGGCACACAGATAGGCTTTTTGAGGTCTGTGACCTCATTCTAATTGTATACAACTTTTTTTAGTGCATAATTATTCCACAGAGTTCATCACATTTTGCAAGGATCCATAACCTCCAAGTGGTGAAGGTCCACTGTCCCAAGATGTTATGAATAGGAAGAGAGCTAACGGGATTAAGTGTAAAGTACTCTGCAGTATTTAAAAACAAACAAACAAAAAACCTGGGGGAAAAAAATGCCTAGGACATGAGGATATTTGCATCCTTTGCACCCACCCCCTGATTGTCCTCAGCCTGTGGACAGCTGCCCTGCTGCAGACTCCCTGCCCCTGTCCGTACAGCACTCTCTATCTTCCCTGTACACTGGCCTGCTTATGGCTGCCAGTGCCTGCGGCTTTTCAAGTGAGGTGGGGTGCTCTGGTCACCAGAGCGGGCTCTGCCCATATGGGAAGGACAGGCCAGAAGGGCCACAGAGCTCACACCCCTCCCCTGCAGTCCCCTCACGCAGCAGGAGGGACAGCTCCAGAACATGGGATCTACACCAGCTGCCAGGCTCCCCAGCAGGACCACATGCCTGCTCCCCTCAGTGATAACTCGCCTGATAACACCCCATTGGGGTTGGCTGCTTGCCGCCTTTTTCTCACTTTCCTAACCCCCACCCTCCAGTTGGACATTCCTGCGGCTGCCTCCCAAAGAGACTTTGGGTCTGTTCACATCCTTTTCTCAGAGACTGATTCTGAGGGAACCCAAACTAAGAAACAGCCCGGATTTTTATTAATTTTATTTTTGTTTTACCTAGACCTTCTGTTTACTTTTCTGACTGGGCTAAGGTGCTTGTTCCTGTGGAAAGACCACTGTGTTCTTTGCAGAGTGATATGCACATACGTGGAAAATGTGGGGAGCGTATGTGAATACACTTGGGAGCGGGACCTCCCTGAAGTGAAAAGCTTTCAGTCTTGAGGGGGGCCGTGGGGGAGACACAGAACACAGGTAAAATTAGAGCTACAGAGGAAGATGACCTGTGACATATTGAACACTAGAGATACCCAGGTTCAGGAGAGATCCCCAGGGAATGGACCGGTTACAGCAGGCTTTGGAAGGAAACAGAATTTTGGCAAAGAGCCTTGTTTGGGGCAACACAGACATAGGAGTGCATAGTGCTTTGCATGTAATAAGTAGTATAAAGATTACTTTTGAAAAAACAAGTGGATGCATGGAAAAGACAGGTGGATGGAGGGGTGGGTGGGTGCATATGTGTATGCATGAGAGAATGGGAAGGGGGTGATTAGATATGGCGCAGTTGTATGGGTCGGAGGTGATAGAAGAAAGGACACTGCCTTTGCAGCCATAAATCCAGGCAAGTGAAATCACAGTAGAGGTCAGGTTTTGGTAACTGACCACTCCCTTCTTGATTCTCTTACTGAACCTACAAAACCATAATCCCAAGTATTGGGGTTACATCAGCCTACTGAGTAAACAGGCTTCCTAATACAACCTAACATTTAAGGGGATCAAGGGAGCCCTCGACTTCTGCCCGGGAAAGCCATTGTGACCCCCGCCACCTCAATGACTCCTTGTACTTTACCCGATACATAAAAGGAGCAAGATCGGAAGTTGAGCATGAGCTCCTTGCCCAGCAGCACTCCAGGTCAGACCTAGCTCCTGCTGGGGAAGGTGGAGTGGCTCTGCACAGCTCTGGGAGACTGTGGATGTCAGGTCTGCAGTCTAAGGCAGTTTCCTGCAGTAGGCTGATAGGCGTTGGGGAAGGAAAACATAAAACTGTGCTGACTGCCATCTAGTGGATGTTGGGCTGTATAACAGGCCTCCGTGCTCACACTGGGCTGGGAATGAGACTGAAGAAGCACATCTTTAATTCAGCCTTTTCTGTTTTTCTCTAGCTTGAACCAGGCAGGCCTTTACCATCCCCCAATGACCTCAAAAGAAAAATACTCATCAAAAATAAGCGGCTGAAACCTGAGGTTGAAAAAAGTAAGTCAAAGACACACCAATGATAAAGCATGCACACACTGTGTGTTGGACAGTTCAGCTGTCTAAAATGAAATCTATTTTAAAACCACTGATTTGGGGGAGGAAGGGAGCATAACAGTGTTGCATATACTTTTCAGAGCAAAGTGGCCACACTGACATTTAAGGGTAGGTTCCTGCGGTGGGAAAAGCATATTCATATATATTCACAAGATGCAGGATGTGGAATGATCCCGAGGCAAAATGAGAAGAAAGTGAAAGAGGCATTTTAGAATTTACCAAGATAGAAGGAACTCCCTTTTTTTTTTTTCAGTTAATATGCTTTAAAGTACTTTTAAAAGCTTTCCCTTTACAGTTTGCCTCTGTGAGATGCACATATCTTGGGGTCCTAGGTGAATGTGAGAATGCATAAATGTGTGTATGTGTGGCGAGAGAGAAGTGATTTTATATAGATATTTCCCCTGTATTTTCCCTAGAGATTTTCTTTGAAAATATTTTCTTTCGGCTAGTCTCTTAATTCAGTGACTTGGTAACGTGAAATATGGGGATGATTGCATTGTGTTTTTACCCTAGGTATTCTAAGTTTTATTTTTTTAATTTAAATTCAATTAATTAACATATAGTATATTATTAGTTTCAGAAGTAAAGTTCAGGTACACATCAGTCTTATATAACACCCAGATGTTTATTACATCACATAACCTCCTTAATGTCCATCACACAGTTACTCCACACCCCCACACTCTTCCCCTCCAGCAACCCTCAGTTTAATTCCTATGATTAAGAGTCTTTTATGGTTTGTCTCCCTCTCTGGCTTCATCTTGTTTTATTTTTCCCTTCCTTCCCCTATGCTCCTCTGTTTTGTTTCTTAAATTGCACATATCAGTGAGATCATATAATAATTGCCTTTCTCTGTCTGATTTCACTTAGCATAATACACTCTATTTCCATGCACATCATGCAAATGGCAAGATTTCTTTTTTTGATGGCTGAGTAGTATTTCATTGTGTGTGTATACACATATATATGTGTATATATATACTGTATCTATATCTAAGTTTTAAATTATAGTAATTATTATTACAAAAGTAATACCATGGGAAAATGAAAACAACAAAGAAAAATATCAGAACATAATAAAATAGCACTGAGTTATGTATTTTACACATAGATACATGTACTACAGCTCCATGTTTAGACATACATTTCTTATAAAACTGGGATCAGTCTAAATATGCTGATTTTGGGGGGGATCCTGGGTGACTCAATGGGTTAAAGCCTCTGCCTTTGGCACAGGTCATGATCTCAGCATCCTGGGATCGAACCCTACATTGGGCTCTCTGCTCAGCGGGGAGCCCGCTTACACCCCTCTCTTACCTGCTGCTCTGCCTACTTGTGAGCTCTGTCTCTGTCAAATAAATACATAAAATCTTTCAAAAATATGCTGTTTTTTTTTATCTTTAATAAAATCAATTAAGTATACTTACATTCCTACTAATGTTACTACATACTAACTTGACTTCTGATGTGTGTAACACTCCATAGAATTTGTTGTGTGGGATAAGGTACTGTTTAACCAGTCCCAAGTCGATGGCTTTTCATTACTATAAAAACAACAATGATAAACCTAAGTCAGTGTTTGTTTTGTCCGATTTGCACAGCTTCTCCTTGAAATCAGTTGGTGCAATTCACGTTGGTTGGCCAAAACATGTACGCATTTTTGTATTGTGATGCATCTTGTTATACTTTCTTTCAGAAAAAGTGTACCAACTTACAGTATCCCCACAATACACGAGAATGCCTGTTTCCCAGTGATACGCTTACTGCTGGCTCTTGGCCAGCTTGTACGTATGTGTGTCCGATGGGTCGAAGGAGAACGAGACTCTAGTTTTTTGATAGTAATGTTCTTAGTAACTCGTTTCTTGATAATATCATTATTTATAACGTGCTTCTACATGTTTTTCCATTTTCAAAATTCTTTGTCTTACTGACGTATAAGGGCTTTTTATATGTAAGAATAATAATCTCGGGTCTGTCGGTCACAGATATTTTTTCCCTGAAGTTGTATCACTCTCCGGTGTGCCTGTCTCTTTTCTGTCACTTAACATCATTGTTCTCGAAACTGTGGGCCTTTGGCACCAAGACTTAAATCCTTCTCAGTGACTGAGGCTTCCTCTCAATTTAGGACCAGAACTTTGGGCATTTCACCGACGTCCCATAGTCCTTCATCAAATGTTGATGAAGGTTGCACATCCCAAGAGAAGTCTGACCAGCAGATCTGGGTGAGACAGTGACCTTAGGAATGTAACCACGAGGGACTTAGACTATACATTCCCTTCTTGGTGTTGATCTTAGGACTCAGGCTTTGCAAGTCATCTGGCATCTGTCACCATCTCCTTCCTATTTGTTTTGAATAACAGAACAGCTCGAGGCTTTGAAAAGCATGATGGAAGCTGGAGAATCTGCTGCCCCGGTTAGCATCCTAGAGGATGATAATGAAGAGGAAATAGAAAGTGGTGAGTCAGTTTTCTTCTAATTTATGTTTCACAAAAATCTATTTTTTTACAAGTTTATTTATTTATTTTTAAGTACTCTCTACTCCCAGCGTGGGCCTTGAACTCACAACCCCGAAATCATGCTCTCCAATGGAGCTAGCCAGGTGCTCACAAAAATAATTTTTAAAATAAGAAAAACATGAGTTTGTCTCCATGGGTCTTTTTACATAATGTGATGGCTTAAGTCTAATTAGTCAAGTGTGTACTCCTGTACCAAACTTTCATATTTTGGTATTTTTTGATATTTTTCCAAATGTTCCTTCCAGTTTACATGGGCACTAGATTTTTGTGGCTTAGTCATCTCCCTTCCTGTTGTGCAGTCAGCTGCTCATCCGAAATTCAGAGCCAGAGAATCCTTGCTATAGAAGGCAAGAGGTTGGAATAAAAAGAACATTTTGTAATCCTTTCTATAAACAAAAACATAAACTTCAGCATTGTTAATGATGATAGTAGTAAGGCAAGTTACCATGAAAGGAACACAAATAGGGACCCTCAGGGAAATGATGGGTTTGTGCACACACATGAACTGGAAATTCAAAGCCAGTATTAAAATTTCCAGTTAATATTCTTTCAAATAACCAGCTCACCAGAATTACCAAGACAGGTAAGTGATTTTAGCAAAGGTAGCCTTGCTTAAAAAATCAGAATATTTGCTACTAGCCTCTACATTACTTGGGCCATATAGCCACAGCCATAATGATTGGCTTTAAATGGACCTTTTGAAAGATCTGGAATGTTTTAGAAAATCCTTTCTCCGTTATGTGGTATGAAAATTGATTAGCAAAATTTTGTGTCTACTGGTTGGACTGTTGTCTTGTATTTACGTCATGGTTGGGGCTACATAATGTAGAAACACTTGGAGAAACTCTCTCCACTTATTATATGAAAATCTGAAATATACGAGTAGATTTTAGGAAAGTTTGTTACTATAGGTGAAAACCTGAAAGTCGTGAGAATTAACTAATCTCAGTAAAAAAGAGAACTTTATAAAGATGGCTCACCATGAAACAGAATTCACTGGGACGGTGTGTGTTGTGTGTCCAAACCAGGGGTTCAACCCCGCTCCCAGAGAACACAAATACTGACTGACTTTCATATATTGTACATGGCAATGAGTGTCCAAGAAGGCAAAGATACATTCAATTATTTAATTGGTGACTATTATAATTTTCTATTACTAGGTAACAAACGGCCTCAAAATCTAGAGGCTTTAAATAACACATTATTACTTTCTCCCATAGTTCTGTGGGGACATCTGGGCTCACACTGATGATTTTCCCTTAAGCTTCTCATGCATTTGCAGGCAGATGACATCCAGAGCTGGAGTCATCGACGGTTCAGTCGGGCCAGATGTCCCAGATGGCCCACTCCTGTGGCTGGCATTTGTTGTGGGGAGCTCAGCAGGGTTGAGGACCAGAACTCCTCCCTTTGTCCTTTCCATGTGGCTTGGGCTTCTCACAGCAAGGTGGCCAAGGTTCTAGATGGCGCACCGTGAAAGCCAGTCTTCCAAGAGGCAGAATATGGAAGCTGCTAAACTACTTTAAGAACGATGCCCAGAACTGGCCCATCATCATTGCCTGTATATTTCATTCATCAAAGCAAAATTAAGGCCCGCCCAGCTCCGAGGGGGTGGGCGAGGGGCAAGATCACATTCTAGAAGTGCATGTAGGAGAGCAGGTATTCTTGGAGCTGTGTTTGGAAAATGCTGTCAACCATGCTGCCCTATTATTTCACGTTTTGGTTTTTTTGTTGTTGTTTTTTTTTTGGCAAATAATAAACCTGAACATGATTTCAGAATAAAATCCTGAAAAGAATATTTGAAAAGGTCAATAAAATACTTCTAAAATTTGAAAAGATGAATATTATGTAAAATCAGTTCCTTAACTTAGGTTAAGTTTTACAGATGCTAGTCGAAAACATTTTAGACATTACTAGATCCTACAATCCAGTAAAACAAACTGCGGAATACTGGACTAAATTAACAAGGAAAATAATAGTAATATGAATTGCAACCACTGTTGATGTACTAATTGTGAAGGAAGCAGTTTACATCACCATGTAATCTTTCTATGGCCCAATGAAACAGGTATCATTACATTCATTTTTTAGGTAAAGGAAGTGGAAGTCTGAGAGGTAAACATAGTCTGCACATGCCCCCACAGCTGGTGATCAATGGCACTAAGAGTCAATCCCAGAATTGCCTGACTCCAGGTTCAAGAGCTTTCGTGCCTTACGATACTGCCCATGTAATATACAGGAATACGAAAAGAACACAAATATGCAAAATTGTTGTTTAAAATATCTTTTAGAAAAAAAAAATGTAACTGATGAAAGTCAATGATGTAAAATTTCTTGAACACACACTAATCAAAGATGAGGGTCAATGTGATTCCATTTATCATCCTTAAGGGTACTTCCCACCTTTTATGTTTATGCTCATTATTCCTACAAAATTTTGGCTCTGGTGGCTCCATGTTGTTCAGTGTGGACAAAAATAATCATGTGGGATAGCATACATGAAAACAATTAGCTGAGAGGACAAAATCATCCACTTGAATTTCTATTTAAGGGTATACAGGTTTCTGCTATACCAGTTACATATTCTTAGGTTCCTTCGATGATGCCTGGCTTAATTCTGGTCGACCAGTTGGCTATAATTACCCCAGTGTCACCGTATGATCCTACTATACATGAATGACAAGAGTCTCTAATTTAAATACTTCAGCACAGTAGGTAAGAGGAAACCAAGCATGACTTGAAAGATTAGCCCTGCCTGGAGTCTGTACAAAACAGAAAAGGCCCTTGGTCAATGAAAGCATGTGCCCATTCCTTAGGCAGGATTTAGATCCCGAAGGACACATGGCTTCCAGGACTGTGTGACAAGCAGTGGGGAATGCCAAAACTATAGGTGGTTGTGGGTGTGTCTCTGCACCCTTGCACAATCAAGGAATGGCAGCATCCATTCATACAACTCTTCCTCTTTTTAAAAGAGTATTTATTTATTTGAGAGGGAGCACACACTCGAGAGAGCGTGAGAGAGAAGTGGGGGAACAGAGGGAGAGGGACAAGCAGACTCCATGTTGAGTGTGGACCCCAATACAGGGCTCCATCTCAGGACCCCAAGATCAGGACCTGAACCCAACCCACACTCAGACTGAGCCACCCAGACACTCCCTTTTTAACCGACTTAACCGACTGAGCCACCCAGACACTCCCTTTGTTAAAATCAAGTCTCTACTACTTGTATGGGACACATTCCTTGACTTCAAGTAGTTTATATCTGGCTGGCCAGGTTAGACTAAAAGATGTATGAACTGGAAATTTACTGGTAATGGTGCGAAGTTTCAAAATCTCGGTTACAGACTGTAGATCATGCAAACTCAGTGTCATGTTAAGAGCATTGTGCTAAGAATCCAGGGAAATCTAGGTCCAAATCTTCCTCTGTGACCTTGGATTTGTAAATCATATCTCTGGATTGATTTCCTGATCTATAAAGTAGACACACTGGGCTAGATTTTTTAAAGACCTATTCCAGCTCCTTAATTCCTTTTTTTTCTGCCAAAGGCCTATATGAGCTACTTTTTTTTTTCTCTTTGTAATCATCTACTTCCACTCATCCACCCATCAGAATACCAGTTTCAGAACAGGAGGGTGTCTGTCTATCTTGCCTCACTTTTTTTTCCATGTCTGGAATAACACTTTGCAAAAAGCAATCCCTCAAGAAATTCCAGATCTAAGACACCATCAGTTGAAAGATAACATTATTTTATAAGGACTAGGAAAGAAAGCTGCTTCCAAGTAATTGTAAAACAGCATCGATTAGAAGAACACGTTACAACATCAGAAATATTACTATGTGAAAAAAATGCATCTTAGAGGTATGAAATCTTATTCTTGAGTTGTTTACACATTTTAAACTGCTTAAAACACACACACACACACAACACCACTTCTTACGGGTCTGCTTCCCGCTGTCAGGAGTCCATACTCAGAAATTATTTTACGGTTTTTTTCCAGCAGGGGTCCCTCAAGCCCTGTTTTGTGACAGTGTGGATTTATGTTGGCCTTGACCGGAGGCCTGTGGGTTTCTCCTGATCCTGACAAGTTTTTAGGCAAATTCCTAACCTGGGAGTTTTTTGCAGAATGAGGAATCATGGGAATCCAGATCTCACACCAACATGTGTCATTTTCTAGTGGATATCTTTTTTCCACTGACAGCCTTGGGAGGATACCAGCCTCAGGAAGATGCCACAGTTCTTGTCACTTTCTGACTGGACTGGTGCTTCTGTACCTCCTTTCACAGCCTGGGCCATGCTCCCGGGCCATCAGCTTTATCTAGCTCCCATTTCCAGCCTCTCAGTTAGCATGAGCCCTAGGAATGATTCTAGAGTCTCTGAAACCTAAGCCAGGGTTCAAAGGTGGTGTACAGATGCAGTCTAGTCTTTCCAAGCTCTTTCTCTTCTATGTCTCACCACTCCCGGCCACAAGTCACTATACCCATAATGTTCACATACACATTAATCTCTTTTTAAAAATGATCAAGTGTATTTTCCTCTTCTTATACCTTCCTTGTGATTTCCCTAAGTCCCAGGGAAGATCATAACACCCTTTGAAAGTCACAGCTGTTCCTGAGTGCTTGAGGCTTTAATTTTTTTTTTAAATAATTTTATTTATTTGACAGACCAAGATCACAAGTAGGCAGAGAGTCAGGCAGAGAGAGAGAGAGAGAGAGAGAGAGGGAGGAGGAAGCAGGCTCCCCGCAGAGCAGAGAGCCCGATGTGGGGCTCGATCCCAGGACCCTGAGATCATGACCTGAGCCGAAGGCAGAGGCTTTAACCCACTGAGCCACCCAGGCGCCCCGAGGCTTTAATTTTTACAATGAGTGTACTGGGATGGAAATCAGTACTCACTTAAGAAAAATGCATTAAGCAACACGCGTGTCCAACATCATGCTAGATGGGCAAGAAATAACAGCTAACAAGATGTGCTCCTTGAACTTGAGAGCTAGTGAGAATTTTACTTGAAAAAAATTTGCCTGTTTAAATGTTCCCATCTTCATTTAGCTTCCGTCTTCCCCTCCACCCAAGATTCTGAAGATCTGACTGATGGGCAGTAATTAGGTTTCATGGATTTTCCTTTTGTCTCGCACACAGCTGACCAAGAGGAGGAAGCTCACCCCGAATACAAATTTGGAAACGAACTTTCTGCTGATGACTTGGGCCACAAGGAGGCTGTTGCAAATAGTGTCAAGAAGGTCAGAGTCTCAGTATTCCTTTTTTTTTTCAAGACTGTCAAGAAGAGGTAGTAGCTAATAGCTATGAAATTTTAAAAATGTGACAACCACATGAAAATAAAGTAGCCTGTAATTCCCCTTCTATGTTGGGTGGCCAGAATCAATATCTTAATGCAAGCTATGGGCAATAAGTTAGAAAGGATATTTGAATGGCTCATTAGCCATCCTCACTGTTGGCCACCACCTATTTCTCCAGTATCCTTTAAGTAGTATCATTTATTGCATTATTTTAGGTGCATCGGGAGACAACAACAGCAGCCTATTGAAGTCCCAATGAAGTCATTGGGAAAATGACCTACCTGATTATCCCAAGCAAGCCCTTGTTAGAAAACTAATTCTACCAATTAGATATCTCCTCTCCCTCCTAATGTAGAATAAACATGAACGTATTTCCATCCAGCCAAGAAAAATGGCTGTTATGTACCTACTACGTGCCAGGCATAGCCTAGGCTGTAACAACCCTAAAAGGTCAAAACAGGCTTAGTTTCTGCTCTCCTGGAGCTTAGATGATGGAAGTTTATTGGAAACTGATGGAAGTTTATTGGAAGAGAATAGGAAACAACGACAAACCATCAATTATGTAAATACAATTTGTGATAAGTGCTATTATGAAAGTAAAAATGAGGGCTAAAAGGGAGAATCACGAGGTTGAAGGAATAAGGAAACCAGAACCCAAAGGTAAAGAGGAACCAGCCATGCACAGAAGGAGAGGAAGGGCCCCAGTTATGGGATAACAGCAGCAGAGACACTGAATGGAGCAGGCTGAGTGAGGGGCAGAGGAAACAAGATGAGATCGTACAGGCAGGTAAGAGCTAGGTGATGCATGGGATTCGGAAGCTACTATGAGAGACTCAGATGTTAGTTTAAGTGGAATCTGAAGCCCCTGAAAATGTTCAAAGAAGGAAGCAGGGCAGCCTGATAGGGGTTATTGAAAAACCACTAGGGTTGCCATATGGAGACTGGTTAGAAGGGAATAAGAGAGAACGCAGGCAAAGTGGTTAGGCCAGGCTGTTGCACTCAGCCAGACCCTGAGGCTTAAACCGGACAGTAGAAACAGGACTGAGTGGGTTCAAGGTCAACTGAGGAAACAAAAATGATCCAACTTGCTGAGGGACTGAATGTGGGCAAATGAGGGTGAGAGGGGAAGCAAGATGACTCTCTGCATCTGAGTCTGAGGACCTGGGTGGACAGTGGGGAAGACTGGAAGAGGAAGAACTCAGTGTCTCAAGTGGGACAGGATGTTTGAGGGCTGTGAGATACTCCGGGGCACTGCCACCAAGGCACCCATAGCCTTGACCCCTGATGCTGCTTTCATTTCCTACCTGTGTAACCTCAGGTAAGTTAACTGAAGCTTCCAGTGCCTAGGTTTTCTCCACTGCAAGGTGAAGATAGCGCCTACCTCACCAGTCCATTTTGAAGAGTCGATGGGTCTAGAATATGTAAAGAGCTTCCGGTGGTGCCTAGCACATGGTCATTCCCATTAAGGCCTTCATTACTGCTGCTCTCTTATCATTTTCATCTTCACCGTTGTGAGCATCGTCATCACCTGTATCTAGAACTAGAAGAACTAGAAGAGAGTTGGGGCTAGAGATATAAACTGGAAGTTCAGGAGATAGGATTTAAAGCCACGGAAATAAGTGAGATGACCTATGGGAAGAGGCAGAGACGGCAGCCAGAAAAGAGCAGCAAGATATGGCCCGAGAGGTAGGATGGAAATCGATGAGATTAAGGAAGCCAAGAGAACAGGTGGAAGACAAGAAGAGAGGTGTTCTCCCCCCAGCTTAATTAAAATATAATTGACACATAGCATTGTGTAAGTTGAAGGGGTATAAGCGATGATTTGATACCTGTATATATTCTGAAATGATTATTTCAATAAGGTAAGTGAACATCTTTATCGCCTAATAATGACCTGTGTGTGTGTGTTTATGTGGTGAGAACATTTAAAATCTGCTCTCTGAATAACTTTCAAGTATGCAGTAAAATGTTAACTATGAACACCATGCTGTTCGTTAGATCCCCAGAACGTTCTACTCATAACTAGACGCGTGTCCCCTTGGACCAACACCTCCCCATTTCTCTCACCTCCTGGACCCTGGCAAAGTGGTTGGTGTTTGACTACTGTTGATTAACTCAGTAAGAAGACTCCAGAGTTCCGGTGCTGGCAACATGGAGGTCACTGGTGACCTTGAAAAGAGAAGTTGCAAGGGTGTGATGGGGGCCACGGAAACAGACAGATGTGAATGAGTAGAGACTATACTTTTGAGAAGTTTTGCTATAAAGGGAAGCAAGGAATAGGCTGGGGGTAATGGCAATTAGAGGAGTCAAGGGAGCGTTATTTTTAGAAGGAATGAATCTGGAGTGTGTTCGCAAACGTTTGGAAGTGGGGCCATAGAGAGGGAGAGATTAGGCTTGCGAGAGGGAGAGAAGGCATAACTGTCTGTGAGTTCCTGGAAAGGGGAGAATGGATGGTATTCATGGTGATGTTTTGGGGCAAGGATTCTTAATCTTTGAAGACAGTGGCTGAAGGTGTAGGTAGGGGCATCCATTTGGTAATAGTTGAAATTGGGAGAGTGTTGGAAGAGCAACGCCAAAGGAACACTTTGATTACACCCTCCCTTTTCTGATAGAGAGTATTGCCTCTATTTTGGGACTCTTGGATGCCTACTAAGACTCAGTGCCTACCTTGACGCTCCCTTACCACATAAAGCCTTTATCACTACCCACACATGAGTGTTGAATCAAGTAACCATTCGTGCTTGCCTGCCCTTTACGTATCAGGACAGGTGGCCACATCAAATGATTTCCTAAACCCCATGACGAAATAATTAATCTACTGTAAGGAAACATCTAAGTAGGAAAGACTATCAAGAAGGGAGAGGAGACAGTATTAAGATTTATTTTTCTGGTGTGTAAGTCAGGCTGTTGTATCTTTCCTCCTTATTTTGCTGATGGCTTTATGTCATCAGTAATTTTCTACCTTCACAAATAAAAAGAATAACAGGCTTACCCGTATTTATTTAAACATTAACATATATATGGCTGGTAAATTTGGAATTTTGCCCTTTAGAGAAGTAAACAAATTAGTCTTTCTCTAATTTAGGCTTCAGATGACCTTGAACATGAAATCAACAAAAAGGTAAGAAAATAATTTCCTTGTGTAGTTTGCTTTCATTACAGAGTACCAGATGTGCCCCCATAATATTGAACAGTTTGTACTAAATGTTGTTAACCCTGTCTCCCTCCCACCTCCACCCGTGGAATGTCAGGCTTACTGTTTACCATATTCACATGCTTAATGCATCTCATTGGAAGAGTCTTCAAAAGAAAGAATTATTCACAGTGGTGAAATAAGCAAATCCTGATAAAAATCACAAAGCGAAGGCAGGTGAATAAGATGGTTTTCCTGAAAATAAGTGTTTAGTACAGTCAGACACTTAGTTGGCATTAGAGATTTCATTTCTATAATAAGAGTGCATAATCATCAACACATCGAATTTGAAAATAAAAATGACCTAATAGGTCATCACATGTTCCAGTGTACTAGGAAGGTGATCTTGTTTCCGACTATACTGGCATTTTAAAAGATCATTAATTAATCTAATTTAATTTAATTTTACACTGCCTGCATTCTAGGACTTCAATTTGGTGTTCTTAGATATGGACTTTATTATGAATCGAGTTCCATTTTTTATTTCTTTTGTCCTCTTTGACATTCTTCATGGTAGCACAGTGGTTTCTCTGAGTCCAGGCAAATGGTTTGTTATGGTTGGGAGATTGGTGGCAGGCGCAGACAGATATTTGCCTTGTAATTTGATTCCCGTTCTTCGGAGTTGGAGAACATCATGTCTGGCTGTCTGTGGGGCCCTATCTTATTTGGAGTGAGACACTATCTTCTTACTGTGTAAAGAGTAAGTTTGGATAAGACCGATCGATCTCAAACCCCCCCCCCCCGCCATCATGTTCATGAACTTCTCTTCTAGAATTTCAGAGGATATTGAGGTCAACAAAGCAGAGGTTAGTGTTTGGTCACTGCCGTGTTTTAGCTGAATAGCTGCGACCAAATCGCTTTCATCCCCAAGGCCCCGGTCTTCTCACATGGTCAGTGGGTGGGACTTTCTTCCTTACTCCACATGATTACTAACAGTAATGAAGTTGTGCATGCAGGAATTCAGCCCACTGCCCAACACAGGGTCCTGGTGTTACTTACCATCATTAGATACACAAGAAAGGAGTCACGCGGCCCCTGCCCTTGTTTGGGTGGATGGGACATATAAAGAAATGACTAAAAATGAAAACAAGTTACATCATTTGATTATTTACCTCAGGCTTTTATTGGTGAAATAGTTTGAGGATTTAGAATGCTCAGATTGTTAAATCATTAGATAAGATAATCTGTCCACTTTTCTCACTAGTCCATTCCGATGACTGGTCCATAGGAATGGACTAAGTAAGTAGTTCATCTGCCTGTATCAGTCGATGCAGGAAATTTTGGCACAAAGTGGAAAAACAACTTCTGTGTGTGTCAGAATCCCCTGGAGGGCATATTAAAACATGAATTCTTGGACCTCATCCTCTGAGTTTTCCGATAAAGTGAGTCTTCATCAGGTTTTCAGAGCTAGCTCTCAACAAAATGTGGATCATTTTTGAAGGAATTGTTTTTGTTGTTTATTTTGTTCCAACTTACCAAGAAATAAACCAAAATAATTTACCTCTATGTAAAATGATGCAATTTTGACATGTCCTCTTTAGTCGTTTATCAGATTATTTTCAGAATAAGCTTTTTTAAAAAGTACCATAGACTACTTATATATGTGGCTTAAATTCTAAACCAGTGTTAAGCAAAGTATGGTCCCCAGACCAGCCACGTCATTCATTACCACTTAGGAACTAGATGAAAAGGAAATACTTGGGCCTCCCCCCCAGACTCACTTCATCAGAAACTCTAAGGATGAGGTCCAGGAATATATGTTTTAACAAGCCCTCCAGGGGATTCTGGTATATACTGAAGTTGTTTTTCCATTTTGTGCCACAGTTTTTGAGATTATAAATGATAATACTTGCTACATATTTCCATAGATTGCTATGAACCTCAGTATACTTTCCTTTAAAGTCCTCTGGCAATCTTAGAAAAATGTAAGAGAGAAGCCTTATATTTTATTATTATCTCCTTTTATATTATTAGGAGCTATGATGACATGAACCTTTTTTTTTTTTTTTTTAAAGTATGTTCCAGGCCCAACGTGTGGCTCGAACTTACGACCCTGAGACCAAGAGTCTCTTGCTCTCCTGACTGAACCAGGCAGGCACCAGAGACAGGCGCTTTTAAAATTATCCTGTAGCAAAATGGAGGAAGAAAAGGTCTTTCTCTTTCAGTTCATGCGTGCAGGTCGTATTTCGTGAGGACGTCTGTAGCGGGTTTCTGTCCCACCTGAGTCCTCAACATGTATATTCCTTTCATTGTGCTCGTAGGGCCTGGTGACCGTGGAAGACGAACAGGCATGGATGGCGTCTTATAAATATGTAGGTGCTACCACTAACATCCATCCGTATTTGTCTACAATGATCAACTACGCACAACCTGTAAAGTTTCAAGGTTTCCATGTGGCTGAAGGTAACACCAAAGGTTAAATTCTATTGCCTTTTTTGGTCTGCTTCTCTTCTGTCATGCCGCTGAGCTGTGCTCTGACTTGTCGCCATTTTTTTTTTTTTCTGGGCACAGCCCCGTTCCTCCTCACTGTGTTTTGGGTCACAGACTGTGCCTATAGCCTCCTGTCCTTGGCATGCCTCGAGATTGCTTTGCCATTCCCCACATTGTCCACAGGGTGGCTCTGAGGTACTGCAGATTTCTTAGTGTTGGCTCTTGCGTTCCGTGGATCTTCCTGTGTGTAAGAAAGCAACTAATTTCTTTTTTTTTAATAATTTTTTATTTTTTTATTAACATATAATGTATTATTAGCCCCAGGGGTACAGGTCTGTGAATTGCCAGGTTTATACACTTCACAGCACTCACCATAGCACATACCCTCCCCAGTGTCCATAACCCAACCACCTTCTCCCTACCACGCTCCCCCCAGCAACCCTCAGTTTGTTTTGTGAGAGACTAAGAGTCTCTTATGGTTTGTCTCCCTCCCGATCCCATCTTGTTTCATTTATTCTCTTCCTACCCCCCAAGCCCCCTACGTTGCCTCTCAACTTCCTCATATCAGAGAGATCATATGATAATTGTCTTTCTCTGATTGACTTATTTCGCTCAGTATAATACCCTCTAGTTCCATCCACATTGGAAAGCAACTGATTTCTGTGCATTGATTTTGTATCCTGCCATATTACTGAGTTTCCTGAGTTCTAGTAGTTTGGGGGTGGAGTCTTTTGGGTTTTCCATATAAAGTATCATGTCATCTTCGAAGAGAGAGAGTTTGACTTCTTCTTTGCCAATTTGAATACCTTTTATTTCTTTGTGGTGTCTGATTGCTGTTGCTAGCACTTCTAGTACTATGTTGAACAACAGCGGTGAGAGTGGACATCCTTGTTGTGTTCCTGATCTCAAAGGGAAGGCTGTCAGCTTTTCCCCACTGAGGATGATATTCACTGTGGGTTTTTCATAGACAGTTTATGAAATTGAGGAGTGTTCCCTCTGTCCCTATACTATGAATCGTTTTAATCAGGAACAGATGCTGTATCTTGTCAAATGCTTTTTTGGCATCAATTGAGAAGACCGTGTGGTTCTTCTCTCTTCTCTTACTGATTTGTTCTATCACATTGATTGATTTGTGAATGTTGCACCACTCTTGCATCCCATGGATAAATCCCACCTGGTCATGGTGGATAATCTTTTTAACGTACCATTGGATCCTGTTAACTTGGATCTTCACGAAGACCCCTTTTGATCAAAAGCAGACCTCCAGAAATATCCACAGGATTTTTAAACTTTCATAATCAGTTTTTTGGGCTGGAGAAGCCACCCTAGTCATCAAATAGACATATCTTGGGGGTGGCTGTGTGGGCCATATACACATAATTTGTTTCATGACTCCAGATTTAATACATCACTATTTAAGTCATCTGTCTCCAGCCCCAGGACATTAATGAACGTAGGCAGTACTGATAACATAATGGAACACCTGCCTCCAAAGCCTCGTGATTTGAGATGTAATTACATTTATTGCTTGTCTTTCCACAAGATTGGATGGAAGCATTGCTGAGTGCATCTTTATTTTTCTTTACAGAGCGCAATATTCATTATAACATGTCTTCTTTTAATGAGTCCGTCGGCCTGGGCTACTTGAAGACGCACGCCATTGAATTTGTGAAGTATCCTTACGTAGTGAATGGAGTAAACGGCCAGTGCCCTTTAAGTTTGGCGGGAGTCTCTGAAACAGATGAATGGCGAATAGATAATTGTGGTTGTCGAGCTAATAAAATAGTTTGTGTGAAGGACCACAGCAACTGTGAAAACCTGCCCAAATGTGAATTGTTTACACAGTGAACTCTGGATTTTCTCCTCAGCCTCACTCATACATGTGAAATTTCCTCTCTGTTAGCTTCGTGTTTGTCATTGTTGGTCTAGCCTTTGTTGTGTATTTATTACTTCTGGAATACTCTTTTTTCTCCCCTCATTCTCCTTAATAAGTTACACAGTTATAACAAACGGCAAATGAGCCGCATTTACCCCAAGGGAGGCCGGGTCGATTCCAGTAATTACATGCCTCAGATTTTCTGGAATGCTGGCTGCCAGATGGTTTCACTGAACTATCAAACCCCAGGTAGGAACTGATGTCCAGTGACCTCAAATTCCAGGAGAACACTTTGACAGGATGGTGCCAACCATTGCCATCCATTGGCTGTGGGCATTTTTTTTTAAAGGAAGGAGACATATGGCAAAACAATGTGATGTTGGATTTATGTAATGGTGAGATACGAAACACCAAAAATAGAGCCCTGTAAAGGGTGGAAGATAAAATATTTTGATTTAAATTGAATTTCCTTTCATAAATACCACAACTAATCTGCCAAACATTGTCCCCTTTTCCAAAATATTTTTAATTTTTCTTTTTTTCGGATCAAACTTATCTTCTTTTCCAGAGACAGAATTAAATGAGAAAAATCTGAGTATCTCTGTTAGGAACTATGACTCATTTCTCCTTTAGAAAGTACCCTTCTCCCTGTTAACATTCAGCAGGTATCAATAACACAGCATCTCATCATAAAAGTACAGAATATTCAAGAGTAAACTCCACTAGAACAGTGTGTAATGATTTATATATTCTTAGAGGCACTAATCCGTAACTTGGTCCTCCAAAGTGTATTCAAAGGCAGGCTTCCAATATATGATCTTTCCCCCTCCCTGGAAGGAGAGGAGTGAATTTTTTAAATGCATAAACAATTTTTTTCAAGTTTTTAAAGTCTGCTTAAGAGCCAAGTATCACAATTTTAAGATCAGAGGTAGAAAAATTCTGGGCTCTAGTTGTTTACCTAAAAGAGGTAAGAAATATGCCACAAAACCATTCACATGCTGTGGTTAATCCCATAGCCTGGTCATTAAAGTTGGCAAAACAAGAACATTTTCTTGTTCAGTCCTTTGCTGTATAAGGCGGTGCCTCCCATGTTTCCTGGTTTGGGGGGCATTTTCCTTTTCTAGTCCATCCACCATACGTTGAGAGTTTCTATCCACCTTGTTTTCTATTATCTGGCCTGACCAAAAGTTCTCTTGACTTCCATCCCTTTGCCATAAATGTGGGCTCAACAGTACTTTTGATGAGTTCTCAGGGACAGAAGCTGGGGTCAAATGTCTGCACAACATCCCCATCAGTCCTTGCTATGACCAGATACAGTACAAGCCCATAATATTTCTAGCAGAAACCAAATAAAATAGAGTGCTGCTTTTACTTTTTAAAAAAAGTGGGGGTGGGGGGTGGGGGAGGTCAAGTTGTATTTTCAGTTGTCAGTCTATTATATGGATTAAATTAGCCTAAACCAGTTTATTCACTAGGTCAGCATGTGTTTTATTCTATAACATTAGGATCAACCTCAACATGCTGAAGAAGGAAAAAAAAAAAATCTATCAGCTTGTTTGTTTTGTTTTGTTTTGCTAATGAAAAAAGGGAAGATTGTGTCCACTTGTGAGCGAAAAATCCCAAGCCATGCCCTGCCAGCGTAGACACTGCTAGAAGAATTCTCCCTAGGTTTAAAAGTAGGAACAAGCCACTAATTTTTCCATGATACTACCTGGATTATTATTTTTTTGTTTTTAATCGAGTTTGTACTCCTATGACCTTCCTGGAATGTCCGCAGCCAATCCTTCCTCTGTGACCGTTAGATACATTCTCCCCAGTTGGACACCTATAATTTCAACACTGCTTGGACAATCATTTGACTCATATGTTGAATCCAATTTTTAATGCAATTCTAGCATGATCTTTATGAAAACACATTTTATGTTTGACTTAAACACAGATGATTTCAACAGGGAAGAGGGTCGTGTGCGCACAACAGACCCAGACGTAACTTGAAATGTTAAAAAAGACCTTCCAGTCTAGGATGCGTATCTGACTTCCATTGTTTAAAATCACCCATCGTGGTCTTCTTTGTGCAGGGAGATGAGATGCTAAATTATTTTTGTCTCTTGACAGATTTAGCGATGCAATTGAATCAGGGAAAATTTGAGTATAATGGATCCTGCGGGTGAGTAATATGATTTAAACTGTTGTCACTGTGTTCCTAAACCCATACTACAGCTGTAATGGAACTGTGTCATTTTTAATTAAGGGCTGCTCAATTTAAGCTGAGTTTGAGGGATGGGATAGAAACAATTGAAATCCCTAGATAGATTGTATTTGTAAGTATATGTTTTTCATCTACCCAGTTTATTAAGCAGAATTGTCCCCCTAAAAATTGAACCATAAGTTAAGCAGTTTATCATACACACTTGAATTTAATTCCCTCGCTTTAAATTCAAGAGTGGAGGTTTTTATAGCTACGACAAATAATGATCCCTGCCCATTTGGACATTACCTGGAAACATAGATAATAAGTATATGTATTTTCTCTAAGACACACAGAGGAATGAAGTTGATTTAGTATGGAAGGAAGTTATGAATGTCAATTTGAATGTAATACACCTAGAAAGAAAGCTTTGTCCTGTCTTGATTCTTTTGCATGTCTTGTAAAGAGTGGTTATCAAAAAATAATGCTATGAATATTGTTCTAGTTTACTTAACTGGCGTTCTTTAACATCTGTGAACCAAGGAGTGAAATAAGAAATGTTGATTTCCTAATTTTGTAATGTGGAACACAACACGGAAAGGTTAAGTGAAAATGTGAAGTTAAATTCTGTGGAGAAGAAAACCAGTGTGGCCGTATTTTTTTTTTCCTTCATGCATCTGTCCCCGAGCCTCTAAATTAATCCCGTGGAGTGCCGTCCCATCCATAATACTACTGTCAGGAAATTCTTGGCCTCCCTGGTTGAATACGTCAATTTTATCACTAAGAACAGCCAGCCAAGATAACATTTTTCAGCTGTCACAGGTTCAGAGTGCACACTTGCCCCTCTTCCTCCTGCCGGACGGTTCTCCACCCGTGTACCTCCACCCATGAGTGACCCCCACATGCATCGCTGGCACATATGTTATGTTTTCCTCTGCTGTGTGCTTTGAAAGAAATCAAAGTCTTACACCGTAAACTAATATGTTATATGTCAACTACAGAAGGAAGTAAAAACTATGTAATTCAAAAGAAAACTGCCAAATACACATTTTTAGAATTATTTTTTCAAATATTTTATTTATTGGGGTACCTGGGTGGCTCAGTCATTAAGTATCTGCCTTCTGCTGAGGTCATGATCCCAGGGTCCTGGGATGGAGCCCCGCATCGGGCTCCCTGCTCAGCGGGAAGCCTGCTTCTCCCTCTCCCGCTTCCCCTGCTTATATTCCCCCTCTCATTGTCTCTCTCTCTGTCGAATAAATAAATCTTTTAAGAAAAAAGATTTTATTTATTTATTTGAGCAAGAGGGAGAGAGAGAGGAGAGCATGAGTGAGGGGAGGGGCAGAGAGAGAAGCCATCTCCCCACTGAGCACGGAGCCCGAGGCAGGACTCGATCCTGGTACTCTGGGATCATGACCTGAGCCCAACACAGATGCTCAGTGGACTGAGCCACCCAGGTGCCCCTGCATTTTAGAATTCTTTACAGCTCTGTTGTATTTAATGCACAGCGTTCATCACCAGGAGACGGTGCACGTAAATTGATGGAGGCAAACTGAGGCAGCGAGGCTGCAGGGGACAGCGGTGGTGTGGGGATGACAGCTCACACTGAAGCCCAGCCCTCCTGGTTCATACCAGACACCCCGACCCCTTGCGGCGCTCCCTCCTCAGAGCCTCCCTTGTGGCCCACTAAAAAGTTTGCCCTCTTGGCTGCAGCTGTCCGACAGCCAGTACTTCCACGGGGAGGGGGACTGTTGCCAGGTCACGAGGTCCCACCAGGAGCTGTATGCATGCCCTCTGTTCCTTTCCCTTCCTGTTTCGCCCGGGTTCACACAATCAATGTCTCCCTTTAGGCACCATTGCTTATTCTAAAATGTGTTCCCAGACAAGCATGGTGCTGCTGGAGCCCGAATTCCATGCTGAAGTGTTGGAGTGATGTGACCGAAAACCTACGTCCCATCAGAGGGACTAGGAAAATAGGATTGTTCAGTGGGGCGCCCCACCTTGAAGAGCCATTGACAGTCATGTTCCGTCATGTGTCACCATCCCCCACCTTTCCCTTTCCCCTCCCGGAGGCAGAGTTTGTCACCAGCAGGGAAGAGGGAAGGAATCTTCCTCAGGTGTGTGTTTCTCGATCCCATCACTCTCGGCGATGGAGCGGTCATAGCTGGTAAACACGGGGCTGGCCACGCAGGCGTATTTCCGGGGAGCGAGGGCATCCAGGACGCTCTGGCTTTCCCTATGTTGCCTTTGTCATTCACCCACCCACCGGCAGGGACTTGTTAAACACTCCTTGTTGGCGTGTCTGAGGGCTGGGTGTACAGAGGCCTTCTGAACTGTTTAGGCTTAGGGTGGCAAACGGTAGTGGTTGTATAGAGAACAGCAGTGTTGCAAAGCACATGCACACCCTCTGAATCCACCAATGCTAACAAAACACTGGGAACCTGCCCGGGACTCCCTGTCTGCTCTCCAGGCTGATCTTTTGGAAGGCTGTGCCCCTGAGCTCAGTAAGTGTGATTTCCAGTAGGAAAGTGAGTGGTAGTTCATGACAGACTCCTTTCTAAAGGTATAAAAATGGAAGGCATTTGTATAATTCCCAAGGAAACAAGACAGAGCAAGTTAATTTCTCAAGTCTGCATACTTTCAGAGGAAATTGGCATGGCTGAGACCAACATAGTAGGATGTTTTAGGATCCAAAGATGCATACTTTTTGTAGAACTTTCTCAGGGTGAAATGTGTCTTGAAATCCATGACGGTCTTATCGTTACAATCAGCCATTTTGCTTTCCTGCTGGTAGAGAAGATGGTGGAGTATTAAACAATTGGCGCCATCTTGGGTGTGATGAAATAGGTTGTCCTTCCTTATGACTCCATCCTCTGATTCTTATGGCTTCTGTCCACCCACCTGGCTGAAGGCCCTTCTTTTCTTCCTCTCTTGCCTTCCAGGACCCTACAAAGGCTCCCTTCACTTGTCATTGGCTTTGGTCTCTGCCCAAGTCCACCACACAGACCTGGGTGCTTGGAATGAATTTATTTTCTGTACCAAAAAACACCAGGCAGGACCAGCTATGGTTGGTTTGTGAGGCCCAGTGCAAAATGAAAATAAAGACCCCTTGTTCACAAATTTTTAAGCATTTCGAGACAGTAGCTGCAGAGCATTAAACTAGACACAAAACTCTTCTAAGTTCAGAGCACTGTGTAACGACACAGGTCCCACTGATGACCGGGGCTCCCTGGACCTGCACGGGCACCAGTGAGTGGCGGCCTCTGCTGCATCCGCAGGTCCCCACAGGCCCCAAGCAGACACCCCTTCAAGATAAGCTGGCTCAGTGTCACCCCCAAGCCAGGACTTACCTCCTGGCCCTGTCAAACTTCTCCATGCTTTCTTTTATTTATTATTATTTTTTAAGTATATAAGATCAATACATTACACTGAAGGCTGCCTGCCTTGGAGAATTGGACTCCGGTTTCTTGCCCTTTTCCCCTGGCACTTCTTATTTTGTATTGGTTCACGCTCTCACAGAGGAGTTTTCTTCTAAGCAGATGTGGAAGGAAGGAACATGGAAGAATGTTTTGGGCACCCAGAAATCATCAGCATCACAATTTTGTATTTTTGGTGAGAAAGGTCCCTTCAGAAATGGCTGTGGGGAATGGAGAGTACGGAAGCTCCAGAGAGCCCCTGCCCCTGCTGTTCTCAGGAGGCAAATCCCTCATTCCATGCAACTGGAATCCATGTTCCCCTTCTTGTGAGAGCCAGAACCATCCTCTCTTACATCCCCTTGAAGCTAACGGCCGATATTTTGTCATTGCTGGTAGGCTTCGCTTGAAGTAGTGTGTGTTAATATTGTAGTTTCTCATCTACTTTCCATTCTAAGACTTCAATTTTTGCCATATCATCATATTTTCCAGTGTCTAACACTAGCCACAAAAAAGGGGGGGGGTCCCAAATCTAAAACTGTAAATATAGGAAACCATGTGTTTTGTGCAGTTAGATTTTAAATTAATATTTAGGGTTACATTCTCTTGGAGACAGGTGAAAGTTCAAAATCATCTTTAATATTTGAATGATTCTGAAAACTCTGTATATCTTCAATTTATAAAAATCAGTGCTGTCCTTGGAGGTTCTTTACTGATGATTACATCTAAGTTGAATGTGTGGTTATTTTAACACTTTTTTTGCTCAAACTTAGAAGATAACAACAAATGACAACTTTGTCAAAACCACAAAAATGGAACTTGGAGTTTGTCTTTAAGGAGAAAAGTCATGCCCCAGAATCCTTTCTGGTTGGATTTTAAAAGATAATAAATTTGACAGCATCTAGAGTTAAAATCAGTAAAAGTTACACTCCTAAAGAATAGGAAAAACTTGATCCCTCTAATTTTGATTCTTTTATACTTAAAAGTAAACCCATAGTTTGGGGGAAAGTACGTTTATTGTCCTTTATCTGCTGTTCAGGTTAGGATGGACTTTTCCTACCTGTGGTTATAGTCCTTTGTAAAAACAAAATTTTTTTTCTTAGATCAAGTCTGACACAAGTTCAGGGTAGTTATGGAATCTGGCTGAGGTCTGATTATGTGACTGTAACCAAAGGAGATAAAGGACAGACATTGTGGAGTTGGGTCAATTTCCAAACATTTTCCTTACTTCACAAAGAAAACTCATACCCTTTAGCCATCACCTCCCAGTAACCCCTGCTCCCTATTCGCAGCCATAAGCAGCCACCATCTACTCTCTGTCTCTCCGTATTTGTACAGACAGCACATTTTATAGGAATTAATTCATGTAGTATGTGGTCTTTGTGACTGGCTTCTTTCACTTAGCATTATGCTTTCAAGGTTTATGCTGTAGCACATATCAGTACTTCATTTCTTTCTACCAAGTCATTTCCCATAGTGTGGGTATGCCCCGTATTATATATTTACTTATATGTTGATAGACATTTGGATTGTTTCCATCTTTTGGTTATTAGGAATAATGCTATTCTAACATGCACAGACAAGTTTTTGTGTAGATGTATTTTCATTTTTCTTGGGTATTTACTAAGAGTGGAATTGCTGGGTCACATGGCACCTCTGTTTAACTGTTTGGGGAACTGCCAGACTGTCTTGGTGTCATTTCACATTCCCACCAGCCATGTATGAGGGTTCCATTTGTTCCATGAACTTGATGATACTTAGTGTTATCTGACTTTTTTACTATAGCCATCCTAATGTGTGTGTAGTAACAGCTCACGGTGATTTTGATTTGCATTTCTCTCAAAACTAATGATACCAGGCATCTTTTCATGTCCTTATTGGCCATTTGTTTCTCTTATTTGGAGAAATATGTGTTCAGATCACTTGTCCTCTTGTCAACTGGGTTGTTTTTGACATATCATAGACACACACCTCTTATCAGTATGTGATTTACAAATATTTTCTCCCATCCTATAGCTTGTTTTTCACTATCTTGATATTGTCCTTTGAAGTGCAGAGGTTTTTATGATAAGGCTAGTTTTATCTTTTTGTTTTCCTCTTGTTGCTTATGCTTTTGATGTTATGTCTACGAGCCATTGCCAAGTCATGAAGATTTATCCTTATATTTCTTCTAAAAAAATTATCATTTTGGCTCTTACATTTAAGTCTTTGGTCCATCTTGAGTTAATGTTTGTATATGATGTGAGGGAAGGGACCAGTTTTCTTCTTTTGCATGCGGCCATTATAGTTGTCCTAGCAACATTTATTTAAAAGAATATTCTTTCCCTCTTTGAATAATCTTGGCATCCTTGTCAAAAACCAACTGAGCATAGATACATGCATTTATTTCTGGATTCCCAGTTCCATCTCATTGATGTATGTGTGCATCCTTATGCCAATACCACACTGCCTTGATTACTGTTGCTTTGCAGAAAGTTTTGAAATTGAGAAATAGGAGAACTTCAATTTTGTTTTTCTTGTTCAAGGGTGTGTTGGCTATTCTTGGTCCTTGAGTTTTAGGATCAGCTTGTCACTTTCTAAAGAAGCCAGTTGGAATCTGGATAGGGATTGAATCTGTATATCAATCTTGTGAATAGTGCCAGCTTAACCATATTAAGTCTTCTGATCCATGAACACAAGATGTCTTTCCATTTACTTAGATCTTCTTTAACATCTTTCAACAGTGTCTTGTAGCTTTCAAACAACATGCACTTATTTTGTTAAATTTATTCCTAAGTATTTTATTCTTTTTGGTACCATGATAAATGGAATCTTCTTAATTTCAGTTTTTGGATTGTTCATTGTTGGTATTTAGAAGTACAGTTGATTTCTGTATATTGGTTTTTAACCCTGCAGCCTTGTTGAATTCATTTATTAGTTCTGATGGGTTTTTAAAAAATATATATTTTTTAGATTTTAGAAGGATTTTACAAAGAAAGAGAGCATGAACTAGGGGAGGGGCAGAGGGAGAAGGCCTTCAAGCAGACTCCCCACTGAGCGTGGAACCCAGTGTGGGTTTAATCTCATGACCCATGAGATCATGACCAGAGCCAAAACCAATAGTTAAACATTCGACCAACTGAACCCAGGCACCCCCTGATCATTTTTTAGTAGATTCCTTAGGTAAATTCCTTAAGTATATTCTATATACAAGATCATGTCATCTGTGAAGAGGAGTTTTACTTCTTTCTTTCCATCTAGATACCTTTTATTCCATTTTTTTGCCTAATGGCATTAGCTAGAAATAGGGCAATAATTACATCTTTATGTTCACCTGCCTCTAACTTGAAATTTCATAGTTCTTTTCACTGTGAACAAAGACAACAATCTGCAGTACTATTAACAGTACCTGTGACTCTGACACCAATGTAAATCACAGATATTTTTGTATCATTACTACTGCTACAGATCTCACAAAATATTTTTATGCATATCAGTACTTTAAAATTATAGTTATCAACTTAGCATCATATCTCATAATTCAATGCAGTCATTAAAACACAAAGTGGGATATCATGTACTCTCATATTTTTTTTTTAAGATTTTATTTATTTGACAAAGAAGAGAGATCACAAGTAGGAAGAGAGTGGGGTGGGAAGTAGGCTCTCTGCTGAGCGGAGAACCCGATGCAGGGCTCGATCCCAGGACCCTGAGATCATGACCTGAGCCAAAGACTGAGGCTTAACCCACTGAGCCACCCAGGTGCCCCTACTCTCATATTTTAGTAACTAGAGCTCATATAATTGGTTTTTCACTATTATTCCTTGTATTTTATTTTATGTGCATGAGAGTAAGTATCTAAGGAGGTCCATGGCATAAAAAAGTTCAAGAGAATGTAATAGCATCAGGAAGCTTGGTGTCACTGAGCCTGGAATCTAAAAGCATTCCTCGTTTCCTGCCTCTCTTCAGGATTATCCGTAGGAAAGGAATAGTTTCTTCAATCTTTAGACCCCTCTACCTAAAACCCTAGCTCTTAAATTAGAGACAGGAGAAAAGAAGTACTTAGTGTCCTGAAGCATGAGTGTGTTAGTCATCGTAAATGCAACTAATAAACTCCTTCTTTGCTTTTGTCCCACCAGGTACCTCCTCAAACCAGATTTCATGAGACGGCCCGATCGAACATTCGATCCCTTCTCTGAAACTCCTGTCGATGGGGTTATTGCAGCCACTTGCTCAGTCCAGGTAAGCCCCCTGCTGTCTCAGAACTGTAAAAACATGTCTGCGGATGGTCCTGGAAAAGCCTTAAGAAGCCACATTGAAATATTTAATGTCAAGTTACAACGCCCATTTGTTGCTCTCAACTTTGCGATTGCCCCTTTTCTTCCTAAGAGATGCATTTTGTTCCCTAGTGGAACTATTAGCTACATTCAGCAGAAGACACCAGATCGAAAAAGTACCTACTGGAGGATATGGATCAGTAGGAACTCTTAATCATTGCTGGTGAGAATGCAAAATGGGGCGGCCACTTCAGAAGCATGCTTTTATCCTATAATCCAGGAATCATGCTCCTTGGTATTTACCCAAATGGATAGAAAACTTGCATCCACACAAGACCTGCACAGAAGTATTTGTAGCAGCTTTATTCAAAATTGCCAAAAATTAAACAACCAAGATATCCTTCATTAGGTGTTGGATACATAAACTGTGACGCACCCACACCATTCAGTGCTGACAAGAGAGGAGCTAGCAAGTCATGGAAACACATATAGGAAACTTCTGTGTGTATTCCTAAGGGAATGAAGCAAATGAAAAGACTTTGTACTGTATGGTTGCAACTACATGACATTCTGGAAAAGTGAAAACTGTGACAGTTTCACACATGTGCACATACGTCAAAATGGACCTTATGTACACTTTAAAATGTACGGTTTATTGTATGTCAGATTTTACCTCGAAAAACTTTGGAAATTATGATCTATTCAATAATACAGAAAGAAACCCTGCTACATGGCTATATATTCCTTTGGAAAGTAAATGAAAAATAGTCTGTCCATGGCTTTATAGTAGATGGAATTTAATGATGGACTTTGCAAGTATATACCTCGGACCATTGTTGATATCGGTAAAGGATAACAGGCAACAGGCATTTTAACATTGCTTTTTTCTTTATTGCATCTCTTTCTAAGACTTATAAAAGAATTTAATAAAGTGTAAGAGGGCAGAATTTCAGAGCTCTGATGGGATCCTAGGGCATATTTGAACCCATCACTTTGTGGACATTTAGGTGGAATTAAGCTGCTTGTGTACATTATTTCTTTGTATTATAGGGTTCATCATTTCTGTCTTCTCTTTATAGACAGTTCTCAACATCAGAACCTCTGTCTTGAGCAGGGTTTTTTTGTTTGTTTTTTGTTTTTGTATAAAGTAGTTGCTCAATAATGTTTTAGTAAGGAATGAATACATTACTTCCATAGGTAACTAAAATTTCTAAAGATGAACAGACGATTTCTTACTTCTGGATTATTCATTGCTCTTGATAATGACACAGACTTGACTTCTCTCTCACCCTGTTTCTGTGTTGCTGCAGGTCATATCAGGTCAGTTTTTATCAGATAAGAAAATTGGTACATACGTAGAAGTGGATATGTATGGGTTGCCCACCGACACCATACGTAAGGAATTCCGAACTCGCATGGTAATGAACAACGGACTCAATCCAGTTTACAATGAAGAATCATTTGTGTTCCGGAAGGTAGGGTACTTTCAACGTGTCAGACTCGCTGTGCTAACTCAGGGGCCACATTTTAGTGCATAGGCTACATAGACACTACATGATATGGGGCAGTTATACAACCCCAAATGTTGTCTTCTTCTCTTCTTCCAGTGGGTAAGTTCTGTAGATGCTGTATGATTGTTACTTTTGTTTGTTCTTGTCCTTGTGGCTCTCCTTTTCTCCTCCAAGGAGCCCATCTTCTGTGTGGCAATGCTCAAGTTCCAGATGGGTGGTCCTTAGAATGTGTCCTCACTGGTGGGCATCATACACACTGGAGAGTTTTCTGCCCTGGCAGTGGCTGGTAACTTGCAATGCTCCTTTAGCCAAGAGGACAGGTAGGATGGTGAACCCAAAAGTAAGACCAATAAATGTCCTTAAATAGATCAGCTGGTATTGTCCTGTGCCTCTAGAAAGTGTGAAACCCGTCGCCACCCCCACAGTCTGTACTTCATGTGCTATTTTGGGTTTTGGGGGGGAGTTCCTACCATTGTACCTTGATCCCCAGACCAATCACAGTCATACTCTATAATGATTTCATTTTTATCTTGTAATCATGTTTTCCCTTTGTTTCTCATTTGTCGGTGTAAGATGTATTGAAAAATCCATGCATTGGTAGTGCCATCTCCAGGTAGAGCTGTTTTTCTCTCTCACTTGCTCTGTTATCCCAACCAGAATAGCTTCTTGCTGCAGCTTCAGGCCCAGGGTTTCTGTTCCATGTGCATGTCCTCCAACACAGATCTTTGGCTTCTTAGCTTAACAGAAATGAGGATTAGCAGTTTCAGAATTGGCCAACTGGTTTTCAGAAACCAGATTACAGAAGATTAGTAGTTCAGTGAAACAAGCCATTATGAGATTCAGGCTCCCCTTGTTATGTGAGCACGGTTATTTCCATGCAACCCCCACTGTGACCTTCTCTCCTACAGGGTGTGGTGGAAATTGGATATGACTTGTCATGGGCCTCTTTTCTTCCATCAGTTTGTTTTTTTGTTTTTTTGTTTTTTTTTTTAATAGCTCTTTATAGCTGGATCTGTTGTCGGTGTGGTCAGTGTTCTTTGGCGGCATGAATAATCCCTAGATACATTTCTAGAAATTCAGAAAGTTGACTTCAGACATTCATTGTTTTTGATGAGTGAGGAGACATCAGACTTGGTTTTTACATATAGGATTACTGGCCCCAGAAACAAGATGCCAGTTCTACACCCTTCACTGTTTTTCAGAAGTTAAATTGCTTTTCGTCAGGACCAAGTGATTTCACTTTTTGTTCTCTTTGGTTTTTAATATTTTTGGTCTTTGCACTGATCTCACAAGGCAAGCCCCCTTTTACCCACATGAGAAACGATAGCGCAAATGAAGTTGGATGAATTTGAACTTGATTTCTCCTCTTCATCGTCTTGAAATTCGATTAAATTATAATCTCTAGGCGGAACTAGACAACCAATCCATTGTCTAGCCTTAGATACAGTACTCAAACTAGCTAAGATGTCTTCATTGTTCTTAGCCAATAAAAAGTCATTCCTGATTTAAAACATGGGATTTTCTTGTGTCCTGTTGCTATTTTATATCTGAATTAGGATTCTGCTGGCTGAGCTCAGATTTTATGTCCTTTTATTTATTTTGAAGATAGCAAGAGTAGATGTCTTAGATATAAGTTAATGTTTCTAGCTGCCCCATCTCACCCTATTTAATATCCCAAAATATTGGGAGTGCAAGGAAAAGGGAAAATCCAAATTTCGGTGTACGTTGTCCTTTATACGTGGAACATTTCTTCAGAGATACTTTCCATATTCTCAAAAATAGGCCAAGCTAAAAAGCAGAGAAGCAGCCCAGGTAGGAGGCAGACCACAGGATTCAAAGGCAAGGGCCCCGATTTCAGGCCCAGCTATTCTGATCTCAGAGATTAAGGAAAGTCACTTGATCTCTCGGGGCCTCCTTTTGTTTGTCCATTTTTATGCATGGGGATGGGCAAAGATGACAAGGGTTGGACTGGTAATCGTTCACATCCCTTTCATCTAAAATTTTCAAAGAGATGATTTCCAGGAAGCCTGTTCAATTGCTTTCTCAACGGCTTGGATACCGCAGCTTGGACAGTATCCTTCAGGAATCCAGATCAATCTTGGGCTTCTTTTCACCATAAAGGCACATTTAAGGACAGCGTGGGTATGGTTCAGATTCCTCGAGTCAGGGCTCTTGGGGACAACTTTCCAAAATACCCCTGAAAGGTACCATTCTTTGTTTGCAGGTAATCCTCCCTGACCTGGCAGTCTTGAGAATAGCAGTGTATGACGACAACAACAGGCTCATAGGCCAGAGGATCCTTCCTCTGGATGGCCTCCAAGCAGGCTATCGACACATTTCCCTTCGAAACGAGGGAAATAAACCATTATCACTGCCAACCATTTTCTGCAATATTGTTCTTAAAACATATGTGCCTGATGGATTTGGAGGTAAGTTAAACATTTGAGTACAGAAGTCCTAAATTAGAGGATTATAAAATATTTCACCAATCGATAAAAAAAAAAAAAAATGTTCCTACCAGTGCTGCCAACTCTCATAGCCTCAAAGAATTCAAGGATAGAGAGGAGCTTCAGGTTTCCTAGGAAGATATGAGAGCGCAAGACTGGATTATCTTTAAGGTTCTTTCTTATTTTAAAATACTGTAATTTTGTATGGTTTATCAATTTTTGCAAATACGTCTGTGAAGGATTTACTCACATCGTCATGCAAAGGGAGAAAGGACGTAAGTATCATGGAACCACAGATATCATTTGGTATCCCTAAAAATTTTAAATTGAACTCATATATCAACATGGATTTTCTGGATTTTCTTCCAAATCCACCAGAGAGTTCAGTTGCCCAAAAAAATCCCAGTCATCCATCCACAGGAGACCATCATTGGTTTCACTAAGGTAATCAATGGGAGAAATAAAAACCCAGACCAAATCATAAGATTTTGCTTATACCCTAACATGCCAACTTTTTGTAACCATCAGTTAAGCCAAGAACATTAAAAGAAGACTAAGATCCTCTATACTCTCAGTCTCTTGAGCCCTAAGGAAACAATGATTATGTCAAGTTAACCAAGGGTGCAAATTCTAACTCTCTACTCCTGGCTGGGTGACCTTGGGACAGTGACAACCTCTCAAACCCTCATTCCCTGGCCTGTAAAGTGAAGACGCTCCTACTGCCTCCCTCACAGCATTGTCGTGAAGGACTGACCCTTACAGCACGTGACCTAGGAAGGCTCAGAAATGTGTGCACACACGTATGTCTGCTATCGATACGAGTATCGTTTCTGTAGTATGCTGGAACACATCATGGTTTTGTTTGGGGATTTAGGGGTTATACTGTGGTGGTTTTGTTTGTTTGTTTGTTTTTTAATACCGCTTGCATCTCTGAAGAGCCGATGTTCTCTAATCCTCAGCTTTACCAACCCCATTGCAGATTCAAGAAGGGACATGAACTGTAAGGATTTTTTCAGTTACCAAATCCAGAGTAAAGACTCCTTCCTCCTCCTCCTCCTCCTCTGCTTTTCATTTAAAAAGAAAGCCTATATTAGAAGCCAGAACATACTGTAGCGGATATAAAAGCACAAAAAAGAGTCTGGGTGGGACGCCGTGGGGCTGGGTAAGTGGATAAGAAAAGAGACACGAAAAACCTACAGTATGCTTTTAGGACATCAGCAGATGAATTACGCCATCTTCCCCATACTTGAACATGGGCAGTGGGCTATCCCTGATACATTTTAGAAATGGCTATATAAACAAACATGGCCAAAAACTTACAAGTCTCTTTCCCTCTGCATGGGTTACTTTTTAGCTGGAACTCTTGAATTCATTCCAGAGAAATGGGCAGTTGGAATAGAAAAGGGAAAGAAATAGTTTGCCGTGTTCCTACTTTGTGTCAAGCACTGTCCATCAAGTCCAAAAGTTGCGGAGAAGGGATGTGGGCGCCTGTAGGTCTGTGCTGAAGAAATGTCTGTACTTATAGGGCAGCTCCTTCCCAGGGTCTGCATTTGTGTACATATGGATTCAGATTAATCACCTTAAAAATAGTCTCATTTTTTTTTCCTACTGTGTCATTGTAGTCACTTACTTTGTATCAGAAGCCTTTGAAATTTCTATACTGTGTTATCATGGGTGGGATTCCGCAGTTCATGTCTTAACCTCAGTATGACATTCCAAGACTGCTTATTCAGAATTGTCAGTCATCTCTTTCATATGTGACGAAACCGAGGGCAGGTGCCATGAGCATTTACTTGAGGGACTTACCTGAGGAGAACAACATAAGAATATAAGAATCATCTCTTCCTCGCTTTCTGATTTTCTTTACGGCCTCTTGACTTACACAGTGTGTTGTCCTTATTTCATCTGCGTAACTAACCTCCCACATTCGGTTCTGAACATTTATGTGCTGAGCCCGCAGAGTAGGAAATCTATGGAGTCCCTGTTCCCTAGAACATTGATATTCTATGTTGATTCCATAGGGGAAAGTTCAAAATGAAACTTGGCCGCCTTGCATGCCAGCATTTTCTAGGAAACGAAAAAACAAACAAACAAAAAAAAGGTAAATTGTTGATATAGATCTCAGATTTTTATATGGCCAAAGAAAGATAATATGGATTTATTCATTCCACAAATACGTTTGGTAGGTTTTATTGTGTAAAAGGCAAAATAGGGGCACCTGCATGACTCAGTCAGTTAAGCATCCAAATCTTGGTTTAGGCTCAGATCATGATCTCAGGGTCATGGGATGGAGCCCCAAGTTGGGTTCCACACTCAGCGTGGAGTCTGCTCGAGATTCTTTCTCCTCCATCTTCCTCCCCCTCTGCTTACGTGCACACACACTTGTTCTGTCAAATAAGTAAATAAAATCTTTAATTTAAAAAAAGGCAAAATAGATAGTCTATGTATCAAAAAGAGATTCTTCCAGCACAAAGAATAAAAAGGTCATCCATAAATCCACCACCTGGAGAGAGCTCTGTTGCCATATTTGTCTCTTTACTTTCAATTTCATTTCTTCTATTTTAATTAAATAGCGCTTACTGCACCTAGTCATTTGGGCTCATTACTTCAGAGAGTTAATTTTTTTTTCCACTTAATAGACACTATTTTCCCATGTCATAGAAATATTTTTATTAACTGCATGAGATTCCATTTTATGTATTATCCATACTTCAGTTTTGATAAACATTGAAGTCATTTCCATTTTTTTCTTATAAAAAATATTGTGCCTAGGAACCTTAAATGTAAAGCCTTGGAAATACTCATGATCACTTCCTGTAGATGAATTCTTTGAAGTGGAAAGAGCTGCGTGTGGGGTGTGTGTGTGTGTGTATTTTAAGATTTTATTTATTTGTCAGAAAGAGAGCACAAATGGTGGGAAGGGCAGAGGGAAAAGCAGGCTCCCGGCTGAGCAAGGAGCCTGATGTGGGACTCGATCCCAGGACTCTGGGACTATGACCTGAGCTGAAGGCAGATGCTTAACTGACTGAGCCACCCAGGTATCCCAAGAGTTGTATGTATATTTAAAGCTTTAGATATAGATTGCCAAATAACCCATCAGCAGTGTATGTATGAGATGCAACTTTTGTTAACATTTACCAGTTTAATCAGTAAAGACAATTTCTGAGTAAATTCATTTAAACTATTTTTCTCGAAGGAAAAGATATAGTCATTATTATTTAGTACCTACTCTATGGGTAAGAGATATAAAATTGAAAACAACATCTACACTTATCCTCAAGAATTTTCCAACCCTGTACACATATACATGTACATATACATAAATAAGTGTAATTTATTATATCCGTGCCCACAGGGTAGTAAACCAGAGGATGTTGGGGGCATTGATCTAAGAAGTTATTAGAGTGGGGTTGAGGGGTCCTTCAGTGGCCATGTTGGGACCATGAAAGATGAATCACAGCAGAGAGGTAAACTGATTTTCTCTTCAGACAGGGAAGTGCTGGACTTATTTACATATTCTGAGGAAGCTGAAACACAGGGTATATGGTACTAAAACTGAAAAGTTCTGGTTCATGTTTGACGATGTATCATGAAAAGCTAGCGTCATTTACCAAGAAGAGTGTACTCTTCTTGTTGAATAATTTCAGCACCTTAAGGGAAATAGTCACATTTTCAGGACACTAAGTAATTTGGTTAGTTATGTTTTCTTAGCTTTTGAGTGGGTCCATTTCTCCAAAATCACTTCACAAGTTTAGACTAATTATAGAAGTAAGACCTCTTACACCTGACCAAGTGAACAAAATCTCAACTTTTATAATTCACCAAATGCTTAACCTAGGAATTAGGTATTTCTTTAATCTGACAACTAAAATCAAGCAATTATCTTAAATCCATGGTATAATTTCATGCAGCATTATTTGTATAAAAAAGATCAGAAACAACCTAAGTCCACCAGAGACTGGTAAAATATGGAAGGCCATTCTGTAGAAGACCATGTAGCTATTAAAAATAATGACTTGGATCTTAGTGTTCAGAACACAAATACGACATTTATTACCAAGAGAAAAAGTGAATTGCAAAATGATCCGATTGTTAGTTACAAAGATCCTTAACTATCTGTTTACACACACACACACACACACACACACACACACACACACATATGAAGTAGATAGAAAAACTTCTGGTAGGATATACATCCAAGTTTGAGAATAGTTATCTCTTTGAGAATAGAGTTAAGGGTTAATGAATGAGGGTTAATGAAGCTGGCCCACTGCATTGGACAACTTCCAGGAACATCAAAGAGAGCACAGTATCCCATATGGTAGGACTCTACTTATTATTTCTGGATCATTTAAGTAAGCATACGTAACCTCTGTAAATTTCTAAAAATTGTATTTTGCCCTATTTTTCTATAACAACGGTGTAATATAAAAACGGCACACAAAGAGTTTAAAATAGATATATATTTTGAATTTAGAAAAAATTAAAGCAACCTATTATGCTGCTACTAGATAGTTCTTGATAACATTGTTTAAATATTTTATTAATTTGTCAGAGAAAGAGAACATAAGAAGAAGGAGTAGCAGGCAGAGGGAGAAGCAGGCCCCTTGCTGAACAAGGAGCCTGATGTGGGACTTGATCCCAGGATCCTGGGATCATGACCTGAACTGAAGGCAGACATTTAACACACCGAGCCACCCAGGTGCCCTCATTAATAACATTTTAAAATAAAAGAAAGACAGAAATGTCTTAAAACATCAAAAGGTTATAAAACATAAAGCCTATCTGGGCATATGTAATACATATGTATATGCATAAATGTGCGGTCTCCGTGTATATATCACACACATATATTTCTTTTTTTTAAAAAAGATTTTATTTATTTGATCGAGACACAGTGAGAAAGGGAATACAAGCAGAGGGAGTGGAAGAGAGAGAAGCAGGTTCCCCACCGAGCAGGGAGCCAGATGTGGGGTTCCATCCCAGGACCCCAGGATCATGACTCGAGCAAAAAGCAGATGCCCAACAACTCAGCCACCCAGGCACCCCATATATTTCTTTCTTTTTTTTAAATATTTTATTTATTTATTTGACAGAGATTACAAGTAGGCAGAGAGGCAGGCAGAGAGAGAGAGGAGGAAGCAAGCTTCCTGCTGAGCAGAAAGCCCAATGCGGGGCTCGATCCCAGGACTCAGGGATCATGACCTGAGCCGAAGGCAGAGGCTTTAACCCACTGAGCCACCCAGGCGCCCTGATATATTTCTTATTTCATTAAACTTAAAAAGATAATATAATATACCCTGTTCTGTACTTTGCTTTCCTCACATAATATATCTTAGAGAACATCCCTGCCAATTCACATAAGACTTTTAAATTATTTTTGAAGGTTATGTACTATTCCATATGTGTATCTACCACTATCTCTTTAGCCAGCCCTTTGGTTGGATCAGTACTCCCACCTAGTGCCTACGAGACTCCTATTCTCATTCACCATGGCCAGTTCTGGATTCTTAAAAAAATTCTTTTTTTTTTTCCAGTAATGGTAATAAAAGTGGTATCTCATCATTTTAACTTGTATATTTACAATTATAAGTCAGATTGACTGTATTTCATCTGTTTCTTGGTCATTTGTTTTCCTTTTCCTGAAAAATACTCTCTTAGTACCCTTTGTGGGTTTTTTTGAGTTTTGGTCTTTGTTTTTTTTTGTTTGTTTGTTTATTTTGTTCTGTTTTTGTTTTTTTAATTGGGTTGTTTTTTGTTTTTTAAGTAATTGTTCAAATCAAATTTTATTTTAC
Organism: Lontra canadensis; assembly: GCF_010015895.1. Taxonomy (NCBI): domain Eukaryota; kingdom Metazoa; phylum Chordata; class Mammalia; order Carnivora; family Mustelidae; genus Lontra; species Lontra canadensis. Next base: position 12,012,584 of record NW_022631010.1, read on the forward strand.
TTCTAAGTCCCCCCCACCTCATATAACTTCAAAGCAGTGTCCAAATACATCATAATGTCTAGAAACTAATGGTTGAGATTCAAACACTGTCTACTTTTCCTGGCCTGCCAGGATGCTGTTTCATTGAGGTCATAGTTGACAACACTGGTTGGAGCCCCACAGCTTACGAGTAACACCTCACCACAGCAATCCTTCCATTAATTTTTTTTTTCATTTGTATCTATTTGTAACAAGCTCAAGAAAAATCCATTGGTTCTATTTTCTTCTCCCCAACTTTGCCCTTTACTTTGCTGCAGTAAACTCTTTTGTCATGAGCAACATCATCTTAAGAAAAATCTTCTAATTCCATGCTGACTACAAGGTTTCAGAATTCTAATGCATTAGTAATTTTACCATGATTTTCTTTAAGCACCAGCAACTCAGTGTTCTACATGATTTTTAAATGAATTTTAAATCTTGGTAACATCAGGTGGGTGGCATCATTTAATAGAAACAAGAAAAACGTTCCTAAAAGGCTCTTCCAAGTTAAGACAGTTCCTTAGGGAGGGTTTGAGCATCGGCAGGAGCTTTGGTTCACTTATTTATTGAGGTTCTGTGCTGTGAGAGCACCAGAGAATGAGGAATCCCTCCTGACGGAGATAATTTCATAGATTTTTCAATTGCCCCTAACTAGTCTTACCTTCTCGCTTACGGTAATCTTTAGAAGCCTTGAACTCTGGACTGCCCCGGTTCCCTCCCAACATGGGTCTAGATCTAGTATTTTCCACCCCAACCCTTCTCCTCTCCTGTCAGTTCCCTGTTATCTTTCCTTGCCCTGTCAGGAGACAGAGACAGGGAATTTAAGTGCAATTCCTTCTCCTCGTTGCTATAGAATAAAAACTCTCAACACACACAAGAAAACACAGAACAAAGATGGCTGCTAGCCCTTCTGAGCTGTCTCCACAGATGGTTCCGTTCCTAAGCCATGTGGTGGTAAAATATCTCTGGGCGGAAGAAGAGAGATCACGACTCTTAACTATCAAAACCTCAATTTCCACGTGAAAAAAAAACAAATGGTGACATTTAGAGAGGGATGACTAGGAATGAATCAAAAGGACTTTGATTTCTCCAGTATTATTTTTCTGCTGAATATGAAGTAAAAGAGCCATCTTGTTTACCCCCCACACTCCTCTACAAAAGGAAAGTGCTAGGTTGGGTGCTAAGGTGACTTTTCCTTTGTCAAATCCACTGAGCCTCGGAGCACTGGGGTTGGCTTTGCTGTTTTATCTGTAGGTGCAAATGTGGAGGACATCAGCACCTACCCATTGCCCAGCTCTATCACTGTGAGCCATTGCTGCTGGTGATGGGAAGCCGGTTCCCAAGCAGATGGCAATTAAATGAGCATTAGTCTTTTGTGCCAGCCACTGTTACTTTTGATGGGCTTGATCACTTGCAAAGGTTTTATTATCACTGAGTGGTAAGGAGAACAAATAAGAGAGTTGATGCTCTGCTACCCAAATACAGGGCACATGGGCATTATATGGAAATGTTGCTCCGAGATGGGTTGCGTGAGCTGCTCGGCACTCCTTCCCTGCACAGTGCTCATCTCACTTCTGTAGCTGGACATTTTGTTTTCTCTTCTGCACCTAGGCTGTTTTATGCAAGCAAAGAGGAAGCGGCCTTTTTTTTTTTTTATTTGCCAGCTCCCCCTTTCTGCCTGACTTGGGATTCAAGATACATCAGGGAGGCTGGGGGGTGGGTGTTTCTTGTTCTCTCTGCCCACCATCTTCCCAGGGTTGCTTTCCAAACCCTCTGCAAAGAGAGTGGACTGTCCCTTACATGACATAGCCCCAGAGGAGGAACATTGTTAACTGAGATGCCATTTCAGAGCTATGATCTCAGGATTTCCTGATAGAATTTAAAGTCCTTCCATTTATTTTGTCCTCTCCTTGATGGATGATAAGATGCTTTATTCCATCAAATATTTGTTGAAAAATTGATTTGCATTGCAGTAGTAACCATTTTGATGGCTTCCTCTGAATTATAGAAAATGTTGGTAAGAACACTAAAGAAAGAAAAAAAGAAAAAAAAAAGAACACTAAAGAAAAGTGCCCAGAACAGGGCAGGATGGATTATAATGACATTCCCTCAGGAATTGCCCAGCTAGGTGAGTTTAATCAGGCTCCTGATTGCATTCCTTGGGATCTACTGTGGAACCCGGGAAGAGGGGAACACATAAGCAATTCCCAGTCTTATTTGACCACAGGATCCTTGCACCAACCACCCCTAATGTATCTTTTCACATTCTAGAAATGCAGTTTGGGAAATGCTTAGTCATTTGGTAGAAGCTAAAAGACCTCATCTAAAATCATAGTTACAGGATTTGTTGATCTTCATTAACATCATTTTGTAAACATTAAGGGAACACAAACTCTTCTGCTGCCTTTACCTCTTGCTAAGATAGAAGCAGTAGAATGGAGAATACGAGGGAACCTGAGCCAAGAGCAAGCACATGGAGCCACGCTGTCTAGGTGCCACAGTTGGTGCTCACCACCAAGACACCCAAGTTTAGTGCCTTGGAAAGCAACCGCTAAACAAGCAGACAAACCAAAGACAGAGCTCTCTTGAAAACCAGCAAGTATCTGGAAGTCTGTGCTGAGGAATTGCTATCTTCTTTTCAGTTTGGGGGGATGCTTAATTTGATGCTTTCAACTCTATATGGAAATGAGGAAGGATGAGTAGGAGGGAAGGAGGAGGAAAAAACAAATATACATGGAAAGTCTTCACCAGGAGCAACCAGACTTTTGGAAATGGCACTAAACCTAGAAATAGATGGTATTTTTTTTCAAGTACAAATAAGTAAAACTTCTGTTAGTCCAGAAGAAAGAAGCAAATGAGAAAAGGCAGACTGGTTCCTTTTTTAAAAGAAGGTTCCAAAGCCTGTGCATCCAGGAGGTTTCAGCTCACCCTGTGAGTTCTATAGAATCAAAGTGTGTGCCCAGGTCTCTACCCTGTTAGTAGGTCAGTGTGGCCTCTCCTTAGACACACCTAGCACACGAGTCAATGTTGACCAGCATCTAAACTTCACTGTTGCCACAGAGGGGTGTCCCGTGGAATGCAGAACTACGTGGGACCTACCTAGCCACAATGTTCCTCTAATACATGGGGAGGATACCTTTGAAATGTCACATTGGCACCAAAGAAAGATAACAGGTTTACTTAAATATGCAAATCTTTGGCCAAGATAATGCCAGATTTATTTTGGTGAAACTATCCCAGTTGCTGCCCTCTGCACTGATCTGTTGCTCTGGCTACAGAATGAGGACCTGCCACCACAGGGCAAATTCCTGTGTCCCAGAAGTACCTGATTTATTATTCAAAATTGCCAGGAATGAAGTGCTTGTTTTAAGTGACCGGCTAACCTAAGCCTTGTTCAAGGCATTTCATCATCTCGTTTTTGTCCCATGTGATTCAGTTTGAACAAGCCTTATTTAGACTTTGTGTGTTTCTGTTATCATTTGATCAAAGACACTATTATATTGAGTTATATCGTATACTAGAAAAATATCAAAAGCCCACGTAACTGTGAAAAAACCATCTCATTTAAACTCTGAGTAGCAAGACAATATTTCAGGATCTGGGAACATAATTCTCCAATAGCTTCTAGAATTGTTAATACTGGTAATTGAAGACGGATTTAAGTAATGATATGTATCCAACTAATGGATAAATCTGTGGCATCTTATTTTGATGTATAATTTAGGCTCTATCTACACAATCCTTCAGCAGATGGCTGACAAGGACATCTTAGCCAGTTTGTCCATGTAATACAAAACAATATATGACCTAATTACGTATTGTTTCGTGACTCTGTTATAAAATACAGCACTTGTGTTCTCAGTCAGAATTGTGCAGCATCAGCCCTCAAGGCTGGGACCAAGACATTGCTGCAGGGAACAAGAATAATACTCTAGGGTCCGATATTTTCTTTGATCACACCATGACGGGTCCTCGAGAGGTTTCCAGGGGCTGAGGGATGCTCTTATTAACAATGAAAAAGCCTACTTTGCTTGAAAGATGTACCCAAGAATAGAAAACTCCTTCGCTGCCATAATTTCAAGCTGACAGATGATCCCTTCTACTTAGGGAAATGCGTATATCTTGTCTACCTTGGACTCAGTTGCCTCTACCATTTGTAATTCCTATGTACAAATTCCCAACGGACCAATGTTGGCCAATGGATAGGGATACCTCTCCACAGCTCTTTCATCAGGAAGAAGCTGCTGAAGATGAGACCTCCACCCAAATGCCAAAGATTTGTGATTGTCGATCTGTCAGGTGGGAATATAGAGGCCCTTTTAGGCTGTTAGGCAACAGGCTTGAGCAATGGAACCTCGAGCATGCAAACAGGCTCGTTAAGCAAGCTACTTCAAAATAACCATAGGCCCTAACTCACCAATGGACTACTCACAACCAGGCACAGTTATCAAAAAAGGCAAAATTCATACGTTCCCATACCTCTTCACTCTGCCCTACAACTACGACCCCTCCCTACCACCTTGTGGTAGACAGTCCCTCCTTTGCTGTCTGCTGCTACCTTGCAGTGTATTCAATAAACTTCTGTCTCCTTTAAAAACAACAAAAACTAAAACAATAGCAACAACTTTTTTCTCAGTTACCATTGGTAATCAGATTTGCCACAAACTAGAAGACTTGAGACAACAGAAATGTATTCTCTGGTGGTTCTGGAGCCTAGAAGTTTGAAATCCTAGAGTTGGTGGCTCTTGGAGAAATCCTTCCTTTCCTCTTCCTAACTCCTGGTGGTTCCTGGCAGTCCTCGGTGTTCCCTAGCATATAGCTATGTTATTCTATTCTCTGTCATCTCCTAGCCTTTTTCTCTTTGTCTCTCTGTATGACCTCTCCTCATCTTACAGTGGCACCAATCATTAGATTTGGAGCCTACCCTAACCCAGTGCAATCTCAGTCTTTAATTATGTATACAAAGACCCTATTTGTAAATAAGCTGATGTCCCGAGGTCCCCCAGTCATGAATTTTGAAGGGCAGTATTCAACTTCCTATACCCTCTTAATTCTGCTATAGTTTCCTTGTACTCATTCCTTCCATTAATTATTCTTAAATATTTTAAAGCTTATTAGGAACAAATTTTGTTAGTGATACTCATCAAGTATATAAGTTTCTATCTTATGTATCTAAACTACAGATTCTCTGATAAAAAGAAATGACCTCTTTCTATATTAACATATTTCTTGCAAAGTCATCTTTCATAAAAAAAAAGTTGAAAGTCCATCTAAATATCTAGAAGTAGAGAATAATTTGGTACATAAACTCTGAAACATTAGTCATTCAATAAAAGTTCAGCTTTAGAACTATACAGGTATAACCTAATAATGATAAAAGGAGATTATATAATTTTAAATAAACCATATAAAATATGTATTCACGTGGAAAACAATGACACAAGAGTATACAAAAAGGGAAGTAGTTTGGTTAGTTTGGAATGATTATGGGTCATTTCACACGTTAAGGTCTTGCTTTCTTGGTTTTATAATCAGCTGGAAGTGATTAAGTGTTATTTGTTAATCCTACTGAAAGGACTACCAGTAACCACTGAAAAATACCATATATATCCTCCAGGCCTTCAACCTAATTGTATATCACAAAAAAAAAAAAAAAAAAAAAAGCGAGTACTTGTTTCCTAACAAGCCAGCCATGTGGACCATCCACTGAGATATTCCAGTGGGAAGCCAAGGCAAAGTCTATCCAGTGTGGGTGTGTACAGGTAGGGCCTCCCCACCATGGGCAGGGGTTTAGTGCACACAGTGTGAATTTCATCTTGGCCTGTAACAGTGTGGACAATGGCAAGGGGGAGGCATCTGGGAGTCAGACACAGATGGATTAAAGGTCCTGAGCCAACTCAATGAGTTTAGCACCAGGGCTAGTCGGGTAGTCAAGCTTTATCTGTTTATATGGGACCCATACTGAATGTCATGGTATCTCCTTTGGAGTTTTCCTACAAAAAGGGAAAGTCGAGCCTCATAACACAACAAGGAAGCATTGATACTCAGAATGTGGGACATTTTATGGGATACCTGATCTGTGTCCTCAACAAATGTATACATTATGAAAAATAAATAGTAGCAGGGACTAGTCTAGATTAAAGTAAGTTCAAGAGACTTAGTCATCAGGGACCTTGTATGGGCTTTATTAGCTTGATTCAAACAAATTGTCAATAGGGGAAATAATAAGATGGGCCATTTATTATATTAGTGGTAAGGAATCACTGCCAGCTTTGTTGAATATAGTGCTGCCACAGTTGGTTTTGAAAGAAAATGTGCTTTTTTTTAGAGACGCATAGAGAAGTAATTAGGAATGAAATGTTATAATGTCTGGAATTGGCCTCAAAATGTGTCAGCAGAGAGAAGAGAGAAAGAAAAAAAGGGAAGGATGACTAGATAAAGGAGATATAGTGGGCTGTTTATAACAGTTAGGGCTTCAACAGTATATGGGGGGTTATTTTAACTTTACTTCTGTGTATGCATGAAAATGTTCATAATTTGGACTTGAAGTAGGTAAATATAGCCTTGGAACTTTAACTTCCAAAAAATGATTATCTGTCATTTTTCTTAAGCAAGATTTAAGAGCTGATTTGCTCACATCCCCCATTACGAGACAAAGAGTTCTTAGGGACCTGAGTGATAACTAGAGTCAGACCTTCTCATATAGCCCGGGTAGGAGAAAATAAATTGATGCAACTTCTTTGGAGGGCAGCTTGGCAATGCTATGACCAAAAGGACAAATACCCTTACACATCATTCTAACCTCTAGGCATTTATCCTATGGATACTGCAAATGTCTGCTCTGAGATTTGACATTCGAGGATCTTCCCTGCAATACCTCTTTATAATAACAAAGAACGGGAAGTAATCTAACAGTCTGTCAATACGGAACGCTGTTAAAGAAATGGTAGTCATTCTGAAAATGGAATATTGAAGCAGCCCTTAAAAGTAATACAGTAGACCTACATTACAGATAAAGAAGTGTCTCCAAGATATGTGAAGTTTAAAATAAAAAATAGGTGCAGGAAACTGTGAACCCATTTGGAGTTTGGCTTGTTTTGTTCTTTTTTTCAGTAAGGATGCAAGAAATGGTTAACAGTATATACGAAGGGTAGGATTGGCAGGAGAGGAGATTTTTACATTTTATAGTTTGAATGTTTATCAAGTACATGTATTATTTTCTGTTATAAAAGGAAATACATATATTCAATGGAGAGAAATTATCTTAAGACTATAATTAGGAGGGTGATTTTACTGGAAGAAATTGATGTACATAGAGTTTTTGAAAATTGTAAATTACGTACTGTTTTAAGGTAATGAGCATAATATTACCTCTGTAGCATTGGTAAATAATGCAAAATTACATGAGATTCTACTGAAAAGTACTTGGAACTCTTCAATGACATTATGTAAAACATGAAATTTTACCATTTTTAAGGTGTAGCTAAGATGATGCAGGAGAATACTTCATTTTAACTACAATGGAACCAAAACTGGCTTTAAATATGTATTAGTCTTCTTACCTAAAAATAAGACTTAGATACCAGTGGTGTCTACTATGTTCCAAGCACTTTTTACAGTTACCATCTCATTGAATACTCATCGTATCCCTTCAGAGTGGGAGGTATCAGCCCTAATATTCAGATGAAGAAACTGAGCTGGAGACATGAATCAACTTGCTTATAAGTAAATAGTCAAGAACTCAAGGCAATTCACTTGGCCTACCCTGCCACACTGTCATCTTTATTTGGGTGAAAACCAAAGAGAAAATAGGAGAGAGTCTTCTGGCTTTTTTCCTTGCCCTTATTTCTGTTTTCTATAACTGCTGTGCTTTCCTAATTCTGTCTTCTATCCTAGGCGAGGGTACTTAACAGAAGACTTAACAGAGGTCTAGGATTATGAATTGTTCATTAGCTGAATTTTCCTGTGTGTGTACGGTAAAACAGAGAATCAACAGCCCCTTGACTTTTTTTTTTTTTTTCAGATATCGTAGATGCTTTATCAGATCCAAAGAAATTTCTTTCCATTACGGAAAAGAGAGCAGACCAAATGAGAGCTATGGGCATTGAAACTGTAAGTAGCAATGGTTGGCTAAGGACAGCCAAGTTGGAGAAGTTCAGTGGTCAGTGATTATAAAGAGCAAGACAAAGTGATAAATTCATAGACCAAACTTGAAGAGTGTTTTTGAAATTACATTTATCAATTCAACAAAATATTTTCAAGGGTCTGTAAAAGTGTAGCATATTTTATAAATAAAATGGAAAACATTTACTAAATGAAATGGAAATCCATAATGCTTTTAGTAATGTTTCAGATATAGGATGCTTTTGTGATATACTAGAATACAGCTAACCCAACTCAGTAAATTGGTGAAATTGACATGTATGTGTCTCTGTTGCTTACCAGTCCTGCATCCAACCTTCCCCATTGTTGTGCACACTTGCCTTGTTTGTGCCTTTGCTTTTAAAGCTCCCTTTACCATACCCTGCTTGTAAAAGAGTGGCATCTTTTTTCCTTGGCTTCATCCTTTGCCTCAAGCCTGAGAAAACCATGTAATCTTTCTCCTGCCAGGCAGTGATCCATTAAGAGAGTTGTAGGGGAGATGCTGAGTGATTCAAACCGGATTCAGTAAAAGAGAGAAAGGGCAAGACAGTTGAAAGCAAGGTGGCATTTGTGTAGGTTAACACAAACATTTCTGTTCCAGAGTGACATAGCAGATGTGCCCAGTGATACTTCTAAGAATGACAAGAAAGGAAAAGCCAACACTGCCAAAGCAAACGTGACCCCACAGAGCAGCTCTGAGCTCAGACCAACCACCACGGCGGCCCTGGGGTCTGGCGTGGAAGCGAAGAAAGGTAAAGGGGGGGGTTAGGTCTCCTTACCTGTTCTGGCAATTTTAGACTCTTTTTGAATAGCCTTCTATGAGGGTATTTAGAATTGCTAATTTTGCCAATTTTCATTGCCCTGTAAAACTCAAGACAGCATGTTTTCTTGTAGATTGGACAAACTACTTAATTTCCCTGAGTGTTTAACAGAAGTCAACCTTTGTCTCATCTACTAGATCCCCTTCAACTTAGGGCCCTGGGTACCATATCCATAGTTTCAGAAAGGGTTTAGACACTCTGATGAAAAGAACTTCCACGTAGTGAACTTTGCTAAGTCATCCCCACACTCTCCTGGATACCCCTATGGTCACTCATCTGGACAGGCAGTGGGCTCATGAACCAACAGAATCATCATTGTTCATATATTTCTAGATTCCTTCTTGACAGGTTACTCCCATGAGTAGATATACAGCATCCATGATTATTTGTAAAATTATCAGATGGACATTTGAAGGCCAATTCTATATAGCTTCCTGTGGGTGAAACAAAATATCCCAAGAGGTGTCACCACAAGGAATGATTGGTCCCATGTGCTAACATTCAGCTAGTAGGTAGGGCCGCAACCATATTCCTTATTTAAAATTAGCTTCCGTGCTGACCAGGCATTGATTTTCTTTTTAATTTTAAGAATAAGGAATTAAAACTAAACTCTGAGTTGCCCTCCAAAAGGTGGCTTGAGAGCAGACAAGTTCTTTTTGAGCTTTGTTGATAAGAACAAAAACTTGACGTAGTGAAACTTGAATTAACTACAATCTTTGGAGCCCAAAGTTCCGTACTTAACCCTTCCCTTAACCAGGGAAGCTTGTAGAACTACACTGGCCAGTGGAGCAGCCACTAGCCACGTGTGGCTCTATAAATTTCAACGTTAAAATGAACATTTGAACTCTTTATTTGCACTATCCACAGTTCAGGTGCCCAGAGCCACACATAGCTCATGGCTCTCCATTGGACAGCCCCTACATAGAACCCTGCCAAGGTCACCAAAAGTTCTGTCAGACACACTTTGGTAGGCCCACGGAGGGAACTAAGCATGTACCAGTTCCTGTTCTGCATGCAGAGTGTGGGTGTTTCCTAGATACATCGTTTATAGGAACTAAAATTTTTACAAGTTATTTCTATCTTTCCCAAAAAAATGTAAAACCAAGTTCATGTTTGCGTAGGTTCCCGTTAATCAAGATTTACTTTAACCAAGACCAAAAGAGAAGTCTCATTGGACTGGTTTCAGTCTTAATATTTGTTAGCTCTCTGGAGGACCCAGCAAGCACCCCAGTCCTCTGATCATTTTACAGGCAAGATTCACATCTCTGGCACTTGCTCTTGCGGTAAAGCAGGGAGGTGCCTTGTGACATCAGACTTAGGAGATGAAGAACATCCCCAGGTTCTCTGGACACCCCTATCATAGATGGTATAGATCCCAGGACCGATTTCTCTTAGCCCTAACTCCCTTTCCCGCCTTCCTACCCCCACACTGGCTGTGTACCTCCTCTTAAAATGAACAAAACTAAAAAACAAGAGCCTGGGACTCGAGGCCTCTCTTTCTTGAATATCTCATCCCTCGCTTTTTGGAGTCTAATGGAATTCAATTAGAGTACAAAACACACATTCCTTTTAATTTGTAAGATGAAAAATCTGCAAACAGAAAATGTTTGGGGATTCTCCGACAACTCCAGTTGCCATGACAACACCTGGCCTAGCATCCCTCTAGTAGCAGGATAATGGAGTATGTGACTCCGGGTCCTCATGTCAACATCCTGTTATACCACAGTTTTATTCCAGGCTTTCCTGTGTGTTGAAGGCATGGCAGTACTCAATAGCCTATTGCTTAAAAGTTACATTTGATCAAAGCAGCTGAGGAAAAAAAAAAAAAAAAAAAAAGTTTTGTTCTTTGATGATGATGAAGAGGGAGGTAGTTGACTAGGATGATAGACCCTGAAATACAAAGAGTAAAGTAACACTCACAGATGCTGCAGTGCCTGATCTGATATCCTTTGTGGGTTTAGCACCCCCTCGCTCCAGCTGTTCTGTGTATTGGCTGATTGCAAATCACAGCTGCCACTTTCTCAGAGGATTGCCCTCAGACTGTGGGAGTTCCCTTGCCTGGATATGCCTGGAAGGTTTTGTACAGTCTCTGAAGCCACTGGCTGGCTGTTCTGGAGTGATGAAAGCCCAGTCTCGTACCTCAAGGTCCGGCAACTTTGGATGGCCATTTGTGCTTAAGAGCCCCCAGCAGGATCAGGTTGGATTTTGGCCAGAAGTGCCCCCTGCCTACTTCCTCTGCCCTATTCTGCTTCTCTCGCTTCTGGGGTTTCTCCTGAGAGCCCTCCCTCAGTAAGCCACATGCACACAGAACTCCAGCTCAGGCTCTGCTTGTAAGGAACCTGACCGAAGACAGTAAGCCTGCCAGTGAAATGTCTAGTTAATTGCTCTGTAATAAGAAATGAAGATGTTTATATCCATAACCTTACATGTAAAGCTGCTTCAAAATCTTTAGATGAGATTTCAAAATGGTGAATTTTGTGTTATCTGTTATTCTAATGTTTAATACACACATTGATTTAATTTTTTTTTAAGGTATCGAACTTATCCCTCAAGTGAGGATAGAAGATTTGAAGCAGATGAAGGTAAAATGGCTCACTCATTTTGCAAGCACTCTTGTGTGACACATATTGGTGACACTGATATATTTTTGTTTCTCACCAGATGTATTCATCGTGGCTGCAAAACACTGATTTGGTATTCTCTTGGTTTCTTCCACAGGCTTACCTGAAGCACTTAAAGAAACAACAGAAGGAGCTAAATTCTTTAAAGAAGAAGCACGCAAAGGTAGGGTGTGTTGAATGTGCGTACCTAAGTATGTCTGTGCGATTTTTCTTGCTTGTTTGTTTTCTACTTTTTGCTCTTTGATGAAAACCTCAAGTCGTTATTCTGTGGAGTGGACCAGTGGACTCTTCACAGGCAAAACCATGGCTTAGAAACTGACCCCAGCCAATTGGACGGTAGTACCTTCATTTTCACTGATTGGCAAATGAAATTTAAAAACAGAATCCTTTGGGGATTGGCCATCACTGATTTGTAATCTGCATTTCTAACAGTTCTTTCAAAAGCATAACAAAGCTTCGCCCATTTCAAAATCATTTAGTAGTCAGACTTTATCTAAAATAGTGGGCCATCGTCAGACTCTGGAAGACCAGCTCATAGTCTCAGCCTAGAGGCACCCAGAGCCCCTGGCTTGCCAGTCGTTTGCCACACCATGCACAGAGGGGGGTACTAGCCGGCTCCGAACCTCTTACCCACGGCTCCAGGAGAAGGGGACACTTCTCACTTTCCCCATTATGTAAACTCTGCTCAGTGGCCTACTTCTGAAATAGAGTTGTTTTTCCTTTTTGCCCATAAGAAGAGGGTTTTTTTGACAGTGATTGTGAGAAATTCTGAGAGTTGGTGGCAAATTCAAGAGAACAGCAGCAGCTGGCCTCAGGAGTTCTCGTGTGGGTTGGAAACTTCACCACACTCAGGCATCATCTTGCTCCCCGTCTCTCCTCACAGGGAAAGGAGGAGAACATAATTCCTCTTTCCTTCCCAAGACGGATCACAACAACCCCCTGGGGCTGGAAGGGTAACGTGTGGGTTCATCCGTGTAGGGCAACAGGAGCAAGAGAAACTCAATTTCTTAAAGGACTTCGGAGTTCTTTTTAAACTGATTTTGCATTCCACTTCTTTGTAATCTGACTCAGTCCTCAAACTAAGGCATGTCCTACAGAGCCAGACTTGAGTGACGTTATCTCTGCATCACTCCAAATATTAGACTGCTGGGCTTATGGACTCCATTTTAAGCCTGAGCTCCTTTGAGAAATTCAACCTGATCGAGGCCTTGGAATATCCCCTGTGTTATTGAACTGATAGCTTGGTGGGTTTGCTGATCTAGAGGTCACTCTGTACACTCTCTGCTCCTAAATGTCATGACTAAGTCCATTTAATAGAATTCCTTTTTATTGCCCATAGGGGACTCTTGCCATAGATTTTTAGAAGTGTGGGCCTATTGGAGACAGAGCTGCTTAAAGCAGTGCTTTCGATTTTGTTGGCCATTGGCAACAACCTAGAATATGGAAAGGCAACAGAAAAGAGGGAGAAAAGGCAACTTACCTGGCTTTGGTGATAGGGATGGACTTGGTACCCACATCGTAAGACAGCGTCCCACAGATCTTCCTTCCATTCAATTTGGAGCTCTGTCACTGAGGCAGGCATATCCGTGGCCTGTGGGCTTTGGGGAAACTTCCAACTTTTGACCTCACCCTCATTAAATATTTCCTTGAGGCACGACCAGGAAACATATACTGTGACCAACAATAAAAATAAGGAGGATAGTGGCTGGAATTTTTGCATGCTCAGTACTTTCCAGATGCTGTGCTCATCGCTTTATATTTATTGTTTCATTTAATACTCTCCACCCTAGAAGACAAATTCTACTTCAGTCTCCATTTTGCATGTGTAATTAAGAAATTAATGATTAGGGAGTTTAAGCAGTTGAGCTACTCACTCCACATCGGAAAGCTGCAGAGCCAAAATTTTAACCCAAACCACCTGAGTCTAGCACCCATACACTTACTGCATTATTTTGTGAAGGACATCATATGCTTTGGTAAGTAGACAAGTTCCCCTTGTTGCATCAAGTGCAGGGGTAGCCCATGGGATGTTAGGAACATCCCCATCTAGCCTGGAAGGTGTCCGTACACTCATTATCTGTACAGCTGCTAAGAAATAGTCCTTGATTCTTGAAAACATGACCTACGTACCACAGAGCAAAGTTATCTGTTGATTTCCTCATCTGGACCTTTGAGTCCAAGCTCACTCAGGTCAACAAACAGGACCATCTGCTTTATCAGAAAAGTGGCAAACAAAGATGGTGTTGACATCAGCTTGGGCCACTGTAACAAACTGGCATGGACCATGGACCAATAAATATTTATTTCTTAGAGTCTGGAGGCTGGACGTCCCAAGGTCAAGGTGCCACAGGTTCCATGCTACCTGAGAGCCCCCTTCCTGAACTTCAAAGAGCCTCCTTGCTATGTCCTCACATGGTGGAAAGAACTGTCATTTCTCTCATGTCTCTTCTTCTAAGGGGACTGACTCCATCTCTGAGGACTCTACCCTCATGACCCAGTCACCCCCCAAAGGCCCCACCTCCAAATTCCATCACATTGGGAATGAGGGTAGGACAAAGGAATTCAGAGGGGGAATAGAAACATTCAGTCCATTAATAGGTGGAAAATTATTATTCTGTGATACGTTTGAGCTGGCCTTGGTAGATCTTCCCCCCGCCCCCAGACACCACTGTACTTCATTCAGCCAATCCCATTTCTTCATGCTTGTTGGCAGGGACATCTCCATGTTGCTTAATAACCAGTAGATCCCAGATGGCTGAGGGAATCCATGTTGCTTTCCTTTGTAGAAAACAAATGAGCTTCTTGGAGTCCCATATATATAGTAGAATTAATACCTAAAAGGAGATTTTAAATTTCCCTAAATCCAACTATCTATGCATTTGTGTGGACTCACAGAACCGCTTTAGTGTGCATTTTTGGAGGAAGTGTTCAAAATTCCTTAGGTCGAACAACTGAGAAAATTGCCCCGATAAGATATGCCATGCTTGCCTGTTGCTTTCCAGAGAGCTTTCCAGGAGTATTTCTGAGCAGGGCAATGCATTTCACAGCTTCTTTTTCAGACCTTCATGCACTGCAGAAGTTCCCATTACAACTGTGTGATTATGAGCTTACAAATGCATCCCTTCTCCCACATTAAATACACAGGGGACCTGCTTTATTCAGATAGCTTTGGCAGTATAATTTATGAATTCTGAATTCTGTGGTGTTTTTGTAAGGTTTTTTCCTCTTTTTTTTTTTTAATTCAATTAGCATCTAGCGTATTATTAGTTTCAGAGGTCAGTGATTCACCAGTTGCATACAATACCCAGTGCTCATTACGTCATGTGTCCTCCTTAATGCCTATCGGTCAGTTACCCCGTCCTCCCACTGACCTCCCCTCCAGCAGTGCTCAGTTCATTTCCTGTAGTTAAGAGTCTCATGATTTGTCTCCCTCTGTTTCTGTCTTATTTTTTCCCCTATCTTCCTCTATGATCCTGTTTTCTTTTTTAAATTCCACGTGGGTGAAATCATATGACACTTGTCTTTCTCTGATTGATTTATTTTGCTTAGCATAATACCCTCTAGTTCTACCCACATTGTTGCAAATGTAAGATTTCATGTTTTGATGGCTGAGTAATATTCCATTTTGTGTATGTATATATATATATATATATACACACACATACACACACACACACACACACACACACACACATATATATAGACCACATCTTCTTTATCCATTCATTTCTCAATGAACATCTGGGCTCTTTTTATAGCTTAGCTGTTGTGGATGTTGCATCTGTAAACATTGGGGTACAGGTGCCCCTTTGTATCACTATGTTTGTATTCTTTGGGTAAATACTTAGTAGTGTAATTGCTGTGTCGTAGGGTAGCTCTGTAGTGTTTCTATAATAAGACTACTAATAAGGCTAACATTTATTTAGTGCCAGTTTTGTGTTACACATTTGGAGGGGTCACAGAGGAAGAGAGAGGAGAGAATCTTAAGTAGGCTCCATACCCAGTGCAGAGCCCAACTAGGGGCTCTGTCCCACGGCCTTGAGATCATGACCTGAGCTGAAATCAAGAGTTAGACACTTAACCAACTGAGCCACCCAGGCACCCTTGTGTTACACATTTTATGCACATTTGCAACTCCTCACAATATCCCTGAAGCCTAAGTAACACTGTCCACATTCTAAAAACAAATAAAATGAAATTCAAAGAGGTGAGTCCCTTATCTCCAGCCATATAACTAGTTAATGCTGATTATGGGCCTCATTTGCATACATCTAACCCACACCTTTTACAACTCACCACATTATCACCATTTATTAAAAATGCATTTCATCTATTTTAACTAAGGGTTTCACAAATAATTTCAAATAATCATTTGAAATTGAGCTTCCTGTATATAAACTTTCTATAATTTTTCAGTCTACAGTATTTCCCTTGCCATGGTCTCATCTGAACTGTCTTCTAAGATGAAGGATTTACAGGGATGTTGGAGCCACAAAGTCACATTACAAAGTAGAGGGGGATGGAGAGAGTGGATACAGAGAAAACATGAATTGTGGCCATTTTTGTAAACCTTCTACTAATCGTTTGTAAGGTGAGATGATTTATGCTTAAAAGAACATAGCTTGACTAAACCACCTAGATTTTAAATGGTGGAGATAGGATGTGAATCAAAATTCTGACTCCAGAACTCCAAGATTTTTTTTTTTTTAGTATAGTTGACATACAATGTTCAATTAGTTCCAGGTGTGCAGTGTAGAGATCTGACAAGTTTGTGCACTGTGCCGTGCTCACCACAAGTGTGGCTGCATCTGTCACCATATGATGCTGTTACAATAGCATTGACTATATTCTTATGTTGTACTTCTTATTCATGTGACCTATTCATTCCATAACGGGAGGCCTGTATTTCCCACTCCCCTTTGCCCATTTTGCCCATCTCCCAACTCCTTTCTCCTCTGGCAACCATAAGTGTGTATTTATAGGTCAGATTCTGCTTTTTGTTTCTTTCTTCATTTGGTTTTGGTTTTTTTAAGATCCCACATATGAGTGAAATCATTTGGTATTTGTCTTTCTCTGAGTTACTTCATTTACCATAATACCCTCTATATCCATCCATGTTGTTGCAAATGGCATGATCGCATCCTTTTTTATGGCTGCATAATATTCCATTTTACATGTATTTGTGAGTGTTTGTACACACACAACACAATTTCTTTATCCATGTGTCTATCAGTGGACACATGCGTTGCTTCCACAACCTGGCTATTGTAATTCCAAAGGTCCATATATCTTTTGGAGTTAGTGTTTTCACACACCCAGTAGTGAAATTCACACTCCTAACCACTCTACTGTGTTATCTCTGAGTACTCCCACATTGATTTTTATTTCTTACATCTTCTTGATGGCCTTAGTAAAAGGTTTTTAAAACCAGTCATGATTCTCTTGGGGCACAAATATCTTGGCCTCCTTTGGGACTGTTTTTTCAACATATGATCCTTGGACCAAGAAGTGGAAGCTTTGTAAAAACTGCATATGCTTGCATCTGAGACTTAGTTATAATCTCCAAGAAGAGGTCTAGGAGATAAATTTAAGCACCTCTCCTGCACACATTACATTTTGAGAATTGTTTCTTTAGGAATATAACCTGGTACTCTCTAATGTCCCTTGACCCCTTAGTGGAAGTCCCCCTAATTTCCTGCACGCTGAGGATGAGGCCTCCTTACAAAAACAGATTTTGACCTATTGTCAAGCACTAATGAGAATAAATGCTCCCAGCCTTTCTGTGAAATAACACCTTACAACCCCCTTTTAACAATTTTGGAGCTCCCTAACATGGGGCTAAGATTTGCCACCCTAAGGCCTTGGGTTATAAAGTAACCTACTGAGGAGGGAATCTGGCTCAGGCAGCCTGCTCCCAACCACAGCGTCCGTGCATCAACCTTGGCGACTGGCAACTAAGAGCAGACACTCCTGCCTAGTCCATATTTGGACTGTAGAGCACTCTCAGCTCTCAGACATCAGCCTAGCTAAGTAATGCCATTTCTTAGAACTAAAGGGAATCCAAGAGCTAAATCCCAGTGGCTTAAGACACAAATGTAATATGCAAAAGAAATCTTCTTTTCCAACTTGAAGGTTAGCTATAGGATGGAGGAGGACTTGTGGTGTATGAGGATCTGCCTTCTGCAAGAGGGACATAGAAGTAGGTGTGTCAGCTGCTTTTAGGACACCAAGCAGAAAAGTTAGGGACAATGGCCATGTGAGCCCCAAATGAGATTAGGATGCTAGTTAACATGCCTACATTCGGGCAGTTGGCGATGGTCATTGGCCATTGCTTTTGACCCTGTGAGTGCAGCTGGCAATCAGACTGCTCTGTGTTTCTCACTTTCTAGGCTAGCTCTCTAATTTGAAATGGAAACTAGGGTGAATGATTTTCAAGTGTCCATTAGATGAGAGATAGCAAAAGCAGAACTAAATAACAGTAATCTCCCCTAATGCATGAGTCACTAGAGTCCAGAACTGGGGCTTCTTTCAGTAAGAAATGGGCATACTGTTCAACCGTCTGATGTGGTCGGATCCTTAGAGCAAAGTTCGGTAAGTATCCCCAGTAACGTGTTAGGAGAATAATTACAACTTAAATGCCTATAAGGACTAAGCAAGTAAATGAAGGCAGTTGGTCAGACAGAGGAAAAGAGCATTCATTCCCACCCAAAAGACAAATCAGAATTAGCTCCCCACCATCAGTGCCTTTAGAGTCCATGGGCCAGCTTCATTCTCGAAAGGGGACTCCTAAAATATGAAATCTTATATGAACTTCTAGATCTTTAAATATTAGTCCTAATTCAGTCTTCTCTCAAAACATCATGTAGAGCGGGGAGAAATCTCACATTTGTAGGCAGAATGCATCCCTGGGGCCACCGGTTTGCAGGATCACCAGCAGACGAGTCAAATGAAATGCCTGAGAAACCGACTAACATGTGGCATTCAGTAAATCTACTCATGGAGAATTTCTTCTTTACTATGCAAGCAATTTAGCTGATAACATCAAGACTGCTCTTAAACTTGTCAATTGTAATTAGCAGTAAGACCGCAATGCCAGACCCACAACTCTGTTAGAAAGAGACACGGCAAACACCCACAGAAGCAGCTTACCGGTGACTTCAGAATTTCATGCTGAGCAAACATGACTTAATCCAGTTTTTCAGCAATATCTGTGGTACAGTCATTCATGCCCACTGCCCTGTCAGTCACAAGAATAAATTGCAGCGGAAGTCTGTCCCACAAGAAGATGAATTTACTCTAATAAGAAACCTGTAAATCCTGCTAAAAGCTGTATATGTATTCTCCCCAAAAATATCCCAACTAAGATTGACTTTCCAGTCAACATATCTAATTTTGGTACTCTTGACCTGAATGAATGAAAAAAAATTTATGCCCCTTCGATGGTGTCTCATGATTTAATTAAGGACCAAGGAATAAAACCAATGATGGACTTTTTCTGAATTAAAATGGACTGAGAGACCATTTCCTGGCTCTTCTCTTTTACACTTCAGGGAGCTGAGGCTTCACCACCATCACATAATTAGGAGCCCATTCCTTTGTGAAAGGAAAAGCGGGATCTGGAAACAGAAACACAAAGATAATTTTTCAAGACCAACTTTGTTATTTGTATTAACAGTAATCATTTTGATTCAGTGTGCTTCTAATTTTCCATACTTCTTTTTTAAAGATTGTATTCATTTGAGAGAGAGAGCACAAGCAGGGAGACGGGCAAAGGAGAAGGAAAAGCAGGCTTTTTGCTGAGCAGGGAGCCCGATGCGAGACTTGATCCCAGGATCCTGGGATCATGACCTGAGCCAAAGGCAAATGGTTAACCTACAGAGCCACCTAGGTGCCCCTTTATTCTCCATATTACTCCTGCATACATTCGGTAACTTTGCAGCTCATAACCAACCCATGAATGAGGTGGGGCAAATGGCTCTTGTTCAGTTTTCTAAGAAAGAAGGTGAGGGCTGGAAAGATTTATATAAGTTGTACAAGGCCACTTGGCTAATTATTGACTGAACTAAGTAAGACCAGAATTACTGACTGCTGTTTTCCCTTGGCTTTTTTTTGTTTTCCATTTGAACAACAAGTATTTAATGAGCACCTGCTATGAACCAAGTTTTTTGCCATGTATTGCTGAACAAAGACTTGAGTTGCCTTTGTAGAGCCTGTCTTACCTACTGGAATCCATCATGAATGCCTTTTGTCACAAACAGCCTCATTGTCATCTCTAATTGGGTTAATAAGATTCACCAGAATATTTCCTTAAGAAATAGTCTGTCAGTCTACTTCCAAGCCTCAAAATCCATTCCTTTTCTTCTGCTGCACTAGGCTATTTAAAGAACAATCCTCTGCACCCTCCCTTTGGTACTTGCAAGAAACAGGAAAGCAGAAAGATTATTCTAATCTGTTTGAATCTGCACTTGCACAGAGTTCCTTATTTATTTGCCCAGGAAAATTAACACATGTTCTGGGCAGGCGTGATGCCTTTAAATCTTAAAAGGAAGACTATTAGTAAGGCATTTTAGTAGGCTCGTTGTTGTCCACAGCAATGCAAGAATAGTTAAATCCATTCAAGTAAGGAGACCTTAACATGTTGATTTCCTGAGGGGGCTGATTCAGTGGGAGGGAACGTTGATTGATTTAATCATTCTACTTGTTCTCCTTTATCCCAAGTCACTCTCTGTATATTATCATAGATATTGAATAATATGAACATGTTACTATATTTTGAATAAGGTGTAACAAGCATTTGAAATATTACTATATTCACTTTCAGTCCTAACAACCTTGTGACCTAGATATCTCTATCCCAGTTATAAAGATGAACAGACCAAGAGGCTAGATGAGTTGCCCTAGGACTTAAGCTTGAAGAACCCATGGCCTTAACCCAATCTACCATACTGCAAAAGCCCTGGCTGAAATGTGTTTATAACACAAAGCGCACACATATTGGGAATGGGGCTAGATTTATGAGATGTTCCAACCACAAATTAAGGAAGATACAGTTCCATATGATTCCCTGATCCCAAATCCACAGCAACCTTGGACCACTCTCTTGTCCCCGTTGTCAGTTCCTGTCCTGAGGATCTCCCCCACCCAGCACCTGTCTTCTCCAAGTCTTCCCACAAAGGCATGATGGGCATTTGAAGTCAGCTGACAGTGACAACCCTACTGGCAATTCTTACCGTTTGGTCATGGTATTTAAGATCTTCCAAAAATATGTTGGGTATTTAGAAGCCATATCACATGTGAATAGTTACACTTAGCATGTGAAATAGAGAAGGTATGGTAGCTGAACTTGAGTATTTGAGAACCAAGGCGTGGAAGGTGCTGTAGACTAATTAGTGGTCTCCAACAGAACAAAGATGAGTGGGTAGAAGTTCTGTGGAGAACATGTATGTGTAGAAGAGAGGACTTTGGGATGATTGGTCCTGCCCAGTGGTGTGCAGGGATAACTTTTGGGCATGTTCTGTGGGCATGTTCTTCAGGCTGAGGATATATACTCCTTTGTTGGGGCTGCCTCTGTACCAGAAACTCTTGTGTTGGGTGGGAGATTGGAAATCCTTCCACTTCTCAGAATGGGTTTCAGCTCAAACTGATGTTCTGGGAAAGCTGTTGAAAATCATGTCAGCCCAACACAGGTAAATTTTGTCAGACCCTGCCAGAGTCCAACTTGTGACGGCAGATTCTTCTCCTTCAGGAGCACAGCACAATGCAGAAGTTGCACTGCACACAAGTTGACAAAATCGTGGCACAGTACGACAAAGAGAAGTCGACGCATGAGAAAATCCTAGAGAAAGCGATGAAGAAGAAAGGGTAATGGCTCTTTACCTTCTGGATGCTTTTTGCCTTTTTATATTTTTGTCTTTCCCAACAGTTCAGTTAACTGTTTGGGTCAAAGAAGAACGTAGTCTTGACTGTGTTTTCATCCCATTAAAAATTTTTCCTGGAAAATAAGAGACTCATCCAACTGAGGGCAGGGATTGAAGTAGAAAAGAGGAGCTTTATTCTAGTTGGACTGCCATTCACTGATGACACCGTAAATATGTCTCTCGTGTGTTTTCCACTCAGGTATCTTTAAGGCGAATGGGGGCAGAAGGAAGGGCAAGCTAAAGTTGGGAAATTTTGAAATTACAGAAATCCTTTTGCATAGCCAGAAAATAAGTTTGATGCCCTCCTGAGGGGAAAAAAATGCAGTCTTGATTTTGATTTTGTTTTTTTTTTTTTTTTGACAGATCACAAGTAGGCAGAGAGGTAGGCAGAGAGAGACAGGAAGAGGAGGCAGGCTCCCTGCTGAGCAGAGAGCCCGATGCGGGACTCAATCCCAGGACTCTGAGATCATGACCTGAGCCGAAGGCAGAGGCTTTAACCACTGAGCCACCCAGGCGCCCTTGATTTTTAATATTACAAGAATCTTCAGCAGATGCCAACAGACAAGACTGTTAAACTCTCTTACTGCATTTACTATAAAGCAGTTTTGTCTAGAATTAAGCCAGGGGGATCTTTCTGTGATGGCACAAGCTCACTGAATAACAGACTAGAGGGAGAGCATCCTCCATGCCTGCCCTTGAAAAGTAATAGATTTGATCAGAGTCCTGGCATTTTTAGAATAATGCTTCTCTCAGACACATTCTCCATAATATAATGAAGCATTCTGACTTAGGCCATAATACATCAGAGCATTTATGCTGAAGGCAGAAGCTTGGGACCTGTTCTGGTTTCAGCTACGCTACAGATTTTCCAAAAGGGAAAAATTATCACTGAAATAAGCAGTAATGGTTGTTGGGAAATTGGGAAATTGCCTCGTATGTATTTCCTAGTCACAATGGAATAAAAAGCAAAAATTGCCCTAGGATGCCAAGAAATGCTATTTTCTGCCTTGCTGGCATGTGTAAAAGACAAAAATCTGGCCTTATAACCAGAAAGAATTTAAAAACTCACTTCCAGGCTGAGGACTTATTTTCTAGTTATTATCTCCAATAATATTTTATTGAATAAATGGAAAATTAGCCTCGAGAAAAGCAGGAACCAAAATGGAAACTCTGACCACAGACCCTTAACAATGAAATCATTGTTAGATGGGAAGTGTCTCTTTGTGCAGTGGTTGAATTGAGTAATCACGATGTAGAGGTTTTGTAAGGTGTACATCTATTACTAGAAATACTGATGTTGCCCAATGAGCCATGGCATCCCATGTTTGATGAACAAATTGTCTTCATTAGAAAGCTTTGGAGCAAGGCCCCATGGGAATGGGAAGAAATCTAACATCTGGCACACATTTATGATTTTCCATTTTCAGGGGAAGTAATTGTCTCGAAATGAAAAAAGAAACTGAAATTAAAATTCAGACACTGACATCAGATCACAAATCTAAGGTAAGAAAATGCCTATTTTTACAGCAGGAACTTGCAGAAGATACTTTGTAATTTTTTAGAAACCCTACCTAACCTAAATCAGAAATAACAGTAACCTGGGGCTGCTCTGAGAAGTCAAGGGGTCTCTGCATTCACATTCATTCCAGACTCACTGGCTTTGAAAAGGTCCATTCATGGAACATCGTTTCCTTCATCTGTAGAGATATGCATACTGTCTGTACGCTGTCTGCCTCCTGCCTCTGGGGCATCAAGTGAAACAGGACAAATACTATCTAAAATACAGAGCATGCTTCTCTAGAGAAGTAACATTAAACATGGGAAGAAAAGCCCCCAACCTGGGCATTGAGTAACTCTTTGATATTTATCCCATTCTAACTTTGCTGTGGAAGTTTAGGATGGGGAAAAAAATCAAGAGCTGACATTATAGGAGATGAGTTCAATTACTCATATTTCCCCAAAAGCACAAGAAAATAAGAACTTGGGAGACTAAATAGCTTGAAGACCTTTGAGGAACTGAGCGCACGTTCCAGTCAAGGACACAAATAATTCTTCTAGCAATAATAGTTACAGAAGCGGAGAGGGTACTCTTAAAACTCCCAACTCTAGCTTTTGGTCAAACCAGCCAGCCTCTTTGTGTCTCCACACAGCTCTGTCATCTGGCCAGTAGCCCTGCTGCTCACATGGGCAAGTAATGTGGTTTTAACAGAGGTTCTCCTCATGCTACGTATTTTGTGTCCCTCGTGTGAAGTTACAGAGGTAGGAAGCTCTGTGTCTCTGAGACACATGCTGTGACTTCTAGAAGCTTTGCACAGATAGAAAGGAGGAAAATAGAAACCTTGGCCATGATATCAGCTAGCTTTTGCTTCACAGTACACCGGTTCAAACTTCAGTGACTTCAGACACCTACCAGTTATTACCTTACAACTGAGTGTGTCAGAATTTGGGCCATACTCTGCTGAATAGTTCTAGGTATTTGATTAGGCTCACTCCTGTGTCTGCAATCAACTGGGATGGATGGCTGTACTCAAATACCCTGGTCATTAGCTGGTGGCTGGTTGCTTTTTCCTGTATGATCTCTCATCCTCCATCAGGCTAGCGTAGGCTCTGTCCCAGGGCCACTGTCTTGTGGATGAAGTAAGTCCCAAGGGCAGCCAGATTCAAGGAGGTGGGGAAATAGACACTAGCTCTTGACGAGGAAAGGTACAAAACCACATTGCAAAGAGCATGGATATGGGGAAGGGGAGACTTTCTACCCCAACGTCTGGTAGGGTTGACACAATGAGTCATAATCCAGCCATAAGAGAACATAGGGTTTTTCCACTCAGACCTGTGGCCTTGTGGATGTGAAGCGGGAAGAGCAAGAGGAAATGAGAAGCTGAAAGAATCCATAAAGGAGGACAGAGTCCCGACAAAAGGGAACATGGACAAGTTAGGAAATGAAATCAGAGGTCATGGTTGAATATTTAGAACCAAAGTGATGGATTATTTTAAGAAGCTATGACTTCCTGATTCCCATGGATTGGTACATATTTTTTTCAGGTTGGAGTGTCTACTGATTCACCAGCTAAATTGGTGGGTGGGATTTGAAATGCACGAAGGATACTGTGTTTTCCTTTTTATACCTGATATGTGAGAGTTCCAAGTGGCACCATCCCTTTTTACCCCCAACACAGGTCAAAGAGATAGTGGCCCAGCACACAAAGGAGTGGTCAGAAATGATCAACACCCACAGTGCTGAGGAGCAAGAAATCCGGGACCTACACCTCAGCCAGCAGTGTGAGCTCCTGAGAAAACTACTGATCAATGCCCATGAGCAGCAAACCCAGCAGCTGAAAATGTCCCATGACAGGTAGGCAAGTGCGCCTTCTCCAGAGGGAACTGCTAATTTTGTAGTAGTCCTGAGCTGTTACGAGTATCATGTCATACAGCTAAGGCAAGCAACGTGAACTATAAGCAATGGCCTCTGCCATCAAAGTGCTTACAAGTGTTAGCAAGGTCTTAACACACACATGAAAAATTCAGTTGACTTACAAATAGTATGGGATGTGTACTAAAAAGCAGAGCAGCCCAAAGGAGCTCTGCTAACTCCAGAGCGGTCATGGAGGCTTCACAGAGTGTTAGGCCCAACGCTGGGCTCTGGAAAGTAGCCTGGAGCCTCTTAGGAGAAAGGACACAGAAAGAGATGAACACCAACCAGTTAAGCTCCTTGATCAGATCGGATCTGATCACTCAGTGGCTAAATGTGGTGAGATCCTACTTTATACATGAGTAGGACTTCTAGGAATTTTAGGAAGATAGGCCTAATCAAGAAATAGCGAAGAAGTATTGGTTTATGAATTGAAGAATCCTTTAAATTCTGCAAATGATGAGCTAGATCCCCCACCTCCAGCAGAAGAGCGTCCATGTCAATTACATCCTTTGATAACTGCTTTGTTCCAGCTTTGCGGCTTTGCCCTTCATCCCTCCCATATGCCACTGTTAGGTCTATTGATACACACACAAGAGTAGAAAATAGAAGCATTACACAAACAAAGCAAACAAAAACATTTTTCAATGCTAACTGCAAAAATTATCTGGACACGTTCATGAATTCCCAGCCTGGTTCTGGAGAGATCGATCCGGCCGTAAGAACGTGGTGGCCAATTCTCATTCAAGGCAACTAAAGGTGGTAGACGGTGCAAGTTTGCTGGAGATCCCCTCTCCGTTTTTAAAGTATCCTATGAAATTGTATAGGTTAGGAGTGGTCTTTTATTTTTTTTCCCTGCAAGATGCTCTTGATTGAGTACACAAAAAGGTCTGCTCACCACTCTGCCTTTGACCGCTGCCACGGTACCAGATTGTAACCAGCCCTCCTTCTCCAAAGATACTTCACAAGATGAGGCTACTCCTCTCTCCTCTTTCTTGTCAGTGAATGGGAAAAAAAAAAAAAAAGAATTTAGCTCTCAAAAGAAAAAGTTCACTAATTCTTGCATTGCTTCAGAAGTTATTTGAAGAAAGCATAACCTAATTACTAATTTCCTTAAAAAATAAATGCACAGTCAGGACATTTTTCCAAGTAACAGGAGCATTTGGACGTTTTCTCAAGCACCCTGTGTGAAGTATGTCTTCCTTACAATCACAGCTGTTGCTCTTGGTTAAAAAATCTTGCCCCCTTTAAGACTGGCCAGCCACATTTAGTCACTAAGAAGTGCTTCTCGAATGAATTAATAAGGAAATAGTTGGAGGAACAACTGGAGAGCCATTTGCTTGGGCGCAGGACTTTCTGTGCGTTTTCTTGTCTCTGTGGGCCCAGTGTTGTCCATCTCTTTTGAGACAGTCCGGACACTACTTAGAACACCTGACTCCTCCTTGGTCATTTGTTTCCAGGCAGGATTTCAAAGAGATCTCTACAGGTTCCAGAAAGAATTATTTGCTAATAATACTCATTTCAGTGTTCCAAAATGTACACCTTTAATGTACACATAAATAATCTGTGAGTCTTTCTCATGTACACACCGACATCCCAGCACATGCAGGGATCAGGGGCCTTATGTAAGCTTCCTCCCCTCCCCAGCCCTCCAATATCCCATGCTTATCTGAAACTTCTCAGTCCCCTTCCTTCCCATGAGCTGTCAGAGAACATAAAGGTCACTAGTGAGGTTCAGAACATCCTCTCTCTTCCAGGCCATCTGATCCCAAGAAATGTAGGGCAAAACTGGAAAATATGTTTTTAATTGACAAACGTAATATCTCTTTATTCCCGTTCATCACTGACACTTCCTCAGTAGGTGACCCACTTCTACTTCTCATGTATTGGAGCTCTTTCCCTCTTTCCCACAGGATACAAAATAACTCGATGAGCTTAATAGTGGGGGGGGAGTGAACATAGTCCTGTTGTTACTTGTAGAATTGTTTTATTATAGTAAAATATCTACAACATAAAATTTGCCATTTTAACCATTTTTTTAAGATTTTTTTTTTAATGTGAGACAGAGAAAAGGAAGAGGGAAAGAGAGAACCAGACTCCCCCCTGAGCAGGGAGCCCCACGTGGAGCTCGATCCCAGGACCCTGGGATCATGACCTGAACCAGCAGAACTGACTGAGCCACCCAGGCGCCCCATTGTACCCATTTTTAAAAGTGTGTGGCAGTCAGTACACTCCCACTGTTGTGTAGCGGTCGCTACCATTGGTCTCCCAGACTTTTTCATCTTCCCCAGTTGAAACTTTGTACCCACTAAACACTAACTCTCCATTTCCCCCCAACCCCTATTTCTTTACTTTGAATACTTAGGGAAAGCAAGGAAATGCGAGCACACCAGGCTAAGATTTCTATGGAAAACAGCAAAGCCATCAGCCAAGATAAATCTATCAAGAACAAAGCAGAACGGGAAAGGTAAGCCTGAGTGCGCTCCCTGCGGGGATGGAACATTGGCTGGGAGACATAAGCACAACGTCTGTATGTGCACACACACACTACTCATAAGTGAGTGTTGGCTGTGAACTCTGCTGTTAGAACTGCTATGCAGACGTATTCTGGTTGCTAAGGAACACTGGTCTTCTGATTGTTCACTACCACCAGTAAAAGACCTTGTGCACTCGTCTACACACCAAATTGCATAAGATACGCAAGAAGCTCACCTGCTCAGGTGTGGGTGCATTCTGGACGGGATGGTTCTGACTAGCAGCCTGTAGGAGGGCAGTCTTCTCCCTTGGATTTGCCTTGTGCTGTCCCTGAACCCAGGGAACACCTCAAAAGTCCCCACTCGAGTTTTCTGGTTCCACCTTGTCTTGGGTTGTGTTTTCTAGAAACAGAGACCGAGACAGGAACTTGGCTGCATGTCATTTACGGAGGAAGGGATCTTCAGAGGAGTAGGGGAAGGAGGGAGGGTCCAAGGCAGTGACGGAGCAAGGGTATATGGGTCTCCGCTACAGTCCCTCTTCAGCCTGATCTAAGCCTGATCTGGAGGATAAGCTGCACCACTGATCTGATCTCTTTGAACCAAGGGCATCTGGCTTTTGTACTTCTGTGTTGATCAGCCATTTGCCACCTGGGGCTGGGGGAAGGTGTGTGTGACCTCCAGAGAAGGTTCCAGGTGCAAACTCTTTAGGCACAGGGGATTTGAGAGGGTATCAGGAGTCCTGTCACCCAAGAGAGGGCATTGAGATCCCTTGATTCCCAGCGATCCCAAAATAACTGAGCCACATGAAGATTAGCTCTTGGGACTGAGACGTGAGCATGTTGAGGGCTTCAAGGCAGGCTGCTCTCCCTGAGCTAGAGGCTGAGCTGCTGGAGAACTTTGCAGCTGCAAAGGAAAGTGCCTGTGTTTCACGGTCTCCCTGTCTATGTGGTCTCTTATGGAGGCTCACTGGATACCAGATGTTGCCTCTTTGTTTTTTAGGGGTTTTTTATTCTTTTCATTTTTTTGTGTGTTTCAGACTTTATTTATTTATTTGACAGAGAGGGAAGACAAGCAGGGGTAGTGAGAGAGACAGAAGGCAACTTCCCACTAAGTAGGGAGCCGATGTTGGGGCTCGATCCCAGCACCCTGGCATCATGACCTGAACCGAAGTCAGACACCTAACGCCTGAGCTACCCAGGTGCCCCTGCCTTTTTGTTTTGAATATGGCAACAACTGTTGTCCAACTACCTCAATTTCATTGATTTCTTTAAAAGCACAACTCAATTATAAATGTTAACCATGAAATACGATAAAATATGAAGCAACATGCCATCCAGTGCATTTTCATGCAGAAGTGTTGTTTGAATTAAGTACAATTGGGAATGGGTCATCAGTTGGGTATGGAATTCCACAGTAATTTGACTTGGAAATGAATTGACTTTGTAAAATGTTGGCCGAGGGGCACCTGGATGGCTGAGTCTGTTAAGCGTCCACCTTCCGCTCAGGTCATGATCCCAGGGTCCTGGGATCGAGCCCCAAC
This sequence comes from Lontra canadensis, assembly GCF_010015895.1. Lineage (NCBI taxonomy): Eukaryota > Metazoa > Chordata > Mammalia > Carnivora > Mustelidae > Lontra > Lontra canadensis. Next base: position 12,041,526 of record NW_022631010.1, read on the forward strand.
TTCGGGCTCCCTGCTTAGTGGGAAGCCTGTTTCTCCCTCTCCCGCTTCCCCTGCTTGTGTTCCTTCCCTTGCTGTCTCTCTCTCTGTCAAATAAATAAATAAAATAAAGTGTTGGCCGAGAAATTTCTCAGTCAACATGAAGCATCTAGGGAAATGATTACTCCGTTTAATCAATACTTCTTCGCACCATCCGGTTATGGTTCTTTGTTTATTCTCAGACAAGGAACTTTGTTTAAGGGCCTTGTATAGTAGAAATGTCATCTGCTTTAGCTCAGAAATATAAAATATTCCAGCCATGGGAAAACCTCATCAATATGAACTATTTTAGTTTCCCTGAAAATACAGAATTCATTTGGATAAATGTACTAATCATTAAAGAGCTCTTTTTCACTTTTTTCAAGTATGTTACAAAGTTGACTTCAGCCCAGTTGAGGTCAAATTATCTTAAATTCTAAGTTACTGATAATTAACAACGTTTTTAACTTTTTTGTTTTGACATTGTCTCCAGTGGTAGGTGGTACTAAAACACCTACAAATAGCTGGTTTTAAAAATAATTCGTGTGTGCAAACACACGCATTATGTATGTGTGCCCACTTTACCAAAGTACTGAGAAATAAAATCTAAGAAGTTACAATCAGATAGCTTAGAAGGACCTATAGAAGCTGACTTCTCTTCCCGAGTCAACGAGGACATTTCAACAGAAACAGTGCAACACTGAAAATGGAACAACAATGCAAGTACTGTCTATCAGTGTGTAGAAAGGAGCTAAAGCACATAGCAAAAAAATCGACAAAATGAAGAGGCAACCTATGGAATGGAAAAAAATATTTGTAAACCATGTATCAGGGATTAATATCCAAACATACTTAAGGAACTCATACAACTCAACAACAAAACAATCTGAATTTAAAATGGGCAGAGGACCTGAATAGACATTTTTCCGAAGAAAACATACAAATGGCCAAGAGGTACATGGAAAGTGTTCAAGGTGACTAATCATCAGGGAGATGCAAATCTAAACCACAATGAAATAAAACCTCATCCCTGTTAGAAAGGCTATTTATCAAAAAGATAAGAAAGAAGTGTTGGTGAGGATGTGGAGAAATCCCTGATACATGGTTTACATTTTTTTAAGAGAGAGAGAGAGTACAAGTGGGAGGAAGAGGAAGAGAAAGAATGTTAAGCAGCCTCCATGCCCAGCAGGGAGCCCAGCACGGGGTTGATCTCATAACCCTGAGATCCTGACCTTAGCTGAAATCAAGGGCCAGATGCTTCCCTGAGCCACACAGGTGCCCCTAGGTGTATATACTTTTTAAAATAAATGCAAACTAGTGAGTTTAAACACTCAAGAGAGTTTAAAATTAGAAATACAGGATGAACCCAAAGATCTCAGATAGGGAGAAATAAAAAAGCAAAAAGTACGAAGTAGAAAGCAAAAAGCAATGTAGAATATCACCAAAAACAAAAGCTTATTATTTGAAAAAAAGATAAAACCAGTGACCCTCCAGCAAGACTGCTCAAGAAATGAAAAGGCACAAGTTAGTAATATATAAATAAATATAGAGGGCACCTGGGTAGCTCAGTGGGTTAAGCCTCTGCCTTCAGCTTAGGTCATGATCTCAGGGTCCTGGGATCGAATCCCGCATCGGGCTCTCTTCTCAATGCAGAGCTAGCTTCCCCCTCTCTCTGCCTGCCTCTCTGCCTGCTTGTGATCTCTCTCCCTCTCTCTGTCAAATAAATAAGTAAAATATTTTAAATAAAAATAAATAAATAAATAAATGTACAAATAAAAAGGAGAAATCACTGCAGATCTAATCAGTATTTTTGAAAAGGAAGACTACTTAAAGAATACTGGCAGTGAGTTTGAACACTGAAAGGGAATAGAAAATTGCCTAGAAAAATACCAGTAACCAAAACTGCCTGAAAAGGAAGGAGAAAACCTGAAGAGACTCATAGCTTTAGGCAAATTCAATCAGTTAGAGGTCTATTCAGTCAGGAAAACCATGCCAGCCTCGCTGGTAGTTATGCCATTTCCCAGAACTAATTGACACAAAAGTGAATGTCTGACAATACCAAGAATGGGCAAAGACCTGAAGGAAGTGTAGCATTCAGATCCTGGTTATGAATGCCAATAAAGGTAAGCGCTTTGGAGTAAAGATGAAGCTGTTCATTCCCTACCAACCTGCACATCTAGGCATATACCTTAGAGAAGTCCGTGCTCATATGCACAGAAAGGTATGCCCTACATTTATTAAATCAACAGACCGTCAGCACGCCAAGCATCGCAGGGCCCTATGCACCAGATCCTTGGAGCATTGTTGGGAAATAACCTATTTGTCATTAATGGCAAACTGGAAATACTGTATTCTCTACATAAATGGAAAAAATCCATACAACGATGAAAGTAATGAAATAGTTTGCAACACGGTTATATCTCTAGTTTTAAGTTACGGGGAGAAACCCAGAGTAGGTTACCATTTATGGGAAACAGAACAATGGAGACCAGCAGTATCACTTGGGAGCTTGTTAGAAATGCAGAATCTCAGGCCGCACCCCAGACCCACTGAATCAGATCCTCTGGCAGTGCGCCCAGCAGTCTGTGTTTTTGAGAGTATCTACATTTGATTTGTAGGTACCCAAAAGTTTGAGCCAAGTGTTTGTATATATTACAAAGGGGATACACATCCATATGGAATAAAAATGTTAAAACATGGATGGGAATGTCCACACCAAACTCAAAATAGTGGTTATGTCTAGAGAGAAAGGAAGGAGAGAAATGGAATCTGGAAAAACACAAAAGGGACTTTAACTGTATCTGTAACACTTTGTTACCTTTAAAAAGATGAGCCAAGGAGGGCAAAACATTAATACTAATTAACCTGAGTGATGGGTACAAAGATGTTTGTATTTCTCTCTCTACATTATGTCTTTAAAAATTCCGCAAAAATTAGGAAAAGTGATAATCCCATCCAGAGAGTTAAATGGAATATAACGCTTTCTTATGTAATATTATGTTAATTCTATTCAACGTCATGCCAACTGTTATTTGTACCTATTACTTTTAGGCGAGTCAGGGAGTTAAATAGCAGCAACACCAAAAAGTTTCTGGAAGAAAGAAAGAGAGTAAGTATTTTGTAATTTTCTTGGCACTGTAAACAATAACTCATGCTTAGGTATCAAACTTCTTCTGGGTAATTTGTTTAATTTGATTTTTCTTTTTTTTTTTTAAATTTTATTTTTTATAAACATATATTTTTATCTGCAGGGGTACAGGTCTGTGAATCACCAGGTTTACACACTTCACAACACTCACCATAGCACATACCCTCCCCAATGTCCATAACCCCACCCCCCTCAACCCCCCTCCCCCCATCAACCCTCAGTTTGTTTTGTGAGATTGAGAGTCACTTATGGTTTGTCTCCCTCCCAATCCCATCTTGTTTCATTTACTCCTCTCCTACCCTCTTAACCCCCCATGTTGCATCTCCTCTCCCTCATATCAGGGAGATCATATGATAGTTGTCTTTCTCCGATTGACTTATTTCGCTAAGCATGATACCCTCTAGTTCCATCCACGTCGTCGCAAATGGCAAGATTTCATTTCTTTTGATGGCTGCATAGTATTCCATTAAACATTCCAGCTTCTCTTGCCTGCTCCCTGAGAGCTAACTAATCTATCTCTTAAATCTTGATGGTATTAATCTGGCACCATTTTATATGGAAAAGAAAGCCAAGCTTTAATTGTGCATAAATATTCTATTATGTTCTGAGAAGATTTTAGCAGAGAAGATCTTCCCACTTAATAATTATGGGTTTAAACTCTTCAGTTTTCAGACTGTTTTTCTTGATTTTTTTTATAAACATCTCCCTCAGTTAAATTGTAAACTTACCAGTCATACCTCATCTGTAAGTTTTCAGATTACAACCCAAAGTTTATCCGAATTTTTCTATTTTACAGCTTGCAATGAAACAGTCCAAAGAAATGGATCAGTTGAAAAAAGTCCAGCTTGAACACCTCGAGTTCCTAGAGAAACAAAATGAGCAGGTATCTTACCTAAAAGGCATGAAAAGACAGAGCCAGCCTGCTTTGGGGGGCAGATGCCATGAGTAGTGGTGTGGAAAGGTGGCTAGTAAAAATGTGACCCCTTTTGCTGTATATTCCCCATTTCATCAAAAAAGACAAAGAATTCTTTTTGGAAGTGGGAGAGGAATACAGCCATGGTGGGGAGCATAGAGGGGAACCCAAAGTCATCCTTTGAATAGATGGTAATGGTTCTAAGAATGATGCCCCTGAGAAGAGAAGAGGAAGGTTACAAATTGTTTTTTTTTTTTTCATTTTCACTTAGAGTTTTAGAATTTGCAACATAGGAGTGAGCAAATTCAAACATTTGCTATGCTTAAGAGCAAATGAGAGAAACTACCTCTTTTCAATGTCAATCTAAAAGCAAAGTACTAAAACAATCTCAGGGCTTTCAAGTGGGACCCACAGAAAGGAACTGCCAAAACTCTACAAACCACTGAATGCAAGTGGATACTATACTCTTGGTGTTTTTCCTTAGACAAAACACTAAGAAGTCAACACCAATAGTTATCCAAAATCCACCTCTTGAGTTAGCCATCAGCTGTTGTTAGAGAGCAACAGCAAGATCTCTGTATGTTTACCTAAAAGGCGGTGCAGTTGGTCTCCTTCCCCAATGGGTGACGCAATCCATCGGCCATTTATTTCAGCTGATGGCCATAGCTCTAGCTTATAAGGCAAAATGACCCTACAGAACAGTTTCAATTTCAGTCTGTCTCAAATTTCAGTCGTAAGGTATAGCTTGTTTAGAAGCTTTTTTTATCCAGATAATCTACTTCCATCTAGAAACCGTGAAGAGGGTTTGATGAAATCGGTTCTCATACTACATTGTTCTTTCCTATTTCATCTATAAAGCACTTCTATTGAAGGTATGTTTCTCAGAGTAAATGGCTTCTGTTGAAAAACACTTCAGTTGGAATTACACTAAAATGTATCTTTGAGAAAGTAAAACAAAACCATAAAATCTTTTTTTTTGTATTACAGTTGGGTAACAAATCCTACTTCCGGTTTCAGATTTGTTACTTTTCAGTAGACCAAAGTTCTATTCATCAGCATACTTCTGAGTTATGTTTCACATTTCCTTTTCAGCTAAATGCTTCTATTCATGAACAGTCCACAGATCCTCAAGGGGGACAATAAACGTTTATTGTCCTGTGGGTCTAATTCATGTGACCATCTCATAGATACATCATGTTCTGGTACAGGATACCTAGCTTATGTTTTTGCTCTTAAAGCACTTTCCAGAAAGTGTTTCCATTGGGCAAAATGGGAATGTGAATAAAGGTAAAGTCACCGTCTCCAAAACATTAGGATCTACTTCAGTGATTCAGGGCTGGGTGGGATAAGGATGCCTCTCAGAAGAAGGCACAATGAAGGTAAGGCACCGTTATGTTTCAGTTAACTAAATTAAGAAACTACTTAGAAATTACTGTGTTGCTTAGCAACTAGTTTGGCTAAGGAATGTAAATGTGCTAAAAATTACTCATTACTACAATAGTGGTGAATATCAGAGCTGGAAAATACACTTACCTACTGTTTTTCATTTCAGAGCCCAAGTACATAATAAAAAATCACTTTGAGCTTTTATCCTAACCCATGGAGAATTCAAACCACACAAGAGTTCTTGCATTAAAATATATGGGATTAGTGATAACTGGACTGATTGAGCGTATCGGGAGGATAGTGGCTTTTTTCCCCAAAAAATTCATGTAATGCCTTCCGATATGTCATAAACAATGTCTACCACCCACAGCTGACACTCTGAGTCACAGAAGCTTAGGAAAGCACAGATCGCAAGGAAGCTTGAGATTTGATGAAGAGTTAAGGACATTCAATGAAAGAAATTCACAATATTCTATCCATGCTTCTGGCAGAGGTAGAATTTGGACTTGAATTTCTGTGCTAAGCCCTGCTTTACCAAAACATGGGCTGTTCAATAACAAATTCAGTCCCAGGCCTTTCTAGTATGGTTTTGTTTGGTTTGGAATTTAACGGTCAGAGAGCTGTTAGTTATCCTGTCCCTGTGTTACAAACTCAGGTATAGGTGCAAAAGACAAGGTCACTCCATCTCTTCCCTCATGCTAGGCAAGGTCTGGAATCGGGTAGAAGAGCTCCCTTTCATAACCAATTAAACATTTCACTGGCAGAACATTTTCCTATTTCCAGACAATCCGAAATTTTTCCTTGTTAAACCCAAAGACTATTCTGTTTCTAAGCCAAAAATAATTTGAACATTCATCCGTAATATTGCTTTAAGGCTTCTTACTTGCTTCCTTGTGACCTTATTCCCAGAAGCTCACTCCATCCCCCCAAGGAGCTACTTAATTAGCTAGACCAGCATTGGGGGACTAGCAGAAACAACTCAAGTTTTAATATAATTTATAATTTAATATAATTGGCCCCAATTCTGGATCCTAACCTCATGTGCTCTTTTTTAAGCCACCTAATGGCTTTGCCTACTTGGTCATCCAATGCTTCAAACTCCAAGGGTCGGGGAGCAGTTTTCTACTAAATATTCCCGTAGACTTTCCAGCCACGAGTATGTCATCCATCCTGCCATGTACCATTTCAAACATTAACCCTCCATTACTATCATACCCAAGCTTTACAAGTTGATTTTTGTCATCAATCCTATCATTTAATAAAGAGAAGTGAAGGTTCTTGCTAATGGAACAGTTTCCCACTCACTCCTGCAGGAGAGGACAGTCTGGGGTCCTAGGCATTGGTTGTTTGATTTGGTTTTTTTGTTTGTTTGTTTGTTTGTTTATTTGTTGTTTTTTAATTTTCTGTTGAGACCAACCTGGGAGGGGAGTTCGTCACTGATGGGCGTATACATGTTTTATTCTTAGCTCTTTGCTTTTCTGTATATGGTTTTGCATTCATTTTTCAAGTATTCATTTATTCAGTATTCATTTATTTTCTTTGCTTTATATGTATGACTCAATTTTGACATTACTATTTTTGTACAAACAGCTATTGAAATCCTGCCATGCAGTGTCCCAAACACAAGGTAGGACCGAAACTCTGATAAGCAAGACATTGCTTTCCTTCTCAGCTCTGTTAGTGTGCTCGGTGCAGTCTCCATTTATGATTCACCTCTGGTCATAACTTATTAGTATCTCACGGGTTTGGATTTAAAAGCTTGATTATTTCATGCTTGAATTTCTGAGGTAATATTCAAATGGAAATGCCCCAAATCTTTAGAATTATTTCTGAAGGAGTCTTAGCCAACGGTTCCTACAGCAGACCTAGAAAACTCAAGTCATGCTAATGAAGATATTCCCAGGCATCAAGAACAGTGATATATGACTGTCATTTGGACCGACCACAGCTAAGACTGGGTCACAAAGTCAGCACTTTCACAAGCATTAATAGGATTGCAATTAACTGTTAAAGCACCCTACTAAAAGTTCATTGGTGCTTTTTAATGACAGAGTTATAGTCTGCGTGCGGAAACATTCATTATACAGTGTCATTATATAGTGACTCTTGTCATGTTTTCTGCTAGATCTGGTCTGCTAAGGACCCTAATCACCTCTTATAAGTAGGGTGACCATATAATTTATTATCTGAACCAGGATAGTTTTGCAAGTGAGAGGGGATGATGTTCATACTTGCCAGGACTATGGGCATAACTTGGAACTGTCCCCAACAATTGGGAATGAATGGTCACCCTGCTCATTTGAGACCCTCGCTCTGAGACTAGCCCTATAATGACATATGTTCAATATCGTCTTTAAATGCTAAGCAGGGAGAAGAATAGGGCATCTTTTATTACTACTTTTGGAACATAAAAGTATTTAATTTCCAATGCTGATATGTTTTCCCTGTCATCTCTTATGAATACTGTTTGTGTCATAGTTTCATGTTTGTATATTTTTCTCCATTTCTCATTTCTCTCAGTATTAGTATACTTCAGGCAGTGAAAACTCTCTAGGTAGAGGGAACCACCCATCCCATATTTGAGCAGAAAGATTAAATTCTTTGGTATTACTATATCTATATTTGCCAAAAAGAAATTTAAAGCCACAATGTAGAAATAAGAGAATTCCTGTATGTCCGTGGGTCAAACTAGTTTTGGGGACATTTAGATACTCGTAGGATGACCTATGGATTTGACCTCCTCTCTCCCACTCCCCCACTGACCTTCCATTGAGTTGGGAGTACCTAAGCAGAGATGAGGAGTAACATCAGACCACTTCAGAGTCCTCTGAGTAATAGCTATATATGTCCATGTTTCCATTCCTAAATGGCCTTTATTTCAAAGTGGTAGGTCACAAAAAGACGAAAGGGATGCTTTATTTTTCCTTCAAAAGATGCATGCATTGGGTTGGACCCAAACATCCAGAAACCAGTTGGAAAGTAAATGTTGAAATAAGAGAGTTCATTTGTCACCGGAATCTTCCCCACCATGCGCCACCGCCCCGACCCTCTTGACTCCTTTCTACCTCCAAAACCATCTGGTTGTCTAGTGACAGTCTTAAGCCATGGTGAACTCAGTCTCATGAAGCCTATAAAAAATTACCCCAAAGAAGTGAGAGCTGCTACAGAGAATTTCTGGACAATAGGCTTCTAGGAACCCTACATGTTCATGTAATGTTTTATTTGCAAGGTACTTGAGCCAAACCAACGTGATACGATCCCACCTAAATTTCTCCATCAGTCAGATTCTTAGGGAATTAATTAAATTTCAGGCTATTGGAGGAAAACTGTGTGCATAAGCAACTCCTAAAATTTCAGATTACACACAGTCAAGGCAACATGTCCATCTCTAGAAAGCAAATGGTTTGACATGACCTAGTCTTAAGTATTGACTGGCTTAGCCTCTTTTCAGATGGTTTTCCTGGCATGCTGTAGAACTAGTCCTTCACAGTTTTTAATGTGCGTAAAAAAATGTCTTTGGGATCTTGTGAAAAATGCACATTCTGATCCCATAGGTCTGGGGTAAGTTCCAAGATTGTGCATTTCTCACAAGTCCCCAGGCAGTGCTGATGCTGGTGATCCCTGGACCTCACTTTGAGTAGCAGGGATAGAGTGATAGCATCAGATTTGCAGGAGAAGAGAGTCTGGGGTGGCTGCATGTGCAGTATCCTAAGGCCTCGTTTCTGATGTTACAGGCGAAGGAGATGCAACAGATGGTGAAGTTGGAAGCCGAGATGGACCGCAGGCCAGCAACAGTAGTGTGAAACTCCAAAATTCAAACTGAAGCAACACCACACAGCATCAAAAGATCACCCCCAACCTTCCCAACACAGATTTCATGCAAGACGGCTGTTGTCTTTTAGGCGCAGACGAGAGGTGACCCGAAACCATAGAGACTGACATACTTCTATGTAACATTTTGAGTATTGGGTTTCTTTGACCAACCAAAAGTAGCTCCGAATCCACCAAAATTACTATCCCAGTACGGCAGAGTTTTACCCTTGCTATTACAACTTAAACATGTTTGCTATAAAATACCATCACAAGTGAATGAGCTTGGTGTTAACAACTCTGCTCTGTGATGCATTTAGGACATGTTTGAGCTGCAGCAAAAATAGTGCATTAGTAATTCAATAGCAAGTGCATGCACTAGGGGGATAAAAAAACAAAACTCTGTCTACGAATTCATCAGCAGAAGCAGCAATCTGCTAGACAAATAATTTTGCAGAATTTTTCTACATCTAAGTTACCTCATCAGTAAGTGCCATGTCTCTGCCATGCCATAAGAAGCTAATTTCCTATAACAGTTGTGGAAATTATTAGAGAAAAAAAAAAAAAAGAACAGTGTACCTGTGCCAAAACTCATCAGGGCTCAAGGGAGAACTCTGTTAGGTACACATAAGACCGTTTACAGCTGATATTTGCTTTATAGGAATTGCTTCTGACGATTCCAGACATTATAACACACTATTCCACCATGAAGATTGTGAAGTGGTTATTGGCAAACGTTTGTAAATGTGACCATGTATAAAGTATTTATACTCCTAATTCATACTGTTATAGAGCAAAATCATCTAAGTATTGCCACATGACAAGATTAGTCAACAGGAATACTAGAACTATGTTTGCATGATACATAGGCACCCATTAGGACTAATCCGTACACATCCAGTTAAACTAATGCCAAATAAACACTGGCTAAATAAATGTATGGCACAGAATATAATTTGACTATCAAGACTTTTAGCATAATGAAAAAGTCTATATATATGTGTATATGAATTATGTGGGCATTCTTGATACTTCAAGTTCTAGTTTCAAAAAAAAATACATAACTAATTTAATTTTACACAAAAATATTTATGCAGATTTTCAGAATTTCATATCAGGAAATAACCTTTTTACGTCTGTTCAATATTAAAACAATTTGCTACAGTGTTTATCTGCATGGTCTTTAAGCCCGCCGTAGTTGCGTTGCAGACAGTGCATGAAAAAGTATTCCGCAGGGAACTGAGCCATGCTGCCAAAGCCGGAAGGAGCGCATGGAAACAGTAGTCTAGAACTAATCAAAGGATTGATTTTAGGACACAAAGCACCAACTGAATTGTATATGCTTGTACAAATGGATTCTGTGTTCCTCTGAACAAAGCAAAGAAAATTATGTTACCGTCAAGACTGAAATTAAACTTTCAACTTCTCTAATAAAAAATTAAAACACATTTAGCGCCTGTCAGCATGTATGCTTTCCAGTAGATTTTTTGCCTTCTTTGCAAATGACCTCTTCATTATTTCCAGAGGAGGATTCTTCATGCCCCAACATATTCTTCTCCCCAACTAATACAAAACAGGCTCATTCTTGTTGACTCCTTAATGTATTTGTTTTCTTTTCTTTCTCATATTTATCATTTGAACTGATTTCTGTGAAATTGCTCTGGTTCCCTGTATGCATTATCTGTAGGACAATGAGGTTAGACTATATCTTTCAGCACCAACATTCCATGGGAAACTATGGTTGTTAAAATAGCACCACACTGGGGCCCCAATGTGACTCATTCAGTTAAGTGTCTTGCTCTTGGTTTTTGCTCAGGTCAAGATCTCAGGGTCAGGGGATCGAGCCCCACACCTTGGGCTCCATCCTCAGTGTTAAGTCTACTTGAGATTCTCTCTCTTCCTCTGCCCTTCCCCTGACTCTCACTCACTCACTCTCTCTCTAAAATATTAAAAAAAAAAAAAAAATTTTTTTTTAAACAGTACCACATTGGGATGACCCATTCTCAAGAATTCCAAATGGCTCCTCATCAAGTCAAAGGACTTCTACAAGAGCTCTGTGGCACTTCAGAATTCAGCAAATGCCTCCTCTTTCCTTTGCTTCCAAGAGGCACTCCCAATTTTCCCTTTTTTTTTTTTTATCTTCTCTGCCTTTTCATCCTTTCACACCACCATAAATATTTCTATTTTATAGTACTATACCCAGAGCCATTTTTTTCTTTAACCCAGACTACTTCCAGTATTTGAGATTTGCTATCACCCCCCTCCCCAAAAAATATTCCACTGTAGTGGGGTTAAAATGTGCATACAGCTCAGATGTTCAACAAAACAATGTTTTACTTTTAATTATAAGTTCAGATTGCACTCAAATTCTGCATTCTTACTAATGAAGGAAACAAAATCTTGCGAATTCAGTGTTTTCCAGCTTAAAAGTCATGTTATTTCAGAGGCATTTAAAAGACTTCAAAGACCCCCATTAGAGTCCCAGCCCCATTCAAGTCTCCCTACATCTTTCCCCAGATGGTAATGGGGAGGGGCATCTGGTCTCTCCACTGTTGGACAGTCCTAACTGCCCTGTGCTGCAGCCCTGCAAAATGGGTCCTTCCATCCTAATGGCTCAAGGTCTCTGCTCAGTCAAGTATTCACCCTGGACTCAGTTTATTTTAGCATTCTTCTGGGAGATGCAGGAACTTCTGGATCTTTGTGGCCATGGGGGAAATAGAAGTGTTAACTCCAGTCCACTCATTTAAATATCACCTTTGCCATTTGTCAGCTACTAGGTGCCATGTTCCAGCATCATGAGGCTTTCTCCAGGAGGCTTGCAGTTTGTTAGAGCAATGGCTGAAGAAGCAAAAAGCAAGACTGCTTTATATCGGGTCCCAAGCCTATTGGATCTCTACTATATCTTGCTTCTCCCACCCAGCAGGACTTCCAGTTCAACTTGGGAGTCAGGACACTTGAGTCTCAATTCTTTCTCTTTCTCCTCAGCCCCAAAAGGTTAGGAAACTGCTTACTCCTGAATGACTGGAATGCCCATACAAGACTATTCCTCCTTCCTAAGCAGATTGTTCTCTTTTGGGAAGATAAAAAGCTTCCGGGGGAGGGTGTGAGGGGGGAAGGTTGCCAAAATAAGGAAACCCTCTGGGAAGTATTGTAGTTCATCAGATCTAAGACAGCATAGATTATAACATCACTATCATTTTATATACCAAAATAAATGAAAACGTGCCAATTAAATGAGGACACGCCGCCCCATGATTGAAAGACACCTCAATTTCAGAGATGTTAAAATGTGAAAATATGTGTATCTTGGAATCTATTAAATAGTATTTCAAATCTATTGTACAAGCTAATCAAATCCCAAGATTTGAGGTTGATGGGAGGTGGGGGAGGAAGGCAAGTACTGAAGACAGGTTGCAAGAGGAACATCATATCAGAAAACCTAAAGCAAAAAACACTTCTGCGATTGGGACTGTTACTTAGTCATGACCTTTCTTCCAAAGCAATTCAAAAAAAAAAAAAAGAAAAAGAAAATTGGATTTCCAGAGGAGACAGTAGAGTGGAAAGATCCTAAGCTTACCTCTTCCCATGGATACAACTAGATAACACACACATGAGTGTAAATAATCCAGAAAATGACCCATAGATTGGCAGAAGAGACTGTTCACAGCTAAATGAAGAGGCCCCATCAGAGAAGTAGGAAGAGCAAAGGTGCAGTCAGCAGCTTAATAGACCAGTGGGACAGTCCATGGGAAGGAGGGATACCACACGTGTAGAGAGGCAGACCTTATTACCCAGGCACGAGAGCCCTCAGAGAAGACAAATCCCCATAACACTTAACTCTTAAAACGAGAGGGGCCTAAGGTCATGAGTTCTTATAATCAGTGGGGCTTAATACCTAGAGCTTTAAAAATCAGAGGGCTCTGCTTTGGGAGAGCCTGGAAGGTGAGAGGAAATTGAATTTCTACCATTAAAGAGACAGCACAGCAAATAGCCTGGCTGAGATAGAGCATAGAAGCAGCAATTTGAAGAACACCTAGGATGTAAGCAAAGGAGATTTGCTTACTAATCTCACAGCATGTGCTAAAGGAGCAGGAATCTATAGGAGACATACCTAGGATAAAAAGAGCTGGCAGGCACCACTTCCCTCCCCCGCTCCCCCCAACAAGGCCACCTGTAGGAATCAACACAGTACCAACATCCATCTAGCCTACTTACAGTGAGACTCACCCCCATCTTCTACAGACATGTCCCAGATCTCCGCCCACAGGAGACCCCCAACAAAACTTGCCAGCACCATGTGCCCCACCCCACATTCTCTTGCAGATCCACCCCTCCCATACACCCTTGGCCAGAGCCCATCCAAAGTGGTGTCACAAGCATAGTCGTGTGCAAGCACACCTGACAGGGGTCCAGCACCACTCCAAAGTGACTCTTGTGTCAGGGAGAGGGGAAGATAACCACACATACCAGGAAGGGACTGAGGGCAGCCCTCTGGTCTGACTGGAAACACCACCCGCCAACAAAAGCTTCTCAGGGGACAACACAAGGAGAGTGCCCAGTAGTTTAGATCTACCATCTAGCAAATGCCTGGTCTGACACAATCTGAGTCCAAGGCAGGCCCAGATGGGCCCACTACAAACACAGAGAATAAACAGGCAATGCCAACCTCTGCAGATGACAGGACTGAAGGCAAAGGTAGTGCAGCCATCACAGTAGGATACAATCAATACCCATAGAAGACACACCAGAAGTGCTAGGTTCTGGTAGACAGGACATTGCACTGCAGGCCACTGTGGGACCTCTTCTTCATCAGGCCACTACTTTCAAAAGCAAGAGACTCAGGTGACTTTCTTAACACATAGAAAGAGACAGAGAGCTGGATAAATTGAGGACACAGAGTAAAGTTACACCAAAAGAACTAAACAAAACAGAGATAAGTAATATGGTTGGTAAAGAATGTAAAGTAGTGGTTATAAAGCTAATCACTGGACTTGAAAAAACAGTGGAAGACCTCAGTGAGACTCTCAACAAAGAGAAAGAAAACAGAAACGAAGAATCAATCAGAAATGAAGAACTTAATAACTGAAATTAAAAATTCACTAGGGAGAATGTATAGTAGATTAGAGGATAGAGAACGGATTATTGACTTGAGGACAGAGTAATCGAATGTAATTAAGTTGTACAGGAGAAAGAAAAAAATAATAAATGAAAATAGATTAAGAGAACTCAGTGATAGCATCAATGTAGTAACATTTGTATCGTAAGAATTCCACAAGAAGAGAGAGAAAATGGGGCAGAAAATTTATTTGAAAATATAACGCCTGAAAACTTCCTTAATCTGGGGAAGGAAACAGAAATCCAGATCCAGGAGGCGCAGAAAGTCCCCAATAAAATCAACCCATGCAGGTCCACACCAAGACACAGTGTAATTAAAATGGCTAAAATTAGGGATAAAGAGAATTTTAAAAGCAACAAGAGAAAAGAAAACGTTACATGCAAAAAAAGGAGGAGAAGAAGGAGGAGGTCTAAGGATAGGGAAGAGAAGGAGGAGAGGAAGCTTCCAAGTTCCTTCTATGAGGCCCGCATTACCCTGACACCAAAACCAGATAAAGACACCACCAAAAAAGAGAGAGAGAGAGAGAGAGAGAGGAGAGAGAGAGAGAGAAAGAGAAAGAGAAATAAGAAATACAGGGCAGGGGTGCCTGGGTGGCTCAGTGGGTTAAAGCCTCTGCCTTCAGCTCAGGTCATGATCCCAGGGTCCTGGGATCGAGCCCCACATCAGACTCTCTGCTCAGTGGGGAGCCTGCTTCCCTTCCTCTCTCTGCCTGATTCTCTGCCTGATTGTGATCTCTCTCTGTCAAATAAATAAATAAAATCTTTAAAAAAAATTTACAAAAAAAAAGAAAGAAAAAGAAATACAGGGCAACATCGCTGATAAACATAAATGTAAAAATTCTCAACAAAATATTAGCAAACCAAATCCAATAATACGTTAAAAAAATCATTCATCACCATCAAGTGAAATTTATTCCTGTGATGCAAGGGTCATTCAATATTCACAAGTCAATCAACATGATACATCACAGCAATAAGAGAAAGGGTAAAAAGCATATTATCATTTCAAAAGATGCACCAAAAGCATTTGACGAAGTACATCATCCATTCATGATAAAAACCATCAACAAAGTAGGTTTAGAGGGAACATATCTCAACACAGTAAAAGCCATATATGAAAAAAACCCACAGCTAGCATGATACTCAATAGTGAAAACCTGGAAACGTCCCCCCTAAGATCAGGAATAAGATGAGGATATCCATTCTCACCATTTTTATTCAACATAGTACTGGAAGTCCTAGCCACAACAGTCAGATAAGGAAGAAAAATAAAAATCATCCAAATTGACAAGGAATAAGTAAAACCATCATTATTTGCAGATGACATGATACCATATACAGAAAACCCCCAAAGACCACCAAAAAAACTACTAGAAATGATAAATAAATTTAGTAAGGTTGTAGAATACAAAATCAATGTGCAGAAATCTGTTGCACTTCCACACACCAATAATGAAGCTGCAGAAAGAGAAATTAAGAAAACAATCCCATTTAAAATTGCATCAATATAATAAAATACCTAGGAATAAACTCAACCAAGAAGATGAAAAACCTTAAAATCATAAAATACTGATGAAAGAAATTGCACACAACACAAACAAATGAGAAGATATTCCATGCTTATGGACTGGAAGAACAAAGTATTGGTAAAATGTCCATACTACCCAAAACAATCTATAGAGTTAATGTAGTCCCTATCAAAATACTAACACCTACTAACAGCACCCTGCACAGAACTAGAACAAATCATTTTAACATTTGTATAGAACCACAAAAGACCCTGAACAGCTAAAACAATCAAGAAAAAGAAAAAAACTGGAGGTGTCACAATTCCAGATTTCAAGTAACACTACGAAGTTGTAGTGATCAAAACAGCATGGGACTGGCACAAAAAGAGTCACATAGACGAAAAGAAGAGCTGAAAGAAACCCCAGAAATAAACCCATGACTATAGAATCTTTGACAAGAGCCAAGAACATACAGTGGCAGAAAAGGTCTCTTCAACATATTATATTGGGAAAAATGGTCACATAAATGGGAAAAAATGAAACTGGACCACTTTCTTATACCATACACAAAATGAACTCTAAATGGATTAAAGACCTAAATGTGAGATGTGAAACTAAAATCCTAGAAGAGAGCACAGACAGTAATTTCTCTGGCATCTGCCATAGTAACATTTTTCTAGGTAAGACTTTTCTAGATGTGTCTCCTGAGGCAAGGGATACAAGCCAAAATTAAGCTGCCAGGAGTACATCAAAATAAAAAGCTCCTGCACAGCAAGGGAATCAATCAAAAAAACTAAAGTGGGAGAAGATATTTGCAAATGACATATTCAATAAAGGGCTGGTAGCCAAAATATATGAAGAACTTATATAACTCAACACACACACACACACACACACACACACACACACACACACCAAATAATCCAATTAAAATGTGGGCAAAAGACATAAACAAACATTTCTCCAAGGACATATAGATGGTCAAATGACAAATGAAAAGATGCTCAACTGCCTTCAACAATAGGGAATTACAAATCAAAACCACAATGAGATAGCACTTCACAGCTGTTAGAATGGCTGAAACCAAAAACACAAGAAACAAGAAGTGTTGGCAAGGATGTGGAGGAAAAAGGAACCCTTGTGCACTGTTGGTAGGAATGCAAAATGGTGCACTCACTGTGAAAAACAGTATGGAGGGTCCCCAAAAATTAAAAATAGAATTACCATATGATCCAGTAATTCCTCTCCTGGGTATTTACACAAAGAATATGAGAATGGGAATTCAAAAAAATATATGCACTCCTATGTTTATTGCAGCATTATTTACAATAGTCAAATGAAGAAAGTAGTCCAAGTGTCCTCAATAGATGAATGGATAAAGAAGATGTGAGACATATATAGATGAGATGTGAGATCTCCCTCTATATATAGAGAAAGATTATATGTATTATATATATTAATATATAATATTTATAATTATATATTATACATTATATGTATATAAAATAGAACATTACTCAGTCATAAAAAAAGAATGAAATCTTGCCATTTAAAACAACATGGATGGACCTAGAGGGTTTAATGCTAAATAAAATGTCAGTTAGAGAAAGACAAATGCCATAAAATTTCACACATATATGGAATTTAAGAAACAAAACAAAGAAAAAAGGAGACAAACCAAAAAACAGACTCTTAACTGTGGAAGACAAACTGATGGTTACCAGAGGGGAGGTGAGTGAGAGGATGGGTGAAATAAGTGAAGGGGATTAAGAGTACACTTATCGTGATGAGCGCTGAGTAACATATAGTATTTGTGGTTCACTGTATTGTACACCTTGAACTAATATAACAGTATGAAACTGTATATTAACTATACTGGAATTAAATAAGACATATATTGTAATGTGTGTGTATGTATATATATGGTGGATACACACACACACACAGTGTGTATGTTTATGGTCTATATGGCATATGTATATGGTGTCTGTGTATGGTCTATACACAATATATGTAGTATATATGAACTCTATAATATGTGTATGTACTATATGGTGTATGTATGTACTATATAATATGTATGGTACAAATATGTAGTATTTATGTTACTGTTGTATGGTATGTAACATATAGATATAATTAATGCTTTATGAAACAAAGTAAATTTAAAGAGGCAAGTCATTAGACAAGTTATTTCTATTGGAGTGGATTTGACACTAAGAATAAATCTCCATTTAATTTTGTCAGCCTAAAATTAGAACTAAGAAAAAAGTAGCCCAATAAGAATTCTCTGACATAGATATGGTTAAGGATTCCTGCAATTACTCTATAGGTGAAGTGAAATTTATTTATTTTTGATTACACAAATGAAAATTACATACACAAATAGGTAATATTATTTTATGGTTTTTGAGATACTTATATAAATGGATTTATACTATAGCTATTGTTTTACAATTTACTTTTGGACTTTACACTGTATCTTGGAAATATTTCTATATAAGTAGAGACATACTCCCATTCTCTTAATTATAAAGTTCGTAATGTAAAATTTAATAATTTAAAAATACAGTATAGTTTCAGAAATGAAAATACATGTTAAACCAACCCATCATTGCTTCAATATTACAGTATTGCCAGCACCACCCCCAATGAAAGGGAAAGAAATCTTTCACCATCTATTCAGAGGATCTTGTCTATATGTATTTTCCCTTAGTTGTCTTATGTGATCATCATATGCCTTCAATTTCTACTTCTCTGAATATAATCTCAAACCCCTAACTTTAACCTTGACCTTTCTTTTGTTAAACACTGGTTCTTCCCCTTACATTTTCAGAGTTTAAAAAAATGGCCCACATGCTCATTGTGTGTAATTAATAAAAATCAATGACCCTTCCTGCCCTATTTTAATAACCCATAACAGATATTAAACTATGGGTCCATCTTGTTCTGCTCCATCTCATTTGTTCTCACATCCAATCTATTGATAAAATCTATGAATTCTACCTTGTCTTGGAAGCTTCCCTCTCCTCCTTTAAAATTTCTCTTATTCCTTAATTTTAGTAACTTCCTTTTGAATTTCTTTGGCCTTCAAGTCTACATATAGACTAATCTCTCCCAGTGACAACTCTGCTCAAAAATATTGAATTCCTACCCACTGCCTAAAGAACAATGTTAAAATTACTGATGTCAACAGTTTCTGGTCCCAACCTACTTATTCACTGCATTTATCACTGTTCTCTGTTCACACATACATAGCACACATCTTTTCTAGCCACATAACATAATGATGTTCTATCAGTCCTTAAGATACCATCTCCAAAAACTCTCTCATTCCCCCAAGAAAGAAATAATATCCTGATTTTTTCCATTTAGACTTTAAAAGCTTCTGTATTTCTCTCTTCTGAATTTATCCATTTATGCTTTAAAAGCTACTTAACTGTATAGCATTCCCACTAGCCCAGACTAATTGCTTTTCAGGCTTTGTTTATTCCCATTGTGAAAAACAGGTAGTCAGTATTTATAAAATGACTATTTAAATTATGTTCTGTGAGGCAGAATGAAGGATTTGTAACTGCCTCTGTGTGGCCTCTTAGACAGCCAGTGTCTTTGAAAACCAGAATGAAGAGCTAACCTAAGCTTTCTTGTGACTTGTCTTCTCAATTTCAAGAAAATAACTTTGCTCAAGTCTTACTGTTAGCATTCTTTCAAAACAATATGACTATGGCCAACTGATACTTAAAAGACACATCAACATTAAGTGTGATTATGGAGAGTGAAGAGGGAACAGCTCATGTTACCCTTTTCTTCCCCATCATTTCTGTATATCTGGGACAAGACCATGCTTTTCTACAACTTGTTCTTGATGCTTGGCATTTAACAGAATCCCAAACACAAACTTTAATAATTGCATCTTTAATGTCATAATAAATCCAGGGTAGTGCCTCTGGGATGAATTTTTATGAGCCACTTCTTTAATAATATTTCATGAAAAGCGTCCTGCTCCATAGATTAGAATAATGAAAAAATATTAGGGGAGGGAGCAGGGAGATGGTTAAAAATAGCAATTTTTTTTCCATACCAAAAGGAAAAAAATAGGTGGCTGTGCTCACCTCTCTAAGTGATACAGTTCCTTTCACTTTCTTGGAAATATGGGGTGAGGAACAGTCCTAAAGTTATATCATCCTGAATGATATGACTTTATTTTTTATATTTGAGACCCTTTCAAGTCTCCACCAAGATAAAATTTAGAAAAATTTCCCTAAGGAAGCCAATTTAATATTGTATACCTAATTACTCACACTGTGACCAAGGCTTTAGGTGAATCATAATGTATTGAAACTAAAACAGGGGTGTCTGGGTGGCTCATACAGTTAAGCATCTGTCTTCGGCTTAGGACATGGTCCCAGGTTCCTGAGTTCAAGCCCTGCATCGGGCTCCCTGCTTGGTGGAGAGCCTGCTTCTCCCTCTTCCTCTGCCTGCTGCTCTATTTGTGCTCTCTATCTCTGTGTCAAATAAATAAATAAAACCTTAAAAAAAAAAAAAACAGAGCTTAAAATATCCTTGGTTCCTTTTGAATTTTGGTATCTTAAAATTGGAGTGAAGAATGTTATGCTGGTCCATCAAAATAATTACTATTTATCCCTTTTAAGCAATGTATGTATTTAATCTTCTCAGAATTCACACACATTTTATCTTTCAATTTTCCCTAGAAAAAACTTCGTATATGTGTTCAATGTAGTATGCATAATACAGTATATTCAGCTTATTAAACTCTACAGGCTATAACACTATATTATAAATCCATCTACAAACCTTGACTCACCCAGATAGTTATATTGACCACAACTTTGGCATTGAACTAAATTTATTCATTGATAAAATATTTTTAAGAATTTGGGGGGAAATGGTGGAATAGGAGGATCCTAGGCTCACCTTATCCCACAGATACAACTAGAAAACAACCACATCAGTATAAGTAGCCCAGAAAATGACCAAAAGACTGGCTGAACAGACTATCCACAACTAAATGAATAGAAGAAGCCACATTAAAGGGTAGCAAGAGAAGAGACACAGGGAGGAACTAACTGGACCCTGGGGACTATCTGTGAGAGGGGAAGATGCTGCAGACACAAAGAAGAGAGAGGAGCAAACCCTCATTCCAGGCACCTCAGGCACATGGGACCCACACTAGGAAGATAAATCCTCATAATATTTGACTTTGAAACCAAGAGGGAACTTCAAAAGTTCTTAATGTCTGTGGGGCTTAACACCAGAAATGTTAAAAAAAAAAAAAAAAAAGTCAGTGGGCTGAGGTCTAGGAGAGCCAGAGGAGGAGAGGAAACTGACTCCCTGCCCTTAAAGAGAGAGCAAAACAGCCCCACTAAGACAGGATAGAAGCAGCAATTTGAAAAATGCCTAGGGTGTTTGGGAAGATAATTAATTTACTAATCTCAGAGCATGTGCTGGAGGGACAGTGATCTTTGAAAGACTTCTCAAAGAACAAAAGGGCTGGTGCATGCCATTTCCCTCCCCTGTCTCAAGCCTAGGTACACAGATACCTGGGGAATGAAAGCAACAGGAACACACTCACCTAGCTTGCTAACAATTCCCATATGTTCTTCTGGGGACCCACACCCACCATCCTGGCCTTTGCAATTTTCCCAGGGTTGCAGGTCCCTCCTGTAACCAAACAGTGTGGACCTTGCTAACGTTGCACACCCTGCCCCTTCCAACACACCTGTGGCAGGTGTGCAACCAAAGTTGTGACACAAGCATGGCAATGTGCAAGCAACAACAACAGGGGCAAACATCACCACAAAGGGACTCCTGCCCCAGGGAGAGAAGGAAACTACACACACCAGTCTGACTGTAACCCCAGCAGTGGCTGGGTGCAGAAATCTGCTCTCCCTTCAGGCCCCACCCACCAACAATAACTTCTCTGGGGAGAACACAAGGAAAATTCCCTGCATTTTGGTGCTTCCTCAGCTCTGGCTAACATCTGGTCTGACTCAACTCAAGCTACTAACACAGGGAACAAACCCTGCCCATAACAGTCAAAATGAGCCATTAGAAATGACTGAACTGAAGGCAAACCCAGCTCAGCCACAAAACTAAGGTGCATGTAACACACAGAAGAGAACCAAGTTCTCATGAACAGGGGACATTGCACTGCAGGATCTCCTCCTCATAGGACCACAGTTTGTAAGAGCAATACAATACAGAGAAACAGATGCAAAGAGTTAGATAAAATGAGGAGACACAGGAATATGTCCAAAATGAAAGAAAAACAAAACACACACACACACACACACACACACACACACACACACAAAACAGGACAAAGTCACACCAAGAGAGCTAAACACAACAGAGATAAGAAATATGCTTGGTAGAGAATTTGAAGTAATGGTCTAAAGATACTCACTGGACTTGGAAAAACAGTGGAGGACCTTGGAACCCTCCCAACAAAGAGAAAGAAAACATAAAAAGGAACAGACATAAAGTACTCAATAACTCAAAAGAAAATATGATTGAGGGACTAAATAGTACACTAGAAAAAGCAGAAGAATGGATCAATGACTGGGAGAACAGAATAAAGGAATGTGTCAAGCTGAATAAGAGAAAGAAAAACAAATAATAAAATATGAAAATAGATTAAGAGAACTCAGTGACAACATCAGTGTAGTAAATTTGCATTATAGGGATCCCAGCAGAAGAAGAGAGAGAAGAGATAGATTTTACTTGAAGAAATATTCGCTGAAAATTTCCTTAATCTGGGGAAGGAAACAAATCCTGATCCAGGAGGCACAGAAAGTCCCCAACAAAATCAACCCAAGCAGGTCCACACCAAGACACAGAGTAATTAAAATGGCCAAAAGTAGTGATAAAGACAGAATTTTAAAAGCAACAAGAGAAGAAAACATTACATTCAAGAGAAACACATAAGGTTATCAGTGGATTTTTCAGCACAGTTTACAGGTCAGAAGGAGTGGCATGATATATTCAAAGTGCTGAAAGAAAAAAAAAAGTAACCAAGAATATGCTATCCAGCAAGGTTATCATTCAGAATAGAAGGAGAAATAGAGTTTCCCAGAGAACTAAAGCAAAGGAATTCATTATCAATAAACCAGACTTTCCAAGCTGGTTAAAAGGAATCGTTGAGTGAAAAGCAAAGACCATAAGCATAAGTAAGAAAAGAAGGAAGCACAAAGCACTAAAATTAAGTATATCTATAAAAATCAGGCAAGAGCTTCACAAAATAATAAGACATAAAATATAACACCATATATCTATAAGGTGGTGGTGGGGTTAAGGAATAAAAATTTAGTGCTTTTTGAATGGGCTCAAATTTAAGCGACTATCAAATTAATATAGACTGCTATAGGCAGAAGATGCTATATATAAACCTAATAGTACCCACAAATCAAGAACAAGTAATAGATACAGAAAAAAATAGGGAGGAAGGAATTCAAGTATATCACTAAAGAAAGCCAGCAAACCATGAGAAAAGAGAGTAAGAAAGAAACAGAGAAGAACTACAAAAAAAAAAAAAAAAAAAAAGCCCACCACATAAAAGAAAACAAAATGGCAATAAGTACATATCTATCAATAATTACTTTGAAAGTAAGTGGACTAAACACTTTAATCAAAAGACATAGGGTGAGGGAGTTGAGACTATGGACTCTGAAAAACAATCTGAAGGGTTTGAAGAGGTGGGGGGGTGGGAGGTTGGGGGGACCAGGTGGTGGGTATTAGAGAGGGCACGGATTGCATGGAGCACTGGGTGTGGTACAAAAACAATGAATACTGTTATGCTGAAAACAAATTAAAAAATGATTATAAAAAAAAAAAAAGACCCATCTGTACGCTGCCTACAAGAGACTCAGTTCAGACCTAAAGATACATGAAGACTGAAAGTGAAAGAATGGAAAAACATTTATCATGAAAATGGAAATGAATAAAAAATAGGGATAAAAGTACTTATATGAAACAAAAATAGACTTTAAAACAAAGACTGTAACAAGAAGCAAAAGACACTAGATAACCATAAAGGGAACATTCCAATGAGAAGATACAACAATTGTAAAATGTATGCATCTACTCAGGAGAACACCAATACAAAAAGCAGCTAATAACAAACATGAAGTAATCAACAGTAATACAGTAATAGCAGGGGACTTTTAACACCCCACTTACATCAATGGATACTTCATCCAAACAGAAAATCAATAAGGAAACAGTGGTTTTGAATGACACATTGACCAGGTGAATCTAACAGATGTATTCAGATTATTCCATCCTAAAAGAGTAGAACACACATTCTTTTCAAGTGCACATGGAACATCCTCCAAAATAGATCATATCTTGGGCCACAAAACAAGTCTCAGCAAATTCAGTAAGATTGACGTCATACTGGGCAACACTGTAAAACTAGAAATTAACCACAAGAAAAAACCTGGAAAGAACACAAATACATGGAAGTTAAATAACATGCTAGCAAAGAATGAATGGGTCAACCAAGAAATCAAAGAAGAAAGTGAAAAATACATGGAGACAAATAAAAATAAAAACACAACAGTCCAAAGTCTTTGGGATATAATAAAATTTGTTCTAAGTGGCAAGCTTATAGCAATATAGGCCTACCTGAAGAAATAAGGAAAACCTCAAATAAACAACCTACCCTCACACCTAAAGGAGCAAGCAAAAGAAGAACAAATAAAACCAAAATCCAGTAGATGGAAGGAAATAGTAAAGATTAGAGCAGAAATAAAGTCAACAGAAACTAAAGGCAAAAGAACACAACAATGAAATCAGGGAGTTGTTCTTTGTTTTCTGTTGTTGTTGTTGTTAAAGATTTTATCTATTTGAAAGAGAGAGAGAAAGAGTGATAGGTAGAAGGAGAAAGAGAGAAAGAAGCAAACTCTCTGCTGAGCAGGAGGCCTGATATGAGGCTCAATCCCAGGACCCTGAGATCATGATCTGAGCCAAAGGCAGATGTTTAACTGACTGAAGCACTCAGTCATCCCAGAGCCAGTTCTTTGAAAAGATAAACAAAATTGATAAACCTTTAGCTAGACTCATTAAAAAAAGATAACTCCAATTCAGAAATGAAAGAGAATAACAACCCACATCACAGAAATACAAAGGATTCTATTATGAAAAATTATATGCCAACAAACTGGACAAATTAGAAGAATTGATAAATTCCTACACCTATAACATCCCAAATGAATCAGAAAGCAGTTGAAAATTTGAACAGACTTCTTAACAACAAGATTGAATCAGTAATTAAAAACACTCCCAACAAACGGAAGTTCAGAACCAGACAGCTTCATGCGTGATTTCTATCAAACATTTAAAGTAGAGTTAATATTTATTCTTCTTGGAGTATTCCAAAAAGTAGACAAAAGGAAAGCTTCCAAATTCATTCTATAAAGGTGATCATCTACCACCTTGATGATCACAAAAACGACACCACAAAAAATGGTTCTCTTTTATCAGAGATACAGCCCAGTATCTATGATGAATACAGAAGAAAAAGTCCTCAACTAAGCAGTAGCATAACAAATCCAACAATACATTAAAAAAATCATTCACACAATCAAGTGGGATTTATTCCAGAGATGCAAGGGTGGTTCAATATTCACAAGTCAATCAAAATGATGCATCACAGCAATAAGAGAATGAATAAAAATCCTAGGCAGGAGGAAGCAAGATAGCTGAGGAGTGGGAAACTGAAATAACATTAAGTCCCAGGAGTTCAGCTAGACAGTTATCAAACCATTCTGAACACCTACAAACTCAACAGGAGATAGAAGAGAAGAAGAGCAGCATTCTAGGAACAGAAAATTGACCACTTTCTGGAAGGTAGGATGTGTGGAGAAGTAACTCCAAAGTGACAGGAAGATAGACCTCGGGGGAAGGGCTGACTCCTGGCAAGTGATGGAGCAGCAGAGCACAAAATCAGGACATTTAGCAGCCTGTTCCACTGAGGCACGTCGCTCCAGAGGCTAAGTGGGGGTGAAGCCCTCATGGGGACAGTGTGGTCTCAGGACCTGTCGGGTCACAGAAAGACTGGGAGTGTCTGAGTGTGGCAGAGCTCCCAGGTATCAGAGGGGGGAGGCCAGATGCAGAGACGAAGCGGAGGTAGGGGTTCTCAACTCAGGGTTACCTTAAACCATGATCCAAGGCCCAGTCGGGCAACTGTTCTTCGAACAGGGACCCCACAAGTGGCAGATCCAAAGAGCCCCTCTAATTCCTTTTCCAGGACAAGAGGAAGAGGAGCAGTGTAGGAATCTGCTGGGTTTGGAGACTCCAAACGGGGCTGTACGCCAGAGATAGAAATGTTCGGTCACAGGCCAGGTGAACATGGAGCGCAGCCAGAGACCAGGGAAATGGGAGGAATTGACTGCTTTTCTCTGAGGGCATACTGAGGAGTGGGGCCCTGAGCTCTCGGCTCCTCCGGGCCAGAGATCAGGAGGCTGCCATTTTCATCGCTGTCCTCCAGAGCTCTACAGGAAGCATTCAGGGAACAAAACCTACAGAGAGTGAACTGGAGCAGATTACTTAGCCTGGCCCCTGGCAAGGGCAGTGCAATTCTGCCTCAGGCAAACACATTTGAGAATCACTGCAGCAGGCCCCTCCCCCAGAAGATCAGCAAGAACATCCAGCCAAGAACAAGTTCACTGATCAACGAGAATTGTGGAACTCCAGACCTAGGGGAAAGCAACACTTAGACTTCAGGGCTTTTTTCCCCCATGATCTTTTAGAATTGCAAAGTTAAATTTTTTAATTTTATTTTTTCTTTTTCTATTTTTTAAAACTTTTCCTCTTTCATCTTTTAACATTTCTTAACTATTTTATCTTATCAATACCTTTTTAAAAAAAAATCTTTTTAAATTTTCATTGTTATAGTCATATTTTATCCCTTCATTGTATTTAACTTTATTTTTGGTATACATATAGGTTGTTTTTTTCTTTAAAATTTTGGGATACAGTTTCTTCTAATAGATCAAAATATACCCTAAATCTAGCTCCAGCCTGATCACATTCTCTCATTTTATTTCTTTTTCCAAACAACTTATCAATTCCATTTTTAGAATCTTTTTAAATTTTGATCTTTACAGTTATATTCCATCTCTTCATTGTGTTTACCCTTATTTTTGTATATATGTAAGTTTTTCTTTCTTTAAAATTTTGGGAGGTAGATTCTTCTAAGAGACCAGAATACATCCAAAATCAAGCAGGTGGCTCTGTTCTATTCACCAGTCTACTATATATATATATATATATATATATATATATATATATATATATACACACATATACATATGTATATGTATATGTATATATATACACACACATACATACATACACACACATATATATACATACACGCACATATACATGATATATATGCATGTGTATGTATGTACATACATACACATATATGTATGTACACATACACATGTGTACATATGTACACATACCCATACATATATGTGTATGTATGTACATACACATGCATATATATATATATCGTGTGTGTGTGTGTGTGTGTGTGTGTGTGTATAATTTTTTTTCACCTTTCTTCCCCCAGTTTCAGGTCTTTCTAATTTGGTTAATAAATATTTTTCTGGGGTCTTGACACCCTTTTAGCATTTTACTCTCTCATTCATATATTCTTATCTGGATAAAATGACAAAGTAGAAAAACTCACCACAAGAAAAAAAAAGAACAAGAGGCAGTAGTGATGGCTAGGGACCTAATCAATATGGACATTGGTAATATGTTAGAACTAGAGTTCAGAATGATGATTATCAAGGTGCTAGCTTGGCTCAAAAAGGCATGGAATATATTAGAAAACCCCTTTCTGGAGAAACAAAAGAACTAAAATCTAACCAAGTTGAAATAAAAAAAGCTATTAATGAGGTGTAATAAAAAACGCAGGCTCTTGGCACCTGGGTGGCTCAGTGGGTTAAAGCCTCTGCCTTCGGCTCAGGTTGTGATCCCAGGGTCCTAGGATTGAGCCTTGAGAGAGCCTGAGAGAGCATTGGGCTCTCTGCTCGGTGGGGAGCCTGCTTCCCCCCTCTCTCTGCCTGCCTCTCTGCCTACTTGTGGTCTCTATCAGATAAATAAATAAAATCTTTTTTTGTTTGTTTTAATGCAGGCTCTTACTGTTAGGATAAATGAAACAGAAGAATTAGTAATATAGAAGATGAAATGACAGAGAATAAAGAAGCTGAGCAAAAGAGACACAAAAACTACTGGACCACGAGGGGAGAATTTGAGAGATAAGTGATACCATAAGATGAAACAATATTAAAATAATTGGGATCCCAGAAGAAGAAGAAAGAAAGAGAGGGGCAGAAGGTATATCAGAGCAAATTATAACAGAGAATTTCCCTAATATGGCAAAGGGAACAAGCATCAAAATCCAGGAGGCAGAGAGAACCCCCCCTCAAAATCAATAGAAAGAGGTCCACACCCCGTCATCTAATAGTAAAACTGACAAGTCTTAATGACAAAGAGAAAATCCTGAAAACAGCTCAGGACAAGGGGTCTGTAACATACAATGGTAGAAATAGTAGACTGACAGCACACTTATCCACAGAGACTTGGCAAGCCAGAAAGGACAGGTATGATATATTCAGAGCACTAAATGAGAAAAAATGTGCAGCCAAGAATACTATATCCAGTTAGGCTGTCATTGAAAATAGAAGGAGAGATAAAAAGTTTCCAGGACAAACAAAAATTAAAAGAATTTGCAAACACCAAGCCAGGCCTACAGGAAATATTGAAAGGGATCCTCTAAGCAAAGAGAGAGACTGAAAGTAATAGACCAGAAAGGAACAGAGACAATATACAGTAACTTTCACCTTACAGACAATACAACAGTACTAAATTCATATCTTTCAATAGTTACCCTGACTGTAAATGGGCTAAGTGCCCCAATCAAAAGACACAGGATATCAGAATGGATAAAAAAACAAGACCCATCAATATGTTGTCTAGAAGAAACTCATTTTAGACCCAAAGACTCCTCCAGATTTAAAGTGACGGGATGGAAAACAATTTATCATGCAAATGGACATCACAAGAAAGCTGGGGTGCCTGTTCTTATATCAGATAAATTAGATTTTAAGCCAAAGACTATAGTAACAAAACAATGAATACTGTTATGTTGAAAATAAATTTTAAAAATGATTAAAAAAATAATAAAATAAATAGAAACAAAGTACACCTGTTAAAAAAGAAAGTGATAGAAAAAATAATAAAGTTCTTGGACATAAGAAAAAAAAGACTATAGTAACAGATAAGGAAGGACTATATCATGCTTAAAATCATGCTTCTGTCCAACAAGAAGACCTAACAATTGTAAATATCTATGCCCCTAACATGGGAGCAGCCAATTGTATAAATGAACTAATAACAAAAACAAAGAAATACATCAACAATAATACAGTAATGGTAGGGGACTTTAACAAACCCCTCACTGAAATGAACAGATCATCTAAGCAAAAGATTAACAAGGAAATAAAGGCTTTATATGACACACTGGGCCAGATGGACATCACAGATATATTCAAAACATTCCATCCCAAAGCAACAGAATACACATTCTTCTCTAGTGCACATGGAACATTCTCCAGAATAGATCACATCCTGGGTCACCAATCAGGTCTCAACCAGTACCAAAAGATTAGGATCATTCCCTGCATATTTTCAGAACATAACACTCTGAAGCTAGAACTCAACCACAAGAGGAAAGTTGGAAAGAACTCAAATACACGGAGGCTAAAGAGCATCCTACTAAATAATAAATGGGTCAACCAGGAAATTAAAGAAGAATTGAAAAAATTCATGGAAACAAATGAAAATGAAAATACAACTGTTCAGAATCTTTGGGACACAACAAAGTTGGTCCTGAGAGGAAAGTATATAGCTATACAAACCTTTCTAAAGAAACAAGAAAGGACTCAGGTACACAACCAAACCCTACACTTAAAGGAGCTGGAGAAAAAACAGCAAAGAAAGCCTAAACCCTGCAGGAGAAGAGAAATAATAAAGATCAGAACAGAAATCAATAAAATAGAAACCAAAAGAAGAGTATAACAAATCAATGAAACTAGGAGCTTGTTCTTTGAATTAATAGTACTGATAAACCCGTGGCCAGACTTACCAAAAAGAAAAGAGAAAGGACCCAAATAAATAAAATCATGAATGAAAGAGGAGAGATCACAACCAATACCGAAGAAATACAAACAATTATAAGAACATATTATGAGCAATTATACACCAGCAAATTTGACAATCTGGGAGAAATTGATGCATTCCTAGAGACATATAAATTACCAAAACTGAACCAGAAAGAAATAGAAAATATGAACAGACCCATAACCAGTAAGGAGATTGAAGCAGTCATCAAAAATCTCCCAACAAACAAGAGCCCAGGGTCAGATGGCTTCCCAGGGGAATTCTACTAAACATTTAAAGAAGAATTAATTCCTATTCTCCTGAAACCATTCCAAAAAATAGAAATGGAAGGAAAACTTCCAAACTCATTTTATGAAGCCAGCATTACCTTGATCCCAAAACCATGCAAAAACCCCAACAAAAAGGAAAATTACAGACCAATATCCTAGATGAAGAGGATGCAAAAATTCTCACCAAAATACTAGCCAATAGGATCCAACAGTACATTAAAAGGATTATTCACCATGACCAAGTGGGATTTGTTCCTGGGCTGCAAGTTTGGTTCAACATCCGCAAATCAATCAGTGTGATACGACACATTAATACAAGAAAGTGCAAGAACCATATGATACTCTCAATAGATGCTGGAAAAGCATTTGACAATGTACAGCATCTTTTCTTGATCAAAACTCTTCAGAGTGTAGGAATTGAGGGTATATACCTCAATACCATCAAACCCATCTATGAAAAACCCACAGTGAATATCATTCTCAATGGGGGAAAACTGAGAATTTTCCCCTAATCAGGAACATGGCAGGGATGTCCACTATCACCACTGCTATTCAACATAGTACTAGAAGTCCTAGTTTTGGCAATCAGACAACAAAAAGAAATAAAGAGCATCCGAATCGGCAAAGAAATCAAACTCTCACTCTCTGCAGATGATAGGATACTTTATGTGGAAAACCCAAAAGAATCCACTCAAAACTGCTAAAACTCATACAGGAATTCAGTAAAGTGTCAGGATATAAAATCAATGCTCAGAAATCAGTTGCATTTCTATACATCAATAACAAGAGAGAAGAAAGAGAAATTAAGGAGTCGATCCCATTTACAAATGTACTCAAAACCATAAGATACCTAGGAAGGAACCTAACCAAAGAGGCAAAGAACCTGTACCCAGAAACTATAAAGTACTCATTAATGAAATTGTGGAAGACACAAAGAAATGGAAAAATGTTCCATGCTCATGGGCTGAAGGAACAAATATTGTGAAAATGTCTATGCTACCTAAAGCAATTTACACATTTAATGGAATCCCTATCAAAATACCATCAATTTTTTTTCAAAGAAATGGAACAAATAACCCTAAAATTTATATGGAACCAGAAAAGACCCCAAATAGCCAGAAGAATGTTGAAAAAGAAAACCAAAGTTGGTGGCATCACAATTCCAGACGTCAAGCTCTGTTACAAAGCTGTCATCATCAAGACAGTATGGTACTGGCACAAAAATAGACACATAGATCAATGGAACAGAATAGAGAGCCCAGAAATAGAGCCTTAACTCTATGGTCATCTAATCTTCGACAAAGCAGGAATGTCCAATGTTAAAAAGACAGTCTCTTCAAAAAATGGTGTTGAGAAAATTGGACAACCACATGCAGAAGAATGAAACTGGACCATTTCCTTACATCACACACAAAAACAGACTCCAAATGGATGAAATATCTCAGTGTGAGACAGGAATCCATCAAAATCCTTGAGGAAAACACAGGCAGCAACCTCTTCGACCTCAGCTGCAACAAAATCTTCCTAGAAACATTGCCAAAGGCAAGGGAAGCAAGGGCAAAAAGGAACTATTGGGACTTATCAAGATCAATAGCTTTTGCACAGCAAAGGAAACAGTGAACAAAACCAGAAGACAACTGACAGAATGGGAAGAAATATTTGCAAATGACATATCAGATAAAGGGCTAGTATCCAAAATCTATAAAGAACTTATCAAACTCAACACCTAAAGAACAATAATCCATTCAAGAAATAGGCAGAAGACATGAACAGACATTTCTGCAAAGAAGACATCCAAATGGCCAACAGACACATGAAAAAGTGCTCCACATCACTCAGCGTCAGCGAAATACAAATCAAAACCACAGTGAGATACCACATCACACCAGTCAGAATGGCTAAAATTAGTCAAATTAAAATTAAGTCAGGAAATGACAGATGTTGGTGAGGATGTGGAGAAAGGGGAACCCTACTACACAGTTGGTTGAATGCAAACTGGTGCAGCCAGCCTGGAAAACAGCATGGAGGTTCCTCAAAAAGTTGAAAATACCCAGCAATCACACTACTGGGTATTTACCCTAAAGATACAAATGTAGTGATCTGAAGGGGTATGTGCTCCCAAATGTTTATAGTGGCAATGTCCATAATGGCCAAACTATGGAAAGAACCTAGATGTCCATCAACAAAAGAATGGATAAAGAAGATGTGGGGGAGATTTTACACACACACACACATCACACACACACACAATGGAATACTATGCAACCATCAAAGAAATGAAATCTTGTCATTTGCAATGACGTGGATGGAACTAGAGGATATTATGCTGAGCAAAATAAGTCAATCAGAGAAAGACAATTATTATACAGCCCCTCTGAATGAGAAGTTTGAGAGGCAGGGCAGGGGGGTTGTGGAGGGTAGAGAAGGGAAAAAATGAAACAAGAGGGATTAGGAGGGAGACAAAGCATAAGAGACTCTTAATCTCACAAAACAAACTGAGGGTTGCTGGGGGGGTGGTGAGTAGGGATAGGGTGGCTGGGTTATGGACATTGGGGAAGGTATGGGCTACGGTGAGTGCTGTGAGATGTGTAAGCCTGATGACTCACAGACCTGTACCCCTGGGGCAAATAATACATTATATGTTAATAAAATAGTTTTTCTAAAAAGCATAAAGAGCATATGATCATTTAAATAGATGCAGAAGAAGTGTTTGTCTAAGTACAACATCCAGTCATGATAAAAGCCCTCAGTAAAGTACAGTTAGTGGGAACATACCTCAACATAATTAGGACCATCCAAGAAAAATCCACAGTGAATATCATACTCAAATGGGAAAACTAAGAGCTTCCCCCTAAGGTTAGGAACAACACAAGGATGTCCATTCCTACCATCTTTATTCTACATAGTATTGGAAGTTCTAGCCACGGCAACCAGACAAGAAAAAGAAGTAAAAGGCATCCAAATTGGTTAAGAAGTAAAACTTTCACTATTTGTAGATGACATGATACTGCATATAAAAAAGCCTAAAGACTCCACCAAAAAACTCCTAGAACTGATGAATGAATTCAGTAAAATTATAGGATACAAAGACAATGTGTAGAAATCTGTTGCATTTCTGTACACAAGTAATGAAACAATAGAAAGAGAAATTAAGAAAACAATCCCATTTGCAAATGTACCAAAAGTCATAAACTACCTAGGAATACACTTAATGAAGGAGATGAAAAAACTGTACTCTGAAAAATATAAGCATCGATTAAAGAAATTGAAGATGACACAAAAAAATGTAATGACATTCCATGCTCATGGATTGGAAAAAAAAAATATTATTAAAATGTCTTTACTATCCAAAGCAATTTACAGATTTAATGCAATCCCTATCAAAACACTAATGGCATTTTTCATAGAACCAAAAAAAAAAAAAAATCCTAAAATTTATTTGGAACCACAAAAGACCCCGAGTAGTATCATAATTATGGACTTTAAGTTATATTACAAAGCTGTACTAATCAAAACAGTATGGCATTGGCACAAAAATAGACACATAGATCCATGTAACAGAGTAGAAAACTCAGATGTAAACTCATGATTATATGGTCAATTATTCTTTGACAAAGCAGAAAAGAATATCTAATGGGAAAAAGATAGTCCCTTTGACAAATGGTGTTGGGAAAACTGGACAATTATATGCAAAATAATTAAACTGGACCACTTTCTTTCATCATACACAAATATAAATTCAAAATGGATTAAAGACCTAAATGTGAGACCTGAAGCCATAAAAATCCTAGAAGAGAGCACAGGCAGTAATTTCTTTGACATTGACCATAGGAATATTTTTAGAGATATGTCTCCTGAGGCAAGAAAAATAAAAGCAAAAATAACCTGTAGGGACTAAATCCAAATGAAAAGTTTCTGCACAGTAAAGGAAATAAGCAACAAAACTAAAAGGCAGCCCACTGAGTGGGAGAAGATACTTGCAAATGACATATCTAATAAAGGGTTATTTTTCAAAATACACAAAGAGTTTATACAACTCAACACCCAGAAAACAAATTATCCAAATAAAAATTGGCAGAAAACATGAACAGACATTTCTCTAAAGACGACGACATCCAGGGGTGCCTGGGTGGCTCAGTCATTAAGCGTCTGCCTTCGGCTCAGGTCATGATCCCAGGGTCTTGGGATCCATTCTGGCATCAGACTCCCTGCTCAGCGGGAAGCCTGCTTCTCCCTCTCCCACTCCCCTGCCTGTGTTCTCTTCTGGCTGTGTTTCTCTCTGTCAAATAAATAAATAAAGTATTTAAAAAATTAAATAAAGATGACATCCAGGGGCAACTGGTTGGCTCAGTTGTTTAAGTGTCTGCCTTTGGCTCAGGTCATGATCCCTGAGTCCTGGGATTAAGCCCCAAGTCCAGCTCTCTGTTTAGCGGGGAGTCTCCCTCTCCCTCTACCTGCTACTCCCCCTTCTTGTGCTCTGTCAAAAAAAATAAAATATAAAAAAAAAAGATGACATCCAACTGGCCAGCAGATACATGAAAAGATGCTTAACATCACTCAATGCAAAATTACAATGAGCTATCACCACACACCTGTCAGAATGGCTAAAATCAAAAACACAAGAAACAAGTGTTGGCAAAAATGTGGAGAAAAAGGAACCTTCTTTCAGAGTTGGAAATGCAAACTGGGGCAGCCACTGTGGAAAACAGTATGCAGGCTCCTCAGAAAGTTAAAAATAGAACTACTCCACAATCTAGTAATCACACCACTGGGTATTTACCCAAAAATACAAAAACACTAATTCAATGGCACACATGCACCCCTATGTTTATAGCAGCATTATTTACAATTGCCAAATTATGGAAGCCACCAAAAAAGAATGAAATCTTCCCATGTGCAACAATGTGGCTGGAGCTAGAAAGCATTATGCTAAGGGAAATAAGTAGGAGAAAGAGAAATACCATAGGAATTCATCATATGTGCAATTTAAGAAACAAAAAATGAGCAAAGGAAAAAAGGAGAGAGAGAGAGAAACCAAGTAATAGACTCTTAACTATAGAGAACAAACTGATGGTTACCAGAAGGGAGTTGGGGTGGGGGTGGGGGTAAAATAGGTGGTGATGGGATTTAAGGAGTGCACACAGGAACACCAGGTGATGTATGGAAGCACTGAATCACTATATTATACACCTGAAAATAATATAACCCTGTATCTCAACTATACTGGAATTTAAAAGAAAAGAAAAAGAAATGGCTTAAAATTATCATTGATTTTGTCTGTCTCGAGGTTTTCATGGATAATTATTAAGAAAAAGTAGATTAAATCAATAAAAAGGTTTATACACAAACTTTTGAATACTTACCAAACTTCGATGTTTTGCTAAGTTCAATGATAAATTGGGTTGAATTCATCAGATATCTAACTCTTCCAAATAAGATGAAGTACTGAAACATTAATTACTAAACAGAGGTTTATCTGTTTTTGACATATTACAGAGAAACTAAAGAGATTTGAGGCTGTAAGTAAGCATGCTTTATGCTTTATTAGAAATTATACCATGAAAAAAAGACCTTTCTAGAAATTATGAAACATATTCTTAGATTTGCCATTCTAAAAAATTCTCAGGTAATAGATCACAACTAATTACTACTTAGTTTTCACTGAAGACTAAAATTTCTAAGAGTTAAAATTCTACCAAATAAAATTGAACCTGCTGAGAAAAGATAAGGAAAGCAACTCCATACTTATTTTTATCAGGTCTTTAATTACATAAAAAAATTACAACCTCTCAGTATGCAAGGAGCTAAGTTTTGCTAACAACTTTACAACCTTCTATAGAATCTCTTCTGGCCGCCTTGGTTTAACAGGTAAGTACTAAGTTTGTAGTGATCTGTAATCCTGTTTAGGTATGTGCTTTAGAACCTTAGATTTTTTTTAACAAACTTCTCCAAAATGCAAATTCTAAAGAAGTCACTTTGACTAATTGGACTTCTTCTTCTTCTTCTTTTTTTTTTAAATTTCTTTTCAGCATAACAGTATTCATTGTTTTTGCACCACACCCAGTGCTCCATGCAATACGTGCCCTCCTTAATACCCACCACCGGGCTCCCCCAACCTCCCACCCGCCACCCCTTCAAAACCCTCAGATTGTCTTTCAGAGTCCATAGTCTCTCATGGTTAACCTCCCCATCCAATTTCCCTGAACTCCCTTCTCCTCTCCATCTCCCCATGTCCTCCATGTTATTTGGTATGCTCCACAAATAAGTGAAACCATATGATAATTGACTCTCTCTGCTTGACTTATTTCACTCAGCATAATCTCTTCCAGTCCCGTCCATGTTGCTACAAAAGTTGGGTATTCATCCTTTCTGATGGAGGCATAATACCCCATTGTATATATGGACCACATCTTCCTTATCCATTCATCCATTGAAGGGCATCTTGGTTCTTTTCACAGTTTGGCGACCGTGGCCATCGCTGCTATGAATATTGGGGTACAGATGGCCCTTCTTTTCACTACATCTGTATCAGGGTAAATACCCAGTAGTGCAATTGCAAGGTCATAGGGAAACTCTATTTTTAATTTCTTGAGGAATCTCCACACTGTTCTCCAAAGTGGCTGCACCAACTTGCATTCCCACCAACAGTGCAAGAGGGTTTCCCTTTCTCCACATTTGATAATTTTGGCCATTCTAACTGGTGTAAGGTGGTATCTCAATGTGGTTTTAATTTGAATCTCTCTGATGGCTAGTGATGATGAACAATTTTTCATGTGTCTGATAGCCATTTGTATGTCTTCATTGGAGAAATGTCTGTTCATGTCTTCTGCCCATTTTTTGACATGATTATCTGTTTTGTGTGTATTGAGCTTGAGAAGTTCTTTGTAGATCCTGGATATCAACCTTTTGTCTGTACTGTCATTTGCAAATATCTTCTCCCATTCCATGGGTTGCCTCTTTGTTTTGTTGACTGTTTCCTTTGCTGTGCAGAAGCTTTTGATCTTGATGAAGTCCCAAAAGTTCATTTTCGCTTTTGTTTCATTTGCTTTTGGAGACATATCTTGAAAGAAGTTGTTGTGGCTGATATCGAAGAGGTTACTGCCTATGTTCTCCTCTAGGATTCTGATGGATTCCTCTCTCACGTTGAGGTCTTTCATCCATTTCGAGTTTATCCTTGTGTACGGTGTAAGAGAATGGTCAAGTTTCATTCTTCTACATATAGCTGCCCAGTTTTCCCAGCACCATTTATTGAAGAGACTGTCTTTTTTCCACTGTATATTTTTTCCTGCTTTGTCGAAGATTATTTGACCATAGAGTTGAGGGTCCATATCTGGGCTCTCTACTCTGTTCCACTGGTCTATGTGTCTGTTTTTATGCCAGAACCATGCTGTCTTGGTGATCATAGCTTTGTAGTAAAGCTTGAAATCAGGTAATGTGATGCCGCCAGTTTTATTTTTCAACATTTCCTTAGCAATTTGGGGTCTCTTCTGATTCCATACAAATTTTAGGATTATTTGCTCCAGCTCTTTGAAAAATACCGGTGGAATTTTGATCGGAATGGCATTAAAAGTATAGATTGCTCTAGGCAGTATAGACATTTTAACAATGTTTATTCTTCCGATCCAAGAGCATGGAATTTTCTTCCATCTTTTTGTGTCGTCTTCAATTTCTTTCATGAGTGTTCTGTAGTTCCTCGAGCACAGATCCTTTGCCTCTTTGGTTAGGTTTATTCCCAGGTATCTTATGGTTCTTGGTGCTATAGTAAATGGAATCGATTCTCGAATTTCCCTTTCTGTATTTTCATTGTTAGTGTATAAGAAAGCCACTGATTTCTGTACATAGACTTTGTATCCTGCCACGATACTGAATTGCTGTATGAGTTCTAGTTGTTTAGGGGTGGAGTCTTTTGGGTTTTCCATATAAAGTATCATGTCATCCAAAGAGAGAGAGAGTTTGACTTCTTCATTGCCAATTTGGATACCTTTTATTTCTCTTTGTTTTCTGATTGCTGATGCTAGGACTTCTAATACTATGTTAAACAAGTGTGGTGAGAGTGGGCATCCTTGTCGTGTTCCTGATCTCAATGGGAAAGCTGTGAGATTTTCCCATTGAGGATGATATTTGCTGTGGGTTTTTCACAGATAGATTTTATGAAGTTCAGGAATGTTCCCTCTATCCCTATACTTTGAAACGTTTTAATGAGGAACGAATGCCAGATTTTGTCAAATGCTTTTTCTGCATCAATTGGAGGACCATGTGGTTCTTCTCTCTTCTCTTATTGATTTGTTCTTCACATTGATTGATTTGCAAATGTTGAACAATCCTTGTAACCCAGGGATGAATCCCACCTGGTCATGGTGGATAATCTTTTTTAATGTGCTGTTTGATCCTATTTGCTAGGATCTTGTTGAGAATCATAGCATCCATATTCATCAGTGATATTAGTCTGAAATTCTCCTTTTTGGTGGGGTCTTTGTCTGATTTGGGGATCAAGGTAATGTTGGCTTCATAAAGAGTCTGGAAGTTTTCCTTCTGCTTCAATTTTTTGAAAGGTGTTATTTCTTCTTTGAAAGTTTGGTAGAATTCCCCAGGGAATCCGTCAGGTCCTGGGCTCTTGTTTTTTGGGAGGTTTTTGATCACTGCTTCAATCTCATTACTAGACCTTGGTCTATTCAGGTTGTCGATTTCTTCCTGGTTCAATTTTGGGAGTTTATAGTTTTCCAGGAATGCATCCATTTCATCTAGGTTGCTTAACTTATTAGCATATAACTGTTGATAATGACTTCTGATGATTGTTTCTACTTCCTTGGTGTTAGTTGTGATCTCTCCCTTTTCATTCATAATTTTGTTAATTTGAGCTTTTTTCTCTTTTCTTTTGGATTAGTGTGGCCAATGGTTTATCGATCTTATTAATTCTTTCAAAAAGCCAGCTTCTTGTTTCATTGATACATTCTACTGTATCTCTAGTTTCTACCTCATTGATCTCTGCTCTAATATGGATTATTTCCCTTCTTATGTGTGGAGTTGGTCTGAGTTGTTGTTGATTCTCCAGTTCTTTAAGGTGTAGAGAGAGAGCTGGTGTATTCTGGATTTTTCAATTTTTTTGAGGGAGGCTTGGATGGCTATGTACTTCCCCCTTAGGACCGCCTTTGCTGTATCCCATAGGTTTTGGACCAAAGTGTCTTCATTCTCATTGGTTTCCATGAATTGTTTAAGTTCTTCTTTGATCTCCTGGTTGATCCGAACATTCTTAAGCAAGGTGGTCTTTAGCTTCCAGGTGTTTGAGTTCCTTCCAAACTTCTCCTTGTGATTGAGCTCCAGTTTCAAAGCATTGTGGTCTGAGAATATGCAGGGAATTATCTCGGTCTTTTGGTATCGGTTGAGTCCTGATTTGTGACCCAGTATGTGGTCTATTCTGGAGAAGGTTCCATGCGCACTTGAGAAGAATGAGTATTCTGTTGTTTTAGGGTGGAATGTTCTGTATATATCTATGAGGTCCATCTGGTCCAATGTATCATTCAATGCCTTTGTTTCTTTATTGATTTTCTGCTTGGATGATCTGTCTATTACTGAGAGAGGAGTGTTAAGATCTCCTACTATTAATGTATTCATATCAATATGACTCTTTATCTTGATTAATAGTTTTCTTATGTAATTGGCTGCTCCCATATTTGGGGCATAGATATTTACAATTGTTAGAACATCTTGGTGGATAGTCCCTTTAAGAATTATGCAGTGTCCTTCTGTATCTCTGACTACAGTCTTTAGTTTAAAATCTAATTTATCTGATATGAGAATCACTACCCTGGCCTTCTTTTGAGGCCCATTGGCATGAAAGATGCTTCTCCATCCCTTCACTTTCAGTCTGGGTGTATCTTTAGGTTCAAAATGGGTCTCTTGTAGACAACATATGGATGGGTCCTGTTGTTTTATCCAATCTGCAACCCTGTGTCATTTTATGGGCACATTTAGGCCATTCACATTGAGAGTGATTATTGATAGATATGTTTTTATTGACACCGTGTTACCTTTGAAGTCTTTCTTTCTGTAGATTGTCTCTATATTTCTGTTCAATGATATTCTAAGGATTTTTCCTCTTTTATAGAACCCCCCTTAATATTTCCTGCAGTGTTGGCTTGATGGTCGCATACTCTTTTAAGCCTTGCCAGACTTGGAAACTCTTTATCTCTCCATCCATTGTGAATGTCAGTCTTGCTGGATAAAGTATTCTTGGCTGCATGTTCTTCTCATTTAGTGCCCTGAATATCTTGCCAGCCCTTTCTGGCTTGCCAGGTTTCTGTGGACAGGTCTGATGTTATTCTGATGGGCTTTCCTCTGTATGTAAGGAGCTTCTTTGTCCTAGCTGCCTTCAAGAGGGCCTGCCTACAATTATAATTCTTCATTCTTATTATTAGGTGTCTGGAGGACTTTTGAGAATCTATAATCTTGGGGGAAAACCGTTCTGCTTCTAGTACATGAAAGCTGGTTCCATTCACAAGATTGGGAAAATTTTCATGGAGAATTTGTTTCACTATATCTTCTAGACTTCTTTCTTTCTCCTTCCCTTCAGGGATTCCAATAATTCTGACGTTGGAATGTTTCGTGGCATCATTTATTTCCCTGATTCTGTTTTCATGGCTTCTAAGCTGTTTGTTCCAGGCTTCCTCCTGATCCTTTCTCTCTATCTGTTTGTCCTCCAGATCACTAATTCTATCTTCTGTCTCAGTTACCCTAGCCTTTAGAGAATTTAGATTCGATTGGAACTCATTGAGAGCATTGTGAACATCATCTCTGGTGGCTTTCAGTTCTGCCTTAATCAATTCCATTTGATCATCCATGGCTTTTTCCAACTTAGCTATTGCCTGGATAATTGTTAGCCTGAATTCCCTTTCCAACATATTGTCTATGTCAATAGCCATTAGCTCTGTTGCAGAAGGCCCATCCTCTGTATTTTTCTTCTGTTGGGCATTCCTCCTCCTAGTCATTTTGGTGAGAGATGGCTGAACAGATGTAGCTGGATGTATCGACCGTGGTACAGTCAAGGTGCACCCTGGAATGCTTCTGAGCAATCAGGCGTTCCCACCCAAACAAGAGAAAAAAGAAAAGAAAAAGAAAAAAAAAAATAGAGAGAGAGAGAGACAGGAAATAAAAGGGAAGATAAAAGAGAAGGCTCAGCCCAAATGGGTCCCAAGGTAAGATTTATGAAGTATACAAACAAAAACAGACCAACAAAAAGACTGATAAAAGTATATGACAAGAGAAAAAAATATATATATAAAGGAAAAAAAAAAAAAAAAAAAAAAAAAAAAAAAAAGAATCTCACCAAAAAGAACCCCAAGTAGTCAAAACAAAATGGAGGTAAAAGTTTATAATTAATCAGGAGATAATTTAAAGCCATATTAAATGTTTTTCAAAATCTAAAACAAAACAAAACAAAAACCCAAGTATAAGATTTATATACTATCAGGACAAACACAAATACACAGACACACTGGCAGAAGAAAAAGATGGAAGAGTAGTTAGTCTGGGCGAGGAAGGTTATTTTGATTCTTCCTGGATGTATCTTGATATCTTTGTTAAAGGACTCAACTTTCCTAAGATAAAGGGGGATTAAAAATTGGGTTACCTATAGGGGTAGCATTTATCTGGGAAAGGGGATTACCTTGAAGTTTAACTCTATATGAATATTAAAAAATAAAAATTAAAAAAAATAAACTAAACTAAAATTTTTAAAAAATTAAAAAATAGAAAAGCAAAAGAAGGACACAGGTATATGTATCAAAAAGTTCAGCTTAAGAGGTTATTATGGAATTTGATGTACTGGACATCTCACTGTGATGGTAAATAGGTTAAAAAATTATCTATTTTAAAAAAAGAAGAACCAGAATAGTGGGAACGCATTAAAAATAAAAGTTGTATCTATGAAGTAGTGGTGGTTGTTCGCTTGTTGTCTTTTTTTTTTTTTTTTCTTTTTTTTCCTGGTTGGTTTTCTGGGGGAGGGGCCTGCCACGTGGGTTTTCAGTCAATGTCCCCTGAGTTAAGTCCTCCCACCCCCCCCCTCAAGGGGGTGGGCTCTGAGGAAACCGGTTTTTCAGGGTTTTGTTCTCTGGAGGTTTTTATGTTTGTTTGTTCATTTTTTTTTCCTCTCGCCTTGACAGCTTTTGATGGTTTTTGGAGGTTTCGAGGAAAGCAAACTGCGCTCCAACCTCCCTCTCAGAGACAAGCCTCAGTCTGTTCTCCTCTATGTGCAGCAGAGCACATAAGTTCCCCCACGGCCGCTGGCAGAGCAGGTTTCCAGTCGTGGTCCTTGGAGAAGCAGGATCTCCTGCTTGTACCCAAAACCACGACAGTGGCGGCTGTCTGGGCAGCTCCGCACTGCCAGAGAGGTTCCAAGCAGTGGATCGCACACTAAGATTTTCCCACTGGCCCGGGCTAACCCCGTCACCAGAGCCAGACCCCACGCGTTCTCAGGCACGCTGGCGGCTCAGGGACCAAGACCTGGTTTCACCGCCGCACTCTCTCTGGCTCAGCACCAGGGGTGGCTGTCCTGCGTCCAGGGACATAAGCCCCTGTCCCTAACCGCCCTGATTCCCACAATTTCCACCCACAATCCTTTGCTCTTTTGAGTGCTTTCAACCAGACTCCAAGTTAATGCTGGTCCCCAGACGCAGGGCACTCTCGTATTGGGGTATTACTTTCCAATGGGTCACCTCTGGTGGCTCCCTCCCCCTTTTGTTTATCTTC
The DNA here is from genome assembly GCF_010015895.1 of Lontra canadensis. Classification (NCBI taxonomy): domain Eukaryota; kingdom Metazoa; phylum Chordata; class Mammalia; order Carnivora; family Mustelidae; genus Lontra; species Lontra canadensis. Next base: position 12,084,654 of record NW_022631010.1, read on the forward strand.
CGATATCAGTCTGACATTCCCACTCCGCTTTACCTGTCCACTGGCGTCTTCTGCCCCCATAGAGATCCAGACGTGTATAATTCTGATCTCAGGCTGATTTCATGCATGATCAGAGTTCTTTGGTAGGTAATCAGCTCACTTTAGGGTACAGGTTGGAACGGCGCCTCCTCCTACTTCCCCGCCATCTTGTCTCCCTCTAATTGGACTTCTTTATTTGATATGTTAAGTTATAAGGGAAGCTCTGTCAAACATCTTCATAGGACTTCTTGGGTTCCATTATGTGGGTAAATGCTGTAAGTGTTCCAGAAATTATATAAAACTCCTGAAATTTTATGACATTCTGGTATAATTTTTTTAGAAGATTTTTTATTTATTTGACAGAGAAACAGCAAGAGAAGGAACAGAGGCAGGAGGAGTGGGAGAGAGGGAAGGAGGCTTCCGGCTGAGCAGGGAGCTTGATGCAGGACTCAAACCCAGGACCCTGGGATCATGACCTGAGCAGAAGGCAGAGGCTTAACGACTTAGCCGCACAGGCTCCCCTACATTCTGGTGTAATGTCATTGCTTAAAATTCTTTTAATATATTGTGTGTCACAGAAACAACTGAATTTCCCTGTCAGTTGCATTATAGTGAATTCTAATCAACCACAACAATTTTTTGAGTGTTTTGTCATTTACAGTTATTGTTCTGATGCTCTTGCAAAATGAGTTTCAGCTTCAAGGAGATTCATAGAAGGGACTTTTGACAAAGGTTTCTGATACCCTTAAGATCCTAAAACTAAGAACTTCCAGAACTAGTAGGAAAACTGTATTCAACAGAATAAGAATTATTAACGTAGGACTAAATAAATTAAGTAAGATGATTATAGTTTTCCTGACTCTCATTTGAAACATGGCTGGTTCTCTAATGTTTGCTCCTCCAGATTTAAGGAAACTTTTTCTCTTAAGATATTTATGACTTAGGAAAGTATGATAAAGTAGCTCTTTGTGAACAAATTGGAACATTAATCTTTCTCCTTATCTGAACTCTCCAGAATTCAGAGACTCTCCATGAGTATTCTTCCTTTCATGGTAATTATAATTATTTGCATAGGTTCAATGAGAATCTGTACTCCTTGTAACAGGACACTATTGGAAACATGTGTTATATTGCCAAGGCTCTGACTGGAATGTCGTATTTGAGATATACATGCATAGACTCAGATAAGACCAGACAGCTTTAAATCAGTAGGGTTGACTTTATAGAGCCAATAGAGTCCTTGGTAATGGCCTGATACTTTGCTTACTGCATTCCCAGGAGCCCTACGAGGTGAGTAAAGAAGGTTACTTCCTGGCAGGTGCAGGAACCTCAAGATGTTTTGGAGAACTTGAGGAGAGGAATTCACCCACATCTACAGGTATTGTAGGCAAGTCTGATGGAAAATATTTGGCTTAGCTTCTGGCCTTAAAAAGCTGTTAAAGGCTCAATATGAAATTCCTTATAAAAAGGCCCAACAAAACAGATTTAAAAGAATTGATCTGGTCAATCACTATTCTTGCTGTGCTTATGTAAACAAGTGGCCCAGTGTATTAAAACCAGACTGATTTTACAAATAAATTACCCTTCATTTGATTTTCTTTGACAGGAAATGGGGCTGATTTTAGAGAGAAATTAAATCTCAGTAACACACGTTTTGTAGATGTTAGATTCTAGTTCTGATGGTCTTTGAGTGTTTGTTGGTTGCCTGCTAAAATGTGGTTAGATCCTGAATTTTTCTCGTTTTCTCAACTATCTGGCTGTGAGTCTCCAAACTAAGGTTTCCCATCTTCTCCCATTCTTTTATCTTTAAGTCATGAAGAACTAAAATTGCTTTTTTTTTTTTCCCTGAAGCCCTGCAAACTGAAGCTTGACAGCTTGAGATAAAGTTCTGAGAAATTGCCACGAGAGCTTTTATATAGACATTCTGAGTGCCTGTTGCTCTAGGAGCCAGTCAAAACATCACCAAAGACCTTTGAACTACAAACCGGTAATATTCATCGGATCGCTGCTACCTTCTCCCACCCCAGCTGAGGATGCTTCCAGTCTGACATCTACAATCTTCTCACTGGGCAGCACTCAAGACTCAGACACTGGGTTATGATCTGTTCCAAACATTAGCCTGTATTTTTCTTTAGTTTCCATAGAAATGCCCCTTATTAATTGCCTAATTACTTACTGAGCAAGGCAGAGTCTATATGATGACTAACGCTACTTGCTGTATCCACATTAACTCCTCCCGGTAATTAGAATCCATAGAGATAAAGGCAGGCAGTAAGCCAGTTGGTTACAGGAAGCCCTTGACTACCATACCTTCCTTTCCCAAGGTGGCTGGGACTGGTTTATCGATCTCTTCTCCAGGATACCCGTGGATAGCAGATCAACGTGGGAAGGACTGATAAAGTTGCATTTGACTCTACTGTCACTAGTCCTTCGAATACACTGGGGATAATATTAATGATTCTGTATAGTACTCAACTATATAGGAAAATATCCAAGTTCACAGATAAGGAACTATCTCCAATACTACTTCCATTAGAAAAAGAGACCACAAGTCACAGCCTGCATGATGTCAAATCTCTCTGATTCAACTTGAAGAAGTTACAGAAGCTAGACCTTTACCCATGTTCCAGATAAATGGCATAAAGGACTGATAATGGGAAATTATAACAGGAAAAATCTCAGCATGTCTGACTTCATATAGCTTCTATTTCCCTTGCTGCTATGACCTCAGGTTAAGAACCTCTGCTTAGCCCTGCACATAGGCATGCTACAGCTAAGATACACAAAAACTGCTCTTTACCCAAAACCCACCTCGCCCAAGGAAATAAGGAAGTAGCGAGAGTGGTCATGATCCCAATTCTCTGAGATTCAAGTACGATCATAACTCAGAGGGGAATTAAAAGTGTGCCCCATAAGGTTAATGAAATTGAAACTAGCAAAAGAACTAAAGCTTGTTTTTCAGAGAACCATTTTCCCCAATCAGCTAGTCTGTCTTTTCAGATGCCACAGACAAACTCACCAGCTATCTCTGTAGAAGCCTGGATTCAAGGGCAACTGATTTGGCTCCAGCCTATTAGCAAGCAATGCCCTGAATTCCTTAATTAAGTCAACAAGCCAAAGACACCACACAGGTTAAACCAGCTCTTAAAGCATGCCTTTAGTCCCTTCTTCTTGCCCTAAACTTCTGATGTCAGGGACAAAAGAATTTTGTTTTCTTCCAATATTAAGTGTCCATCCCAAAAGGAGCATGTGATATATGGGGCATCTATGCTTGCTCAACGCACAGGCTTCATCTTTTCTCATGAATAATCATAAATTTCCCTACCCTTTTACCAAGATGTATGTGAAGGAGTCTTTGGATTTTTTTTTTTCTCCTGAGTCTATTCCAACATCACATTTTTCCTTCAAATTGTACTTACTGGAATTCATTAACTGTCCATGTGTCTTTGTTATAAATGCTTTACCAAATGCAAAACCAAATAATCTAAGCCAGGCACATGAACTTGCTTGCTTGCCAATTCGACTTAACAAAGAAATATATAAGCTTCCCGCCATTGATGTTATAATAAGTTTCTCCTCAATGAGGAACCCTAAAATGGTATAAATATTCATACTTAGCCACAAGAGACTTGGTAGATGCAGGGCAGATAAGCCAGTCACCTTCACACTGAGAGACATAAAAACAAAACCCAGATCATCAATTCTCTCTGAGGACAGACTTTTAAAAGACTTTATTTATTTATTTATTTGAGAGAGAGAGAGAGAGAGAGAGAGAGAGCACTCAAGCAAGAGGGGGAGGGAGATGGACAAGCAGACTCTGGGCTGAGTGTGGACCTGGATGCTGGGCTTGATCCCACATGATGGGAGCTGAAACCAAGAGTCTGCGGCTCAAATGACTGAGCCACCCAGGGATCCCTAAGGAAAAATTACTGATCAAAATGGGAAAATTATATAGGAAGCTTTCAACTTTTAATGTTTGTGGGCCCTGCTCCTAGGGCTCCCAAGAAAACTATACTTTAACTTGTATGAAGGTCAGAATGACTTAACCAAACTTCAAAGCATTGGCTCTATTTCTGCTCCCCACCCCCGGACATATTGTCTTTCTGCTTCATAAGCAAATAACCTAAAGGAAACATTTTTTTTTCCTAAAGGAAACATTTCAAACTAAAGAATAAAAAATCTAAGTTCCCATACTTCTGAAGCCTACAACCTTATACATACTAGAAGCATAAGATAAAGTCTGTAGTTTTCTGGAATGTCTTATATTAGATAATTTATAACTATTTATGTAAAAACTTTTACAACCCTGTATCAAATGTTCCTTTCCCAAAACACTGTGTGTGTGTGTGCGTGTGTGTGTGTGTGTGTGTGTAGACTGTGTATCCCAGGCAGCTGTCCTAACTTGGGTTCAAGTAAAATTCTTTTCCTTTCTCTTTAAAATTAAAAAAAAATGTTCATTTTGGATTGACAATGTGTAAATGGCAATCTGATGAAGGGTTAGTGTCCAAAATACATAAAGAACTTATATAACTCAACACCAGAAAAAAACAAATAATCCATTTTTTAAATGGGCAAAATATACATGAAAAAACATTTTTCCAAATACATACAAATGGCCACCACACACATGAAAAGAAGTTCAATGGCACTCATCATCAGGGAAATGCAAATCAAAACCACAATGAGATGTCACCTCATAGCTGTCAGAACAGTTAAAATCAAAAATACAGGAAACAAGTGTTGTTGAGGACCCGGAGGAAAAGAAACCCTAATGCACTATTGGTGGGAATGCAAACTGGTGCAGCAACTGTGAAAAATAGTATGCAGTTCCTCAAAAAGTTAAACATATAATTACCATATGATGCAGTGATTCCTCTCCTGGGTATTTGCCCAAAGAATATGAAAACATGAATTCAAAAAGATATATGCACCTTTATGTTTATAATAGTATTATTTACAATAACCAAATTATGGTAACAGCCCAATTGTCCATCATAGATGAATGACTAAAAAGATACATATGTATATGTTCATATATATATGCACACAATGGAACAAACTCAGCCATAAAAAGGAATGAAATCTTGCCATTTGCAAGACATGAATGGATCTAGATGCTAAGTGAAATAAATCAGTCAGAGAAAGACAAATACCATATGATTTCACTTATATATGGAATTTAAGAAACAAAAAATGAACAAAGAAAAAAAGAGACAAACCAAATAAACATACTCTGATGTTCAGAGAACAAACTGATGGGTACTGGGGTTGGGGATTAAGTATACACTTTCAGTGATGAGCACTGACTAAAGTAGAATTGGTAAACCATGATATTATACACCTAAAATTATTCAACACTATAGGTTAATTATACTGGAATTTAAATTTAAAAAAATAAAAATCAGAACTGGATGGGACCCCTGAGTGGATCAGTAAGTGGCTGCCTTCTGCTCAGATCATGATCCCGGGGTCCTGGGATGGAGCCCCACATTGAACCTCCCTGCTCAGTGGGGAGCCTGCTTCTCCCTCTGCCTGCTGCTCCTCCTGTTTGTGCTCTCTCTCTCTCTCTTCCCCTCTCTCTCAAGAAAATAAATAAAATCTTAGAAAAAATTGGTACATACATCCTAAAAGAGGAAAATATATATATTTATTAGAAGGCTACTATTGTGCTCTACACTTTCAACTAGTTCTTTTTTTTTTTTTTTTTTTTTTTTTTTACTGGTAATATACTCTTTTAAAAAACTATCTATAATTATACTTTGAGGACATCCCAGCACAGGAAATGGATTGCACTAATGGCCCCAATGTTTCGTGATCTTCTGTGTCCAAGTCTTTGTGTACCATCCTCCTACACCTCCTCTGGGCTTGGCAGTGTCCTTTGCTTTGGCCAATGGAAACAGAAGCAAACTTGACACAGCCAGAGGCACATTTTCTTTTCCTTCTCTCAGATCTCTGCCACTGCCATGAGAAAATGTACAGGTTGCCTCCAATAAGCGGGAAAGCTAGTGGAATGTTGTCATCTCCTCCATCCCACCAGCTGATAACTGCTGCATGAGCAGGCATCCAAGATCAGCCAAGCCTTTCTCAGACTGGCGGACCCACCCAGCCAATCCATAAACTCTTGAGAAATGGTAAATTAATGTTATTTTGAGTCACTGAGTTTGAAGATGGTCTGTTATGTAGTGATAGCTAGCTGATCCAACCAAGCCTTGGGGCTTGGTTAATCTTAATCTTAAAATTAAGAAAAGGTGATGCTAATCTTGAAGGAGGAGGTCAGAATAGTCTCCTCCCTGGGAAGGAGAATGGTCTCAAAGCATACACCAAGGGCCCCTTTGTGCACCACGCATCCTTCTTGAGGTCTTCTTGTCCCAAGTCCATCTCTGTGGAAAGCCAGATTTTCTTCATATACTTCAATCAAAATGACTATCATAACAGACTGAAGATAAAGGTGCTAGAAATCTATGAAGTCAGACATTAAGGAGATTTGCAACGATATAAAACAATGCCACTCTTCTCACAGGTTTTTAGAAAATATAGGTATTTTTAATAAAATAATATTGTTTTATATATATTTAATAAAAATATTGTTTTATTTAAAATATGCTGTTTTATAATATGCTAGTAATATGCTAACATGATGGGTTTATCATGATTACTGTCATTTTATTGAATTGTTCAACTTTTGGAAATTTGTTTCAGTTTCTAACATAGCAATACAGACAGAATTAACAAAAGCAAAACTGAGTTTCTTAACAATTTAAGAGTGTGAAAGGGCTCGGAGACCAAAGATTTTGAGAACTTCTGGTTTAAAACTATGAGCTAGGTGGTGATTACATGAGAATTTATATAGGTAAACACTTATCATAGGTAAACACTCAACACTTGTGTACTTTGCTACATATATGTATCTCAATTAAAACCATGTGGGTTTTTTTTTTTTTTAAAGATTTCATTCATTTATTTGACAGAGAAAGGGAGAGCACAAGGAGAGCACAAGCTCAATGTGGGGCTTGATCCCAGGACTCCAAGATCACAAACCTACTATAACCAAAGGCAGACGCTTAACTGACCGAGTCACCCAGGTTCCCCTAAAACAGTGTTTTAAAAAAATGTATAGGAAATTATATTATGCTCATGGTATAAAACAGATTGGAAAAATTAAAATATATAAGTATGAAAAAAAACCCCACATATATATATATATATTCAGAAGTTCAGAAGGCGTTCTGCCAAAATGACAAAACTTATCTCTCTGAAGCTTGTTGCTAAGTGGGAACCAGTGAAGTGACATCATTGTCTAAGAGAATTTTGAGTGTTAAATTAAATCAGCAGGCCTTTCTCCACACCTTTCATCGAAGAAAACAGGAAAGTCTGTGCTGAGTGAGGAGAGGCAGAGTTTGAAACAGAATACGCCCTCTTCTTCCTCCGTTCTAGCTATTTCCAGGCTAACCCTCCAAGTTAGCCACAGAAAATGATCTGAACAAATCCAAGAGTCACTAAGAGAAAAACGGACAAGGGACAAGGAAAGTCTACACCTAGGCAAAAGAATAAAAAGATACACCCACATCCTGTCAGACTAAAAAGAAACTACAAGATAAATAAATTGGACCCCCCAGGATGAAGTTACAGTAAAGTCCAATAATAGGGTTGAGCAAACTGGAAATGGGTAAAACTACACTCAGCTAAAACAGACATAATTTTCTATTGCACAGAGCAGTGTCAAGGACAGTCTGTTGTGAGATCACACTGACCAGGTTTTAAGTCCTAACTCCAGTATTTACTCACTGCAGACTTTGCGTACACCACTTAATTAGCCCGCACCTCCATGTGTAGAAAGGGCATAACACCACCTACCTCAAAGGGCTGCTGTCAGAATTAAAGGAGATTTTAAATGTTAAGAGCATACAGTTCTGGGCCTATATCATAAGTGTTCAATGAGTGACATTTTTAAAGTGTTTATTGCCTTCTGATCAAAATTTTACTTCTCAGTAATACATAATATCTATAACCCCTTTTAGGAGTGTTCAAATTCTATCACTTATTTTTACATGGTGTTTGAAGGCAAAATTTTAAATTTTTGGAGAAAATGTACTAAATTGATATTCTATTAATGATTTATTAACAAAGTTTGTTTCAGTAAGATGTCTAATAGTATTCATTAGATGCCGTCAGAGAGGGAAATTGTGATTTTTTTCCAATATACCAAACTTCCAAGGAAGATACAGTATCTGTCCATTTATCAGTTGACAGACATTGGAGTTGTTTCCAATTTGGGGTTATTATGAATGTTGCTGCTATGGACATTCAGGTCTACTTTTTGTGTGGACATAGGTTTTCATTTCTCTTGGGTACATACACTGCAACAGAATAGCTGAGTCAGATGGTAACTGTGTTTAACCTTTGAGGAACTGCCACACTGTTTCCCAAAGTGGCTGTATCCATTTACATTCCAACCAGTAAAGCCCAAGGCCTCTGGCCTCTCCACATCTTTGTCAACACTTGCTTTTATCAGTCTTTTTGATTGTAGCCATCTTTGCATGGGTGTGGTGGTATCTCATTGTGATTTTGATTTGCGTTCCCTGATGATTGTTATTTTGTACCTTTCCATGTGTTTATTTGCCATTTGTATACCTTCTTTGAAGAAATATCTACTCAGAGGCTGTGCCCATTTTAAAATTATTTTTCTTTTTATTATGGAGTTATGAGAACTTTTATATGTTTGAAATACAAATCCCTTATCAGATATATGATTTGCAAAACCTCCTTCCCATCCTGAGTTATCTTTCACATTTTTGATGGTGTCCTTGAAGCGCCAAAGTATTTGATTTTGATGAAACCCAGTTTATTTCTTTTGTTGTTTGTGCTTTTGGTATCATCTTAGAAGGAACCATTACTTAACCCCAGGTCACTAAGATTTATGCCTCTTTTCTTCTAAGAGTTGTATAGTTTTAGCACTTACATTTTGTTCTTGATTCATTTTGAATTCATTTTTGTATGTGATATGAAATGTGGGTCTAATTCCATTCTTTTGTATATAGATATTCAGTTATTCCAGCACCATTTGTGGGAAAAGACGATGCTTTCTTGGTTGAAGTGTCTTGACACTCTTGTTGACTATCAGTTCATCTTCAGTGTGAAGATAAACTCACTTTTGAAATACTCATCATGCACCCCTGACATTGCTCAAAATATAGATGACCTCCACCTAGCCAAATGGTCTCTTCTACAAGCTCCTCTGAAGTCTTCAGCAATGCTTGACACAGACAGTGAGGCATTGTCTCATTCTTGAAATTCTCATCTTTGTCTTTAGGGCCTCATACTATATGGAGGAAAAAAAAAACAACCCTCATGTTCTAGTCCCACATTCTCCCATGAAACTCCTCCCCTTCTTCCTTTCATGCAGGGCAGGCAGACCTTTGGAAACTTCTGTCTATGAAGCTCCCATCCCACCACATTCTCCCTCAATCTGACCTTCTCAGAATGCAATACATAACCTATAACCCAGACCACATCAGTTAGACTTTTATCTTTTACATGCTTTATCCTCATCACCGCATTTAGACAGGAAGTTCATATTAGATTAGTCTGTATTGCTGTATAACAAATTGCCACAAATTTATTGTAAACCCACTTGTTATTTCACAGTGTTATAGGTCAGAAGCAGGCAGAGGAGCTGGGTTCTCTGCTCAGGTCTAACCTGGCTGAAATCAAGGTCAAATGGGCTATGATTTCATCTGAAGCTCAGGACCCCCTTCCAAATTCAAGGGATCATTTGCAGAATTCAGTTCCTTGCTGTTATAGAACTGAGATCCTCATTCCTGGCTGGCTGTTCTCAGCTCCTAGAAGCTGCCTATAGTTCCTGGCCCCATGGCCCTATCTATAGGTCCTCTTTTAAGATGGCAGATTACTTTTTGCAAGACCAGCAGCAGAACATCTCTGCTGTATCCCTCATCTTCCAGGAAGGGCCCAGTCCCTTTTCAGAACTCATTTGATTAGCTCAGGTAGCCTAGAATAATCTCTTTTCTGACAAACTCAAAATCAACAGTTTGGTACCTTAATTACATCTGCAAACTTCTTCCAACTTTCTAATGTAATATAACCTAACCAAGGAACTGAAGTTCATCATATGCAGCCCTGCCCACACTTAAGAGGATGGGATTATATAAAGTATATATTCAAGGTGTAGGAACATTGATTGTTATCTTAGATTTCTGCCTACCCATACAGAGACATACATACCCTCCTAGCACAGACCTCAAATGTTAGAGTTAAATCTTCCATGATTATGACATTTAGCAATCTCTCTCATTTGATTCCCATATGACAAGCAGGTCAAGAACATTATCACCATTGTACAGATGGAGAAAATATTGAGTTCAAGGTCACAAAACTATACTGTAGGAGATCAAAGAATAGAATCCAAATTTCTCTTCTCTACAGAACCACCACCCTGTGAGACATCATCATATCTAATACCTACAAACCATGATCACAATACCACCTGACATTTTACAGTAACAATTGACAAAGCATCACCCCAGAAACAATGTCATTTAATTGTCATGGCAACCCATTAGTGTGGGTTTTATCATTTCTTCTTCAAATGAGGAAACAATGAAGTCCCACAGCATAGTAAAGAACAAATAATAAGTTCCCTGCTTTTGGTGCTATCATAAATCAATTTATGTAGACTACCACACAAGGTACAATAGGAAAAATGCAAAGGGATATTATTTTTGTCTTAGAAAAATTTATTTGTTGGTAATATGTCAGGAATTGATAGATTGAACACCTTCCTAACATTAGATTTGATTTAAATAATACCAATTAAAGAAGTTCAGCAGCATAACAAAATCTAAACAGAAATTTGCTTTTGGAAAGTCTAGCCTATGGATCAGCAAATGATGCCTCACTGGCCAAATCCTATCCATACCTGTTTTTGCAAGGCCTGTGAGCTAAGACTAGTTTTTGCATTTCTAAGGGGTTAGAAAACAATTGTAAAGAAAACCATTTTTTTATTCAGAAAAATTATATAAAATTCAAATTTCAGTGTCCATAAATAAAGTTGTATTGGAACACAAGCACACTCATCCATATCTTATGATCTGTGTTTGCTGTCATGTTACAACAGCAAGGGTTAAATAGTTGTGACAGAGACTGGATGGCCCCCAGAGTCTAAAATCTTTACTGTCTTGCCCTTTAAGGAGAACGTTTGCCAGACCCTTGATCTTTTAAGCTGAGTGGACAAGAGGGAAGGGGACGGAGGTGCTCCTGGGGTTCAGAAGTAGAATGGCAAGAACCCACCTTTCCAGCTTTGGGGAGGAGAAGCCATAAAAGGTTGGTGGAGCCCTCAAACAACCCAGGACCCAGGCACCAGCAGAACCTCAGATGGGAAGACTACCCAACTGCTTCATAAGCCTTTATAGAAGGAAAGGGACTGCCAAGAGAGAAGTCTGCCTTGGACAGGGAGCCCAGTCCATGCCAACTGGGACAAGGAACAGCGGCAGCAGTGGCCTCTCAGCTTCAGGAGAACCGGACTGTAGGGGAACCACGCACGTGGGAGAAGAGCACCCAGAGTGTCTGCTACACTGGGCCTGTTCTCAGCCTTGGAGAGATAATGGGATTGGGGAAGGGAATTATTTCAATTTAAAAAAATAAAGAAAAGATACTTCCAGCGGCCAGAATGTGCTAGATGCCTGTGTATGTGTCTTAACTTCCCCATTAGATAGCAAACTCCTCAATGTCACACAAAAAGATGAGTCTTGACTTCAGCTTATTGGATTAGTCAATCAGGAAAAGGTATTAAGAAGGTTTTGCTCCTCTTTCCTCATGCACTGCCTGTTGGTGAGACGTTGTGAACAACAAAAGCCATGAATCAGTAAGTTACTCTTGAATGATCAACGCTGATCACTAAAACCAGTGAGAGCTAATCAGCTTCAGATCTTTATTTCCCATCATGAATAGTTTAACAGATAAAACAATATTTTGACAACACACAGATGCTATAATATATTTTAATAATAAAACACTATATTTTAATAACAAAACATCTAGAGATATATGACTAGACCATAGGATTTGGGGGACGGGTTGTTTGGTTTTATGATTAAAAAAAAAAAAGACAAAGAATCATAGCATTTCCAACTGAAATGAAATCCAGCCAGGCTTCCAGATTTCAAAGGGTTTATAATGGAAGAAACAGCCCATAAGTGGGTCACGAACAATCCTGTCGATTAATCATCCCAGACCCAATGCATGGGCACACCAGGTGCCAAGGAAGTCGTGAAACTCTGTGTCAAGGACAATGTGCTTTAAAAATTTACTTCCAGGTATAAAAGTCTAACATTTGGTTTCAGTAATACATTATACATGTACAAGAAATTGAAGCCTGAACTGAGGACAGGGCAAAGCAACAGCCCTACCTTGAAATAGCACAAGGATCCTTTGTCGTCATACAATTTATATTTTCAGCACTTCCTCCTTGTTGAGCCCCCACCTACAGCTACCACTGGATTATAATTCCCGGTGTTGGTTTTTTTTTTAACCTGCTCTTCCATAATCTAGTGATTAATGATATTACTGTCTTCCCAGCCTCAGGTTAAAAAATCCTAAGAATAATCTTTCTTAGTCTTTCTCTCATTCCTTGGTCTAATCCATAAATAAGTATTATTGGCTCTTCCTCTAAAATATTTCTGGAATGGAACCACTTCTCAGCTCTACTGGGTTAGCTGACCTGGGTGTAGCCACCTTCACCTGCCATCTCTCATTCTGACAACTGCAGCAGTTTCCCGGTTTCATTTCCAACCATTCTTGAGGTCCTACAACCCTTTCTCCACACAGAGAGTAGCAGAGTAACCTTCTTGGGGTATAAATCAGATCATGTAACTGATCTATTTAAAAACCTCTAATGCTTCCCTCTGCACTAAAAATAAAAGCCAAACTTCTTTCTCGAGCCTTAAACCTTTGCATGATCTGGCCCCTGCTAGTTGAGTTATCTACTCTTGCACAACAAACTATCCCAAAATTTAGTGCTTGAAGCAACAATAATTTATTATATTTCATGATGTTCAGCAAAAGAACAGCTGGTCAGTTCTCTGCTCCATTTGGTATAGGCTGGGCTCATTTGTATGGCTGCGTTTGTTTGGGAACCCAAATAGGGCTGAAATGTGCAACATGGCTTTCCTCACACGTCTAGTTCTTCAGCCAGGATGGCTGCCTGGGCCTCTCCCTCTCCACATGGTCCCTCCGCATTCGTGGGCAAGTTCAGTTGTCTTTTCCTGGCAGCTAAATCTCAAAGGGATGGAAAAGGAAGCTACCAGTATTCTTAAAGTCTAAGCCAAACGCATAACCTCACTTCTACCACATTTTATTGGTCAAAGCACATCACAAGGTCAGCCCAGACTCAAGGGGAGGGAAGATAGACTTGACTCTTGATTAGAGGAGTGGCTTAAATGTTCAAGAACGGGAGGAACTTTTGGCAATCATCTCTAGAAATTCTCTTTCCCACCAACCTGTCTCTCCAATCTAATTTCATACCACTTTGCCGAAGCCATACTAAGCATCTTTGTCTTCTTTGTTTGGTTTGGTTTTTGAGAGAGAGAGAGAGAGAGTGAGAGCGAAAGCGAGCACACCCAAGTGGGGAAAGGGGCAGAGGGAGAGAGAAAGAATCCATGCTAGGTGTGGAGCTGGATGTGGGGTTCAATCTCACGACCCTGAAATTAGGAACTGAGCTGAAATCAAGAGTCAGACGCTTAACTGACTAAGCCACCCAGATGCCCCATCTTTGTCTTTTTAATAGTTGCTGAGATAGGGACTGCTGGCATTCCTCCCAATATCCTTCAGTTCATTGTCTTCAGGAGTAGAACTTCTGAGTTTCCACTAGGTTCATGGCTCCTCAGAATAAATACCACACTTCCCAGGCTCCCTCAAAGCAAGTTATGACCATGTGATTACATTCTGGGCAATGGAATGTCAGGGAACATGTACAGAGGAAGTTTTAGCAGCCCTTCCTTTAAAGATATCAGTTTTCTTTCTTTTGACCCATATCTTCTTGCACCTTTTGCCCCTTCATGCTGGTTGGATCCTGAGGGGGTCTGAGAATGAAATCCTTTCCAGGTTGGAGAAACCTGAAGCTTTGAGGCCGTAGAATAGCCTACCAGCCCTGGAGCCATGATCCCCAGACTTTTCTTTGACAGAAGTACACTGCTATCTTGTCTAAGCCATGGTTATTTTGGGTTTTCCATCTTTTACAACCAAACTTTGTCCTTTCCGATGAACATTTCCAGTAGAGGAATCAGGAAGAGCAAAGGGCCTGAGGCAAGAGAATGTCCAGAATGTGAACAGAGTGAGGAAATTGAGAGATTATGGAGGAGACAATAATGGCTATGTCAAATGGAGGCTTATAATCTTATCTTTTTCATCTGAATGAAACAGGAAACCACTCCAGAGTTTTGAGAAGGGAGTATGTCTTACTTATACTGCAGAGTCACTCTTGAGCCCATGTAAAGAAAAGCTATGGGAGAGGCAAGACAGAAACAGGGGGCTAACTAGGAGGTTTTTATCTAGATAAGAGGTGATGGTGGCAGAGACCAGAGACATAGCAACGAAAATGGTGAGAAGTGGTCAGATCATGGATCTAGTTTGTAGGGAGAAATGGTAGGACTTGCTGATGAATTGGATGTGGTTGGTATTTAAGCAATTGGAGTTGCTGCTAACTGTAATGGGGAAGGTTGAGAGGAAGCAGGGATTTAGGGGGTGGGAGCAGAGGGGAAATTAAGAGTTCTTGTTGGACACTGTATTAGTCCAGGGTCTCAAAGAAATGGGTCAAGTAGAGTATGTGTAGGGGAAATTAAGAGTTCTTTGTTAGACACTGTATTGGTCCAGGGTCTCAAAGAAATAGGTCAAGTAGAGTATGTGTATATAGAGAGATTTATCTTAACGAATTGGCCTGTGCAATTATGAATGCTGACAAATCTGAAATCTGCTGGGCAGGCAGGCAGGCTGGAGATCCAAGGAAGAGATGATTTTGCAGTTCAAGTCTGAAGGTAGTCTGGAGACAGAATCCCTTCTTCCTCAGGGGAACCTCAGTCTTTTCTCTTATGGTCTCAAGTGATTGAATGAAGCTCAGCCACATTGTGAGAATAATCTGCTTTATTTAAAGTCTATTGATGTAAATGTTGATCACATCTTGAAAACATGCCTTTACTACAACATCTAAACTGGTATTTGGCCAAACATCTGGACAGCATAGCCTAGACAAGTTGACACATAAAATTAACTATCATGGACATGTTAGATTGGAAATGCCTTTATATATCCCAGTAGAGATGCCTAGTAGGCATTTGACCTACTTGAGGTGAACCTGTGGGTTCATCAACATATGCATTTCATTTAAAGATACAAGATGGAAATATTAAGTGTAGGAAGAGAACAAGTTTGAGACATTCCAACTTTTAAGAGTTAGGACAGATGAGGAGCAACCACCAGAGGGAAGTGTGAAGAAGGCAGAGAGTCACCAGATCAGGGCAGGGCTCTGGTAGCCAATAAGTAAAATGCTTCCAAGAGGAAGAAATGATCACTGTGTCACACTTTCGCTGATAGGTCAGGTAAGACATGATAATTTTTGCCATTGGATTTGGCAATTTGGAAATCATGAACAACTTCACTTATCAGTTAGGATTCAACCAGAGAAGTGGAGATAGGAGGAAATACATATTAAGAGACTTTTGCAAGGAATTGACATATGAAATTGTGGGGGCTAAGAAGTCTGAATTCCATAGGGCAGATCATCAGGAAAGATAGGCTGAAACTAACAGGCATGGGCTAAAGCTTGTGTCCACAGGCAGATTTGTTTTCTTCAGGGAAGCCTTATGCCCTTCAACTGATTAGATGCGGCCCACCAGATAATCTAAAATATCTCCCTCACTTAATATCAACTGATTTAATCACACCTACAAAATATCTTCACAACAACACCTTGATTTCTGTTTGATTGAATAACCTAGCTTAAACTAGTTGACACATCAAAAGACCATCACACCTCAATAAGACCAGCCTCAGGGGACTGTGGGACTAAGAGCTCAATTGAAGTGGGCTCAAGAGAATGGGAGGAGAGAATGTGGAGATAGTGTAGATAATTATCTCAAAGAGCTGTACTATGAAGGGAAGCAGAGAAATGGAGGAGTGACTGGAAGGAAATTAGAATGTGAGTTAAGAGGCTGAGATAGGCTATAATGTAAGACCACTGGTGGAGAGGAGCTTGAGGAACTAGAGGCTTTGGTGTTAGAAAGTCATCTCAAAGGACACTGAAGCCATCTAGAAGAAGTAGAAATGACAGAGAGTGACAGTGAGTTGCTAATATATTCAGGGAATAAGACATGCTTAGGTTTTGGTGGGGGTAACAGTACATGGTGGTATAAGAAAGGAGATTTGGAGTTACAACCTGATGACATCAAAGTCAAGGCTGGGGAAGTAGGGGACCAGAAAAGAAGTGAATCATCTGGGAAAACTGCAATGAGGAACAAAGAGGACACGTACCCACCTTTAAGCCCAACACAGGGAGTTGGGGAGGTGACTACTCTCTCTTGAGAGGGATGCACAGAGAACTGTGTCCTCATGTGGGATCCAGATCTGAGCTAGAGCAAGAGGTGTGGGGAATTTTCAGAGAAATTGAGGATTTAGGGGAAATGCTGATAACTGATAGTTTCACAAGATGGGGTGGAGAGGGAAGATGAGATCAGCAGGGGTTTTTCAGAGCTGTATTGAGAGCAGCCAGGGGTCTACTGCCCTGGGCTGTCTGACATTGACAGGGGTAAAAATCACATGAGAATACTCTTGGTGGCGTCCAGGCAGGTGATGTTCATGAGGCTGTGAATGCTGAGGATCAAATAAGGATGGAAGTCTTGCCAAGAGCACAAGTTCTGGGGCCCTGTTTCCTGTTTTCACTCTTGCTGCAAGGGATATCCAAGATGGAAGCCAGGGAGTGGTAGACCAGCACTTAATCCCCCTGGGCCTAGGTTTCCTTGCAGGAACAATAATTAGGCTGCAGAAATTCTCTGCAACAACTTCCAGCTATGCCAACCTGTGATTCTTCTTTAAAATAGTTCCATAACTTGTGTTTGGCATAAGTGTTTGATTCCCGGAACATTCACTTTTTTGCATTTTTTTTTGGTCCTTGTCAAAATCATTTTTAATGCCTTCTTGGCCTCTCCCATGACAAGACTGAAAGAACAAAAACATGTCATCGGCATCAGGCTCCTCTCCAGATTTCAAACATTTAATACAAAAATGCAAAGTACATTTACATTTAATACAAAAGGTAAAGTAGCTCATCACTATTTGTTACTGGTTAATATTGAAATATTGATAATTCTAGATATATCCATTTAAATAAAATCTATTCTTAAACTTAATTCTACCCTTTTATTTTTTACTTTTTAAAATGTGGGGGTACCTGGGTGTGCAGTAGGTCAAGCATTAAACTCTTGGCTTCGGCTTAGGTCATGATCTCAGGGCGGTGGGATCAAGCCCTGCACTGGGTTCCACACTCAGTATAGAGTCTTCTCAAGATTCTCCTCTCTCTCTCCCTCTGCTCCTCCCGCTAATGCTCTTCCCTGTTCATGCTCCTCCATGTCTCTAAAATAAATAAATAAATCTTTAAAAAATAAAATAAAATGTCACCGTAGCAGACTCAAAAACAGGGTAAATGGTGGTTACCAGGGAGTGGGAATAGGAGAGATATTGTTTAAGGGTCCAAACTTTCAGCTAATCATTAAGTAATTCCTGAGATCTAGTACACAAAACATAGACAACAATGTTGTATCATAATCATCAAACCTGCTAAGGGACTAGATCTTAATTATTCCCACCACACACACAAAAATGATAATTATACGAGGTGATGGAAATTACAGTCATATTACAATATATAAATGTATCACATTAACACACTGTACCCCTTAAATTTATACTAGGTTATATGTACATATATTTCAATAGAAAATAAGTAAATAACAATTGTAAGAATACAATGTGGCTACTGGAATATTTAAATTTACAATTGTAAAAAAAATAAATTTACATTTGTAGTTTGCAGTATATTTCTATGGATAGTATTGCTGATGAGATTTCCACCAGGTTCAGAGCAGACTATTCATGTGGCACTGCAGTTTGCAGAGTGTGGTCCCCTCTGACCAGAAGCATCTGTATTACTTGGGGGTTTGTTAGAGATGCAATTGCTCTGCCCCTCCCCAGATCTACACAATCACAGAATCAGCATCTCATCCAGGTATTTTCATTCAATGGCTGCCATGGTTAGCCACAGAACTGGAAAAACACTAGGCTAGTGCTTCTGGAATTGCAAAAATAAATCTTTGCAGATGACTAGGTTTATTAAGTAGCTAGGTGATATAAAATATTAGTTTTCACGTTCAAAATATTGAAAAGATAGACGTGAATATTGAAGCCAAGCCAAGCTCCTGGGCCCTGGAAGAGGACAGCTTGGGACAAGGGAGGGGAGAGATAAATCACTAGGCTTAAAAAGAGAGATTGAGGACTGTGGCATTGTAAGTGAAGATTCATTTAATTTGATTCTAAACGTTTGGTTCTATATCTGAACCCCACCCTTTGTGGTTGGGCATTATTCTCAACACCATTTTACTAGGTGAGGAAACTGAGGCACAGTCAGGGTAATTAGCTGGCTCAAGGCCGCTTCTGCTGGGGCCAGAGTGAATCTGGCTATAGAGCCGGTGGTGTTCTCCATTGTACTCACAGTCTTGCAGAGGGTCCAAGTTGTATCTCAGTGAACCTGTAAAGGGGGTTATTTCTATATTAGTTCTTCTTGGCTATTAGAATCATCTGGGACATTTACAACTGCATTCCTGCCAGGTTCCACCCACTAGAGATTTTCATGTCATTGCTCTGAAGTGGTTTCAGGGGTGCTAAAGAGTTCCCCGGGGACCTCAGAAACACCTACCATTTGACAGAGGGTCAAGATGAGGCTGGGAGACACAAGGCAGTATGAGTTAGCAGGGGTAAACTGGGGCTCTGTAAATTAGTCCAGGGCTTCTCCAACCGGAAGGTGCACAAGTCCCCTTGTTAGATGCAGAGAGTGGGTGGGGCTGGAGCTTCTGCAGTGTCCAGGTTGAGGGCGATGCTACTGGTCCACAGACTTCAGCGTTTGGACAGTGTGCTACCTGGATGCCCTGACCCCTGGGGCACTTTCCTGGCGGAAAGTGGCTTTAGGAGTGAGTCCCCACTTCTCCAGCAGGCGGGGAGTAGGCTTTGGATACTTAACCCAAGTGCGCTATCAGAGTGGGGATTCCTTGAGGTAGCAGGTCTGATGGTCTGAGCACGGGACAAGGTCCAGTTAGCCTGGGATGAACACTGGGAGCACAGTCCACGTAGAAGTTCCTGAGACCTGGGGGAAATTCTGGGAAGCTGAAATGGAAAAATCCCCAGAGTTATAGCCCTGAAACAGGAACCCCAGTGGCCTCACCCTTCTGTTCAATCGTCCTCCTCTCCCCTAACCTGAGCCTCGAGTTCTCCCTGGACTTCTCACCCCCTCCCACTCCTGTCTGAACTGTGGGACAACGTGCAGGGATGGGACCACCAACTTTGTCTCCCCTAAGGCACACGGCTTTCTTGGCTAGACGGTAGGACAGCCGCGATGCAAGCTTCTCAATGTGTCTTTCCTCTCCTCAACAACCCCATGGCTACCCTGACTCTCCACCCCGGTCCCTCCAAAGTTGCCAGCACGCGGCGAGAAGCTGCCTTTGGACGGACCCGGGATGGAGGTTTTTTGCTCACCCACACGCCCCCTGCGGCTTGCACACCCCGGAAGAGTCCCTTCCGAGCCCCGTCCTCCTGCAGCCTTGCGAGGAAAGGATGCCAACGGTGCGGTGCCGGCGGACGCTGGGGCCCCAAAGAAGGAGGCGGCGCGGTGCCTGGAGCTCCGGAAAACCGCCACCGCACTCACAGTCACGCAGTCCTCGGGGACCGGGGACTAGGCGCCTGTGCCCAAAACAGAAAACGGAGGAAGGGATAACTTCGTGTTTGGGGAGGGAGGGCGGAGGCGGGGGCGGGCGGGGGCGGGAGGGGGCGGGCGGGATTCGAGCTTTTTCTGCAAGATCTTGCATCATAACTTAACCAAACCAAACCAAATCCAGCGGTCAGAGCTTCCCACCCAGCCTACGGGGGTCATCCGGCTGGGTCCCTACGCGCACCCTCTGCCCGCCGGCCTCGCCAGCCCAGGTTCCGGCCCATCAAGTCGGGAAATGAGACGATCCATCAGCTGGTCCTGACTGCGGGCCCGAGGCGTCCCCCATCTGTGCGCTTCACAGTCACCCGGGAATAACCGCGTAGCAGCAGCCACCGAGACTCCCGACCTCCGGGTGACAGAGGTGGCCAGCGTTGCTCTTGGTGGCTTTGGTACTCTTGACTCTGAGGCCCATTTGGCTTGGCTTGGGTTTCCCGAGGCTGCGAGGCTGTGGGAGAGGTGGTGACTATGACCTCTATAGATTGGACTCTTTCTTTGACAACCGGGTGGGGGGGGGGGGAAGGCCCGGGAGAATCAGAAACACAAAGAATGTCCCAAGAAGGACACAGATCTGGGCCGGGAGACAGCGCTTGCGGGTGCCACCTGGGCTGCTGGGCCGGGGGAGACCTCTGACAGCCAGACCTGGGCGGCAAGAGGCCTGGGGGATTTTACAGGCAGAGGAAGGCTGGGACACCCGCAAATTTGCTTTTGAATTAAAAAATAACCACGGAGTCGCCCTGGAGAAATAAGTGAAGGTTAATGTTATTTTTAGTGTTATTATCCGGGATTTAATGTAATTTTTATTTTGAGGGGACTCTCAGGAGGGTCTCCACGGTGCTGTTCTGGATGGGGCCTCTCAGAGTTCTTATCCATCCCTGTCCACCGAAGAGGAGATAGGCGGGGACTGGCCACCCTCTGGAGCCACCAGAGAGCCGGTCCTGCGTTCCACCGGCAGCATGGACTTGCACCCCAGGAGGGCTCCATGGAAGGGGCGGTGGGTGCACCCAGGGGCGTGGGTGCAGCCTCTGGGCCTGAGACTTATTGTTGAGAAGCAGGATCCCGGTTTGTCCCTAAGGACTCCCATTAAGGTAGAAGCCTGGGCTTTTCTTCCAGTTGCAACCCGGGGTGGGGAATGCCCTCTGCTCCATTGCCACCCTCTTTCCCAAGTTGATTGATTGATTGATTCCCCCCCCCTTTTTTCCCCCTGAAGCTGAACAATACCCTAAGCTCTCAACGCTGGGAACTGTGAGTCAGTTTACCATCTCACCTTCGCCTTCCGGGTCTGGAAACTGCCCGCTCCAGGGCGGCCGCCAGCCCGGCCCGCAGAGGCCGCTTTTCCCAGGGCGCGCGTCTCTCCTCTGCCCGCGCACTTGGAGCCTTGTCTGCGGTCTCAGCTTCGATCGTCTCTCAGCAGAGTCTTTTCTCCGTCTGGAAAACCTCGCACAGGTCGGGAGTTGTCCAAGGACCGGGCTGCAGCGTGGTATCCCGTGCACCCCGGGCCCTGGAGCGCGCCTCCTTCCAACTTCTGTTCTGGAAGCCAGACCACAGGGGAACTTCGGGGGCCTTTCCCTCTGTGTGGATATTGTGCTGGCGGTTTGGTAAGGAAGAAAAGGAGAACTGCGATGCCTTGTTTACCTTGTCTCCCCTCTCACCCAAGTTCAGCATCATACTCACCCTCCCCCCGCCAATTCTCCGGGCTTTTCTCGGGATGGGGGAGGGACCCGAGAGAACCAAGGATCAGAGAACGCCAGGGTCTCACCTCCCACCCACCTCTCCCCAACTCTGGGTTTGCCAAGACTTCCTGCGGCATAGGAGCTCCGAAGACGGTCGCGGAGGAACCAGGGATTCGCTCTCAGCTAGAGACTTTCTTCCTCCTTTTGCGAGTCCTAACTACTCTCCACGCCCAAACACAAAAGACCCTGCAGATCCAGGCGCCCGTGGCCGAACTCGCTCAATCCCAGCACCTTTGTAACTGATCCCCTTTCTCCGCTTTGGAGCCGGTGTGGACCTCACCTTTGCAACTGGACAGGGGGTTCTGTCCCCTGTCTACACCAGGAGCGGCTGCGCCAATGTGTCAGGAGTCCAACCCAAGTGCCAGGCGCCAAGGTTTTTTTCAGATTGAGGTCGTTGCGAGCTCCGGGCGCTAGGAGCCGGGCAGCAGCTCCCATCTCCCTTCGCTCAGGCAGAAGTTCCCGTGTCTGGAGTCAACAGCCTGCGGGCCCCGCGAAGCTCCAAGTCCTGCGCAACCAGCCCACCTGTGTCGGTACCACCCAAAGGTAATGCCACAGGTCACGGTCCATACATCCTGACCAGCACACACTTATCCGACGTCGAGACAGTACGCTTTAATAATGGAATTCCCAGCAGGTTTTTCCCTAAAGGAATAGTGCAGATCACCTCCCAACTAAGGTCACTCATGGAAGCATTGTGTTTAGTCCGGGAGGGATCCTTTAGGAAAGGGATTTTGATGATTAAAGTGGCGAAGCTACTGCACAGAAGTCCGTCGCTACTAATAACTATCATATTGCTTCCTAGTTGCCATTCCAGGCACCTTGGCAATACGCTGAAGACTTCTTCCTCTTTCCCTTTCTTGGTTCCTGGAGCATCTTTGCGGTGTTATCACAAAAACAGCCACAGACACATCCCAAACTTACAACATCAGAACAATGGAGGACATTCCAGAACTCCAGCAAGGCTCTCACAGAAGCTGGGAGGAAACCGCAACAGACTGGCTACCCCACTCTCACCCTCCTCTCCCAAAAGCAATTAATATAAATCGTCCTCAGTCCCAACACATCTTTAAGTCAATATGCAGATACGATCAAATAGGCAATTAAAAGAGTAGTTAGCTGGGGATCAAGAACCCAAGTAACACATCATAAAAGAGATTTTAAGGAATTGCATTATCACAGAATTCAGGTAGCAAACTGTTTTAAATGAGCCACAGCTGGCCTAACCTTGGGCCCAGTGAGGTAGTTATTTCCTGGAGAGAAAAACTTCTTAAAGAATTTTTTAAAAATTCTCAGTTGACACTTGTCTTTTGCAGAAAATTTCCCTGAGCCCAAGTTAAGATTTTCCTCAATGCTCAGAAAGCAGAGAAGACCGTGTTCCAAGGCCTAAAAGCTTATATGCTGGAGCTTAGTGGTAACTAACTTAAAAACAGGTTTAAAAAAATAGTTAAATAATTACTGCTTCATTTGCTACTGAACTTTTCAAGAATGATTACCAGGCCTTAACCATCTGCTTACTCAAGGTTTGTTTTATGGGCTTTGTCCCCCACATTCTCTCTTATGTGAAGGCATTTATTCTAAGTGAACCCATCAAAGGACATTTCCTAAGAACTTATCCTGAACATACTTTGCTAATGAAAAGGCCATTATTCTGGTGCCTTGCCTCCTCCACTGGTTACTCTCATTGCAGAAACAGCTCTTGCTTCATTAAAGTAGGTGCATTCCAGACCAATGAGATGAAGGGATGAGGAAAATTTTAGCAAAGTCATGCAAGCTGAGTGCATCAAAAGCCCAGACTTAACTTTCTGATTCTTTCCAAATATTCTAGGGTATGGAAACTTATGAACAAAATATTGTTGTGTACACTTAATTTTCAGTTCCTATCCCCAAAATGTTTCTACCCTAGAAAGGGTTTCAACAATATTTAAAGGCAGTAAATAAATTAAATGAAATAACTGGTCAGTGATAAGCTAAACATAAGAAATGGTAAGTAGTAATTCTGGCTTAACCTTGCTGTGCAGTTTGTCTAATTTAGTTAAATTATCCCTGCTTCCATTATCCATGTGTACTCCTACTGTGTGTGCACCTGTCTGTGTGTGTGGTGTATATTGTGGAAGCGTTGGGGAACAATAGAGCCAGAGTACATTTTTATATTTTGCTGTAAGGTGGACTGAAACATCAAGAAGCCAAATTTCAGCTGTAACAAGCCTAGCTCTCTCTTTTGAAGCTTATAAATATGGTTTCTAATTAGCATTTTTCCTGATTTTTGTAATTTTGTTCCTTCGTCTATAGATACAAGTCAAATTGTTTGTGTGGTCAAGTATAAAGAAGTACACCTAACAATTTGAATATTTAATTTTATTTAGGATAAATTTTACATATGCCTTTTTAAAAAAAAATATATGCCATATGTAGGGCATATTATAAAATAAAGAAGTTAAATAGGGGCTGTGTAGTTTATAAACTATCATGGAGTTTTGGACTTAATTTCTTTTTCATTGAAAAATTGACAAACATGGAAGGATGAAGAGTTACATCTTGGTGCTGGCTTTCCTATTTAAAATATATTTCTTCCATTGGTATTGCCCTTCCTTGGCTGTCCCCCCCAGGTCAATCTGTTCATGTTTTTCAAGGTCCACCTTCTCCAAGAGGCCTTCTTCAACCAGTTGGGATAGCTGTTTTACCTAATCTTTCCCTAAGCATCTATGCCTACCTTGTGCCAGGCAACCTACATCTTCATGTATCTACCTCATCATGTATCATGTATCTTTCTATTTTCTCCCATCCATACTGAAAGGTCTATATACACAGGGCCCTTTTCTTCCACTTCTGTGAAATAGTAACCACCCAGTGGCATGAGATTCATTAAGGCTAATTCAATAAAGAAATATATGAATTGAAAACAATCCTTCGAAGGACAGAGAATCTAGAGAAGATTCCAAAGGAAACATGGTTAGGTCATACTTACTTCTGACAATTGTTTAGACCACCAGCAGCAATGATGGAAATCACACAACCATTATCCACACAAGTGTACGTGTTTATGTTTATATCTTCAAAAAATGAAGAATGAAGCAAATTTTGGAAAACATTGTTACTATCTTAAAATATTATTTAATGGTAAGCTTTACTCCTTTATCACCTCTTTGTTGATTTCAAAGAAGTGACGATATTTTTAAAGGATGATTAGAGGGACACATGTGTGGTGCAGTTGGTTGAGCATCCAACTCTTGGTCTCACAAGTAGGGAATCAAGCCCTGCCTTGGCCTCTGCGCTGAACATGGAGTCTGCTTGAGATTCTCTCTCCCATACCCTCTGCCCCTCCTGCTCATGCTTTCTCTCTTTCTGAAATAAATAAATAAGTCTTAAAAAAAGAATGATTAGAAAGTTATTTAATTAATGTAGATGAAAGTTGTAGGAAATATGATTCAATTCTTATTGTAACATAAAATTCACTGGGGATAGCTTAATAAGTTAAGGGGTCTTTTGTAAGCTACCTTTAAAATTAAACACCTAAAAGGAAATTTAATTACATTTTGAGGATAATCTTCCAAGAAGAAAGGGTTAAAACTGCCTCCTTTTTTTCTTTTGACTCATTTAGGCACTCTCTGGTGTCAACAAAGAGATCATTTATGTCATGTATGAAGAAACCATTTCAAAGGAACGACCATTTGATTTAAAATGAAATCAATAATCAACTATAACAGCTTAAGATTGATGATCCATGTTACTTCCCATGTATATTTTCTTATTAAAGCAGATAATCATCAATTAATTCAGTTGATCTCTTAATAACCTATAAATGAGGACATCTGCAATAATGTATCACAAGAGAAATTATCATAATCTTTTACAGACATCTCTTCTGCTTGGATAATGGTATTTGTTTATCTTTGGGTTCCCAGAGCATGAAACATAGTGCAAGTAGTAGGTATTCAGTTAATGTTTATGACTAAATTAATCTGTCATTTGTTTTGAATGATATTATACTCATTGGCTCACTTGGCCCAACCAGCCATCTCCTGAGGTATTATTCCAATCTTTTAGTTGAGGAAAATGGTAATCTGTAAAAGGTTATGAAAATAATAAGTAATGAATCTTGGACTAAATTCTTTCCATTTCTTTCCTCATTAAAGTACTGGAGGAAAAGATGGAGGGACAGAGACTATAAATGCTTCATTACATGTGACTCATTTTAAAAATTTTATAGTACTGCAGGAAAATGTGTAATAACAAGTGCTAACATGAAGAATTGTAGGGCATGTAAATTTTGCAAATTCTAATCATAGCCAATAATAATTGACTTTTATCAATCACAGTTTGGCCTCAGTTCTTCTGTATATAAACATTTATGCAAAGTTCTTAAGATATGCTTGAATGAAATATAAAATAACAGAGATAAAAATATGATATAAAATATAGTATCAATTTAAATATTACTTCATAATTTGAATTGCTATTGATCTAAATAGAGATTTGGGTTTCAGCTTGTTATTTGGTCATTGAATAAGGATTTTATGGAAATAAACATATGGTATATTTCGTAGTCAAAATATTATATAAGGAAAAATGAAGATGATCCCTATGAAGTTAAAGCATGTGATTTTTCTATTTTAATTCTAACTGACCATGTGACATTTGGGAAGGTCATTTAATTTTCTGAGCCTCAGTTTTGGGAAGGTACAACCACAATAAGGCATACCTTTCCTTGCCTACCTTCTAAGGTGGTAGGGAGAATCAAATTTGGCAATGCACATGAAAATACTTTGCAATTTCCCCCTTAATATGATGTTATTTATTTTATGACATTGTATTACTGATTATTCACATAATCACATATCCTGTAAGACACAAAATATTTGGACATCAATACAATTGATGAGGACAACATGCTTACTGTTGAAAAAGCTTCATTCTGACTTACAAAGCAAAAAAATTTAAAAAGCAAGCTACCATTTTATGTAAATATAGGAATTAGCCCAGTAGTATTTGTTTTTTTTTCATCCCATTAGAGGCTGTAGAGTAGTATCTGCTTGTGTGTACGTTTACATAACTATATAACATTACTGTCCTAGGAGATCCTAAAGAACCCTCACAACCTTCTGGTTCACTTACTTTCTTCTTGGCCGAAAAGTTGCAGTATATTGAGAATAGGTGACCCCAAAGTTTATAGCCCTCATGCAGTCAGAGAGCAAAACTAACAGAAAATAAGCCAGACTACTGCACTGACTGACGGCCTCATTTAGGGAGGCGTCCGTCAATTTAACTTTAAACCCATTAGCTCATTGAGAGCAGGGGAGAGAAGGGGATGACTCCAAATGCAGGAAACTGTTGCCATAGCATTTTCCTTCTCTATTTCTGCCTACTTCTCCTCCCCCCAAGCAGCAACAATTTGTGCTCTCCCATTTTCTTTCAGCAACCAAATGCATTTTCAGAAACCAGGACTCCAGGGATGTGATATCTACACCACCTAATAACCGTACCTGGTAGGGATATTGAATAAGTCTGAAAGTGTTGTTAAGTTTCTCCGGACAGAATCATCTTTGCGGATGCAATTGCAGAACAGGAAACAGACTCAGGGAAAATTTTAGCCCCCCCAGAATCTCATTGGCTATCTACGCAAGCTAAGGCACAACAATCACTCCTGCAACACAACAGATCCCTTTCAGTACTCGCAGCCGTGGACAGCTCCCTCACCTCGCGGTCCGTTCCTCCGCAGTGAGCCTCCTCGCGTTCAGCCTGCACGGGTCGGTGCGGCACCCGCCTCCAAGTCTTCGGCAGCGCGCAGGGAACACGCGCTCCCTCCCTCCTCCCTCTCGGTGCCCCCGCCCCTCGCTCACCCCGGCTCACTCCAGCGGCGACTTTGAGGGATTCCCTCTCGGGCGGCCTCTGCTGCAGCACATCTGGCCTCATTCTCTGCACCGCGAGCATGGATCTCAGAGGAAGAGCCTTTCCCAGCGTCTACAGACTTCGAGTATTCCTGATGCTGTTCCGTGAGTAGTGTCTGGGAGACCGCGAGGACAGGGTGCACTATTTGCTGAGAATAGAACAGGCAGAGTAAAACCAGTAGCTTAAGGTCAAAACGTGGCCCTTACGTTTTGCTCTTTTCTTTCTGGGGGTTGGGAGGGGTGGGGGTGGAGGGCCTTCCCGCCACTGGCAGGGAATTCCCCAGAGGGCCACACACCTGTACCGCACAGCCCAGACACAAAGCTATGCGAGCCTGCTTTGTGGGGTCAGAGCATTGACAAGAAAGATTCGGTTTAAAAGCCTAAGATGAAGGAAAAAAGCCTTACAAAATAGTAAGGCTTTACATTTTTTAATTTTTATTTTTATTATAAATTAGCAGCAGTGTAGTTAAAATTGTCGGCGCTAGGTTAGAGAAACGGCTCGCAGAGCACACAGCAGCAGGCAAGGAACTTTATCACCCCAAAGCCCGCAGACCACGATATTTCCACCCTTGTGCCCGCGACGCGTGGGTTTGCTGAGCCCGGAATCGATAGGATTTGGGGGGGGGGTGTTTTTCCGCAGATACAATGGCTCGAATCACAGCAGAACAAGAAGTGGAAAATCTCTCAGGCCTTTCCACTAACCCTGAAAAAGATATATTTGTGGTGCGGGAAAATGGGACGACGTGTCTCATGGCCGAGTTCGCAGCCAAATTTATTGTCCCTTATGATGTGTGGGCCAGCAATTATGTCGATGTAAGGAACCTTTTCCCTCCCGGCTTGCTCCTAGGGCTCCAGGGGCGAAGGGTACCCTCCCTCAAGGCCCCGTGAAGACCTGGGTCGCCCGCCTTTCCCCTCTGCGCCCCTGCAGGCTGTTCCCGAATGCTGCATGGGGGTTCCGGCTTGTAACGCCTTCTGCTCACCCTGCCTGCTTTGAAAGTAAACCCCCTTTCTCTGCTTCCCTAACGGCCGGGTCTGCACGTAGAGCATCCAACCGCATGTTCCCGGACCTGGGAGCGCGCGCGCAAAGGAGCGCCCAGGCGTGCAACCCCGAGTTTGGACGCACTGCCCTTTACAGCCCCACGGAGGCCGGGCTCTCTGAGGGGGTGCGGGGCGTCTGTGTTCCCAGCTGATCACGGAACAGGCCGATATCTCACTGACCCGGGGAGCGGAGGTGAAGGGCCGCTGTGGCCACAACGAATCCGAGCTGCAGGTGTTCTGGGTGGATCGCGCCTATGCGCTCAAAATGCTATTTGTGAAGGTAAGCCGGAGCGGGGGCGCTCAGAGGCAGTGCTGCCTCGGGGTGGGTGTCGGCGGGGGCCGCCCCTAGGTTTCCTCACCGAGCAACCATGGGGGCGAGTGACGCGCGCCTCCCCCGCTCGGCAGGAAAGTCACAACGCGTCCAAGGGACCCGAGGCGACGTGGAGGTTGAGCAAGGTCCAGTTTGTCTACGACTCTTCGGAGAAGACCCATTTTAAAGACGCAGTCAGTGGTGAGTAGAGACTTCAGAGCTGGGAAGGGAGACTGGGAGACCGCGGGCACTACAGAGAGCACAGCCCTGGAGAGATTCGGAAATTTAATGGAAACTGATCCTTACTCTGCACTCCCAGGCCACGTCCGCCCTGGGCTTTCTCGCCAACGTAGAGGAAAGCGAGAGCACCAGTGCGTCTGTGCCCTGGGCCTTAGGCCTTGTACATGCGCAAGGAACCAAGGACCAGCCCGTCACCCAGTCACCCATAGCTTGATCCTGGATGAGTCGTCTCTGGAGGGCCTGTCATCTCCTGGCTGCTTCAGGACGATCTCTTATGTTTTGTCCTTTAAAGGAGCACGGAGAAGAGCAGAGCTGGTTTTTTTCCCTGCACCCTGGTTTTTCTTCTCATGCGGGGAAACTTGAAAGGGTCCGTGTGGCTTCTCTTGCTCAGGATTTGATAGCCTCCAGTATCTTTCTGCTCCTGTCCCCAGGGCTCACACTCCATCTTCCGTCATGGAATGCAGCCACCCCAGAGCGGATTCTGAACGTGTCCTAATTTATTAGCTTTTCCTTCCCATCACTCCCACAACTCACCCAGATCCTCCAAAAATATCGTGGCAAGAACAACAGCCATCCCCCAAATAAAGTTCCCATGTGCAGGCACCATCAAAGACCACACCTGAATTAATTAATTACCTAACTTATTTATTTATTTAGTAAACTGTCTAATCTCCTAATGAGGCCTTCCATCACCTGGGCATCTAGGTTGGGAAAATATTTTTATTGAGCACATGAAAGAATGTTCATGTCATTTTTCTCCCTTTCTACCTGTTTTAATCATTATAGTGAAAAGCATTTTCTTTTCTTCATCAATTCAAATACTTCCCCCAATTACAGTAGATGCCTCCTCCCACCACTGCAAAAAAAAAAAAAAATTGGAAAAGAGGAAAAAACAAAACAAAACAAAACAAAATCCACAAACATGTGCCAGAAAAAGAGAAAAAGGCGGCAGACCTCCAAAGAGTATATGTATGTACCAAGACATCTGCCCAGCGCACCAGCAACTAGCCCTGCTTTATTGAAGAAAATATTTTATTCTGTGTGGACCAGTGTGAAATGTGGAAGATCAAGTCACTCTTTCTTTGGAATTTCCATTGTCAGTGTTTATATAGTAAAAAAAAAAATGGTGGATGTTTAGGTAGCACTCTCCTCTTCCAGACACAAAATTTCTAATCAGTGTTTAAGGAGCTCATGAAACAATGGGTGTACTTGTCCTTTGTCACCGCTTGATTCCTCTAGCAGAGCCCCAGCTCCTGCAAGGCAACACAGGGGATTAGAATGGTGACAGGAGCCAGCTCTCTGGCACAGGAGATTAGGAGGTTAGGATTCTGCCAGGAAGAGGGTCCTAACATTTGCTCTGGGTTTTCCCTGCAGCTGGGAAGCACACGGCCAACTCCCATCGCCTCTCTGCCTTGGTCACCCCAGCTGGGAAGTCCTATGAGTGTCAAGCTCAGCAATCCATTTCACTAGCCTCCAGTGATCCACAGAAGACAGTCACCATGATTCTGTCCGCAGTCCACATCCAGCCTTTCGACATCATCTCTGATTTTGTCTTCAGTGAAGGTAGGTTGGTGGGGATTGCAGTGGGAGGAGAAGGCTGGAGCCAAGGGAAGGCTGACATCATGGGGAAAGGGACCTGAGGGGGTCCCAGGCTGTTACTACTTGTATTTTCGTTTGGCTGACATGACACTTCCTTTCACTGTAATATTTTAGGAACAGTATCAAATTCCTTCAATGGCTTCTTCTCCTTTCCTCCTTCTCTCCATTCCTTCTTCTCTCACTTTCCCTTCCCTGCTCCCTCTGTCCCTTTCTTTATGTTTTCATCTTTCCTTTCCTCCCATCCTTTACCAAAGAGGAACCCTGATGGAGAGAGAGGTAACAGGGTCCATTTGGAAAACCTGTATATAATTTTGATGCAAGTTTCCCAATGAAAAAGCAGCTAAAATCTCAAGTACCTCTGTAGTGAGCCTTGGATTGCAGAAGGTCCTCTGCTTCTGGAGGCCTCAGTTTCTCCATGTTATCTCAGGCACTTTCAGCTGAGGTTTTACCAGTCTTTTTTCATGTGGCTAGAATGTAGTCGATGATGTGTGTGCATGTGTGCACGCGTGCACTTGCACGCACTTGCACACGTCACAGAGAGACAGAGAGACTCAGGAAGACCTGTGCCCCTCCAACACTCACCCTTGTGGGGAGGAACCCCATTGAGGACCTGGGAAGGGAGGGTCCCTGATCTTTTCCTTCTGAGGTGTGGAGAAGGGCTTCTTCTCAGTCTGTGCTGGTCTCTGAAAGTGGGTCAGGCAGGATAGGTGGGCAGATTCACGATGTCCACATTCTCTTGGTTCTCTGCAGCCCTCCAGAGGTTGGGCACATTTCTGTAGCTTATCTGAATCTAGCACAAATTTACACTGGGCAAATGTAGGGTAAGTAAAATTTTAAATTCTTTTGTTCTTTCTTGTCTGGAGAAGGTTGTTAAGAAATGGGGAGAGATTCTGGTTGTTTTATAGATACCTTCCTTTGGGCTGGGGGTCCCCAGGTGAATACAACCATTGGTATATACGGACTATCAGGGAATCCCCATCTGTATCATACACAAATCATTAAATCATTTCCCCGGGGAATCCAGCTTTCATAAAATTCCCCTCCCGACTCAAAGTGTACTGAATACAATCTACCGCACCTCTACAAGGATAGTTAAGGACCCCTTGAGCATACTTAAGTTAAATAGTCTTTGACAGAAGACCCAACTTCTTTCTTTATTTTTGTATTTTTACCACCTAATACGGCATTTGGCACACTGTAGATGCCCAGGGAAATCTGGCTGAATTGATATTCTGAAGCCATGGACACAATTAACAGAGACTTCCAAATGCTTGAATGCCAGATGAAGCAGAATTTAATATATTTTCTAAGTCGATGCAACACTTACTTCCACACACTTAGGGAAGAATGGACCATTCCATTTTAATGGATCTTCCAGAAAAAGTAAAACTAAACTCTGAGTATCAAAACCATTACATTAAAAAAAAAATCTGATTATGGAAGTATTTCTAAAATGTAATAGCCAGTGTCTTTCTTAAACTGAAAATACTAACTATAATTAAATGTAATTGAGCTATGATTACTGATGACCAGGAATTTAGGAGGAACATATTGGACTGTGTAGAATCAGTCCCCATGGTCCCTCCGATAGATACTTTTGAGTTTATAAGGGACCTTTGTATAGTCTCTATTTACGCTTTGTAAACAAACAAACAAACAAAGAAATGGTTAGCTGTTCGCAGGCATGTCCTTACTTTTCGGTGCTACTAGTGCTCTGATGGCTGCCTTTGGGTCCTTCCCACAACCTCACTTTCACTCATTCTCCCTTATTTCCATATTGATTCTTACAGTCATTTTCGAACTGAGAAACCAAATCTCATTGATGTGTGGGATCCTATGCAAAGGGCCAGAAGTATTCTCCTGAACATCAGTGAAGTTCATGGCATGGCCTTAATGGCCATCTTTTGTTTGAAAAACAGTTTTTATCCACTTCCCCATCCTGGACTGGCCCGGTTGCTGGGTAGACTTCAAGAGTTTGTAAGCATATAGAACTTTCTAAAATACAGATATATTAAGCATCAGCCAATTGTACTTGTCTCACCCCAGGCTTTTCTGGGTAATAATTAGTATGTCCCCTCCTGTAGGGTGCCCTGGGGCTCAAAGATCCTGTTCCTGGGAGGAGGCAAGCCTCATTCAGAATCAGTCACTGGATCCCTGTGCCTTTGTGTGGCAGGGGCACTTTTGTTTTTCCGCTCCTCCCATCTGTGCCTCTCAGCACCTGCCCCCCACTGTGTTTTGTAAGAGATCATTTTATTTGATTTGGTAGAGTCCAAGGCATTCCTTTTGGGGTGCTATTTTGGGACTTGGCACTTGCCCCTCCCCTTTCCCAGAATAGAAGCTCAGGAGGCTCTGATGTGTTGCCCCTACCCCAGTGGGGGAGGCAGCAGTATCTGGTCATAAGTGTGCATGCTCACTGCAGGGGTCTGTGCCTGTGGCTGGCAGGTGTGTGCAGGACCTCCAGCCAAAGGGTTTCCAATGAAGGACTTAATTCTCTGTGTAAGGGGGCCATACTAACAGTCTGAAATTTCACACCTGCCTGCTTAATAGACTCTGAGAAAAACAAGGAAGGGTCAGTGAAATGGATTACTGGATACCCACAGGGCTGAAAGCAGCTCTAGTAGAAGTTGACGTCTCTATCCCATAAATCCCTTTAGTGCTTTGAGCTTGGCTACAACGCTGATCCTCAACAGAGCTCTCTTAGCCCAGCACGTCTCCAGCTGCAGTGTGCACATGGATCTTCTGCTGCATTGTGCACAACTGTGGTGATCTTGTTACCATGCCGAGTCTGGTTCAGTAGGTCTGGGGGCGGGGCCCAAGGTGCTCCATTTCTAGCAAGCTCCCTGGGGATGCTGCTGATCTTTGGAATACTGTAGGGGGTTTGAGGGATCTTGAGCTGATCAAGGAGAGGCAGTAACATACAAGCTTGATTTGGTGGTACTTGGACAGGGTTGCATGAGAGGGGAAGCTGCTCAGAGCATGAGACTGTCCAGAGGGAGACGTATGGGGACCACCATCTGGAAGGGGAGGAGGGCAAAGGACATCCCGGGGAGGATAGGGGGCATACGTGTCTAGGTGATATGGCTCAGCAGCATGATAAGGAATCTCTGGGTCAGAGAGCTCTGAGGGGCAGCGGAAGCTAAGGCCTTATACCTGTAAGGCCCTCGCTTATCAATGGGTAACAGCAGGCTCCAAGTAGCTGAAGATGTGTTTGTTTGGGCCAGTTTTTAAATAACTAGATGTGTAAAAATTTGAGTTGGGCATGGCAGGCTTTCGAACTAATGGTCTCAGCCTGCAGTGAAGAAATGAACCACCTAGGGGCCAATACACAGAGGCTACTTTGGCTCATTTCTGTAACCAACACACTTTCATGGCCAATGACCAGCCTGTAGTTCAAGGCACCTCCTGCTTCGCGGTTGGGTTTGATTAACGTGTCCTTCCACAGTGAAGTCCCTGTAGTGTGTCCCTCTGAGTGCCCTAGAAGATTTCTGGCTGGGATGGGATGAGGAATGCCGCACTGATAGGCAAAAAAATCAGCGTGAGATGGCTTGAACGAAAGGCAAATTTTACGTATGCGTAATCACAGAAGAAACATATGGAACACAGAGGGTGTCTCTGTTCTTCTTTAAAAAAGATTTAGGTTTAACAGGCATTTAAAAGTGACCACATAGAGGCTGGTCCCTTTTCAGTTCTCAAGGGGGAGAAATAAGCAAACTAACCAACCAACCTGTGACGAAGGCGCTGAGATCCCAGATTACTGCAGAGAAACCGAGGCTCAGAGAAGTGAGGTTCTTGGGGAAGTCCACCCTCCTGGTGGCTGCTGGGGCTGGGGCAAGAGCTTGTCTTTGGGGATCAGATCCTGTGCTCTTATCCTTTCAGAGTTTTAGCTCCTCGCACTGAGCAGCTATAATAAACACGTGAACGTGGGAGGCGCCTTTACAAAGGGTGTCAGGTCGCCTGAATCTGTGAGTTTTTTTATTCTAGTGTGATTGGGAGATGTCACCTGATCTGTATTTTACAGGTCTGTATTTTACAGATCTGTAATACAGATCTGTATTTTACAGTTGCCTGAATTCGTGAGTTTTTTATTCTAGTGTGATTGGGAGATGCCACCTGATCTGTATTTTACCCAGATCTGTGTGTTAGCGGTAATGAACATGCCTTCCCTTGCTCTGTACACCAGTCCCTAGTAGAGCCCCCTGTGGCTAGCTGTCACACCTCACCTCAAGTGCAGGAAGGTTTAGCTGATGATGATTCAGAGCCTTGCATAGACCTGTGGTTTACTTAGCATCTACCAGCCAAAAAATGGGTCACCCTAGGTGGTTGTTCCTCAGGATCTCCTGAGTAAGCATCAAGGGGGAGATAATCCTGTTAAGTACTGCTAAGAACTATGTCGAGGGCTGGGATGTGAAGCCCTCATGTGGGGCCTTGGGGCTAAGCCATTTGTAGAATTCAATATTCCTGGTGCTGTCCTGGAACACAGTGTTTCAAGCTGGGTTCTCCTAAGAGCAGATCCCATGCAAGTATGTAAGTGCAAGTGGTTTATTTAGGAGGTGATTCTAGAAAGCACTGATAGGACGCTGGGGAGGTGAGATAGGAAGGCAGGACTACCAGTAACAGGAGCATTAACGAGCACGTGTCCACTGTGGGTGCTGGGGGTCACACAGCTGCAACCTCTGGGAGTGTAGAACCTACCTCCGACTATCTGGCCTGAGATAGTGGGAAAATGGCATTTACCCACTGACTCTCATCCCATCATTGATGGCTGCTGGGGTTGGGGAGCAGTGTAGACTTTCTTAGACTTCTGCCCTGTAGGCAAAACCTGCTGGAATATGTGGGACTAGTGAATGTCAAGGCAATAAGACACTGTCTAGGTCTGCTGCACCTAGGTACTGCAATATATGAGCTTACCCTGCCATGCCATATGCCTCGTGCACAGTAGCATCTCTCAATAATTGCTTTTATTATCTTTTTTTTTTTTTTAAATTGCTAGTGCTTACATCTTGGTGAGAGGATCTGCTTGTCTTCAGCCATGGGTCTCCAAAGCCCACTCATGCTAACAGTCTCTCAGTATACAAAATACATTTTGCTGAGGTTATGGGAGTCTAGAGCCAGTCCAGAGAAAGTGGGAAGAGGGGTAAGCCCCTCCCTCCAGCTGCCCTGACAGTGTGGGGGAAGCCCAGCCAGGAAAAGATTTGTCCTTTCCTCGAACAGGAACGGTCTGTGCTGTTAACAGAGCTTGAAAAAGCAGGCAGCTTGACTTTTTGCCCACTGCCCATCTCAGTGTTGTCCATTTGGGATGCAATGAAGAGTTTTGGTAGTCGGACAGCCTCTGGGAGTAAATACAACATTGAGATGGTCATCAAACGATCCAACACACAAAAAATGGTAGTCATCAAACAAATAAATGAATAATAAATAAATAAATTAATTAATTAATTAATTAAAACATGGACTAAATAATAGAACCTAAGATGAATCAGGATTTTAGTGGGGGCATTAGATTTATGGTTGAGGGAATCTTATTTGGCCACTGACAACTGGCAACAGATTACCCTTCTGCTGTCTGTTCTGTCTTCATCTGGTTCTTTCCAATGACTAGACTAGACTGGTTCTTGTCTTTTCCAGCCATATGCCATTCTAGGACCCTGAACCCAGCCAGGGCAGAGGCATGAAGGACCCCAAACCCTGTGGAGATGAACAGGGAGTTAGGGGCCTCTGAGCATTCAAAGCCAGATTCAGTGTAGGCAAAGCCAAAGAATATTCTTCTCCCAGGCAGAGATCTAGGGCCTTCCAGAATCTTAATCCTGGATTCCATAGGGGCTATGGATAGTATTCTGGAGTGTGTGTATTTTAATGGGAAAAAATTGCATCTTTATTTTACCAATTTCTAATTTTTAATATCCCTTTCAATTATAAATGAAAGTAACAACTTACAGTAATATTAGTGGTAATAATTAATTAATAATTAATTATTAATAAATTATATTTATATATAATTTTATATAATTATATATAATATGTATATATAATATATAACATATATTATATAATAAATAATTAATCAATAATCAATAAATTATTCATTGGTAATTAACAATTAATAATAGATTAAATAATTAATCACAATAAATAAATCATAATAAATAATTATTTAATCAAATAATCAAATAATAATTAAAAATCAATGAATAAATAATCAATTAATGATTAATAAATAATATATTATTTATTAATACATAATATGAATTAATTATAATTAATTCATACAAAGTAAATTAATGTGAATAATTAATTTATATTAATAAATAATAAATATATTATATTTATAAGTAATATAAATATTTTATTATTAATAATAAATATTATTATTTAATAATAATAAATTTATTATTTATTAATAAATAAATAAATCTGTCACCAAGAGAAATCATAGATATTTTTATCCCACATTCATGGGTACAGAACTTGCAAAGTGACAGTGATGCTTCTCATTACTTTGCATTTACTTTGATACTCCTCATTACTCATTATTTCTCATTACTTTACCCCAGCCAGTATGTGTACTTTTAAAGGAGTACACACATGACTTTCTCCCAACTTATTTAAAGATATTTTGATAGCTGAATTTCAGTGTATCTGTTTCCTTTGTAGTCCTATGTGTTTTCTTTTTCTGCATTTGTAAACAGGATTCTGAAAAAGGATGATGGTTTCATCATTACTGGTATAAAAAAGGTGGCACCTCCTGTCTTAGTGGGTCATGGCCAGTACTGTTATAAGTGAAAGAGAATGGACCGGCATGGAGAAATTTTTAGATGCACAAGGTCAGGAGACGTATTGTTTTGTGAAGCTCTGGTTTTAGTTATGTGTATATACCCGTGTTCTGAGTTGAAGTGTAAAACATTTTTCCCCTCTCTGGGTCAGAAGCAGAGTTCGAAAACACTAGCTTGAGCCTGACCGTGGAGAGTGTGATCTACGATGTATGGGCTCACAGCCTCTCATTTAGAACCCCTGGGGATAGATGGGTTTCAGACTTCAGGATTTTAGATTTTAGGAAGACAATATTATAGTATTGTCCATATATTATGGAAAAGCCCAGAAGAGTCCAGGCAGGCCCTGTAATCAGATATATTAATATAGTCTCTTCCCTCTGGAGAAACTGGTGAAACTTCTTGCTAAGTACAATGAGAATCATGAGCATCCATGACATTGGTTCAAGTCCAGTGTTGCTGCCAAATGAGTAATACAGAGTACTTTGAACTTCCAGAGCTCTGTGGATTTTGGAATGGTGGATAAGGGATGGCAGACTCACTAATTCCCCCTTATTTGACCACCTAGTAGATATGGGTGACTGAAGATGGGGATTCAGTATTTTTCATGATAATTTTTGACATTCCGTTATTTTCCCATGATGATTATTATTATTTTTAAGGGGACCCTCTGGCATCCCCTTATTTTGCATGATAATGATAATAATAATTATTATTTCCCATGATTATTATCCCATGATTATTAAAATTATTATTTATTATTTTCCCATGATGATTATTATTATAGTTTAATACTCCCTTTATATACCCCTTTGTGTGGTGTGTTTAGTTCAGGTTTTTCCCAAGACAACAAAAAATATTTCTTAAGAAGTAAACCACAATTATAAGGCTAAGTGAAATAAGTCAGAGAAAGACAAATAGCATACAATTTCACTCATACATGGAATTTAAGAAATATACAAACAGGGGCACCTGGGTGGCTCAGTGGGTTAAAGCCTCTGCATTCTGCTCAGGTCATGATCCCAGGTTCCTGGGATCGAGCCCCGCATCGGGCTCTCTGCTCAGCAGGGAGACTGCTTCCCTTCCTCTCTCTCTGCCTACTTCTCTGCCTACTTGTGATCTCCATCTGTCAAATAAATAAATAAAATCTTAAAAAAATAAAAAAAAAGAAATATACAAACAAAGAGAGAAAAAACCAAAAGACCAACTCTTAACTATAGAGAACAAACTGATGATTACTGGATGAGAGGTGGGTGGGAGGCTGGGTGATGGATTAAGGAGTGCACTTGTCATGATGAACACTTAGTAATATATAGAGTTGTTGAGTCACTCTGTTGTATGCCTGAAACTAATATAACACTGTATGTTAAGTATACTAGAATTAAAACAAAATTAAAAATTAAAACAAAACAAAAACAAAAACCAAAAAAAGAAGTCAATCACAATAGTTTTTTAACCATAATATTCTTTGTCAGAATACATTATGCTTTTCTCCAGTGCCTTCCTTAAAGGATGGGATATGAGATGTCATTCCCCCCATAACTATACCAAAGTTATTATCCATTTAAAGATAATACTTTGGGCAGTATGATTCTGACACCAGTTCTGATGTGTGGGTGTTTTTCCCAACCACTAAGAAATTCTCTGACAGCAGCTGGGTGTTCTGCAGTTCAACTTACTGCTGACACTGTCTCTCTAGAGATACCATCAAATACCACTGGTTAAGGGCTCCTTCCTACAAGACTGCTCCCCATCCCCACTTCACACACAAACTCCAAGTCCAAGTTATCACCAGGACTTCTGATCACCTTGCTATTGGAGGTTTCCATGACCTTCTCCTTGAATTCTAGAGAGGCACACAGAACTCAGAGAAACATTTTACTCACTAGATTACTGGTTTGTTATAAAAGGATAGAACTCAGGAACAGCTGTTGTAAGAGACACATAGGGGAAGGCATTGGGCAAGAGGGTGGAGCTTCCATGCTCTCTCCAAGCCCACCACTCTGCCCAAATCTCCTTGTGTTCACCAAGCAGAAGCTCTCTGAATCCCATCCTTTGGGGTTTTATTGAGACTTCCATGGGCTCGAGTGATTAAATCACTGGCCATTGGTAGTTGAACCCCATCTCCAGGCACTTTCTCCTTCCTGTAAATCAAGGGAGTGGGACTGGAATTTCCAACTGTCTGATCAAAAGGTTAGTTCTCCTGGCAACCAAACCCCATCCTTAGGTGACCTAGGTGTTTTCCCAAATTGACCACATTAGCATAAGCTCAGGTGTGCTTGAAAGGGGTACGTTATGAATATCAGGGTGTTAAGTTTGCAATGAGCACATAGAAAATGAAGAAAGCCACAGTCTACATTAACATTACACAGGCAACAGTTGTTATGAGGAAAACAAATAGCCTTTGTTGGTAACAAAATCCCTGCACCAGGAAACCCCATTTCTACTCATTTTTCTCTTTAAAGAGGCAATATGGTATCATGGGGAAAAATCAGTCTTCTGGGTATGGAGTTCTGGGCCCACAGCTGTCTCTGGTACACCTTGTAACAACAGCTAGATTTTTCCCTGGAGAAATGGGTATGTTGGACAGCAGGCTGATGCTCAAAGTGTGGGACTCATTAGAGCTGAACTAAATAGTGAAAAAGAAAATTCCCTACTAATTCTTTTTAGTCCTCTGGTTGCAATAGAGAAAGGTTTGGTTCTTTGGGTACTTAACATTTCCCTGAATTTGTCAAAATGTCTTTTTAAAAATTTTCTTTGTAAAAATATCTTTTTTTTTTCAGTTGGGGAATGTATGTATGTATATGTTTACTTATTTATTTTAAATAGTTTTATTCAGGTTATAATTGAAATACAATAATCCGCACATACATAAATGTATGATATGATAAAAATTGACTTCAGAGAGCTCCTGGGTGGCTCAGTGGGTTAAGCCTTTGCCTTTGGCTCAGGTCATGATCCCAGGGTCCGGGGATGGAGCCCCACATTGGGCTCTCTTCTCAGCGGGGAGCCTGCTTCTCCCTCTCTCTCTCTGCCTGCCTCTCTGCCTACTTGTGATCTCTGCCAAATAAATAAAATCTTTAAAAAAAATTGACTTCAGAATACACCTATGAAGCCATCACTACCATCCAGAAAAATCAACTTATCCATCCCCTCCAAAAGTACCCTCCTACCTCTTAGTAATAAATACGTACCCCACTGAATTCTCAGAAACTGAACATACCTAGGTGAGCAGTATGTAGAGCCATGGAGCCCAGAAGCCCTCCTTTCTGCCCACCCTGTGATTCTGTAGCCTTTAAATGCCAGTAGCTCAGGTCTGCTACGGACCTGACCCCATCTCTCACCCCAGCTCCTTTTTGCTAAGTGCCACCCTGCTGTGCTGTTGAGTTAGGCTGTTGGAATTCAGATTGGGGCTTCATTTCCCCTGGGCGAATGACTTAGCCTCACTCCACCTTATCAGTAAAATGGGTACAATACTATTTATCTCATAGGTTTGCCATGGGGATTAAATGAAACAATCTTTGTTCTTAGAACTGGAAGTTAATTTAGAAACCAAGCATGTGAAGTATACAGCTTTTCCAAAGCTGTATGTTTGCCTGCAATCTTCTAGGTTCTACTTAATAGAAAAGATTCCTGGGGTTCTGACCTTATACTCCTTTCTGCTGGGCTGAGGAGAGTGGGAGGAAGGACTGTGTCAACGTGGATTCTGGAGTAGCCTGGCACACAGTTGGTGCTCAATAAATGTTTACTATGTCACCCTGACTTAAAAACTTGGTCTTTATGAAGAGATATCGAAGCCTATTTTCTCTAATTGTGGCTCAGAAGTTCAGGGAAAAGGCCACCAGTTACCCAGAAGGAGCAAAGGCACCTGAGCAAATGTCTCCTGGTTTCTAGGAATAAGCTTTTTTTTTTTTTTTAAAAAAAAGATTTATTTATTTATTTATTTTAGAGAGTGGGGGTGGGGCAGAGGCAGAGGGAGAGAGAAAATCCTCAAGCAGACTCCTTACTGAGCACAGAGCCTGACATGGGGCTCGATCCCAGGCCCCTCAGATCAGGACCTGAGCTGAAATCAAGAGTCAGCTGCTTTGCCACCCAGGTATCCCTCTAAGAATGCAGTTCTGCTCTGATCTACAAACTGTGTGATCCCCAGGTTTCTCCAAAAATTGCTTTTCTGGTTCTAGGTAAAAACGGAAGCATAGGGTTATTAAACTCTCTTGAGGGTAAGGGTGTAACATGGAATTAGCACCAATGTGCTGGTAACATTTTCTTTCCTGATCTAAGTGCTGGTTACATGGGATGTTCACTAGTGAAAATCCATCAACTTCTGCACTTTCTTTTATTAAAATTGTAGTATAAGTTACATATACTAAAATGAACAAATCTTAAGTATTTAGCTTGATGCATTTTTACCTCTACTTGCAACCATGTAACCCTTACCTAGATCAAACTATAGGATATTTCCATCATACCCGCAAGTTCCCTTTCCTGTTCCCCATATGTAAGTACTTTTCTGATTTCAATCACCATAGACTTACCTGTTCTTGAACTTCACATAAATGGAATCATACAGTATGTGCTCTTAGAGTATGCGTCTTAGAGTTTTCACTCAACATAATGTTTTTGAGATTCCTCCATTGTGTTAAGTGTAGCCATAGCTCATGCCTTTTCATAATTGATTAATATTCCATTGTATGAATAGATGGGTCTGTTTTTCCATTCCACCTTGATGGACATTTGGGTTGTTTCCATTTTAGGCTATTATGAATAAAGTGTCCATCAACATTTGTGTTCAAGTCTTTTTGTGTACATATGTTTTCATTATTCTTAGGTAAATATCTAGGATTAGAATGCTGGGTTATAACATAGGTGTACATTTCCCATGACTAGAAGCTCTTAGAAGTAGTTGTACCATCTTCCACCAAGGAGTTATAAGAGTTCCAGTGCCTTCATATCATTATGAACACTCGTTATTTTCAATCTTTTTGAAAGCTATATATTGTGTGCAATTCTCTATGTGTACACACACTTCAATAAAAAGTCAAAAAATTAAGCCAGCAATAAAAATGGTGGTTGTGTTTAACGCTAAAACTCTGAAAGTGCAAATCAATCATCTGGGTGTTTCACTGGCACCTGCTAGGAATCCAGTGACTGAATGTTGCCTTATTTAATTGATGCCTTTTAATTTTACAGTGTGCAGAAATATTAAGTGGTACATCCTTATCATTGGTCAGAGAAACATTATGTCTAAGTAAAAGTTCTCCCCAAATGTTCGTCAAGAAATCTTTTCACCTCCACTTCTAACTTAAAAGGATTTTAGCTTTAAGAGGAGGACTTGTGATTAAAAATATCTTGACAGGAGCTGATCACTTTCTTCTTCTTTCCCATTTCAGAGCATAAGTGCCCGGTGGATGAGCGAGAGCAGTTGGAGGAAACCTTGCCCCTGATTTTGGGACTCATCTTAGGCCTCGTCATTGTGGTAACACTGGCGATTTACCACATCCACCACAAAATGACGGCCAACCAGGTGCAGATCCCTAGGGATCGATCCCAATATAAGCACATGGGCTAGGGGCCATTAGGCAGGCAGCCCTGGAGACCCACTCCCCCAGCTGGATCAGGTAAAGAAACAAAGCACTTTTCCACCTTGTACATGGGATACACCAACATAGCTACAATGCAACAGGCCTGGGTGTCCAAGGCTTGCTTGGCCTGCATCCATGCTTAAACCCAGGGATGGTGGGAGGGATTCTTTCGGATTCATGGGGTGAATGGCAGATCTTCTCTCCACACTGGGGAATGAGGAGGGAGGGGTCAGCCAGCTTTCACGCTCATGGTGGCTTGGCTTTCTCTCTCCAAGAAGCAACACATACAACTCAGAGGAGTATCTTGCTCTGAAGTTTAAGGATGAAAAGACACTTCTTTTGGAAAGACACCCCTTTAGGTTCAGAGAATTAGGGGGTGCTTTGCTCCCTTGGCCTACCTTATACAGCACACAAAATACAGCCTCATACTCCCTACAGCAAGACCCCTGAAAGTGATCCATGCTTCTGGCTGGCATTCTGCATGTCTAGTGATTGTCTTGGGAATGTTTCACTGCTACCTGCACCCAGTGACTTTGCAGCACAGACCCCATTTAATGTAACTATGCAAAGTTGTTTGGGCTCTAGTATGTCAGGTCCAAGTAAGGGGACCTGAAGAATCAATCGTGTGAGTTTGTTTTTCAAAATGAATTAAAACACACTACTGTTTAACATGTGGCTGCTTTCTTGAAACAAGAAGACAATATGGTTTCTAACATGGGTTCTTTGGCACCCAGAGAAGCGAGGGGTATGGTGAAGATGGGCTTTCATTTCTGAAAGAGGAAAGCAAAGAAAGGGCAGGGAAGCCAAAAGAGGGAGGTTGTTTTTTCAGGTTAAAAAAAACCCCATGGATTTATTTTGGCAAACATAGTTTTAATAATGGCCCTTCTTGAACGACTGGTCTAATAAGGCTTCTTATGCTTTCTGGTCTTGAGTTTGGCATTTCACTTCAGATAAAAAAGCTGGTCTGAACACGGGAACTTAGGTTGAGTTGTGTTTGAAGTAAAATAGAACTTGCTGGAACTTCCCAGAGAAATGTGCAGAGTTTAAATTTCACTCACTTTCTAAATAATCATTTTTCTGAAAAATCTGAGTCAGGAGAGGGGAAATCCTTTTCTCTGATGTTAAGGATGGGAATCTCCCCACCCCCCATATGATCTGTAACATGAGAGGCAACTCATGAGTTCATCTCCCCAAATCCTCAACCGTTGAGAGGAGCATATCCTTAGGAGTTCATTATCCCAGGAAACCTTGGTAAGTATTGGTCAATTGCTATTTTATTACCTGTTTGTTTGCTGCTGCTCTGTCAGTCTGTCGGTCTTTTTCCCCTGCATCATCTGTCTTCAGTGTCTGCCTAGTACCAGGGAGGAAGACAGTTGCACATTGCGCAAGGAAAAGGAAATACCTTCTATCAGCTGCCATCTTGTCACCCCCATGTCCCAAAGCTGACCAACTCTTTCTTTTTTAGCATCTCGTATATTTTTTAAAGACTTCCTATTTATATGGAACCACCCAAGAATTTGGGGGTAGAAATGGACACTTAGATGTATCATTGAGTTACCCTTGCTTTCTGTAACTCCTTCAGAAAAAATATTTCGACCCGATTCATATTTCTGTATACTCCATATTTCCTTTTTTCACTTTTACAAAAGTAAATTTGTGTCTTGAAAATTTCACTTTCACAAAACATGGAACTCATGATGAGTTTTGGAATTGTCATCCACTCA
This sequence comes from Lontra canadensis, assembly GCF_010015895.1. Lineage (NCBI taxonomy): Eukaryota > Metazoa > Chordata > Mammalia > Carnivora > Mustelidae > Lontra > Lontra canadensis. The sequence continues at coordinate 12,129,585 of NW_022631010.1, forward strand.
GCAAACCGTCAACAAACAGGTTTTGAGCACCTACCGAGTGCAGGCTCTGTGCCGCGGATACAGTAGTAAACCAACAACTCAGAGTCTCTGGGGTATGACTGACAGACACCTGTCCACCAGTTGTTCCAAAAAGAACTAGTGCCCTGGCTCTTTTTCCAGTGTTATCATATGGCTGCATCCCTGTGGTTAAACAGATCAATTAAATCCTTCCAGAATCCAACTTTCTGAATTTTCAAATTTCGGTGTTTTTTTTTTTCCCCTTGCGACATGCAGTCTATATGAAGACACATTACCAGGACTATTATTGCTCTTAATCACAGCATCTCCATTTAGTTGTCCTAAAATTAGGTCTCTAGCTCAGCCTAATTTCTTTGGACCTCACCTTATTTCTCTCAGTCCTGCCTTTCTCTTATCAACAAAGCAGAATAAAGGGGAGCCTCGGGGTCACCCCAGATGCAGTGGTCTCTAGGTGGAGACCATAAGTTGTCCAGAGGGACTGACTCAGCCCCTGGACTCAGCCCTGGCTCCTCTCTTGGCCCTTCCCACTATCCTGCATTTCACAGCTGCCCCTGTACCTGGGGCAAGCCGAGATGGTGGCTCACATCCCTGCATTGTTTCTCAAGCTCAGAGAAGATAGAGAAAACAAACAGACAAACCACAGATGCTCCATTACCCCCTTAACTGTCATTTTCTTTTTTACTGCAGTTTTAACCACAAATGTCTCTGGGCACAAAAGGATGCTGGGTCTGGTTGCTAGTCCGTCTGCCTGGAAAAGCCCAGCCAGATGAACCATATGCAGATTTCTTTATCGGGAGGAGGAAGGGGGGGTTTGATTTAAATTCTGAGTGCCTTTCTTTGCAAGATTCTCCACCCACCCCATTCTCAGGAAGTAGCTCCCTGGGAAGCTGTCTCAGGGGTAGGGGAGACTCTGGTCTCCAGCCTGAGAAAGCCCTCTAAACTATAACCACTCTCTTCTCGCCTATTGGCCAATCTTTTTGTTAACAAAGGCTTGGCAAAGCCCATTAGGTGTGGGAGACAGTGGAGAAACACAAATGGAGAAATGGGTTGGGGGGGGATGGGGAAGAGGTAGGACAGACCAACAGTGTTTCCTGGAGGCAGCATGCTGTGTGCTCAGGAGGTGTTTCTCTGGGGAGGTGGTCCAAGCTGGTACTGGGCACAAACACGTCCCTGGAACAGAAACCTGAGGGACCGGAAACCAGCAGGTATAGCTTTGCATCAGTGTGTCTCCAAGTGCGGTTTGCACAGTGTGCATCAGTCATCCCAAGGGGCTATTGAAAAGCATCAGTTCTATGGGAGCCTGAGTGGCTCATTCGGTTAAGGGTTAAGCATTGGACTTCAGCTCATGTCTGGGACCCTGCTTCAGGGTCCCAGATCAGCGGGGAGCGGAGTGTGGTTGTCCCTTTCCCATGCCTCTCCCCGTGCTTGTGCTCTCTTTCTCTCTCTCAAATAAACCAATAAAATCTTTAAAAAATAAATAAAAAGAAAAACGTCAGTTCTAGAGCATCATCCCAGACTGATTGGGGACCTCTCTGGTGAGACCTAGAATCTACAATTTTATTATGCTTCCCAGACAATTTTGATGCAGTGGGATGAAAACTGATGAAAAAGCCTTTGCTCTCAGCCGACCTGCAATGTTGGGCACATCACCAGGCTTCTCTGTACTCTCTAATTTGAAAATGGACCTTGCTCCCCAATCCTTGCAAAGTTATCTGGGGATTCATGATAGTACATTTCAGTTTCTAGCACGGTACCTGGCAACCCGGAAATGCTCCATAAAAGCTAGCATTAATGACTGGTGTACTAGCACAATTCTTCACATGTGCATTCAAAGTTCACCTGCCATCCAGGTTCAGGAAAGATCCAAAGGGACTGATGCAGGGATTTTTAACCTGGTGTTCACAGTTTCCCACACCAGTTTATTGTGAATTCAGAGTATGTTTCTAGGCCGCCCCACTGCCCAGTAAACCACTGGGGAGGGGGGTTAATTTACAGGGGTGGGAGTGACTATCAGAGTGCATGGACTGGGATGGGGAAAAAAAAAAAAAACACCTTTAGTTTTTACCAACCTCAAATGAAAGGCTGCATTTCCTTCAATTACAGACATAGTCACCAAACCACTATAGTACAGGCGAGAACTGTCATTAGTAGAAATCACTGCATTACACCTGTTGGAGAGATCTCAAAAATTCACATAGGCTTATTACTTTGAAATTATGGTAGTTACTAGACCCATCATAAGATCTAGTTATTTAAGAGATGCCTGGGTGTCTCCATGAGTTGGGCGTCTGCCTTAAGCTCTGGTCATGATCCCAGGCTCCTGGGATCAAGTCCCACATTAGGCTCCTTGCTCAGTGGGGAGACTGCTTCTCCCTCAGCCTGCTTCTTCCCCTCCTTGTGCTCTCTCTCTGACAAATGAATAGATAAAATCGTTAAAAAAAAAGATTTTGTTAATTAATACATAATAATGCCAAAATTAAAATATTTTGATAACTATACTTCTCTTGGTTCCCTATGTATTTTACTTTTGCATTTAAAGACATTTTCCTGAAGAGTCCAAGCTAAGAGGGTCCAGGGTATAAAATTAGGCTAAGAACTCCAAAGCTAATGGCTACTTCAGTTATCATGTAAAGTGATATTTACATCACCTCACACCTGTTAGAATGGCTATCACCAAAAGACAAGAAATAGAAAGTGTTGGTGAAGATGTGCCTTGTTGGTGGGGATGTAAAGTGGTACAACCACAATGGAAAATAGTAAGAAAGTTTCTCAAAAAATTAAAATTGAAATACCATATGATCCAGAAATCCTCCTCCTCTACTTATCCCAAGGAAATGAAAACATTAACTTGAAAAGATGCCTGCACAGCCATGTTCATTGCAACATTATTTACAATGGTCGAGATCCAAATGTTACCCAAGTGTCCAATGATAGATGAATGGATAAAGGAAACATAATGTGTGTGTGTACACACACACACACAGTTTCTCAGCCATTAAAAAAAAAAAAATCCCAAAAAAGGAGGAAATCCTGCCCTTTGAGACAAGAATGGACTTTGAGAGCATTATGCTTAGTGAAATACTTCAGATAATGACACACATTCACTTATATGTGGAGTTAAAAAAATTTGATAGATACAGAAAACTGATGGTTGCTGGAGGCAGAGGATGGGGGGGTTGGGTGAAATGGATGACGGGGTCAAAAGGCTCAAACTTTTAAAAATTTTTATAAAATAAATAAGTCCTGTAAGATAATGTACAGCATGGCTATGATTAATCATACTGTATTATATATTTGAAAGTTATGAAGCATAAATCTTCAAAGTTTCCATAAGGAAAAAAATTGTAACTATGTCTTGATAGATGTTAACTAGACTTATCATTCCACAACATATACATATAGCAAATCATGTTGTACAAATGAAACTAATATGTCAATTATCTAAAAAACAAGTGACTGAACTTGTCAGGTTGTCTGTTAGGGAAGGATTTGCAAAGACTCATACCACCAATGAGATAACAAGTGTTTGTTGACACTGACTGACTGTGGATTTTCTGGACCTTGGTCTGGATGATGAGTGAACGAAATAGGTAAAAAATCCCTGCCCTAACAGTACTGAAGTGTGTGTGTGTGTGTGTGTGTGTGTGTGTGTGTGTGTGTGGTCTATTTAGGCAGTATGATTCATTTACTCACACTGCCTAACTTTGGGAAACTTGGATACCTCAATTAAGATGTAGTCTCTTTTTGCTTTAAATTTTTTCAGTTGCTGACAATAATCAGGCATACTTACCAAAACATTTGCTACATGAGCAAACCTTTCAGGATAAGGAATCCCTTTGCTTTTAAAAGTGTATTTTGTTCCAGAAATTGGCAACCCATAGAGTTTCTCAACATGTCTCTTTTTGTCCTTCGTTAGATCTATTTATGTAGATGTTAGTTTCTCGCCCATATTCTCTCAGCCCTTCTTGGAGGCCATTTGCTGACAGTTTCTGTACAAGCTTCCCATCTCTCTCTCTCTGTCAAAGGGAACAAACTTCATCCTTATACAGGGAAAGACAGAAGTTTAAGAATTGATGTCCTGTGAGCAACTCTCAGCCAATGAGGCATAGAAGATGGTAGAGAGGGACTACTTAAGCATCATCGCCTCCAAAAGGACAACTCTACAGTGTCTCCCCCAGAAGGTTTTCAGTGGGACTGAGCTCTGGTTACCCAGAGTGGTAAGCCATTCATTAAAAAAGGCTTTAAAAAAAACTTCTCTCCCTTTTTCATCTCACTTCTCCACTCTGCCATTTTGAGTGAGTTTCCTGGGATCTTCTCTCAAACAAAGTACTTGTATCTAAGCATTTATCTTAGGCTCTCCTTTTGGCCGAACCCACAATAAGTTAATATATTTCTTTGGCCTGGAAATACGGCTGAAGAAGCACACACGTGAAGGCTCAAGTTGACCAATTTTCCCAAACAATTTGGATTTGTACTACATCGTGTCACTTTCACAGAACTGGTCCTGCTTGTACATTTTGTACCTGCTTCAGACTGAAATGATTTTTTTTCTCTGCCTGGAATCTCATTATTGTTTCTTTGATGACACAGTGCAATTCGTTTGACTGGTTTGACCAAAGAATCTAAACTCATTGAGTTGTTAACTTCATGGAATGATTTTATTTTTTTTCAGTAATTGCTACTGTCTTCTTCCCAGTGGGTAATGGGGATACAACCATAACTCAGTCTGATTCCATCTGTTTAATCCATTAAAAAAAATCAATCTCATTATAATTCAAAATGACCCCCCTCTCTTTTGTTTGGGCTAAACATGTATCAGAGAAAGAGGTAACAGTAGATAGGTAGTGGCAGGAGACATGGTATGCATTCTTGTTCTTCTTTTCTTTCTTCTAGATTCTTCCCCCAAACCATGGGGGGTCTCACACTAACACATGCCCCAAATCTATGGGGAGCAGCCTGGAAGGGAAGTTCCAGTAAACAGCTGACTGAAGTCAGCTGCCTTGGAGATGCTGCTGGAAGAAGGGGAGGTGACTGACTGTCATTTGAGTCAGCCTAAGAAACTAAGGCCTCTGCTATTGAGACTGGTCTTGGTGTGGATGGTCCCAGTAGGTTTTAGAGTAAGGTTCAGCTCCACCCTGAGCCCATCCTCCTATAGAATAGTTGCCTTATCTCCCTTTAGTTCCCCTTGTGATGCCTGTTTCAATGCACTGTCTAAATTAGACATATCATTATTTGGTTAAATGGTTTGAGATTTTCCCTTTTCCCTCTCCATGGCCCAATTCAGACAAAGAGACCTGGTGTCTTCTTCCACATCCTGCCACAGCTTCATACCTGGGGAAGGATGCTTCTGTCTTACTCTTCCCTGGCACATGATATACTACATCATTTCTCAGACTGCTACCTGTGGCTATTTTCTTAGGGTTTCCTCCTTCTGAAATTTCCAGGTTAAGAAATGAACTCTTACAAAAAAAAAAAAGAGAAAGATTTCATTTATTTATTTATCTTTGGGAGAGAGAGAGAAAAAGAAAGAGAGAGAGAGAGAGCAGGGGGAGGGGCAGAGGAAGAAGGGGAGAATCTTGAGCAGACTCCGCACTGAGCTCGGAGCCCAATGTGGGGCTCAATGCCATGATCCTGAGATCATGAACTGAGCTAAAATCAAAAATCAGTTGCTTCACTGACTGAGCCACCCAGGCACCCCAAGCAATGAACTCTCTATATGCAAGCGTCCTTCTCAACATCATGGACTAAATGTTAATGCCTCCCTGGTCCCCCAAAGAAGAGGAGACACCCAACACTGTCTTTCTGTCTACTAGAGAGCCTTCACTACACCTGCTCTAATCCATGTCTTTATGTCTTTTGTTGGTAAAAGTCTTTGGATCAGTTCAGCATCTCTGAAAAAGAGAAGTGGAGAGTGGAAGTCTTTAGTCATGAAGCTGGCTTTCCTTGCATGTTGCCTTCCGGACTTCAGTACTTTTTTTTCTCAGTTGTGGTATCTTTACCACAGTCTTCCACTCTATGTGACCTCTAGGGATGGGAATATTTATCTTCTGTTCATGTCATCCATGATGTTACATTCTAACTTTATTCTTACTAATTTGCATTCCCCAAGATCACAGAGAAAGAATTCTTAATTATTGAAGAAAATAAATTTAGGAAATCATTGGATTTTCTAATAACATTTGGGAAAAAGGCAAACATTTATTTTTATTTGCAAGTGCAGTTTCTGCCAATAGTTAGTGCTCACAAAACCTTTTAAGCTACAGTAACTTTTGTTAAACTCAATGAATATTTATAAAATACCCAGTGATAAGAAAATTACAGAAAAATTTCCATTACATTGTTGAAAATGTTTGGAATCCAAAATCCATAATTTTCTGCAATGGTTTTTAATATTTCTTCTGGTTAAAAAAAGATTTTCTTTTTCTTTCTACTTCTACATAGTCCTGGTTAAATTAATATAATCTGTTCCATGAACTTTTAGGATGGCCATTTTCTGGATTTAGATTTTTATTCATACATTTTATATTAATATTTTAATATTTTACATAAAACATTGATTTGTTGTGTTTTATGAAACAAAATTATAGATCCTATTCATGGTGAGACATTTCCAGTTTTGGGGAAAAAAAATCTGTAGAAGGTCATTTTATGCCTTTTTTTTTCCTTTTTAGCTATAATAAATAATTAGCAACCTATTCATTACAAAAATTCTTAATTATGCTTAGAGCAACCAGAGAATTTTCACAAATTTAAATTCCTATTTGTTACAGTATGTTGAAGTCATTAAGAAAAGCCTCTGGTTTTCCAGTTTGGTAACAAATGGCTTTTTTTTTTCTGATGCATAATTAATAGAAACTAATGATGACTATGTAGCTCTTCCAGAGTTTTTAAAGGCAAATCTATATTGGCCTACAGTTAACATGCAAATTCATCCAACAAGCAACACAAAATGTATTGTAGTAGTCATTCATTTTTATCAACATTCAAGAAGATCTAGTCAGCAGCACAACTCCCCTATGTCGGAAACACATTATAACAGGGTCACAACTGAAGTCAGAACACACCTGGTAAAATACCCCTTTCCTAATTCATCCTCTAAAGTCAGTTCTGACTTCCAGCACGATACAGGAACAATAGCAATTAATACTGGTACGAAGGTAAATACAGACAAGAGTTTGGTGTGCTAGCATACAGAGTTTTCGAAACAGTGACAAACAAAACCAAACATCTTGACCTGTTCTCTCTCCTTTCCCTTGGTGAGACTGGAATTCTCAGTCTTCCTTCAACATTCAGTTTGGGGAACTGGGTCCAATGATCCTAGCACTGAAAACTGTTTCCTTGGTGAGAAATGTGGCCACACTTGGGGAGGGGGAATATCACACCCACTGGAGAGAGGGCATGGGGAAGGGGAACACCCTGCTGTGCAAACACTGGTCTGCAATTAATAACCTTGAAGGAAAATTAGAATTTTCCAAAGATTAAGCTTTATCCCAAGGAGTGGCTTGGTGGCTTACTGTGGCTCCAATTTTGTTATTTTTGGTTGGATAAATGAAATGTGCACCTCCATCACCATCACTCTTAAGTCTTCCTCCATCACATAAGACACTTGTTAAGATAAGAAAGATATTCTACTAAAGCTGATGGTGATTGAGAATCATTCAGTATTCAAAGTTCCTAAAGAATCGTTGGTTCTCTGAAAGGGATAAAAAAGTAGGAAAGGCTTTGTTCAAACTCTTGCTAGTAAACAGGTATTACTTCAACTGATACTATGGCTACGTGACATCAAAGTACTATAAATTATCAAAACTATCGTACAGAAAAATTACAAATTCATTGCAAAATACATTACGCTGCTACCATTAAGAAAAAAGTGCTTTTTGTTTTCCTTTCTTTTTTTTTTTTTTTGCCAGAAAATTATTCTTTCAGTATAGAAAATCCTATGCATTACCCTGCATGTGGCTAGGATATGTCGTAACGGAGTTTGTACTGAGTCCTTCTGATTTGCTGGATGAAGGGCTGAAAAATATAATAATGACTATTAAAGCCGTGTTCCAAATGACCACGCCAGCTGTCAGTGGAGAGATGCCTGTTTTAAGACACAAGAAGATGCCCTGGTCTGTTGAACCCTGCCTGTCATCACATTGTCCCACCGATCAGCTGGTTCGAGTACACAGGCCTTTTTCATGTTCCTCATGTTCTCCTGAATTATTGTCATGTCCTCATCTAGCTCTTCCACCTTGATTCCACCAGTAGAATCCTCTACTCAGTGATGTCTGTATTGTCTCATAAGGGGAACGATGCAAGATGGCGGACCTGCCAGTTTCAAGAATGGATGTCCAAGGAGTTCCTGGGCTGTGGCTCTTTGGGAGGGTTCCCTCACCAGCATCAGGTCTAGGAATCCCCGGAGCACTGAAGAAACCTGTGAGAATACAAGAGCCCATCCTGAGGACTAACACAGAAACCTAACCCAGTTCCCCAAAGTGGTTTTCCAGCCACTTCCCAGTTAAGTCATCTTATCAAATAATAGCAAATTCTAGAAAGTCAGCTTGAGAAGAAAGTAGTTATGGAAGCAGTAAGTATATCTTACAAACATTCAAATTAAGTGTATGTCTTGTGTAAGGTGTGTGTGTGTGTACACACATATATACATATACCTATTTACTCTCCAGTCCCACCACAACACAGAACAATTCTACCACTCCAGGGGGCTACTTTGGGTCTCCTTCCTGTTAATACTCATCTTCCTCCAAAGGTTCACCACTGTCCTGACTTCTAGTAGCATAATTTTGCCTTTTTTGTCCTTTCTAGAGATGGAGTTATGTACTGTCAGCTCTTCTCTGTCTGGCTTCTTTTACTCAACGTTGTGTCTGTGGGATTCATCCCTGAGGTGTGCAGTAAAAGCTTTAACCTTCTCACTGCTGTATAATATTCACTGTTAAATTATACCACATATTGTTTATCCATTTGGAAAACAACCTTGGGTGGTGTTCAGTTTATGACCATTAGGATTAAGACTGCTCTAGTATGTGACTTGGAAGAACACCATGCCATTTCCATTGGGTGTAGGACTATTTTGATACCATGCTATTTTAACCACTTTTGATTATTTAAACTTAGTCCAATGCAGTAAAACTCTTAAGCTCCTGTTCAATTCAAGCAGTTTCCTGTTTTCCTAAAAGTTTACACAACTATAGGGGTGATTCTGAAGGGGTTCTTCCTTAAGCTTTAGGGGTAAGGGGAGAGGATAATTGTCCCCTAAAAGGCAGACTCAGTTCCTCCCAGTGCCATGAGGCAGAAGGGAGGGGAGGAGTGGTGTGCGTATGGTCATTTTTTATATGACCTTGTGGAAATGGCCACTCCCTTTTAGCAAGCCCTTCCCTCCACCCCTAACCAGTAAGCAGTTCCCAGACTGCTGTTTCTTTGACTCAGCATCATTATTTTCTGAGCTTGAACCTACTTGGCAATCCTTGGAAAACAGAAAGACCCTACTTGGTTCCTTAACCATGCTCTTCATTGCCCTGTGTGATCTGGCCCCTGCTCCCCTCCCTGACATGTCTTACCCTTTACCCTGGCTCACTTTGCTCAGCCACAGAAGATTTCCATCTTGGCCTAGGGCCTTTGCACCTGTTGTTCCCTCTGCCTCAGACATTTTTCTCCCGGATCTTTGCATATCTTGCTCCTTCCTTCTATTCATATTCCAGTTCAGATGATCTGTCCCCAGAAAGGGCTTCTTTTACCCTTCAACCTAAACAAGTTCCCAATCCCCTCTCCTGCATACTTCATTGCATTACAGTGTTTGCTTTGCTTCGTAGCATATATCGGTCTCTGAAATTATTTTGTTCATCTATTTGTGGTTTACCATATGCCTCCCCAACTAGAACATAAGCTCTATAAGAGTCAGAAATCTGAGGTCTGGTGCTGCAATATTCCCAGTAATTAGAACAGTCCCCAGTATGTCACAGGTGCTCAGGAAGGGAGTTCTCGTGGAGTACCTGATTTACTCTTCTGGCCAACCCTACAACAGATGAGCCAGTTGTAACCCATTTTACAGACAAACTTCAGAGATGGAGAAGCTGACTCCCTTGACCATTGAGTGAACAGGAAGAGCAGAGATCTGAATCCAAGTGATTCGAATTCCAAAATCCAGATCCATCAACCAGGATCTACTTCTAGGTATGAAATGCCAGTCTTTGAAGCTACAGAGAGACTAAAAATGTCTAAGAATGATCTTTGAGCTTCAGCAACAGATGGTGCTTCTTACCTTGTGTAGGTCCTTCACTCTTGGAGGTAAACTGTCCCGAATCCTCCGCATGGCCTGGAGGGGAGGCTCATTGAAGTAGGGTGGTTCGCCATCGATCATTTCTATCACCATGATCCCGAGGGACCAGATATCTACCTGTTAGGCACAATCCAATGGTTGTCTCAGGCAAGGAGAACATTCTGAAATGTTGGATGTTTCCAGGGGACCCAACAGATTCATACCCATTTATAAATGAAGGTGGTATTTGTAAACTTCCAAAACTTATAGCCCAGATTTACAGACTGAAGTGCCCAGTTACCCAGTTTTTGCTAATGGTCTTCATTTGCTTTATTTTTATTGTTATTTTTATTTTATTTCAATTCAGTTTAACTAACATACAGTGTATTCATTTGCTTTTTAAAGACAACTTTAGTGAAGATTCTGCCATTTAGGTACATATGAATATCTTAACATGCTCGAGTTCAGAGCTTTTTTTTTTTTTTTTTTTTTTTAAACTGCTAAATTAGGTAGTTACCTATCTGGGCAGATAAGAAAAACACTCAAATTTTATGTTATGAACACAGAGAAGACAATTGCATTTAAATCATAAAAAAAATGCATCTGACATATTCAGAACAAACTGCAAAAAGCTACATTGCCCAACAACACGATATATGCTGATCCTTTTATTAATTTAATTTTTAAAAATAGCTCTTCCTTCCCTATGTCAGGGTTCTTTCCTTTACATTTTATCATTTTGAAGTAGTGTGCACAAAAACCCTGCTTTACAAAACCATTTTCAGGTAACAGGGAAAAGAAAAGGAAGAGCCGACAAGCAATTCTTTCTGAGTGCAGAATGGGAAGTCAGGACAATGAGAAGCCATAGCTGGGCTATTGGTTCCCAGTTACAGCCACTTCCCAGTCCCAGGCTCATTACACCTCTTATCAGTGAGCTGCATTCCTGTTATAACCCTTGCTGTGATCTTCACTGAGAATTTATGCTCTCGGGACCACATTGAGACAAGTCGAGTACTCATTCAAGGGCAAGCAAACAAGGGAAAGAGAGCGGAGCCTGCCTTCATTTATGCTGATATCCTTAGTTCACTGGTCCATGCCACCTCTTCATGTTCCCCTCTCTTAGAATCGCCTTCTGCACCAGAATGTGTGGAAACGCTGTGTGCCCAGCTGGAACGAGCTCCTTACTGCCGTGTGTGTGGAGACTTGCATGCCTCAGGGCTTTGCTCACAGTGCTCCCTCTCTAGAACACTTTTCCTCCACTCCTTCTGGCCCCTCATTTTCACATACCCAAACCTTATCCCTTAACAGATTATAAGCAATTGCTTCTTTTCCAAGGGAAGCAGAAATTGTGCCCTATTTTGAAATGCGTTATAATATTTGTATATAATTTTTTTCTAGGGGAAAAACATTATTGCTCAGCCCCAAATATTACCTCTATTCTGCAGAGCTGTCTCTGACCCTTTATCCTTTGCGTCGTGACACCTGCTCATGTGTGCATTTCTGGCCACATTTCAAGTTGTGTTGCCCTGTTTAGGGTATGCCTGCCACTGAGGGTGGGGTCAGAGTTTGCCTGATTCCCCCTACCCTGGTGTCTGCTTAGGACCTTGATAAATGCCTCTGGATCAACGTTGTGCCAATTTCCTCAATGGTGGCCAGTCCCCTTCCTGCCACAACCTACTCTATGACAAGTCTAGTGAATGGGGGTCAAATATGGAGTCAAACATCATCGCCCTGATCTGTGGTCATTAACTCTCTCAGAACCACTGCATCCTTGAGTCTGTCCAGCCACCCTCAATGACTGCTTCCCCCTTACCTCTGTCCCATAAGGTAGCCTAGAAATCACCTCGGGTGCCATCCAGTAGGGAGTGCCAACCAGTGATTTCCTCTTGGGCACCTCTTTAGAAACTTGAGCACAAAAACCAAAGTCCGATAACTTTATCTAAAAAGGAAAGGAATGCAACGAGGTTAACAATCTAAAAATACCAGCTTCCAGATGGAGAAATACGGCTTCATATTTAAAACAAAACAGTCTCATGAACAGGCCTTGGAAAAATTGGTGGTTGTCAGACCATTTTATTGGAAAGGCAAGATCCATTTTTTAAAAAAGATTTTATTTATTTATTTGACAGAGAGAGAGAGATCACAGTAGGCAGAGAGGTAACAGAGAGAGAAGGGGAAGCAGGCTCCCCACTGAGCAGAGAGCCCGATGCAGGGCTCGATTCCAGGACCCTGAGATCATATCCTGAGCTGAAGGTAGAGGCTTTAACCCACTGAGCCACCCAGGCACCCCAGGCATGATCCATTTTAATGGAGAGATCTCCCATCGTCCACCAGGGTTCACTTGCAAATGGAAAACAAACAAACAAACAAACAAACAAGTACAATTTACACTCCAAATGAAAATTTGTTAAAATTCAAACCCACAATTATAATTTAATGTACAGATGATGGTTTAGTGTAAGTAAATTGCTAGGGTTTTGTTTGTTTGCTTTGTTTTTTTAAGTAGGCTCCATGCCTAGCATGGAACCCAACACATGGCTTGAGCTCACGACCCTGAGATCTGAGATCTGAGCTGAGATCAAGAGATGGATGCTTAATGATTGAGGCCCCCAGACACCCCAGTAAATTGCTATTCTTAAGGTGAGTTTTGTACATACTGCTGCTGTTTAGGTGGTTTTGCTTTGAACACATTCAGATTTCCAAGTACCATGAGAGGATTAAAATGATCAACCCCATTTCTGTATTTGAATTAAAGCAAGACCCTATTATGTGGAACGCTGAGATATCATTTTGAAGTATTGGCTCTTCTTTTTGTTTTCCTCCTTTGCTCACAACAAACTGAATTTGCCAATGTAAACGTCAGTGTGGGTGTTAGCACTTGGTCACTAGGGGTTTAAGTGGCCATCCTAATGACCCCATGTATATATATGTTATTTATTCTAGATGTCATCAGAGAGAAAAAAAAAAAACTGAAAATCCTTGCACAGAATTTTTACAATTATCCTTAAGAACCATTGGGCTCCCTGCAGGTTTATATACTCTGGAAAACCAAGATTCAGTTTATTTCTGGGGGCTGTGACTCCTGTTGATGATGGCTTGTCTGAACTTCAGATGGCCTCACTGAAGAGGACTGGGGCTTCGGGTTCCTGGTGATGATAGAAAATATGCAATGAAAATGATGGTTCAGAGTGGGTGTTTGAAGGTTAATTTCCATAGATTAAATGTATGGTCTCTATGGCACAAGTTCTCTCTTAATTCTCTTCAGAACTCCCTGAACTTTTTCAACATTTTTCTCTGGCTCTTTCTCTGCTGCCTGTACCTTAAAGACTGGGCTTCTGAGGGTTTGTGTCTTAACCCTCATCTCTTGTCTTTATATGCTCTTGCTGGATAGTCTTTCTCCTCCCATGGTTAATGCAGACCTCTCTTCTCCCTTCTCGGCCTGTATTTCCATTGAGTCTGTGTTTCCACATAGAGTTAATTTTTATGAAAGGTATAAAGTCTGTGTCTGGATTAATTTTTTGGATGTGGATTTCCACGTGTTCCAGCACTATTTGTTAAAAAGATCATCTTTGCTCCATTGTATTGTCTTTGCTCCCTTGTCAGAAATCAGTTGACTCTATTTATGTGGGTCTATTTCTGGGTTATTTGGTGCCATTGGTCCATCTGTCTTTCCTTTTGCCAATACTACACTGTGTTAATGACTGTAGCTTTCTCCCATCCAAGTACTAACCAGGCCTGACCCTGCTTAGCTTCTGAGATCAGACGAGATTGGGCACATTCAGGGTGGTATGGCCGTAGACTGACTGTAGCTTTCTAATAAGTCCTAAAGTCAGGCAGTGGTAGTCTTGGATGACTTTGTTCTTCTTTACTATGTTTTGGCTATTGTGTTGGTCTTTTGCCTCTCCCCATACACTTTAGAATCAGTTTGTCAATTTCTACAAAATTATTTGCTTGGATGTTGACTGGGATTGCACTGAATCTATAGATTGAGTTTGGAAGAAATGACATTTTGGGAATATTGAGTCTTCTTATCCACAAACATTGAGTATCTCTCCATTTATTTAGTCCTTTGATTTCATTCACACTTACGTAGTTTCCCTCAAATAAATCTAGTATATGATTTGTTAGATTTATGCCTAAATATTTTAGGGTGTTTGTATAAGTGGCATTGTGTTTATAATTTCAAATTCATTTTCATTGCTAGCATGTAGCAAAATGATGAACTTTGCTCTAAAACCATATATCCTTCAACCTTGCTATAATTGTCATTAGTTTTAGTTTTTCTTGTCAATTCTTTTGAATTTTCTACATGGGTGATCATATCATCTGTAAACAAAGACAGCTTTATTTCTTCCTTCCCAATATGTTTACCTTTTATTTTTCCTTTTCTTGAATTACTGCATATTTTAGTACTTGGGGGAACATCTCTGTCTACTTCCTAGTCCTAGAGGGAAAGTATATTCAACTCTTAATTCAAGAATATGAAATTCATATTTCAAGGCCCTTGTCACTTCTCACTTACTCCAGAATTTTTCTCAGGAACCCATATTGATCTCTCCTCTTCAAATGTGAGAGAATTTAACGTTCATTCAATCTTGAACTATTTTCTTTTTTTTTTAAGATTTTATTTATTTATTTGACAGAGACAGATCATAAGTAGGCAGAGAGGCAGGCAGAGAGAGAGAGAAAGAGGGAAGCAGGCTCTCAGGACTCGATCCCAGGACCCTGAGATCATGACTTGAGCCGAAGGCAGCGGCTTAACCCACTGAGCCACCCAGGTGCCCCAATCTTGAACTATTTTCTGATGCTGATTTTGTCCCTCTGGCTAGAAATGAAAGTCCTCAGAGGCAGAAGCTCTCCCTCCTAATTGTGAAGCCTCACTGTGTTCCTTAAAATCTGGGAAAATAGTAGATACCCAAAAAACACATATTACTAGATTGATTTTATTTTATAATGACACATACATATATGATAGCAAATCGTGGGTAGAAGACACACTGGTACTCTTTCTGAAACCATTATTGACTTGCTGAAGACACCTGCTTCTAGACTCAAAGTTGGAACACAGATGAAATGGGGGTAATGTTTTGGAAATTGTATCTTTTTCTATTTCTTGTTCATGATCTCCTCTCTAATCAGGCCAAGGTTAGTGGTGGTGTGGGTTGGGGTGGGAAGAGATTGGATTGTTCTGGATGGACTGCTAGAGAAAACTGGCTTAATGGAGAGATACTTTACTCAATTGCTTTGGCATATCAAGAATCAAACCCTAATGTGTCAGATCATAGATTTCCTATGTGGTACAAAGAAGAGAGCCCTGTGGCCTTGCTAGCTGGTCCATAATCCTTGTTGCTTTCCTGTCAGAGGAGTCTACAATTCAGAAGTGAAAAGCCTATAGTCCAACCCTTTCAGCCTATGATTGTTTGCAGGAGAAGACAAAGAGAAGTTATTTGATTTAGGTCCCAACTCTTTATTATATTCACTTCCAGCACCCCAAGCGGATGGCAGTGACCTTCAGAAATACCTGAGTAGCATACAACCCCAAACAAACAAGGGAGAGGAACAGCCACATGCATCTGTGTTCAGAGGTAATATTAAAAATATTTAATAACCGGAATCATCTAGATCAATTGGAGTCTAGAAATGAAGTTGAGCTGTGTCCTGGAATTATCCTATGGGCTTTACGATCTTTAATGAGGTAAGGGCATCCCAGTAAAGAGCTGTTGTAATGGGGGATACTCCAATGACTTGAAACAGTGGGTATTAATCAACAAGCATGAATATATTGCAATATTTTAATAATGGGTATAGACATACTAATGAATGCTGGCTGAATATTAGCTGTAGCTATGCCCAATGTGGCCTCTGGGAGAGATGGCACAACAGAGTGGGTGGCAGTGAACTTGAGGCAGTGCTATTGGCTTCCATGGTCTCTGTCTGTTGTGTAGGGTTCCAGAAGATCCTCCAGATTTCAATGAAGGAATGGAAAAATGCCTGGCACAGGCCTGTGGTTGACATGAGGAGCCTCAGGATGGCTTTCAAGACTTGAAACAAGAGGCTGGAGTTGTGACATGCAGCAGAGGCACTCTTCTGAAAAGCCCAGAGCTGTGGGACCAGTGGTCACCAGTCCTGGTAGCAGAAGAGGCCAGTTATGCCAAGGCAGGGACCAAAGAAGAACAAGAAGATGGGTCTTACATCTGTCACCTTGAGTTCTCAGAAGCCACATTTGTCCCTTATTCTCCCAGACTCCTTGAGAAAGAGAGGGGTGGGAAATGAGAAGAGGAAGTAGATGGTGGCCAAATCTGAAAGTTTGAGATTCTAAAGCTATCAATTTAGGCTTACCATAACGTGGCTGAACTTTCATAGACAATGTTTATTTAAGTAGACTGAATTTAATAGATTAAATTAAGAGTTGCCTTTGTTTGTTTTAGTCAGTAGAAATTTGTGAAGAAGTCTAGATCAGTTTTAAGAAACAGATAAACTATAATTGTGTGTGCATGAGTGTGGTTATTTCCAAAGCTTTAATGCGAGTAAATTCATAACCGTACTATGCAGACAGTGGGGGAGGAACAAATTCGCTAAAACATTTTTTTTTTTTGCCTGTAAATTTAAAAAAACCTGAACTAAGCAGGTGAATGTATCAGCATTTTGACGTTGGCAGTTTTTAATTTCCATACCTCTGGTGTGGCTTTCTTTTTCCAGACAGAAAAAAAAGACCCCAAATCTGCCAGACTAATAATTATCTCCCTGACAGTATGTAAGCTGAGAAACTGAAACTCAACACAGGAAGCTAGGTCTGTTCCTCCGCTGGAGATGTGAAAGTACTTTTATGTGAATTTTTTATTCATCCAAGGACATAAAAGAGACAATTCTCTAGAAGAACATAATTGCACACAATACTCATCCAAACCAATCTGCAAGTAGATAATGAGAACTCAAATAATGAGTACAATAAAGCACCATAGGCAGATCTTCAAATCAAATCACACAGACTCTAAGCTGAGCCTTATTTCACGTAGAATGGTACAACACGGTGGATTAGGAAATGCTTTGTCTCACTAATGCAGCTAGGCTAAGAGAATTGCAGCTAGCACACCGCTAGCGCCTTAAAAGGAGGTGATGCAGCTTCTTCCCCAGGAGCCAGAGGAGGAACTAGAGCTTAGGGCTTAAAGCTGATCTTTAAAGCTGAAATCCTAGTCATCTCAGCCAGTCCTGGCTAGGAATCAGGGGCTGCACAAAACCATGGCTGGAGGAGGAGAAGGTGGGGAGAGTCTATCCACAAAAGAACTACAGGTTTTAGAAAGAGGGTAAAACCCTCATTTTGTAAACTGCCTTCACTCTGAAGAATTCACGCATCTGCTCCAGGTTTTTGCTAAGGCAAAAAGATGGATTCATTTGTGCCTGGTTTCTGGGTGCTTCTTATAAGGCAATGATATTCAAAGTGGGTAGAACTGGCATTCCCTGGGGACTTGAGAGGGATGCAGGCTTTTGGGCATCACCCAGGCTGGCTGGAATCAGAATCTCTGGGGAGTGGACTCAGGAATTTGTTTTTAAGCCGAAGACTCCATTGGTTTTCATGCTCGTTATAGTTCTTAAATTTGTTTTAAGTAGAGCAATGATCCGGGACAAAGGAGTGGAGAGAGGTACTAGAAGGGGCCAGACTGATGAAGGGGTCTCCAGTTTTGGACCCACTAATTCAACTGCTAAACTGAGGAGGAGAGGGAGGGCATCAGAGCACCTACGCTGGATCAATACGGAGGCCTCAGCCAGTTCTCTGCCGTTTGACAGAGTGGGAAAGGATGGGAACTTGCCCAAGACTGTACAACAATAGGAAGATGATAGAGAGGAGGACTCAGACCCAGTCTCTTGACCTCTCAGTCTGTGCTTCTTGCAGGGAAAGGAAGAGGCCTAGAGTCTGGGAATATCTCAGATGCTGTGGTAAAGGAATCAATTTACACATGCTTGTAATATGCTCACATCTCTCTTCATTTATGAACAGCTTCTGGGAGATAACCTTCAGGTCTTCTTCTAACTGTAGAACTCTATGTATTCGAGACACAAAAACACTCAAATGCCTAATGGTGCCAAAAGACAAATTTAACAGGCCAGGTGGAGACTATGAAAAACTAGGGGTACATGTCTTTGGTGAAGAGACACTGTCCTGGCTGTCAGGGCCCAGGAAAGGGGGTGTGGAACAGTCTCAAGGCCCTAGTTGCCTTCTATGGCCCCACAGCTATCCTTTACCTTGGTTTGTAATCCTGTGAAAGAAGAGGGCGCACACACATTACACTGCGCCTGCGCAGTACGTTGGTTTAGTCCCCTCTCCCTCTGAGCATATCGCAAGACAAGGAATCAGCGCAAGTCATTTATTGGGGAGATACATGAAACAGTGGTAATGAAGTGGGCAGGGAAGGCAGCCAGGCCCCAGCAATGTGGGAACCAGAGCTTACTTCTGACGATGAAGTCCGGGAGGCTGGGTAGAACATGTCTATCCAAGGGCAAGGCAGCTGGGGTGTTTATACCCCAGCTTCCATCAGGTGATCCTGGGCTGCCCCAAGGGAGGGTGAACGTTAATTCCCTGGAATTTCTAGCCTGTTCTGGACTGGGAGACCAGACCACAGAGGCTGGAGATAGTCTCCAGGAAAAGAGATGCCAGGGGTGGCCCTGGGAGGGGGAGCGAGTGAGCACTGGAGGAGGAAGTCTGGTGAAGATGCGGCAGCAGCAGCATTGGCTTAAACGCCAGTCACCCTAAACACACCACCGCCAGGACTGCCATGTGTGAAGGCAGGCACAGCGTTGTCAGATACTTTGATTTTTTTTTTTTTTTTTTAAGGAAGATGGGAACCTGAAATTTTCTGTGACATCTCCTGATTCTTAAATTGTGGCAATAAATTTTTAGTTAAAAAAGGTGGGGGGGGGGACTATAAAAATCACTGTGCATGTCCCTTTTCAAAATAGGAACTGGGCTTAATAGGTCAGGGGTTTGAATTCCATTCTAGCTGGTGAATTTGATAAAAGTTAAATCACTCCCTGTCAAGTGGCTCCTAAGTATCATATCTCAAATGTAAGCCTCAGGCTAAAAAACAATTGTAAATGAATTTATTCCACCCTTAAGTTCCAGGGTGGGGGGATCAACCTTTTTGGGCTTCTGTGTTGGAACCGTTTTACTTCTGATGGTTTTACACAAATTATTTCATGTAATTCTTGCAACCACCTGTGATATGCTATTTATTTTCCCTTTCAAACTCCAAATACCATATCCCCCCGCTTAACACAAATTAGTGACTCATTAGCTATCATTTATATCATAGACAAACAGTCAACAATTTACTCTGATCACAATTTCTCTTCTAGTCTTTTTTAGAGGCCACAAAGGATGTATCCCCCCCCTTTTTTTTCTTTTTAAAGTAGGGTCCACCCCCAGCATGGAGCCCAGTGTTGGGCTCAAACTAACTCATGACCCTGAGATCGAGAGTCAGATGCTTAACCCCCTAAGCTACTCAGGCACACCAGAAATTTATCCTTTGAAAAAAACTTAAGCAATTCACTGTCTCTTTTAGTTTTTTTTAATTTTAAAATAACTGTAGATTCATAGGAAGTTGCAAAGCAATGAGTAACCAGTCCTTCCTAATGTTGGCATCTTGTAAAACTATAGTACAATATCAACACCAAGAAACTGATGTTGGTACATCCCATAGACATTGTTCAGGTTTAATCATTTGTACATGAACTCATTTATATATGTAGTGTTTAAGTGTGTGTATATACTTTGCAATTGCAATTGTAGCCTTGAGTAACCAACAACAGAGTAAAGGTACCTAATTGCCCCTTGGGGCATATGGGTGTCTCAGTTGGTTAAGCATCCAACTCTCGATTTCAGCTCAGGTCATGATCTCAGGGTTGTGAGACTGAGCTGTGTATCTGGCTTTGCACTCAGTGGGGAGTCCACTTGAGATTCTTCCTCTCTTCTTCTGTCTCTCCCCTTGCTTTCACATGCTCTCTAAAATAAATAAATTAATTTTAAAAATGGCACCCAATTGTCCCATCACCATAAGACTCCTCGGGCAACCCCTTTACAGTCACCCTGCAGTCTTTCACCCCTGCAACCACTAATCTTCCCTGCCTTTCTATAATTATGTTATTTCACAAATGTTACATAAATGGAAGTATGTGTCATGTATCTTTTTGAGATTGGCTTTTTCCCACTCAGCACAATTCCTTCATCTAAGTGCTTACGTGTATTACTGATTTGTTCTTCTTCTTCTTCTTCTTTTTTTTTTTTTGCCTGGTGTTCCATGGTATAAACACATCACAGTTTGTGTAACCACTAACCCTTGGAAGAACACTCAGGTAGTTTCTAGGTCCAAGCTATGATAAATGAAACTGCTACAAACATATATGTGCAAGTTTATGTGTGAAAATAAGTTTCCATGTTTCTGGAATATATGCCTAAGAAGGCAATTACTGGTCACATGCAATTTTTAGTTCTGAAAGGACTCATGTTTTGGAGCTGAACTGTTCCACACTCCCACCAGCAGTGTGTGGATAAGTGGTATTATTGCTACTTTTCACTTTAGCCATTCGGATAGATGTGAAGTGATATCTGCTAGTTTTAATTTGTATTTCTCTAACGGTTAACGAGGCTGCACATCTCCCAACAACAAGAAAACTCATTGTAGCTTGTGTGACATAACATTTTCCAGAAAAAGCCAGCAATATTATGCCCCAGCCCATGAGCTCCTTTGACGACAGGAGTCAATCCTCTTCCTGCCAAGGAGGGTTTTACATTCCTTCCTCCTGAACTGGAAGAACTGAAAGTACAGTGGATGTGGCGTTATGGGACTTCAAGATTATGTCATAAACCTTGTTTTCTTAGGACCCTTGCTCTTGGAATCCAGCGTCCATGCTGAGAGGAAGGCCATAAGGAGAGGTCACATCATGGGTGTTCTGGTTGATAGCTCAGCTGAGTGCCCAGCCCCCAGCCAGCACGTGTAAGTGAGGAAGACTTCCAGATGCATCATCTAACTACAAGTCAGAGTGGTCCTGGCTAGCTGAGCCCAGCCAATCTTCAGAGCCATGTAAAAATCCTAAATGACTTTTGATTTAAGACCCCAAGTGTTGGAGTGATTTGTTACAATAATAAAAAAATGAGGGTGCTTTCTCCAATATAAAACTTCAGACCCTAATAAATTGGTACAAAATAAATTAGTACAAATCTTGAAGTGGTCACACTATGTCTTCACTCCCATTCTCAAAAAAAAAAAAAAAAGTTTCCTTTCTCTATAGAAACTGAAGAAGCCCAATGGAATCAACATGGTATGTTGTTCTGAAATGTGAAAGAGCATACTCTGGGCCACATACCTGAGACCCATAGGATCTACTCAACACGCTGATCGCTCCCTCTTCTGGAAGATTCTCAACCCTGACAGCCATAGGACCCACTCAGTCTCTGCCGTAGCATCACCACCTCAGAGGGGCCTTCTCTGATCCCATCCTGTATCACTTTCTACCATATTCTTACTCTGCTTAAATTAATTATGGAAAACTTAGTGCTTATCACCACCTGTCTAGAGTGATTTTGTATATTTATCCCACCTCCATGCCCCAAATATGCTTAATGAAAGTAGTGGTTTTGCTGTGTTTATCCTTAGGACCTACAACTGTCCCTGGAAAGCAGTAGACATTCAGGGAATATTTATGGAAGGAGTGAGTGAACAAACCAGTAAGGCTAAAAGCACTCACCATGTGCCAGTCCTTGGGAGCTCTTTGCTGGGTACATGGAAATTCAGGAAGTGTGTGGAGCATAGGTTCTGCCCTCGAGAATGACACTGAATGATTTTAATAACCTGTGTACTGTGGGAAGGGGAGATCTTTGAGCTGATTAAACAATGAATTATCTTAGTCTCATGTCTGATATTGCCATCTGACATGTGCTTGTAGCAAGAAAACTTTTGTCATCAATCTCTAGGAAGGGGACAAGCCTGCCTTGAAACCACTCTGCTTTTTTCTTTTTCTTTTTTTTTTTTTTCCTGTAAGCATCAGTCCCCAGGACCCATTTGTGGACCGTTCAGTGCTTTGTGAATTATGTTCTATAGTCATGGAACCTTGCTTAAGTACTCTCTTGACTCAGGGCAGGGGAAGGTCCCAGACCTTTTCTCACAGCTCTCCCACTCTTTAGGAAATTGTGCAACATGGCCACATATCCTTCTCCTCCCTGTACCTACATCCCTTTGCAATGTGACTCTGCATCTTCTCTCATCAAGAGGTGGAATCCATTTTCCCATCCCTTGCATCTAGGCTTGGCTGTGTGACTCACTTTGGCCAAAAGGGACATTAGCAAACAAGATATAAGGATAGGGTTCAAAAGCGTGCCATGGAGCTTGCCTCTCTTGCTGATCTGAGTAATCTTGCCATAGGCACCATGGAAATAAGCCTGGGAGAATCTGCTGGGAGATGGGGGACCCATGACAAAGCTCTGGGCAAATGAATGAGACCATCAACAGCAGGCTGACCACAAATGCAAAAGTGAGCTTGGCTGATGGCCATGGAGTAGAGACAAGCTGTTCCAGTAGAGGTCAGCCCAAATGCTGGCTCACAGAACTGTGAGCAAATATGTGATTGTCCTTTTAAGCCATTGAGTGTAGAGTGGTTTGTTACGTAGCAAGAACTGACTAATGCACCCTCCCATACCCTCTTTCTAAAAAAAAAAAAAAAAAAAATCAGCCTGAGTAATGCAAAAAGCAGGACTTAAACTACCCATTAAAAATAATCCCAAGTTTGCAAGTACATGTACAGGGAAATATGGGGAGAATGGGAAATGCATTAAGGGTGATCTTTATTTTGTCCTTTATACTTTTCTGAATTTCCTGAATTTTCCACAGTAGAATTGACAATCTCTTTAAAACAGAAAAAAGGCTGAAGTGTTGGGAAGAATTTCTTTTAGCTGCCCTCTGATTGTCCCTGGGCATTCTGCTGTGATGTGAACATTTCCCAGATGGCTGAGATTGCTGGGCTGTAAAAGACAGGTGTACTAATGGGACAACTGGCTCCCTGCATGCCAGTGCCATTACCTGTGGTGGGAGTTTCTAGGAGATTAAAAGGGCCTAGATGATAAAAATCTATGCTTCAAAACTCTACCGTCTAACTAAGACTGCTTTGAAATGCCAACTCATTCTTTCCTTGGCTACTGTAGTCTATATTCTTTGTAACCTGGTGTGGCTGATGAGTTTCTGCAGACTCCCTTGAGCTGGCTGTGGGAATGGGAAATGCAGCAGTCTGGGCCTCGGGATAAGTTGGGGTGATGGATATCTTTCATTTGCCTTTCCATATCTATTCTCCTCCCCTCTGAGCCCTGGGACGCCAACCTGTGTTGACCGCACTGATGGTTTCTGATTGGGTTCGACTAATGGGAAGTACGAATAGGAGACTGGAAGGAAAGAACGGAGGGAGGTTCAGATATTGATCCTCCCAGCTCCCATCATGCAGCTCCACTGTGGCCTGTCTTCCACTGAAGATCAGAGTTCCTGCCAGGCATCCCTCTTCATATAATAATCTCTGTTTTCAGATTCCAGTAGCCAGTTCCTGGCCTCCCCTCCTCAGGCATGAGGCAGTAAGAGTGGCACACTATTCTAGAAGGCCACGTGAATCGTCATGTACTCCTCCTTCTGACTTGTCTACGTGTGCCCACACCTTTATTAAACTCTCCTCAAGCTGTCCACTGGAGTTTGCCTTCTCTTTCCTGCAGGAACTCTGAGAAATACCACAGACATGCACAACTCCACAGACAGGGTGGACAAAACCCCAGAAAAGTCATCTCTTTTCCTCCAACAAAAATAAGAACATAGAAGAAAACGGAAAGAAATTTCCATAGTTCCTATCCCTTCCTACACTCATTGTTAAAGTGGGAAGTCATCCATCAAATTCAGATCACAGATAATCCTGACTAATAGGATGACACAGAGGATGGTAATTTCCTTTTTGGTAAGCTTTCTGGGAAGGGCAGTGGGTGACTGTGACCAGGGAGACTTAGAATTATGAGAAAGGGTTCTTAGGAGGATAATGCCCATGACAGACAAAGTGGCAAACTAAACTATGGAGAGGCCAAATAGGAAATCTTACCCGGCCATCACTTGTCAGGAGGATGGAGTCACTCTTTATGTCCCTGTGAATTACTCCTTGATTGTGAAGGTAGGAGAGAGCTCTTAGAACCGATAGACAGACGGTAGCTATCTGTTCTTCATTCATTCTGGAAAGGAAATAACATTTAAGGAGCAAAGAGAGGTTTGAGAACATCTTTGAAATGATCAAGAGAGGCAGCTCCGTTGGGGTCTAGTGAACCAGTCTATGCTCTCCAGCCCATGTCTGGAAAATCTACAGGCAAGCACAAAGAAGTCTTGGGATCTGACTCCTAGAACCTAAGATTTGGAGGATGACAGAGGCCAAATATAAGCCAAAGGAAATGGTTTGTTTGCTGGCTTTTGGGTCATTAATACAAATGTACTTCCTTAGACTCTCATGGGTAATTTCTTAGGTATTGATAAACCTCCAGGGTTCTATAGAGAGACTGCACTGCATAGAGCCAAGGTTCCAAGTATGCCTGATAGGTGACCTTGAGCAAGGCTTTTTAACTTCCTCAGGTCTATTTTTTCCTCATCTTGGAAATGAGGACACCTACAGTTAAAAGTCGGACTTGGACAACATGGTCTTTGGATCTCTAAGATCCCCTGCCTCCAGGAGCTGAAGATTCCTGTTGCCCTAGGTCCATTAAGAAGGAAACTGGACTTAGTTACTAATAACTAAGCGTGACTGGATGATTCTTGAAGAAATTGACCTTAGGAATGAGAAAGGCAAGCGCAGTGTTGGATATGTGCTTCCACATTTCATGGCTGCACCCTTCTAAAGAAGGGTTCTGGCTTCAGAAGAGACTGAGGTCAAGTGACCTGCCCAAGTTAATCCAGCTAAGAAAGTGACCAGATTATGAATGCAACCCCACCTCTTCTTGAGTTCAGACCCATGCTTTTCCAATGTCCCCACTGTATCACACTGCCATTGTAACTCATATGAATGGATTTTCAGCCATGAAGAACCTATGTGGGAAGAATTACTTGGACATCAGTACCATCAAAACAACCCCCAGAGGCCTAACTCATCTGGGTATAAAACTTCCCTCTCACGGAAACAGTGTGAGGCTCAAGCCAGATAGCAAATGTGAAAGAGCTCCTTAAATAGTCATGCCAACAGAGGAGACTGTCAGGAGAGACAGAGGGTGTAACTGACGAGAGTCCAAATTCAAGGACAGCCTTGGAAAATCACCCCGGGGAACTCATAATTCAGCAGGACAAGGAAATGGATGGCCCTGAATATGTGTCAGTCTTCTTGATGCCAGCAAACCATGTCTGAGTAAAATTAAGAGTCCAAAGTAAAATCCAAGGAGGTGGCCAATTAGGAGAAGGTCAAAGGTGTAAAGAGAATGGGTAACCTTTCTCTTTGAAGACGCTTCTTCCAGCAATGTCTCATTCTCCTACTAAGGCAGGCAAGAAGAAAATGTTCTTGTCTGAGAGACTTCTGTGCTCTTGGTTTTGTGTGAATGGGTTGGTCATTGTGCTGGATTGTGAAAACAATGGCTAACAACTCCCACATCTGCCCACCACAGAGCCCTCGGAGACTTAGAGCATCATCAGCAGGGATAAGCTCAAATATACCTTAAAAATAATTCAGGAGCAGGAATCACCTTTTTTAATAAAATTCATTTTTCTAGGATTTCATGGGATTCCAGTTATTTGAAGCAGGCATTAAAATAGTTTACAGGTCAGCAACAACAAAAGTTAATGGAATCTGAGCCCCTATCAGTGACTGGAAAAATCACCTTTAATTGGCATATGTGACAAATAGTACTGATTCTGAATTCAGTGGCTTTGAAATGTATAAGACCCACTGTAGAAAGACGGTGCTTTCCTACTTCTGCAGAGAGGAAGCCTGAATTGGGATTAAAGATGCCTCAGTTCTGGAATCAAATCCAAACTCAAATCCTGGCTCTGTTTCTTAGAGGTTACAGGAGTTAATGTTTGAAGTGTTTGGCACTTGCCTTTGCCTTCTAGGACCCTCTGTTCCTGGAAACCAGTAGGATGTAATTTAACAAGATGCTAGGTAGGGCTAAAACATTGGTATCCATAGGAAATGCCCGAGTACCTGGTTACCTTGTGTATGGTCAGTCCGGGTAGAGCCTGAGATTCTGCATTGCTAACAAGCTTCTAGGTGATGCTGATACTGCTATTCTCCAGACCACACTTTGAGTAGCAAGGGGTTATTTTATTAATCACTCAATCATTCAGTAAAGCCTTTATTGAATATCTACTATAGGAAAATCTCTCCAAACAACTCAAGAATTAAATTCTAAACTTAAGATTCAAAGGATTTCAAGTTCTAAATATTCAAGAGTTCCTTGACATACAACTTCTCTCCACTCCCTGGAGCTCTCTGCCTTCATCCACAAAACTGGATGGAGAGGATTAGAGAACACAATGGATTCCAGAAAGGCTAGCTCTTAAGTGGATCCCACTGACACACAATAAAAACTGAAAAAAACTGTGACAAAAGGGAGAGCTCTAAAGAGACATGTGTAGTTATCTGAAGTTTTTTGGGGCAGGAAAAAAAAATCCTCTCCTCTGGATATATTTTTATTAATTGTTTTAGATGCAAGTCACATTTGTCTTAAGCTTAGGTTTCTTCAGTATATTTGTTCCTTTAAGTTAAGATGATCTTATATACTTTGGGGAGGGTTGGGTCCTATGGGTTTATTAACAGGGATCTGCCATCTGAAATGGTGGTGATAAACCTTCAGTGTCTTCCCTTATGTTCTTTTGTTTTTAGGTGGTCTACTGAGACTGAGAGCTGTAGAAGGTCATGATTGAAACACCGCCTGATTTTAGGGAGAAACAGCATATTCTGTCTCTCACAGTGTCCCTCAATACCTTCTTACTACCTTGCTTCTCCCCTATTTTTCACCTAGATTCACTTACAGTTTAGGCACCATTTCAGTGATATTGGCTAACATCCAGTGCCTTTCCTTCTTGACAATCATCTCTTATCCCTTTGGAGCGTTATTTTCTACCAAGAGCAAATTTATAAAGTTTCCCAAATGTAACATTTGTTTGTTTGTTTGTTTTTTAATATGTCTGTTCCTTAGAACCTTGCTTCTCCAATGTGGTCCGTGAACATGGATTGGCGTCATCTGGGAGCTTGTTAGAGTAGAATCTCATGCCCCCTTCTATTGAATCAGGATCTGCATTTTACTAAGACCCACAGGTAATTTGTATGCATATTAAAATCTGAAGAACACTGTCTTAGCACATATTTTGTCTACCTTCAATGCCCATTTCCTCCCACTTGCCTTCTTAGCAAACTCTTACGCAACTCTCAAAACTCATCTTGGTTAACCCCTTATATTGGAAATCTTTATTTTCCCTGTTAGAGATACTCGGGTATTCTTTGCTGCTTCAATATATCTTTCTACTACTGAACAGATATTATAATATATTTATTTCTAACCTGTGACATCCTTGAGGGAATATATTTGAGACTTTAATTGTTTGTATCTTTTGTGTCCCCAGCACTCAGGAAAGAGCCTGGCACATAAAAGGTGATCAAGACACACTTAATTCAATGACCACAACTGACACATCAGGGAAGCAAGTAGCAGAGGTAATAATGATAATTAACCATTGTTACTTGCAAGACTATTTAAAAACAGAATCGAAGAATTTCAATTATGTAGGTTTCTTATTATAACATAAAACTTTGACTCATCTTCCATCTGCCTCTTCCTCACTCAGGTACCCTTGGTGGTATTACTACAGAGCAATAGCATAGCAACTCAGAATAAAATTCGGTTTTAGCAAAATACCTAAGAATGGGAAATTCTATTGTTTGGCACCAAAAGTCTTTTGTCATCAGTTTGCTGACTTAAAATCATTAGGTGTTAATGAACTTCTGGAGGACAAGGAGAATGTTAACTGAATGAATGAACTAAACATACATGATATTACAATAGGCATTTAGGGAATTTAAAGAAAAAGGGTTGTCATACTCCCTGACTTCAAAGGGCTTTCAATTTAAAAAGAGTTTGTAAAAATAGTCGTTGAGGGCTTACCCTGGATAAGAAATAATAAGCATTTGGAATTATTTGTCTGGAGAATGAAGAGACATACCTGGTATGAGTGACAATGTCTGTCAAGGCACCACCTTCTAGAAATTCCATGACCACCCAGAGCTCATCGCCGACAAGGTAGCTGTTGTACATGTCAACCACGTTGTCATGGTGGTAATCCCGCATTATCACAACCTGGGCAAATGGAAAGATGCTTTTTGACTTGTGATGGTGAGATTTGGCTTTCTGTTCTCTTGTGGCCACAACTGTGCTGTGAGTATAACTGATTAAGAAATACTGATGGGGGGGATTTATTCAGGAGTCTACAATAGACAAAAAGACAGGATTGAGGGTAGCTAGCAACAATGAAAGGAATCCAGTTAGTCAATTCAGAGAAAATGATAGTGCAACCAGATGCTAGGTTTGGGGATAATGAGATTGAAAATAGGGAGAACTCTGGCAAGGTTTGTACTTACAAGAGGGAGTTTTGTTGACTGTTTGCGTTGAGGGGGAGGGTATAAACAGATATCCCTAAGGGTCTCCTTTAGAATGCACTGTTCATACTCCACCATTGTTTAATCTGGCAAAAGTCACCAATTCTAAATGGTAAATGAAGAGCAGGTCTCACAAGTGAATGAAATGAACAGTAGGAGTGGGGCCACATGAGGCTAACTTAACATCTTGGGAGGAGGTCTGGATTGAGTGTAAGAGAGGTTTGGGCTGAATACAAAGGATAGGTCTTGAAGGTAAAAGCAAACATGATTCAGGCATATACAAGGTTAACTTGAACTTACCAGAGAGGGCTTTCAAGCATTGTTGCCCCACGGCTGCTTCTGGTGACATTTTCAGATTTAACATTAATTAATAAATTACAAAATTATCTACATTATGTTGTCCTGGCTGTTCTGGCACTGTGATTGGGAAATAAGTTCCAGAAATCAGTGTTGTGGAAGTGACAAGCTGAAGCCCACTCACCTGGAGCTGTCTTTGCAATGTGGAACATAGCGAGAAAGTGAACACCCCTGGGGGTTGAAGCCATATGTGGCTTCATGTGAGCCTCCATAGAAGAAGAATCCAAAGTCATTCTTGATTGCATTTTTATAATGTCTGTTAGGAGATGTGTGTGGTCCATCCTTTGCTAGAGACTGACATATTATCTAACATTGGAATCCTCACTTGCTATCTTTAAGACCTAGATTTTCCATCCACGGAAGCTCATCTCTCTTCCCTAAATGCTCATAAAATCAATAGAGGAATATTACTCCAAAATATTTTATGTCCCTAGACATAGGTATTCATGTTTTTCCTCCTATGTGCATTTTAGAACTTTCAAGTAATAAATGTAAAAGGCAAATAAACTGGAAAAATATGTTCAACAAACACATAGAAAAGGGTTAATTCCTTAATATATCAAGAGCTCTCACTTATCAATAAGACAAATGTTACCACCCTAATTGGAAATTGTGCAAAGGACATATAGTTTAATAAAACAAAAATGGCCTAAAAACATATACAAGTAATTTTACCCTCACTAGTAATAATAGTGTTAATTAGAGCAGGAAGATTTACTCATGTCTATCAGATTAACAGAGATAATTTGACAAGTATCCAGTGCTAGGGAGAATGAGACAGGACCGTCAGTGAGGGTCCGCATTGTTAAAAACTTTCTGGAAGTCGGTATTGTATATTACTTTCTCTAAAGAGAACAAAATACAGAAAGGAAATCCTGAAATATTAATGTGGGCTATTTCTTGGTTGTGAGATTATGGGACATTTTCTGTATTTTCGCTATTTTCCACAGGAAGAATTCATTATTGCATGTATCTTAAAGTTCTAAAATAGTGGTAATCCACTGGTAAACTAACCTCTGTTTACTGAGATTAAAAAAAAAATGGCTACAAAGGGCAAACATGGTATCACAATCATGTATATACACCCTTGTGGACAGTGTAACATGAGTCTTTGGAATCTGCTAGAATTAAAATCCCAGCTATGCCATTGACCTGCTGTGTGACCCTGGGCTAGTCACTTCACCTATCTGAGTCCAGATTTCATCATGGCCATGGTGGTAGCATCTTTCTGTCTCACAGGTTGTGTGAATCAAGCCAAGGTCAGTGCTTAGCATGGTGACTGATCCACATGAAGCTCTTTAGAGAACCATAACCCGCAGAGACAAAGACCAGAAGGAAGGATTATGGGAATGTGATCTTTGTATTTATATTTTCGGTGCTTTCTGAGGTCCTGAACCCTACAGGTAATATTTTTGAAATGGGAAGTAAACATTACACAGGAGAGAAAGAGTGATCTGAACACACCATCTACCTCATTAAAAAGTAGTTCTCGCCTCTGTTGCTTCCGGAGGTCCATCTTCTTCACGGCGACTTGTTTCCCTGTATGTTTCTCGGTTGCGATGCACACGATGCCGGTTGACCCTTCTCCGATCTTGATAAAGTTGTCCAAATATTCCCTGGGGTCTCCTGGGCTGACCACCAGCTGTAGAGCAGCCCGAAACTGTTCATGGGACACCCTGGAGGGCTGCTGGTCTGAAGAGGAGCCCCAGCTGGGTGGGGGGTAGGTGCTGGATGAGATACTCAGGGAGCTCAGGTAAGAAGCTGTGGAGATGTACTGGGAACTGGTCTGCAGGGAGGGGTGGTGGTACAGGGTGGCCTTGTGGTACCCAGATGGGTACTGGTGGCTGCTTGAGGAATAGCCTGCTTTGCTTTGACTTTGAGGTAGTTTGGCGGGGCCCCTGGGGTAGGTGTCAGACCCTGACAGTGGAGGGCTGAGGACCATCTGTGCTCGATCGTAATCCACCTGGGAAGACAGACACAGATGGAGAGGATTCACATGCTAGATCTGAATGCCGCAGTGAGCCAAGCCACAGCTGGCCTGACTGAAGAGCACGGTACACGAGATGGTTGTGGGTGATGCTTGCCTTGTGAGGTCCGAGCTTGCTCTTGCTTCTAGACCCTTTACCTACCCTACAACCTCCCCATCCAGCTGCTCTTTTCCTCTTTCCCCTTTTTCCCTTTTCCCCTTTCCCAGAAGCATGGATGCCTGAGGAGCTCAGTCAGTTAAGTGATTTAAGCATCGGCCTTCGGCTCAGGTCATTATCCCAAGGTCCTAGAATTGAGTCCTACACCGGACTCCCTGCTCAGCAGGGAGCTGGCTTCTCCGTCTACTGCTCCCTCTGCTTGTACTCTCTCTGTCAAATAAATAAAAAAAAATAATAAAATAAAATCTTAAAAAAATATAAGAAAAATCCCCAGAAGCAGACTATGAGACCTGAATTTAAATGCAAGTAGTGGAAGGTGATTCCAGGAGTTATGAAGTGAAGACAAAGAAGGGAAAAACCGATGAAGGGTGAGTCATTGAGTGTGATGGCTAATTTTTATGTATTATCTTGGCTAGGCTATGGCATCTGGTTATTTGGTCAAAAACTAGTCTAGATATTACAGTGAAGTTATTTACTTTTTAAAGATGTGCTTAATATTTAAATCAGTAGATTTTGAGCAAAGCCGATTGTCCTCCATAATGTGGGTGGGCTGTATCCCACCAGTTGAAGGCTTTAAGTGGAAGGATTGATGTCATCCCCAGAGGAGAGACTTTGTGTACACATACACATCCCCTTACATTATCTCTCTGGTGAACCCTAACACACACAGCACGTCACTAGTCAAGCAACTGGAACCTAATTCCACCAGGTAAGCGTCCACTCTGGGAGACTATGTTAAGCATGTACCTTGGAGCTGTCCCATCTGAGGGGCCAAGAGCTGGGGTATTTATGCACTGCCTCCCTTCAAAACATTGTTTAACACCTAATTCCATGAATATTAATTTCCTGGCACTTGTGACTTCCCATGTCCTGGGCTGAGCAGGCTCCAGTGGGTAGTGACAGCTCTTAGACCAGAATTTCTCAGCCTTGGTACCATTAATTCTGGGGTCCAGATAATTATCTGATGTGGGTGACTGCCCTGTGTGTCCAGGATGTTCAGCATCATCCCTGGACTCTACCCACTAGATGCCAGTAGCAGGCACTTCTTCCAGTTAGGACCAAAAACATTGCTCGAGATATTGCCAAATGTCCCCAGAATACGGGCAAAATTGCTCTTGGCAGAGAACTACCACCTTAGACAAAGAAAAGCAGTGTTGGCAGACAGAAACAATAGGTGGATGAAGGGAAAAGGTTGGGGCACCAACTGTACCCACTGCTCCTAGGAAAGGACCTTATCCACTCAGGTGAAGCACAGGGCAAGTTTTAGTTAAAATGTGCCTTATCCAAAGTGTTATTTGGTTGTTTAGACCCTATTTTCTTTTTTAGGAATAAAAGATCCCATCTCTCATTAAAGGATGTTAGTCTTCAGTGAGAAATCTCGGGGGTAGAATGCTTTCCCCATGCCTTTGAACTCATATACTAGAGGAGAGTATGGGCCATACACATCACCTAGCAGGTATAGGTAAAAGGGAAAACCTGATTTCCTGTACTAAGCAGCTTTTCAGTATGGAATATATGGTAAACACATGCAATGTTCTCATCAAATAAGTGGAAATATAATTGAGACTAGCCAAAATTTGCAGGAGCATGTGTGTGAAAGCCAATTTGGTCATCCCTCAAAAGGATTCTGGCAGAGAACATTCTACTCTAGTTATGAAGACTGGATTGAGGGAACTCAGTGGAGAATAAGGAGGGCAGGCAAAGCAGGGATGGGAAGAGTCAGTGAGGGGTTTATAGGACACTAGGTGTACATTCTAGCAATCACTCCCTAGGAGGGATCAAGAAGGACCTCTGACTAGCTCTGGAACAACTAAGGTCACATATGGTAAATATACCACAACATAACACATTCACCTCTTTGCCCAGGACAGAAGGCACTACTCAATCACTGCACTCTTGTGTGATATCCTGATGACAACACAGTGCTGGGTACACAGAAGGTGCTCAAAAAGATTTTTGACTGGACTTCAGGCTCCTTATTAACACAGCACTCTAGGAAGTCTCTACCACTCTACTGGGATGTACATGAAATGACATGGACATGTCTCCAGGCCCCATCCACCCCAAGGATCTAGATCTACTCTAATATCGTAGCTACTGGCCACATATAGCTACTTATATGAAATAAATAAAAAAATAAAACTAAAATAAAAATCTGGATCCTCAGTCATATTAATCACATTTTAAGTATCTAATAGGCATCACATTGGACAGCGTAGATACACAACACTTCCACCATTGCAGTAAGTTCTATTGGGTGGTATCTTTCCAAATAAGCCCGTTGTTCCCATGTAGTACATTCATTAATTCATTTAGTCCACAAATTAATCCTTGAGCTACTATTATGTGCTAGGCATCATTTCAGGTTCCACAGGAAGGTCCAGCGATAATAAAAATGGATGGTATTTGTGCCCTTGTGGGGTTTATATTCTAGAGAAGGAGACAGATAATAAACAAGAAAACCAGTAAGTCTGTAGTATGCAGTCCAGTAGTAATAGAGATATGAAGGGAAATAGAGGAAAGGATTTAAGATGAATGAGTAGAAATCTGGCTGACACGAGGGAATAGGCCCAATGTCTATGTGGAGAGGGGTCATCTGGGCAGAGGGCACACACAGGATTCTAGGCAAATACAGCCTTCACAAACAGCACAGGGACTCTTCTGGTATGAACGATGGCCAGAAAAGAAGCCAGAGGGATGATCATGTAGGTCATAGTAAGGGCACTGGTAATCACTCTGATTGATGTGGGAACCACTACAGTTTTCTGAGGAGAGAGGAGTGATATGAGCTTGATGTTGATCTCTAGGTGCTAGAGGAGAAGAGACCTTTGGGGCAAAGGTGGAAACAGGGATGCCAATTAGCTTATTGTGGTCAATGTGAGTTGAGATTAGAGAGGGTGCTATAGTTGGGATAAGAAATGCTGGGGCCTATGGTAGGATCTGAAGATAGAGCTGGCACGATTTCTGTTGGATTGGATTAAAATGTGAAAGGAAAGAATCAAAGATGACTCCCAGGATTTTGGCCTGAGCAACAGGTCATTTAATGGTCTGAGGAGTAGCAGGGCAGGGCTAGTCTCGTGAAGTGTGACAATCAGCCCCCATCCAAGATGGAGTCTGAGGATCCTTGTGTAGTCTTCTCCTACACCATATCAGGCTCCTCTGTGGGATCAAAAGAATACGATGGAAGTGATAGCCAGTGCCTTCTGGGACCAAGAAAGATATCGTGGCTCCATTGCCTTCTGTCTTGGATTGCTTGCTCTGACTCTCTCCTGCTATCACGTCATGAGGACACTCAAGAATCCTATAGAGAGGCTGAAGGACAAAACCTCCTGCCAAGAGTCAGAAACTGAGGCCTTCCTCCAACAGCCACGGGAACCATCCTAGAAGTGATTGTCTGGCCCCAGTCAAGCGTTCAGAGGATTAGCTCCAGCAGACATCTTGACTGCCACCTCTTGAGAGTCTCAAGGCCAGAATCATGCAACTAGTTTAGTCACAGAAAACTGACCCAAAGAAACTATGTGAATGTTTATTATTGTTTAAATTCATTAAGTTTTGTGATAATTTGTTTCAGAGCAAGAGGTAACTATTGCATGGTAAAGCCAAGAATTCTGGCATGGCCATGTTCAGATTGGGAGAACTATCAAGGATTCATGCAGAGATGTTGCTGAGGGGGCTTAGACATGCTTTGAGTCTAGGAAAGAGCTGAAACTAATGCCATGCACCTGGGAGTCATTGGTGAGAATCATACCGTTAGTTGGTATTAAAAGTCAAGATGTTGCATGTGTGAGAGAAGGTCCAAGGATTCCAACATTCAGAGACCAGAAAAAGCAAAAGGATGTTGCATAAAGGAGCAGAAAACTGGCCAGTGATACAGGAAAGAAATGAAGGGGCTAGGGGGTCCTGAAACCAAGGGAGGAATACATTTCAAGGAGGAAAGAGTAGTGAGCAATTTGGATGCCAGAGAAAAGTGAAGTAGGATGGGGTATATTGGTCATTGGACCTGGCAATATGGCAGTTGGCTAGAAGAAGGCAGGTGTCTCAAGCTCCTGCTCCAACACACAGCATGAACAAATGTCTATTCCATGATCTGGCAGCAAGAGCTGTACACAGTGGGCTCCTTAACATTGTTGCCATGGCACCGTTCTCACTTTTGTCCCATTCACTGGCTCCCAAGTGACAGTGCAGCCCCTCCCAGTCTGGAGAACACCATCATCAACTCAGGTGAGCTCACCAGTTAGACGGCCTTGCACCAACCAGCAGAAACCAGCAGGAACCAGGCTACTGCAAAGCCAGCACCCTGTCCTGATTGTTCAACAGAGAACACATGCTTTTGAGGGACATACATAGGGTTCAGCTCTGACTCTGACAGCTTTGTTAAATCACTGAACCGCTCTGAGCCTCAGTTTCCTTATCTGTAAGAGGAAATCATAAATACCTCCCTCATAGGGCTTTAAGGAGGCTAAACTGTGGCAACCCAGAGCGACCTGGTGTCTAGGAAAACAGGCTCTTGGTTCAAAAACCTTGCTGGCCGTTTACCAGTTGCATGACATCAGGCAAGTTATTTCAACTCCTGTGCTTCAGTTTTCTCACCTGTAAAATGGGAGTCATCACAATAATAATGACTTCTTTAGTCACTTTGAGCTCTAAAGGACAAAACACACATCAAAAGATTTGCATAGTGACTGGCCAATACATTCAAGGCTCTGGTATCATTATAGAAAGTCCTTAGCAGAGTGGGAACATCAGAGAAAATAAAGAGTAAAATATTAAAAAAACAAACCCAACCAGCCAGCATTTATTGAAGATAACGTACCAATAGCGTATGTATTCCTAAACACCAGTCCTCAAAACAATCAGAAAAGGTGCTTTGAATTATAATATATTGAACACCACATTATAATTAAGATGCTGTATTTGGAATGATGCTGATGTTTTGCTAAGCCTTTGGATCTGGGCTATATACAGGAAAAATGGGGGTGTTTATGTGAGGTGGGAAGGGGGAAGAAAATGTCAGTGTAAATTAAACAACTGGGTTCTTCCCTTAAATTAAGTCTGAGATTAGCTAGGCCCAGGCTAATTACAAGGCCAGCATGTGAGGCAAGTGGGGGCCATGACTTTTATTTCTGAAAGTATGTCCTGGGAGCTATCACACGCCAGCATCCCCCAGTGTCTTCCATGGAGGATTGGCGCCTGTACGTTAAGTGAAATTGAATTCATTCCCCACAAGCATGTATAACTGATCTCCGAAGATATATTAAAAATAAGGAAGCTGTATCCAAGAGGAGTCGCAGACATCGCTCCACATTGCCTTGGGCCACTTTTCTTCTTTATCGACTGTCAACAGCATTATCAGCGTCTGGTCTTGGCAGCCAGTGTGTGGCATAAAGAAGAGGAGCCTCGCCTGCATGAACGGGACCATTTCCAGTCAGAGAGGAAAGGCTGAGTTGTTCACTGGGAGCTAAAGGTCTTGGAAATTAGGTCTTCGCGACAAAACCGTGCTCTTGTTTTTCATGGCTGCCAGTAAGAGGCACAGATTCAAAGAAATAATGATGGATGAGGAGGAACCACTCTCATGAGGGATCATTTTTGGAACCAAGCTTGAGGTGTACCTACAGAAGGAGAATTGACTGCCTCCCCATTGAGAGAACATGGGGTCCTCCCTCCGGGCTTCCATCCGCTCAAGGAGAAGATGGCAGACAGATAGCTGACTTTGGGAAGGTGAAGGGGATGAGTGACCTTGTTCAGGCCCACCATGTTGCTGACTTACAGCCCTCAGTTGGGTCTTAGTGACCCAACTGGGGGTTCCATGATGATATTGCTAGCCTGCATATTTGTGGCACCCTCATTCTTTTTCTGAGAGCCAAGAAGGGGGCAATTTGTCCCATTTAATTGTTGATAAAATGGGAGGTTCAGGGAGGTGAAATTGCCACCTACCAGCAATCCAAGGCAAATGGCCCCATAACCCTAAGAAGATTGTGCAACCTAGTTCTTCTGCTCTGGTCTGTCCTTCACTCTCAGGGAGGGTGTCTACATGTCCCAGATGCAAGGCACACTGGCATCGCAGGCTTGGTTTCTTGCCTGCTTTGGCATTTCTACCATTAGCTGTCACCTCCTCAATCTGTATTATCAAGGCTGGGGCACTCACTCCTGGAGAAAATGCAGGAGCATGTCACTGGGAGCCCAAGGACAGCCCCTTCCATTCCCAACTGCTCTGTTAGGAGTCTATCCTTGTAGGAGTGATACATATGAGTATTAATTCTATTCGACATTCGTTGAGTGCTTTCCACGTGCATGGGAGACTGTTCTCAGGACTTTATATATGTGAATGCATTTAAACCTCAAGTTAAACAATGAGACGGGCCTCATAATTGTCCCATTTTACAGATAAGGAGACGGAGGCAGAGAGATTTTAAGCAGCTCATGCAAAGGTCCCAAAGCTATTAAGAGGCACAGTTGGGATTAAATCCAGATAATGTCACTTCAGAACTTGGGCCTTTGATATGTTCTCAGACTTATCCTTCAATGATAAGAAGGTAGACATGATCAGGACAGAGGTGGGCATGGTGTGGAAAGAAAACTACAGAGCAAAAGTCTGGTTAGGGTGTTTCCCTGGGGGCTCAGCTGTCTTCTGGGGGCAGCTGGGAGCAAGATACAAGAAATCCAAGGGCCAGAAAATGATGAATGATAATGCCTGGCTGGGGGAGCAGGGTAGTAAAGGAAAATTAAGTTGTTTTGTTTGAACAGTCTTGCTTTAGAGGAACCAACTCCAAATACACAACAAAGAAATAACCATCATAGCAAAATGAGCTGATCATCTACGTACAGAATTTATTGCTTTCATTTTCACATTGGCCAGATCAGAACTTTGTGTTCAGATATAATAATGCCCTTTCTTCCTCTAAGAAGCAAGCAAGCCTAAGCTTTCTTCCATAACAAGGCCTCCTGGCCCTCTTACGTGGCTCTTAAACAGTTCTAATTATTTCATTGTCCTACGCTAAATCATCATGATGTCCTATATTTGGAAGTAGGTGAAAAAATCTGATGTACCCATATATGTTGTTTTGCACAGACATGAACCAGAGTTCATGCATGTAAACACAGGAGTAAAACCTGACCTGTGTGATTGTTTTTACAACCTGACTTTCAAATATATTCTTAAAAAAAAAGAGAGAGAGAGAGAGAGAACATTTGGAATATAGTTTCTTGAGACAGAGGTAGGGTTTAATTGTTGAGTGAAACCATAATAGAGTGGAGTTGGAGCCAGCGAGAGGTACAGATATTTAATGAGCAAATCCAATGTACCTCCCACCACCCGCACCATTTCCAAAATATCGATGGACAGACATTGTTCACCTTTGAGGATTTATCGCAAGGGCATGGGATGGGGACTGGGAGCAGGGGTAGGAAAGTCACTATGCAGGAGGGAGGACAATAAACACCAGAAAGGCGTTCTTCCTAGCCCTCCCAAGAGAATGGCCTGGGGGGATTTTGTGAAGGAGTAACTTCATGGAAATGGGACTAGGGACTTTCAGGGGATTTCCATATGGAGAGAGGTAAGCAGAGAAGACCAGGTCCTTTTGCAGTTTATCCCCCATCCTGCCGAATGACATAGTGGCAGTGCTCGAGGGCCACTAATAGTTACCGAAAATCAAATACCGTCTGAAAAGGACTTATCTCTACAGGAATCTTTAAATGGTCGAAAAGAACATCAACGCAGTCTTGGTTTCCCTTCCTCCTTGAAACGTTTAATCACATACATTCCTAGTTTAGTTTCCATTTTCGTTGCCTTTTAGCATACCATTCCAAGGAGTTCTTTAAGAATGTGCTTTTTCAAGTCGAGTCAAACTCCATCAAAAAATAATGGCACAAAACAAACAAAAGGCTCTATCATCTGGGAATAAATAATCCGGGGCTAACGACTCAGCTGGACTACCCTTCCACAATGGGCACCAAGTCCCCAAGGACAGGGTCAGACACAGGCTTGCGATGTATCAAAATTATAAATAATTATAGCAATGAATTCATTTAATCAATCAATTTCACCAGTGGTGCGCAGGGGTGGACAGGGCATAAAACTCCACATAGCTATCAATTGCTCCGATTACAGCTGGCTGTCAGCCAGAATTCCCCTGATCCATGTTCGTTAAATGCACATTAATCTGAATTTGGCAGTGTAATCAAGGACCTAACTGAACTGTGAAATTGAATTCTGCAGTAGAACATCATTTGACCATTTTATGCCAAGGCTGGGGGGAAAAAAAAGGTTTGGTTGGGGGGAGGGCGAGAGAAAGAAAAGGATAAAAGGAAAAAAAAAAAAAAGATCCTGCCGCAACATCTATTTGTCATAGTGGCCTTCTGTACTGGTGACAGGGAGGCTATGGCGAGATCACGCTGGGCTGGCGGGGGTAGGGTGGTGGTGGGGGAGGGGCCCGGTGAGCATGTGTCTGTGCGGAAGGATCGGGGCGCAGGATGCTCCGTGAAAGATGGCGAGTCTCTCTTTCCACTGCCCACAGAGCTACAAGGGATGGGAGGCGGCTGCTGGCAGCTGCTTGAGCGTGGTGCTCCAATCCACCTTTTTTGAGTACAATAAAGCAGAGACTGCTCAGCTCAAAGAGGAAAAAAGCCAGACCGCGTGTTGTTCGCTGTACATAAATCAAACGTGGGATAAAAGGGAATCACAGACCCCTATTATCTGAACAGGGAAAGGACATCTTAAATTGTCCTTACTTGACTCAAAGGGAAATATATGAGGACCAGCCTTGGCTTTGGGAAAGGAAAAGGACTGCCTATAAGAATTCCAGAGAGAATCTGTAACTAGCTTTCTCTGCAGGGATGTTTTAGAGGCTGGCAATTAGGGAAAAGGGATTCATTCAGCCCTGTGTCTTGAATATGTATTTACTCTCCTGTGTCCCTCTGGCTGTGTCTTGCTGTGCTGATTCTCCCTGCCGTGGGCAGGACTGCCACTGATGGGGGCTGTTCCCCGCCTACCCTCAGGTGGGGGCACATTGCTGCATCCTCGTGGAACAGTGGCTGCTACTCCTGCTGGAGACAAGGCTTCAACACGTGCCCGTCCACAGTCAGTCTCCTCCGAATTACTTATTTTCATTTACACAATGGAGTGGCCTTGTTTCACCGATGACAAAGGGACACAACGCACGCTATGAGCTGCCATTGGATTTCGGTTAAGAAAGGCAAGCAGCACGCGCTGTCACTGCCAGGGAACAGTGGTCATGAGCCAGACCTCTGGGGACCTAAAGAATCAGGTGTCTGCTTAAGATTCTAACGCGGAGGACTTGAAAGTAGCTTAAGTTCTGGATAGTCAGACGCTGGCTGGATTTCCAAATTGCGTGTAGCAGACAGCCATTCACCATGTTTAGTGTTTGGCAAGGAACTCTCCCAAACCATGACGCTGGATTCCTAGTTAGGCATGTAGGAACTTACACCTTGTGACGTGAAGTTGGAAGAGTTGTGCTTTTCTTTGCCTTACAGAATATACGGCAAAAGGACGCTGAGAGAGTCTGGACACATGGCTTATGACCTGTACACGTAGGCAAAGCCTAGTTAAAGAAATGAATAGGTCTGCGCTCAGTCAGCAGGCTCAAGCGTACAGGTCTCTTCCTTCACCTCTGGACTGGTATGTCCAATTAACACCCCCCGCCCACACACACACTTGCTGTTCCAAACTCACAGAACGCATCTTCTGTTCAAGAGCAGATGACTCAGACCTGAGATCTGCCCCCACCTGCAGCAGTGGGGATGGGGAGGGGCGGTGTCTGTACCTCTGGGGACCGGCTGCCTGCTGCGGAATATGGTTCAAGTACATCAGGGCCTCTAAGACAGCCGGGACAGATACTGCCAGGTCAAATTAATTTCATTTTAATTTGGTAATGGAAAACTCACTCACAGTGACTAAAACACAATTTACTTTGAGCCAAAAGAACATTCGCGGAAAGATTTGTCTATTCATATGCAAAGGCCCCGTGAAGCCTGATGGATGGACAAGTCTTCGAGATGTTCTGAATCACCTCGTTGGATGTTTTCAGGTTTTATGAACCTTAATGAATATCCTATAAGAGCCTATACATAAAGAAAAAAGTCGAAATAATACCCATGGTTCTGTTAAGTGATTAGCACCTCTCTCTCCCACTCTCTCTCCCCCACCCCACTGACCTCTGATTTTTGCTGCAGCCCGTAAGATTTCCCAAGTATTGCCATCTTGTGACCCATTGGGTCCTAACAGGATCTCAGCAAGACTTCAGCTGGGATAAGGAACTGCAGTTTTGTCCCTGGACCTTGGCTGAATCTGGGTGTGCAAGTGTTACAGAGAACAGTGAGTCCTTCAATTACTGGTGCAGGAAGGCTGAACACACCGCCTCAGCTGCTTTTCCCTTCCCGGGAAAGCAGAGTGACAGCTAAGCAGTGGAAAGAACCATTGTACTGGTGACCCCAGAAGAAAGATCTGGGGAATCCTGCCAGTTTTTCTTATACCCTCTATCTTTGCTCAGATCCCTTTAATATGTCATCTGTTTGGGCTGTGCTGGGATACAGCACTGGTCACTTGGCTGCCTGGGACACAGGAGATGGTAGGCGTAACATGGAGGGGTTGTTTAGCAAGAACCTTCATTGTAATGACAGATGTAGTTATGGATAGTGCTTCTTGCTTGAATGTTGCTGGATACTCTGCTCTCTCTTAACATCCGGGAACTCTGAGAATTTCATACCCATTCTAGAGGGTAGAGCAAGCAGTAGGGTGATGGGGTTGGGATCCTCAGGCTAGCTCACTGAGGTGTGGTGGGGCCTTGAGGAAGTCACACAGCTATTCTGGCCTTCTGTGACCTGCATCTCTGAGGTGAGGACGGCAGAACTTATTAGTCTATACGGAATGGCTGTGAGGTCAAAGTTACATGGAACTTGTTCTCATATGTTGATAATATGTAAAAGGTTCCATGGCTGGTGTTAGCAGATCTGGGGACATGTTTTCCAACCAGAAATATGTCGGGGAATCGGGGCTAACACTGAGCGTCTGCTGTGTGAGGACTCCTTTACATTTACTCATCTGTTTTCATCTGTAGAAGAAGGTCAAAGTAGTCATGGAAACACTCTACAGAGGAGGGAACTGAGGCACACACAAGATCCTACAGCAGTAAGTGTGTGAATCCAGGGAACTGGATTCTAGATAGTGTCTCCTGTAATGGGTGAGAACATCTGGTTGTCATTCAGAAAACGGAGTAAGACCATCAGTCAAGGTAGAGTGAATGTGTATGAGTGTCTCAGGGAACTTCACTCTTAATGCCTCCTTTTGGTCTGTGGTCCTAGCTTTTCACATGGTCTGGGTGAGGCTAAAGAGATTCTCAGAGGATTTCCCCTCACTGAGAACAGAGAGAATCAAGCACATTCTCTGTGTGCCCCAAATCTGTGATTCATCACCAATTCTTCACCAGCGAGATGAGGGCTGCCTGTGGTGTGCACCTCTGGGCCCCAAGGCCTCATACCCATCTTTCTGGTCCTCAGTTTTCTTCTGGGGAAAAAGGAATATTCTGGAATATATAGACTGTGCAATCAGATGGACCTAATTTTGGGTCCTGACTCAGCTGTCTGTAAAGAGCTAGCCTCTGAGTCTCAGGTTTCTAACTGTAAAAGGGATATGATCTTGAAGTCTTCCAGCATTGCCGTGAGGGCTAAATCGCGTAGTGCTTACAAAATCCTTAGCTCGGTGCCTGGAGCACAGTAACCCTCAGCTTCATGTCACAGCTGTCTCCTGTCCACACGCTAGACCTACAGATTCATGTGTCGACTGTGTGCATTCATAAGTAGACTTCTGCTAATTATCAACTTATTTAACCCTCACACAACGTGATTATTCCCATTTTATAGAC
Source organism: Lontra canadensis (assembly GCF_010015895.1). Classification (NCBI taxonomy): domain Eukaryota; kingdom Metazoa; phylum Chordata; class Mammalia; order Carnivora; family Mustelidae; genus Lontra; species Lontra canadensis. The sequence goes on from NW_022631010.1 coordinate 12,172,874, forward strand.
AGAGGAGTGGAGTTTAAGCCATTTACTCACCCAGGTTTAAGCCGGGGGTAGTTTATCTCTAGGACCTATACCCTTGAATGCCCAAAAGTACTTGCAAAATGGTTAGCTATGGAACAGTGATTTCTCAGCTGGGGCCAGCTTTGCTCCCTGCTGCCCCATAGGTCATTTGACGGTGTCTGGAAATAGCCTGGATGTCACAGGAAGGGATGCTACTGGCACGCAGGGACAGAAGCCAGGGGCGCTGCTTACCTTCCTCCAGTGCAGAGGGCACCTGCCTACAAGACAGAACCATCAGGCCCAGCATGTCCATAGTATGGAGGCCGAGAAATCCCGCTATTGAGTGGGACAGGACCACACTCCCCAAGGGAGCTTCATGGCTGCAGGTATTTAAAGGAGTTTGCAAGGTGAGGTGAATGCAAAGGCTATTCCTGGGCCACTGGGGATGTGTCTAATGTCTGGTGTAGGGGTTGAGCCTGGAGAGCTGGATGCCAGCTCAGCAATGAGTTCAGATGACTGACTGGGCTATTTCTGAGCCCCTCCAAGCCCCCAGATTCCTCAGAGGTGCAAGGCAGGCAAGAGTTCCTGCCTTCCAGGACTACGAGGCTCAACAAGGCAACATGTGTGTCTGGCATGCAGTGAGTGCTTAGTGAGCTGGCAGAACTGTGATTATGCGGGGGCGGGGGGGGTGCAGGGATGGGGGAGAGGAGCCTTCTTGGGGCTGGAGCCAGAGAGGGGACAGATTGCTGGGTCAGCACCAATACACGCGAGCTGGAGGCTGCCTGCTCCCTGGAGAACAGTGGAATGAGCAAAATCAAATGCCTGGTGACACTGTCTCTAGCCAGTTTCCCTTCCTGTGAAGCAGACTTGTCTGCAGGGGACGGTGGAAAGCATCCTCTCTCCACATCAGGCTGTTTTTATAGTTGTGTGATGTGGATGGATTTTGTTTGGCTTCATTTGTTGCCCAAGGTTTTATCTGCCCAGCCCTAGCACCAGACATTCAGAAGTAGGGAGATAGACGATACCTACAGGTTTATAACATCCTTGATTCCTGTCTTGTGAATGGGAAAATCAGGTAAGTTGACAGCACTGGAGGAGTTTTTTCTATGGATTAACGGTATTTTCTTCTCCATTAGGCCAAAATAGAAAACTGGTGTCTGTTAGTCTCTTTCTCACTTACGCATACCCATCCCTCCTCATTTTTGCTCTGTCTGGAGACCCACAAAAACTGCATGCTTTCATGTATTATCTGAGATATGAACATAACCCACCAGCTTCTAGGACTTTCCATGAGGCACAGCCAAATTATCTGAGTCGTGATCTCTATTTCTTCCCTCAATAGAAAATCCAAATGTGATTGGTAGATTTTTAAGAGTATAGCTCTAAAGTCACAGGCACCTAAGTCTTTTTAGAGAGATGTTATATTTTTAATCAAGTAAACATTTTAATTACTAACATGCCTCCCACCTCCTACCCTCCCACTAATTCTGCTTGTGATTTTCTCATGGGTCTCCTGTGAAATGGAACAGCAGCTTACATCTTTGGAGCCCTTGATTATGAGAGCTGAAAAACCCTTGGTAGAAGTTCCCAAGGGCTAGTATATTATTTATTTTTTTTCTGAGCCAAAACAGTTTCTGCTTTATGTATTTCTTTTCTGAGCCATAATAGTTTTCTGCATTGTTTCTGAGATTAACAAAACTAGATTTCAGAGCAGATCTGCTTTGCCTTATATTTGGAAGTCTGTAGGAAGAGGGATCTAGCAAGGAATGAATCAAATTATCCCCTCCCTCCATCCTCTTCCTATTCCTTTACTTAGCCTAGAGTTCTGGTGGTCACTGGGGCCTCTCATGGGTTTTACTAGCAAATGCAATTGAGCCCCTTAAATAACATATGCCCATATAAAGGGAAAAATGTACTAGGAGAAAGACCAGACCTGGATTTCATCCTTGTTTTGCAACCAACTAACTATGAAAACTTAAGCATTCTACATGACTTCCCTGTCTTTGTTTCTCCTTCTGTGAGATACCGTGGTCAGGGGTTGTGGAAGGGGTGGTGGTGGTGGTCCTATTAAATCCCAAATGCCTTTAGGGATTAGGCTAATGGGGAAAATGAATGAAGTGGGCTGGACAGGGCCTGTCCCCTCTAATGGGGAGTCTTTTTCTCTAGCCAATTCCATTCCCAGTGCTAGGTGAAAATGCGGTCCCAGGGGTATCAGATCATTCCCTCCCTCCCTTTTTTAAAGAGAAGCCTAAAACCCAGAAGTTGAAGATTTTAAGTGAAATATCTTGATTTATCAGAAGTTGGGAATGACTATTTGGTGGATAAAATAGATCAATGGACCAAATATGGCCCCAGGGCTGAAACATTATTTCCTCTGAACAGAACTTCCTCTATGATCTTGACCTAAACAGCTTCCTACCATGAGTGCTCAAATATGTCACACACACACAAAAGTCATATTTGATCCTAACTAGCCATAGCAATCCTGAAAAAGGAGAACAAAGCTTCCTGATTTCAAACTACATTACAGGGCTATAGAGATCAAAATAGGATGGTTCTGGCAAAAAAGCAGACTCATAGATTAAGAGAACACATAAGAGACCAGAAATAAACCTACATATACATAGTCAGTCAATTTTTGACAAAGTTGCTGAGAATATAAAAATGCAGAAAGGATAGTCTTTTCAGTATACAGTGTTGTGAAAATTGGACAGCTACATGTAAAAGAAGGAAACTGGACACCTGTCTTACACACATACAAAAATTAACTCAAAATGCATTGAAGACTTGACTGTAAGACCTGAAGCCATAAATTCTTAGAAGAAAAATAGGAGGTAAATTCCTTGGCATTGGTCTTGGCAATGATTTTTCATCTTTGACGCCAAAAGGCAACAATAGCAAAAGAAAACAAGTGGGACTACATCAAATAAAAAGCTTCTGTCCAGCGAAGGGCAAGATCAGCAAAATGAAAAGGCACTGATGGGATGGGAGAAAATATCTGCAAACCACATGTCTGATAAGGGGTTAAAAAATATATAAGGAACTCACCAACTCAATAGCAAAAATAAGAAACAAAAAAACAAACCAAATAACCCAATCAAAAAACGGACAAAGAACCTAAAAACACATTTTTCTAGGGATGATATACAAATGGTCAATGGTACATGGAAAGGTTCTAGACATGACTCACCATCAGAGAAAAATCAAAACCACAATGAGCTGTTACCCCCTACCTGTTCGAACGGTTAGTATATTAAAATTTAACTTTAAAATGAACTTTATTAAAAACTTACCATGTAATCCTGACTTTTTTTTTTCCTTTTCAACACATTCTTGTAAACTTTGCCAGAAGGCAGGAACCACTGTATTCTTCCATCTAACGGCTTACAATCATATGCTCCTTAACAGAGGACTTCGTATAATATGAGCACCCAATATTTAATAGTAGTGTATCAGGATAGCTTTCAAATAAAGATTTTTTTTTTTTTGGCCTTTTAATCAGAAACCCTGTAGGAGATCTCCAAAGACTTTGATTTTAATGAATAAATGGGCCTTGGCTTATATCCTCTGCCCTTGGGGCTTGTGGATAGAAATCAGGTAGGGTTTCAATATGGATTCTCACTTAAAAGCAAACCATCACATTAGAATCTGACTATGTGAGAAGGTCATGCTAGCACCGCATTTGTGGGGTGCCTGCCCATGGGAGGGAAGAAGAACTTTACCTTTGGAATGCACATTGTGGGCTCGGACAAGCGAGGGTAGGTGTAGGAGTTGTATGAGTGTCCTTGGGGGTGGGTTTTAAATGCACTTCCTCCGAAGGGCATCATAGGTTCCTGGAGCCCTGAGCCTGACCTGGACCTCTGCCGCATGGTGGGCTGAGGGCTGGTCTGATGCAGGTAGGACGACTTTGGCCTCCTATCATAGTCATCCAGGCTGGGTCCCCACTCGCTTTCGCTGAACGCCAGGCTCTCCTTGGAGCACCCACTGGTCCCCGCAGTTCTAGAAGGCATGAACTGGAATGGGTAATCTAGAGGGGAGCTGCTTGAGGCTCTCTGGTACTCCCACTTGAGGTCGCCGTATTCACTTGGTTTGCTCAGTGAGTCCAAGTGTGCGTGATAATCAAGGGGAAATCTGGCGAGATCGGATTTCCAAGGCTTCATCTCAGGATAGTGGGCCTCCCCGTGTTTGGTCTTGGTAACATGCCCGTTTTGCTTGGCCACGTGGCTGCTCTTGTAAAATGGATCCAGGTCATCGCCATATAGACTCTTTTCTTGATACTTCTCGGTTGTGTAGTCAGCAGTGGTATCAGATTCGCTGGAATACTGTGAGAAGGTGATGAAGCCATTTTCTTCCCGATGGCCTTGACCGTGGCTGGAGGCTCCCTGGTCTGGGGTAGGCGGGCTTTCCTTCCTTAGGGAGTTGGAGCGAGTCACGGAGATGTTGTCAAAGTCCTCTAGCAGGCCGTTGATGGAGGTTTCCTTGCACGGTTTAGTTCCTCTAACGATTGTCTGGGAATAGTAAAGGGAATGCCATTTAAAGAAAACACTTCATGCTTTCAAACTGATGCTGGAATCCCACCCCTATTCCATCTAATTTAAACCACAGAGGAAAAATGACTCCAGGGAATCCCCTAAAAAGTGATAATAAACAAAAATTGTTGACTGATTTCAGTGGTGAAATAAGCCACATATTCTTAAATTGCAAATGATCTTATGCTGCAAATTTTCTTTTACCTCACTCAATTGAGAGATCAATTAAACATCAAAAAGCCATTTAGAAGACTATATAAGATTATATAAGCAATTATTGTCTTATTTGCCAGTTTAGGGGAAACCTCCTCCCCACACCATCCCATCCTTAAATAATAAACCCTAACCACCTAACAATAGGCTGATTATAATTTTAAGTGTATAACTTGTAAGAAAAAAATCATATTTATTATTTTTTACATTCATTATTCAGATTATTTGCAAAACCAGCAAACACTGTCACGTGAGTATTAATATACCCAGAAATGAGTACACTTTTTTTTTTAAGCTTTTTATGGAAGACATGAAAATTGAAGTTACCAGATTTTAAGGAGGAGGAAGGCCCTTTCTGAACTGTAAGTAAGGAAGAGCATGAAGATTCCTTGGGAGATTTCATTTGTGATCACATGTGATATTCTCATTAATCATCTAACTGTAATGCCTCCTAGAGCCAGACTTTGGTATCATCATCGCTGACGTCCGGATGGCTTAGTAATTGACACAGTCATACTTGAAATCTTAGTGACAAACTGCCAGGCCCAAATGTTCCCTTTAACGAACTTAAATAACACCGGAATACCAGGAACAGCAAGAAATCACAAACCATTTACAAAGCCAGTCAGCTGTGCCTTCACAATGACAAGGTTTGCCGCAAAAGATGACGGGGGTGGATCAAAGAACAAAGAACAAAGTGTTGTGACTTCGGTCTTCCAGGATTTTAAGAGAAAAATACCTTTGAGCATGTAGCAAAGGAGTTCAAAATCATCTCAGTAGAAGAGAGGGTTTCAAACTAGAGGGAAAAGTCAAAGTTATAAAGCTTATACCTTATAAGATCAGTGTTTCTCAAAGTCTCCAGGATGAAAGCCAAGGTTTTGTTTTTCTCTATCCAATCAGTCCGGGACTAAGACTTTTGGTCTATACTCCTCTTTTAAATAAACTTTTATTTTTTTAATTTTTTTTAAAAGATTTTATTTATGTATTTGACAGAGAGAGACACAGCGAGAGAGGGAATACAGAAGAGGGAGTGGGAGAGGGAGAAGCAGGCTTCCTGCGGAGCAGGGAGCCGGATGTGGGACTTGACCCCAGGACTCTGGGATCATGACCTGAGTCACCCAGGTGCCCTTTAAATAAACTTTTAATTCTGGAATGGTTTTAGATTAACAGAGAGGTTGCAAAGAGAATATACGGAATATACTTATATATCCCTTACTGTACTTTTAATATCTTACACTGTTATTAACTAAACGTGAGCTCCTTTCCTAGTGTTCCAGGTTCCCATCCAGGATATGATGTGTCATGTCTCCTTAGTCTTCTCTGACCTGTGATAGTTTCTCAGATTTTCCTTGTTTCTGATGACCTTGCCAGTTTCAAGGAAGAGTGGTCAGGGGCTCCACAGAATATCCCTCAACCAGGAATGTCTGATATTTTTCCCATGGTTAAACTGAGTTTATTGGTTGGGGGGGGTATGCGGGGAGATCATGGAGTGAGGTACCAATTTTATCACATCATGTCCAGCGTGCCTATGATCAATGTGGCTTATCACTGATGATGGCGGCCTTGGTCATCTGGCCCAGGTAGTGTTCAACCAGGTTTCCACATGTAGAGTTACAGTCCCCTCCCTTCCCTGCTTTCCAAACCATACTCTTGGAAGTAAACCACTCTCCCTCCTTGAGCTGGGTATCTACATAACATATGTGGAATTCTTCTGCACAGGAGACTTGCAAATTCTACTTACTTATTCAATTATTCAGTTTGGTCAGTATGGATAGAAAGCATGGATATTTGCTTTATTCTTTGGATTATAACCCTAAACTATGTTTTGTTCTGTTGCTCTAATTGTTCCAACTTCCTAAAAAGTTTTCAGGAAGAGTGAGTTATGAGCTAGGTCCAAGAGAAAATAATGGATACAGAAGGAAAAAAAAAAAGAAAGAAAGAAAAAAGAAAGAAAGAGGTGATTACCAGCTCATCACTTACTCGATGATGGAGGCACAGAGACGATCAGAGTCTGTTAAGATGCCACCATTTTTAGGGCTATGTGGATAATTATGATAACAGAAGAAAATGTTCCCCACTCATACCAAATTAGCATTTCAATCACTTGTCCTGAGGAATTTGTATCCAGAGAACCTGTTAGTTCATCTTTAGCAAATTAACAAATGGCTATGATAGAACTGCACTATTAGTCTTAGAAATTCACTACCAGGATACAGATATTTAGAATGGAAAAAACCCTCCCCATGTAATTCCTTTGTGATTAGAACATTATTGAATACTTCCTTTGAAACTGCTCAGTCCTTAAATTGTCCTGTTTTCCCACTAAAACTCTTCGGATTTCATTAATAAGCTAAATGTGCAGGCTTGGAACTCAGTCACTTTTTTCTGGGGAATAGTGTGAGAAAGGAATTTAGATTTCTATCTATCATCTATCAATATATCCACCCACACATCCATATAGTAACTGCTAAAGCTGTAACAGAGATTTAGAATGTGCCTATATCCATACTATCTGTAAATATTTTTTAAATGACTAAGTGATAACATCATGAAGTCCTGTTTGGAAGAGTCCCTTTTTTCTCTAATTATGCTTTAAATATCTTACTGATCTTACTCTCACTGAATAAGAAACACTTTTAAAAAACAATGTAGTACTTTTTATTCTTGTTTCAAATCAGGCTCACAGCTATGTGACAGTGGGCAAGTTACCTAAGCTTTTAAAGCCATGGTTTCTAACCCATAAGATGGCAAGAATAAATCTTTTCCTCATCGGGTTAATGTGATTCAATAATATGGGTAAAATAGTTGGCATAATTTTTAGAATACACTAAGTACTAGTAAATGGTAGATTTCACTATTTTATAAGTTAAAATTTACTTTTAAATCAGATTGATAATAATTTAGGGGAAAAAGCCTCAAATAACAGAATAAATAAATAGCTTTATACAATGGAAGAATTGATGTTTTAGACCTTTAAAAACTATGATTTGTAACTTGGGATACAAAATACAAGCTTCCTCAGTTTAAAGATATATCATTAACTACAATTGTTATATATATCAAATAGGTATTCCTTATAGGTCTAAAAAAATGGGATAGTTTCAATCATGGTTAGCACTCCGTTGGTATCTTTCTTACAAAGGTAGTGTCTGAGTCATAAAAATTAACAAAATTAGACTTTCAACCATTTAAACTGAAAGATATATATAGAATAATAAAATTAATAGAAATACAATAAAGTATTGCCAGTGGTCATCTCTAGGTGGGGAGATTAAGGGTGCTATATATTTTAGACCTGTGTTCCTCAAGTCTTAATGTGCATACAAATCATGGGCAGATCCTGTTAAAGGGAGATTCTCATGCGTTAGGTCTGAGGAAGGGGCTGAGGTTCTACATCTTGAATGAGCTCCCAGGCAGTGATAACCCTGGTGTTTTGCTCTTCACACTGTGTACTCAATGGGGTTAGTATATTTTCCACAACTAGGGTAACTTTTTTTTTTTTAAGATTTTATTCATTTATTTGACAGACAGAGATCACAAGTAGGCAGAGAGGCAGGCAGAGAGAGAGAGAGAGACGGGGAAGCAGGCTTCCCGCTAAGCAGAGAGCCCGATGCGGGGCTCGATCCCAGGACCTTCAGATCATGACCTGAGCCGAAGGCTGAGGCTTTAACCACTGAGCCACCCAGGCACTCCTCACAACTAGGGTACTTTTAAAATTAAAAAAAAAAAAATCAGTCTGGCATATACTTTTCAGTTTAATAGGATTCAGGATTATATATATGTGTGTGTGTATTAAATATATATATTTTATTAAGTATATAGTTAAATATATTTTGTATCTATAGAGTTAAATATATGTGTATATTTTGTAATAAATATATATTTATATCTAAATATATTTTGTATCTAGATAACATTATATATGCATATACACACATATATAGTATTACATATGTATAAACTGTGTTAAAATTATTTGATGTTACAGTTGGCTGCTAGGAGCTACACTCTTCAACATTTTCCTGTTCCCTATAGGGGTGAAATATTTTTAATGGTTCACTAAAATGAATACTTTAATAGGTTTCATTATTTTGGCACACCTGCCTCTATAGCATCATGATCTTAGTATCAAACTATAAATCTTAGTTATTGATGGAAAAAACCCTAGTGCCATGGAAGTAAAGTTGTGGCTGTGGATATTGGAAAATTTCAGAAAGAAATTTTATCTATAGCAAAAACAAAAAAACAAAACCAAAGGCCAAAAAAACAAAGAAACACCCCAAGACACTGTAACAGGCCATATAAGGCATGGTCTTTTCTTGGATCCCCTTTTTAGCATTTGGAAATGTTTATAGATGGTGTAAGTGTATTACTCTTAAAGGTAGTACACACTTTTCTCTCTTTCCATGAAAACTATTACATCAGTGTTAACAAGCAGGGGCTTGCAAAAAATATATATCTATTAAAAATAAATTGTTGACCTGCCTAAAAGGAAGACAAAAAAAGAAGCGTCGAATAACCTTATTCAATCAGGAAGACCAGTGCAACTAGAAGGTTTCACTTTAAGGAATCATAAACAGCCGAGCAATGATAATACAATCCAAACATCCAGAATTTTACAACATGGTTTAACCAGGCTTCAAAATGTAAGAACCCACTATTTACGGCCGTCGGTGTCTGATGTTTATGAAAGCAAGATTGTGCAGTTTTAGAGATCAATAATGTAATAACTACGAGAGTATCGGTGAATTCATGCTGCGGAACAGCCAGGCATTAAAAATCAATGCAACCCAATCTCTTTGAGCTTGACATCCCGGTTCTCATTGTCTTTCCATTGTGCCTGAACCAGCTCAGCCTCTGCTCTCTCGGTGACAGCGGCCATATTTCATGGCGCTCCTTCCCCAGGCTGCCGGCCAGTGATAAGCTATAATGGATCTGTCCGTAAGAACAGCTGTCTCCCTGTGTTCCGAGGGAGAGATGAAAAAGGGCCTCTGCGCTCACAGACCGTATTAACCTTGACAATAATGAAGTGTGTAATTAACAGCTTTGCCCTAATAAGACCTTGCATTTCTTTAAAAAACAAAACAAAACAAAACAATGTCTTCCATCGTCTTCGAGAATGTGTTCCATTTTGTCATTCTAGGTACATGCTTCTCTGGAGGTCAGTAAGCTAAATATTCCCATGACTCAAGAACAAACCAAGAGTCTCTCACAGAGAGTATCTACTTTTAACAATTTATCTGAATTCTCACCCTGTCTGCAGAGAACCAGTTCCCTGTGGCTGGAAAGAGCTGCGTACATAACAGACAGATTTGACATACTTGAATCCTTATGGCAAGAAATGTTAATTCTCAGCTGTGTTTTTCTAACACCAGAAGACTATTTCTATTCTATTCTATTTTCTTTCATCTTTCTACATACATCTTTTTTGGTAACCACAGGGGTGGGGCTAATTGGGTGAAAATCTAGACTCGCATATTCCTGGAAAACAGAAGCATCAGGACAACACATCTCAAAGTGGCAGCAGTGGCGAAGATTTCTAGTCATTAAGATCTCAGTAAATATGTAATGATCACACAGCATCCAAATAAGCTAATTCCTTGATTAACTAAAATTACTGTTATGTTCTGCACAAATTATCAGGAGTTACAATGTATCTAAGAATGATTTTGTGAATTCAGCATACAGCTAGACTCCTCATGAACTGGAAAATGATCTTTTTTTTTTTTTTTTTTTTTTTTCCTGCCTTTTTAAAGACAGGGAATCCAACACATTTAGTGACCAGTTGCATACAAGGATAATCCCTAGAGGTGACTTCTTGTTTATTGTTAATCTGGCAAAGCAAAGGCAGTTTACAGCCCTGGTACTTGCTTAGAATGTGAGGCAGTTGGGGGGCTGAAATCAATGGGAGTCAGTTTGACTGGGGGTAATGGTCAGAAATGTTTCATGGATGTGTTTAAAGTTGGTTTTTGACTATGAGTATTCTAGTTGGGAACTTAACTAGTATTTGCTTGCTGTTTTCTGGTTCACGGTCTAGGTAGCAATGAGGTCTAAGGAAGTATCTCTGTTCATGAATTTACTCATTTGCTGCAACAAGAAATCATTTCTAAGGGCAAGGAGTACTTGGAGATGAGACAAGGGTCCACCCATCTACTTCTTAATGTGGGTAGTATGTATGAGAATTTACTAATACTCTTTAACCTTCTCATATGCTATATTTATACCTGAGCCGGTGTTCCTCAAAAGCAGAGCTGAGGCAAAGGCTTGCTTGCATGTGAGTAGTCCATTTTGGAAAATGAGGTTAGGAACAGTTAGGAGGTGACAGAGAGACGGGGAAGTCAATTCAAGGGTGTGTTATCAAACTAGCTCTCTGTGGACCATGGGACTCGGTTCTCCTGAGGAGCTGTGAAGCCCATCTCAGAAATGTTCAATCATAGGAATGAAGATGGAAGGATTCATCAACCTGCTCCCATCCTCTGTGTCAGAAAGGTTAAGGGGACTCCCACGTGTGCCCCACGAGGTGGTGGTGAGGAAACCGCCATGTCTGGTAGAAAGGTAAGTGGTATAACAGAGGGGAGCAGCAGGTTGCCTCAGCAATTTCCAGAGGGAAAAAGGCTGGCCTGAAAGACATGAGATGGGACACAAAAGGCAACCAGCACACCATTTTTAGACATAGATATCACAATTAAAAAAAATTAAAAATGAAGACAGGATGCCCTTCTCGAAAACCCATGGGCATGGATATCAGTATATTGACTGATGCAGCAGAGAGGTTCAGTGGCTACCACAGAGCTGTACTCCCCTTCCGTTGTGTAAAGGTATTGCTGCAAAGCTGTTCCCAGCCAGGATCACATTTTCCAGCACCCTTTGCACCTGGACAGACTGAGGGACCAATTCTCACTCATAGAATGAGAGCCGGGTATAATATGTATCCCATCCAGGCCAGAGCCACAGAGAAATGCCTTTTCTTCTCTTTATTCTCCTGCCTGCCAGCTGAATGGAGAAGACCTGGCAGGCTCCTCTTGGTAGTGAAGGGATGCCGGAGCCATGTGGTAGAATGTGCGTTGCTGAATGACCACAGGGCATATCTACCATGCTCTCAGTAGGAAAATCCACATTGGATATTAAGAGAGACATAAACTTCTATTTTATTGAGCTTATTTACTAAGATGTAAGGGTTAATAAATTACAGAAGCTAGAGTTTGCTTAACTAATATGATAATGATTAGAGCAAGTCCAGAATTAGAGAACAGATCAGGAATTAAAGAGCATAGGTAGGAACAGACTTGACCTTAGTGTTCTGGTCACGTGTGCCCACGCTGACTATAACCGGCCACATCAGTTGCAGGGTTACCCAGGAAAGCACTGTGACTTATGAACCTTAAGCTCACTTTCTAGAATAAATTCACCCATAAGCCTTTGTCTCAGCTCTACTTTTGAGGAGCCCAGTCTAAGATGTGACTAGAGCACATGGAAAGTTTAGGGAACATGATATAAGAAGTTAAAAGAGAGGACACTAAGCACCTGAACCCGAGTAGAGCACTGAGAGCTGTGAACAGAAGTGCTTATCTCAGCTGGATTCAAGGGTTTCAGTAAGACGGGAACCATATCTGAACAAATGTTTTATTTTTCAGTATTTTAGCATGAGTTATAAACTCACTGAGGGGAGAGGAAGAAGGCACACTCGTTAGAGCCTATCACACTGGCCAACCTTAGAGTTTGATATCAGTCTCTGTGATGGATTGCTTCTGCAATGGGCACAAGTATCCCCCCTTTCTACGTAATGTGGATTTATAGTCCTTCAGACCAGGAGGTGGTGAAGTCTATGTTCCCACCCTTGAATCTGAGATGGCCATATGGCTAACTTGGACTGAAGGGAGTGGACAGAAGTGGCATTATACCAATTCTTAGCTTGGGTTGCACGGAGTCTTGGCAGCTGCTACCCTCCCTGTCCCCTGCCTCTCCTGGCCAAGCTTGGGCCAGGCTTGGGCTGGCCTGTTGGAATATCAGAGATGAGTCATCCGAGGTCAGCCAGCCCCAATTCAATTCATTCATATGCCCCATCCCTCCATGCTGTCCAGAGCAGGGCGACGCAGAAGGGGAGTCAGAAAAGCTGGGAGTGGGGCCCATTTATACAAGGGCAGGTGAACCAGACTGCCAGGGGAGGACAGGCTTGTGTGCCTATGGTTAGGGGATAGGGATGGTAATCCTTAATGTGGCCAGAGAGCAAGCATGTATATGAGTAGAAATTCCTTAGAGATGACTCCTGGGGTGGCAGCCTTCTCTGAAGCCTCACTGAGCCACTCAACACCTGCTTTTGCTCATAAAGGATGAGTCAGCATGGAGTTCCAACAGGGCCTAGCCAAGGCTTATCTCTGAGTTGCTTTTCGGATGGCTAAAATTATTTGTAATTGGTATAACTTCATGGTTAGAATTTTGGTTCTGTTTATAGAGACCATAAAAAAAAAATCAAGGGCACCTGGGTAGCTCAGTTGGTTAAGCAACTGCCTTTGGCTTAGGTTATGATCCTGGAGTCTCGGGATCGAGCTCCGCATCAGGCTCCTGGCTCAGCAGGGAGTTTGCTTTACTGCCTCTGACCCTCTCCTCTCATGCTCTCTCTCTCAAATAAATAAATAAAATCTTTTTTAAAAATCAGCCCCAAGTGGGCATTTTGGCAATTGTGCAGTTTCCTATTACCACTTAAAAACTTTTAAGCCATTAGACAGCAGGTTACTTTGGCAAATTTCAGTTACTATTCCAAGATTTGTTTTATTCTATCTTTTCAGAGTCTAAAACTTCATATGTTAACACATATATATAACACATATATTATGAACTTTAAAAATGTGGCTACCAGATAGAACATATGAAATTAAATATGGCTTCACATTGTATTTCTAGGGGACAGCATTGATCTAAAATGGGAGATGGTAGGCTACGGTCTGTGGGCCCAATCCAGCCCGTTTTTGTAAAGACGTTTTTATTGGAACACAGTTACGTGCATTTATGCATCATCTGTGGCTGCTTCTGGACCACTACAGGCGGAGTGGAGCAGTCACGACAGAAACCACATGGCCCATGGCCCTCCACAGGAAAAGTCTGTTGACTCTTGAACTAGACTCTTAGCAGTTGTCCCTGTCTTTTTTTTTTTTGGCCTGGGGGTGGGCTGTGCTGTTCTAGTAATTGATTCATGGGCCGCACCAAAAACAAAACCAAAAAAAGCCTCCTGGTGAGTTGGGTGTGCCGAGTGTCAGTGGGATAGGATCCCTAGACACCAAAAAAGGACTCGGCTCATTTATACTCTGTACTTCTATGGCAAAGGGGGATGTGAAACACAGGTCATCTACTCCTGATTATGTTTGTGGGCCAAGTTAATTGACTAGAGTAAGAGATCCTATCCCTTGTCAAAGGAATTTTCAAGCAACAGCAATCAGAGACGCAAGCTGGCTGGGTTCCTGTTCAGTGATGGGCATCACAGATACAATGACAGAGACAAGTGCTGAGCACACTCCATGCAAGATCTGAGCTTTAAATAATTTGTGAGATCAATGAAATGACTGCCAATATTCCATGAACCGGCTTCAAACACCTTCTAGTTGCCCACATTGACCTAAACACTGTGTGCCGAGACAATCAGAAGTGGTTTCCCATATTCAACCTTCACAAGACCCTGAGATAGATGACATTATTACCCCTGGGTACACAGGAGGGAAATGAGGCTCAGAGAGACGAAGCAATTTGCCCAGTGTCACTCAGTTGGTAGAGTACTGCTTCTCAATATATACGAAAATCATAGCGGAGCTCTTCAGCATCCTCAACTTTAACCTCTCAGGGTGTGGGAGAGGAAGCAAAGCACACAGGGACAAGCTCCACCCCCTCTGGGAGATAAGGAAAGGAAAGTAAGCACACCCAAGGCAAGGTAATAGAAAATATTTCCAGAAACAAACTTCCTTGGGACACCTGGGTTCCTCAATCAGTTAAGGGTCTGACTCTTGATTTCAAATCAGGTTGTGATCTCAGGGTTGTGAGATCAAGCCCCGCGTCGGGCTCCATGCTGGGTGTGGAGCCTGCTTAAGATGCTCTCTCTCCCTCCTCTTCTGCCCACTCTATAAAAAGAAAAAATATATTTTTAAAATATTTTATTTATTTATTTGACAGAGACCACAAGTAGACAGAGAGGCAGGCAGAAGAGAGTGAGGGGGAAGCAGGCTCCCCGCCGAGCAGAGAGCCCGATGCAGAGAGCCCGATGTGGGGCTCAATCCCAGGAGCCTGAGACCATGACCTGAGCTGAAGGCAGAGGCTTAACCCACTGAGCCACCCAGGCGCCCCAAGAAAAAACTTTTTAAAATTAAAAATAAAGAAACAAAGTTTCTTATGGAAAGATGTTTACATCTCAGAATTATGGGAATTGGGGGAAAAACAAGGTGATTGCTCTTTGAAATAATTAGCCTTTACAGCAACTTCAAAATTCTGTCACCACAACAAAGGAAACATCTTGTTACATCGCATTTGCTCAAGATTCTGACATTTGAAAATTTAATAGAGAACAAAATGTGTAGTCTACACATCAGTTGCTATCCTCCCCCTGTAAAAACAAACCAACTAATTACACGATTCTTGAAATACAGCTACTCTGCAAAGCCAAATGTCAAAAGTTTTTCTTTCTTATAGACTATATAAAGATGCACAAGGCATATTTAATTTGGTAAACAAAATTTTACCTTTAAGTGTCTAAAGCTTCCATTTTTTTCCACCTGACATTTTAAGCAATTTTATCAAATACGAAAAGGATCTCTTCGAGGCATAATAAATGTTAAGAAACTTGTTAATCTGGAAGTAAAACTGCTAGGCACTTAAATAATATTTTAGGGTATAAAGTTGGTACTGTCATTATGCACTTAATATTTCAGAGATGGACTGGGTCTTCGATGGCAAGAAATAATTATGTTTCCCCATGGAAAAAAAAAACGTAGACAAAACCTGGGCTCTAAATAGTCCAAAAGTTTCAGAAACATTAAACTTCAAGTCCATTAAATATTAAGGTCAGCTTTACCAAACATTCCTAGCTGTTAGTCACTCATTGCTCTTTAGTGATGGAATTCAGACAGATGATGGTTACCTCCAGGGGAAGGATGGTCACTGGGAAGAGGCCCAAGTGAATTTTCTGGGTGATGAAATGTTCTCTATCTTGATCTGGGTCATGGTCATTCCATGAATGCATACATATGTAAAAATATAGCAAGCTGCACATTGATGATCTTTTATGTAAGTTATTCTTTTGTTAAAATACATTGGGGTGACACCCAAACAAGTGGTTGCTTGTCTTTTTCAGCATATATGTGGTACCCTGAGGACAGCCTCTGCAAAGGCGGGGGGGGGGCACTGGATATATCCCAGAATCAGTGTTTGCCAGGTATTGGCGGTAGGTGTAGGGTCAGTATGTGCTACGGTGTGGATGAACTGTGGAGTTTAATCTGGAAGGCAATTCATAAAGAAGGGGCTGAGAGGTAAGCATAAGGCAGCAGCACTGGTAGACTGGAGGGCCAAGGGAAGGAGAAGAACAAATCTTATGGGGTATGGTTTTGAGTGAGTGACCAAGTCAGAGGGGAGGCAAATCTGATCAAAGATACAAGACTGCACACTGAATATTCTAGTAACTTAGCAAGTGCCAAGGAAAGAATGCTCTTACAAGTGGAGAGGCCATTTTCATCCTTAATTTCCTCACCTTTCCCATTGGTGGAGCCTACTGCATCTCTCCCTGCTAACTTGGCTTTGCCCAGAGAAACCTGGAAGTCTGTGAGTTCTCTCCAGGGGAGGTACTAATTCCTCATTTCTTTGGTTTCTATAAGCCATTTATGGAATAGAATCAAGTGGTTTCTCTTTCCTTTTGCAACATGAGATCTCTTTTCCCTCAAAGATCTCTCTCTATCTCCATCCGGCCATCTTTCCATCTATTCAAGATATAAGACTATCCACATTTCAAAGCTTTTATCTCTTTGAAACTCAACGAAAGGTTTAAGAATGCACCGTGGGGTTTTCTAACAGCGGAGGCAGTGGGAGGCTCTGCTCTACACGGTGGCTTCAAAGGCAGTGGCTCTCGGCCATGGCCACATGCCGGAGTCACTTGGGGGAGTTTATGAACATTCGTGAAGCCAAGGCCTCTCCCCACACCAATTACAGCTCTGGAGGTGGCTCCAGGTGACATTAATTTCTCAAGCTCCCAGGTGAGTCCCACATGTAGCCAAGTCTGGGAATCACACTCTAGGAGAGCTTCTCCCCTTGCTTCTCAAAGTGTGTTAGCAGATCAGCCGCCTGGGACTCCCTGGGAAGCCTGTTAGGGCCACAGATTCTCAGCCCCTTCCTCCAGAACTACTAAGTCAGGATTTGCATTTCAAGGAAACTTCCAGTGAAGCCTGAGCTGCACTGGTAGACCATTTGCCTGAGGTCCCCTTTTCACAACTGAAATGATTTCCATTCAGTAGAGAGTTTGAACAGTCAGTCAATTCTCCATGAGACCTACACTCATAGATGCACACAGAGCTATATTGTTTGCACATTCAGATGTGTTATGTATATCTATAGATCTGTATTATCAAAGACAAAAATATTCCTTAACCCTTGAATTCCAGATTAATAGGGTCATTTCTTTGTTCTATATACAAAAAAAAAAAAAAAAAAAAAAAGGAACTGTTCCCAAACAGAAGGGAAAGACAACTGGGGAGCTCCGGGCACATTTAAGGCTAGAATGCCACAGTGTGAAAAGAGTTTACTGGATAATTTTGTTCCCTCACTCAAGGATATTAACAGAAGAGAAAGAGTCCTTCCACCAGCACAGAGAGATAATAATCCACTTCTCTCTTCTAAGTGGGATGCCAGCTCCCTGGACAGATGTAGAGGGATTTTACAACTCCCCTTCCCTGAGTTATAGCTTAGATGAAGCTGGAGACACATATACACACACACACACACACACACACACACACACATCCCAGAAGAGGCTCAAACAACATCTTTCCTTTTCCTATCCATTCTTTCACATTATGAACAGATTTAACAAAAAGACAGTACAAGAAGCATGAAATCCACTCCTGCTTTTGCCCTGGGAACCTTCTTGAAGACACAGTTCACTAATGTCTTTCCCTGTCCCTACAGAAAGACCTCGAGGAACTTTTCTTTACAAATTAGAGTTAGAAAAGCTTTGCTTTCTTGCAGGAAGGACTTTCTCCCATTCCTTTTTCCTATAGATAAGAACTTTGTAACTATTGCATTCCTAGGAGGGGAGACTTGAAAAAAAAAATCAAATTCATTGCTTAACTATTGTTCATGTTCATGTTCATGTGGGAAGTTAGCACATTTGTGTTCTTTTTTATGGTCTTTCTCTCTTCCATGATTTATATTTTTCTGGTCCTTCATCTTTGATTGTATTTATAATTTGCCACATTTTTTAATCATTTGGGATTTCACTGCATATTACTGCCAAACATTTTTTGGGAACAAAGTTTTTTTTTTTTTTTTTTTAAATTCCTCACAATTACCAGTCCCCGTGTTTACCCGTCCTTCCTTATAAAAACACCTTTAAATAATTGTCAGCAATTTGTAAATCCCTTAATCCTACGGGAGCAAGGTCATCAGTCAGGGTCTTCTGGTGGTGGTTTTCACTCGTTTGGAAAATCCTAGCCTATTGCACAGAAGGAAAATGTAATAAAAAGCAGTCAATATGGGCGCCTGGGTGGTTCAGTCAGTGAAGCATCTGCTAAAGCTCAGGTCATGATCCCGGGGTCCTGGGATCGAGCCCCACATTGGGCTCAACTGCTCAGCAGGGAGCCTGCTTCTCCCTCTCCCTCTATATGCCACTCCTCCTATTTGTGCTCGCTTTCTCTGTGTCAAATAAAGAAAATCTTTAAAAAGAAAAAAAGCCGCCAGTAACTTCAGCATATTAGAGGTGGGCTATGGAGAAGTAGTGGCTCAAGGAGCTGTCAGAAACATGCCAAGACTGTACCCACGAACACATAAATAAGAATCTTTGAGATGGAGCCCAGGCAGGAGTTTGTTTAAACCTCTCCCAGCTAATTCCAGTGAATAGCCAACATTGAAAACCAGTGTCCCGGGACAGTGCATCTTCCTGGCTTCCATGAATGCAAATGCCCTGGGCATCTTATTAATTTGCAGACTCATTCAGCAGGTCTGGCTCGAGGCACAAGATTCTGAATTAATTTTTCTTTTCTTTCTTTCTTTCCTTTTTTAAAATATTTTATTTATTTATTTGACAGAGAGATAGAGAGCACAAGTAAGCAGAGTGGCAGGCAGAAGGAGAGAGAAGCAGGCTCTCTGCTGAGCAGGGAGCCTGATGCTGGACTCGATTCCAGGACCCTGGAATCATGACCTGAGCTGAAGGCAACTGCTTAACCCACTGAGTCACCCTGGCGCCCCAGATTCTGAATTTCTAACAAGCTCTCAGGAGAGGCCGATGCTGCTGGTCTGCAGAGCACACTCCAAGTTGCAAGGTCCCCAAGAAGAGAATCAAGTTCCTCTTCCACGGGCTGAGCTGGGACTTATATACCGCCAGGAAAAGACCACCATCGTGTCATAGAGAGAACACTGGACTGAGAGCTCAGCAATCTGGGGTCTAGTCCAAGTTCCATGGTTGGCAGCTCTGAAGCCATCATCAAGTGCCTTTACCTGGCTAGGTCTATGGTTTCCTTCTCTGCTGAGATGATCTGCTTGGCTCCCTTCAGGAGCCCAGATTCTGCTGTCATGAAGACTCTCTCCATGTCTCAGCTTCTCCAAAAAATTACAGCTCCTACAAAGCACTAAATCTGCAAAGGAGCTGGCTTGACTGCAAACAATAATCGGAGAGATACTTAATGTCTGGGAGAGAATGGTATGGGCACTAAGTGCAGTCTGTGTATATTTCCCTACACTTTGAAATTCTGAGAATAAACACTGCCCCTGTACTCTAAACAACTCTTAGATTCATGAGCCTATCCACCACCACTATGCATTTCCAGAACTTTTTTCATCATCCTGAACAGAAACTGTACCTGTTCAAAAATAGCTCCCCCTCCCACTCTATTTTCTGTCTCTATGAATTTGCCTATTCTTGGTCCCCCATATAAGTGGAATCCTAGGATATGTGGCCTTTTGTGTCTGGCTTTTTTTCACTTAGCCTGGTTTCAGAGTTCATCCATGTTGTGGCAGGTGTCAGAATTTCCTTCCTTTTTAAGGCTGAATAATAGTCTATTATATGTATAGACCACATTTTGTTTATCCATTCATCTGTTGATGGATCGGCTTTTGGCCATTATGAATAATGCTGTTAACACTGGTGTGCAAGCATCTATTTGAGCCCCTGCTTTCAGTTCTCCTGGGTATAGAGTGATAAGCAGAATTGTTAGGAGTGTGTGGTCAGTCTCATGTGTAACTTTTGAGAAACCACCAAATTGTTTTCCACAGTAGTCGTACCATTTTATATTCCCAAGACCAATGTGTTAAGGTTCCAATTTCTCCATATCCTTGAAACACTTTTTTCCATTAAAAAATATTTATCTAGCTATCTATAGCTCTCTTTATGTAAGAGCTATCCTAATAGGTATGAAGCAGTATCTCATTATGATTTTGATTGGTATTTCCCCAGTGACTAGTGATGTTGAACTGTTTTTTCAAGTGCTTATTGGCCATTTGTTTACCTTCTTTGGAGAAATGTCCTCTCTAGTCTTTTGCCCACTATTCAACTGAGTTGTTTGTTGCTGAGCTGTGGAAGTTCTTTATATATTCTGGATATTAATGCTTTATCAGATATTTGATTTGCAAATATTTTCTCTCATTCTGTGGCTTGTGTTTTCACATTCTTGATTGTGTCTTTTTTTTAAGATTTTATTTATTTATTTGACAGAGAGCGATCACAAGTAGGCAGAGAGGCAGGCAGAGAGAGTGAGAGGGAAGCAGGCTCCCCACTGAGCAGAGAGCCCGATGCGGGACTCGATCCCAGGACCCTGAGATCATGACCTGAGCCGAAGGCAGCGGCTTAACCCACTGAGCCACCCAGGCGCCCTCTTGATTGTGTCTTTTGATGTACAAAGTTTTAAATTGTGACAAAGTCCATTTTTTTTTTCTTTTGGTGTCTGTGCTTTTGGTGTCCTAACCAAGAAATCATGACTAAATCCATGTCATGAAGTTTTTCTCCTGTGCTTTCTTCTGAGAGTTTTATAGTTATTTATTTTTTTGTGCTTATGTTTTGGTCTTTGATTCATTTGGAGTTAACCTCCATATGTTGTGTAAGGTAAGGATCCACCTTCAGTCTTTTGTATGCAGATATCCAGTTTTCCCAACCATTTGTTTAAAAATATTTTCTTTTCTCTGATACATGGTCTTGGCACCCTAGCAAAAATCATTTGACTGTAATATATGTAAGGGCATGTTTCTGGGCTCCATATTCTGTTCCATTGGTCTAGATGCTTATCATTATGCCAGCACCATACTGCTTTGGATTTTATTGTTCTTTAATAGTAAGTTTTGAGATCAGAACATATGAGTCCTCCAACTTTGTTCTTTGGAAGAATGTTCTGGCTATTCCGGGTCCTTGAGACTCCATAGGAATACAAGGATGCATTTCCTTTTTGTTTGTTTGTTTGTTTTAGAGGCAGCAAGTGAATGATGGCAGGAGGGGCAGAGGGAGACAGAGAATCTTTTTTTTTTTTAATTTTATTTTTTATAAACATATATATATATATTTTCCCCCCCAGGGGTACAAGTCTGTGAATCTCCAGGTTTACACACTTCACAGCACTCACCATAGCACATACCCTACCCAATGTCCATAACCCCACCCCCCCTCTCCCAACCCCCCTCCCCCCAGCAACCCTCAGTTTGTTTTGTGAGATTAAGAGTCACTTATGGTTTGTCTCCCTCCCAATCCCAACTTGTTTCATTTACTCTTCTCCTACCCCATTAACCCCCCATGTTGCATCTCCTCTCCCTCATATCAGGGAGATCATATGATAGTTGTCTTTCTCTGATTGACTTATTTCGCTAAGCATGATACCCTCTAGTTCCATCCACGTTGTCGCAAATGGCAAGATTTCATTTCTTTTGATGGCTGCATAGTATTCCATTGTATATATATACCACATCTTCTTTATCCATTCGTCTGTTGATGGACATCTAGGTTCTTTTCATAGTTTGGCTATTGTAGACATTGCTGCTATAAACATTCGGGTGCACGTGCCCCTTCGGATCACTACGTTTGTATCTTTAGGGTAAATACCCAGCAGTGCAATTGCTGGGTCATAGGGTAGTTCTATTTTCAACATTTTGAGGAACCTCCATGCTGTTTTCCAGAGTGGTTGCACCAGCTTGCATTCCCACCAACAGTGTAGGAGGGTTCCCCTTTCTCCGCATCCTCGCCAGCATCTGTCATTTCCGGACTTGTTAATTTTAGCCATTCTGACTGGTGTGAGGTGGTATCTCATTGTGGTTTTGATTTGTATTTCCCTGATGCCGAATGATATGGAGCACTTTTTCATGTGTCTGTTGGCCATCTGGATGTCTTCTTTGCAGAAATGTCTGTTCATGTCTTCTGCCCATTTCTTGATTGGATTATTTGTTCTTTGGGTGTTGAGTTTGCTAAGTTCTTTATAGATTCTGGACACTAGCCCTTTATCTGATATGTCGTTTGCAAATATCTTCTCCCATTCTGTCAGTTGTCTTTTGGTTTTGTGAACTGTTTCCTTTGCTGTGCAAAAGCTTTTGATCTTGATAAAATCCCAATAGTTCATTTTTGCCCTTGCTTCCCTTGCCTTTGGCGATGTTCCGAGGAAGATGTTGCTGCGGCTGAGGTCAAAGAGGTTGCTGCCTGTGTTCTCCTCAAGGATGTTGATGGATTCCTTTCTCACATTGAGGTCCTTCATCCATTTTGAGTCTATTTTCGTGTGTGGTGTAAGGAAATGATCCAATTTCATTTTTCTGCATGTGGCTGTCCAATTTTCCCAACACCATTTATTGAAGAGGCTGTCTTTTTTCCATTGGACATTCTTTCCTGCTTTGTCGAAGATTAGTTGACCATAGAGTTGAGGGTCTATTTCTGGGCTCTCTATTCTGTTCCATTGATCTATGTGTCTGTTTTTGTGCCAGTACCATGCTGTCTTGATGATGACAGCTTTGTAATAGAGCTTGAAGTCCGGAATTGTGATGCCACCAACTTTGGCTTTCTTTTTCAATATTCCTTTGGCTATTTGCGGTCTTTTCTGGTTCCATATAAATTTTAGGATTATTTGTTCCATTTCTTTGAAAAAAATGGATGGTACTTTGATAGGAATTGCATTAAATGTGTAGATTGCTTTAGGTAGCATAGACATTTTCACAATATTTATTCTTCCAATCCAGGAGCATGGAACATTTTTCCATTTCTTTGTGTCTTCCTCAATTTCTTTCATGAGTACTTTATAGTTTTCTGTGTATAGATTCTTAGTCTCTTTGGTTAGGTTTATTCCTAGGTATCTTATAGTTTTGGGTGCAATTGTAAATGGGATGGACTCCTTAATTTCTCTTTCTTCTGTCTTGTTGTTGGTGTAGAGAAATGCGACTGATTTCTGTGCATTGATTTTATATCCTGACACTTTACTGAATTCCTGTACAAGTTCTAGCAGTTTTGGAGTGGAGTCCTTTGGCTTTTCCACATATAGTATCATATCATCTGCGAAGAGTGATAGTTTGACTTCTTCTTTGCCGATTTGGATGCCTTTCATTTCTTTTTGTTGTCTGATTGCTGAGGCTAGGACTTCTAGTACTATGTTGAATAGCAGTGGTGATAACGGACATCCCTGCCGTGTTCCTGACCTTAGCGGAAAAGCTTTCAGTTTTTCTCCATTGAGAATGATATTTGCGATGGGTTTTTCATAGATGGCTTTGATAATATTGAGGTATGTGCCCTCTATCCCTACACTTTGAAGAGTTTTGATCAGGAAGGGATGCTGTACTTTGTCAAATGCTTTTTCAGCATCTATGGAGAGTATCATATGGTTCTTGTTCTTTCTTTTATTAATGTGTTGTATCACATTGATTGATTTGCGGATGTTGAACCAACCTTGCAGCCCTGGAATAAATCCCACTTGGTCATGGTGAATAATCCTTTTAATGTACTGTTGAATCCTATTGGCTAGTATTTTGGTGAGAATTTTTGCATCTGTGTTCATCAAGGATATTGGTCTGTAGTTCTCTTTTTTGATGGGATCCTTGTCTGGTTTGGGGATCAAGGTGAGGCTGGCCTCATAAAATGAGTTTGGAAGTTTTCCTTCCATTTCTATTTTTTGGAACAGTCTCAGGAGAATAGGAATTAGTTCTTCTTTAAATGTTTGGTAGAATTCCCCCGGGAAGCCATCTGGCCCTGGGCTTTTGTTTGTTTGGAGATTTTTGATGACTGTTTCAATCTCCTTACTGGTTATGGGTCTGTTCAGGCTTTCTATTTCTTCCTGGTTCAGTTGTGGTAGTTTATACATCTCTAGGAATGCATCCATTTCTTCCAGATTGTCAAATTTGTTGGCATAGAGTTGCTCATAATATGTTCTTATAATTGTCTGTATTTCTTGGGTGTTAGTTGTGATCTCTCCTCTTTCATTCACAATTTTATTGATTTGGGTCCTTTCTCTTTTCTTTTTGATAAGTCTGGCCAGGGGCTTATCAATCTTATTAATTCTTCCAAAGAACCAGCTCCTAGTTTCGTTGATTTGTTCTATTGTTTTTTTGGTTTCTATTTCATTGATTTCTGCTCTGATCTTTATGATTTCTCTTCTCCTGCTGGGTTTAGGGTTTCTTTCTTGTTCTTTCTCCAGCTCCTTTAGGTGTAGGGTTAGGTTGTGTACCTGAGACCTTTCTTGTTTCTTGAGAAAGGCTTGTACCACTATATATTTTCCTCTCAGGACTGCCTTTGTTGTGTCCCACAGATTTTGAACTGTTGTGTTTTCATTATCATTTGTTTCCATGAATTTTTTCAATTCTTCTTTAATTTCCTGGTTGACCCATTCATTCTTTAGAAGGATGCTGTTTAGTCGCCATGTATTTGGGTTCTTTCCAAATTTCCTCTTGCAATTGAGTTCTAGCTTCAGAGCATTGTGGTCTGAAAATATGCAGGGAATGATCCCAATCTTTTGATACTGGTTGAGACCTGATTTAGAACCAAGGATGTGATCTATTCTGGAGAATGTTCCATGTGCACTAGAGAAGAATGTGTATTCTGTTGCTTTGGGATGAAATGTTGTGAATATATCTGTGATGTCCATCTGGTCCAGTGTGTCATTTAAGGCCTTTATTTCCTTGTTGATCTTTTGCTTGGATGATCTGTCCATTTCAGTGAGGGGAGTGTTAAAGTCCCCTACTATTATTGTATGATTGTCGATGTGTTTCTTTGATTTTGTTATTAATTGGTTTATATAGTTGGCTGCTCCCACGTTAGGGGCATAGATATTTACAATTGTTAGATCTTCTTGTTGGACAGATCCTTTGAGTATGATATAGTGTCCTTCCTCATCTCTTATTATAGTCTTTGGTTTAAAATCTAATTGATCTGATATAAGGATTGCCACTCCTGCTTTCTTCTGATGTCCATTAGCATGGTAAATTCTTTTCCACCCCCTCACTTTAAATCTGAAGTTGTCTTCGGGTTTAAAATGAGTTTCTTGTAGGCAACATATAGATGGGTTTTGTTTTTTTTATCCATTCTGATACCCTGTGTCTTTTGATCGGGGCATTTAGCCCATTAACATTCAGGGTAACTATTGAGAGATATGAATTTAGTGCCATTGTATTGCCTGTAAGGTGACTGTTATTGTATATTGTTTCTGTTCCTTTCTGATCTACTACTTTTAGGCTCTCTCTTTGCTTAGAGGACCCCTTTCAATATTTCCTGTAGAGCTGGCTTGGTGTTTGCAAATTCTTTCAGTTTTTGTTTGTCCTGGAAGCTTTTAATCTCTCCTTCTATTTTCAATGATAGCCTAGCTGGATATAGTATTCTTGGCTGCATGTTTTTCTCGTTTAGTACTCTGAATATATCATGCCAGCTCTTTCTGGCCTGCCAGGTCTCTGTGGATAAGTCTGCTGCCAATCTAATATTTTTACCATTGTATGTTACAGACTTCTTCTCCCAGGCTGCTTTCAGGATTTTCTCTTTGTCACTAAGACTTGTAAATTTGACTATTAGGTGACGGGGTGTGGACCTATTCTTATTGATTTTGAGTGGGGTTCTCTGAACCTCCTGGATTTTGATGCTTGTTCCCTTTGCCATATTGGGGAAATTCTCTCCAATAATTCTCTCCAATATACCTTCTGCTCCCCTCTCTCTTTCTTCTTCTTCTGGAATCCCAATTATTCTAATGTTGTTTCGTCTTATGGTGTCACTTATCTCTCGAATTCTGCCCTCGTGTTCCAGTAGTTGTTTGTCCCTCTTTTGCTCAGCTTCTTTATTCTCTGTCATTTGGTCTTCTATATCGCTAATTCTTTCTTCTGCCTCATTTATCCTAGCAGTGAGAGCCTCCATTTTTGATTGCACCTCATTAATAGCTTTTTTGATTTCAACTTGATTAGATTTTAGTTCTTTTATTTCTCCAGAAAGGGCTTTTATATCTCCCGAGAGGGTTTCTCTAATATCTTCCATGCCTTTTTTGAGCCCGGCTAGAACCTTGAGAATCGTCATTCTGAACTCTAGATCTGACATATTACCAATGTCTGTATTGATTAGGTCCCTAGCCTTTGGTACTGCCTCTTGTTCTTTTTTTTGTGGTGAATTTTTCCGCCTTGTCATTTTGTCCAGATAAGAGTATATGAAGGAGTAAGTAAAATACTAAAAGGGTGGCAACAACCCCAGGAAAATATGCTTTAGCCAAATCAGAAGAGATCCCAAATCGTGAGGGGGGGGGGGGGGGGAGAAAAAGAAGATAAGAAAGAAAAAAAAAAAAAGAAAAAAGAAAAAAGAAACAAATAAAAAAAGAAAACCAATAATGAAAAAAAATATAAAAAGGAAAAAAATATATATATTAGATAAACTAGTTAAAAAACGTTAAAAAAGAAAAGGGTAAAAGTTAAAAAAATTTAGCAGAAGAAGAGAAAAAAATTGAAAAAGAAAAAAAAATTAAATTAACTGCAAGGCTAAAGAATCATGGGGAGAAAGCCATGAGTTCCATGCTTTGCTTTCTCCTCCTCTGGAATTCCGCGGCTCTCCTTGGTATTGAAACTGCACTCCTCGTAAGTGAACTTGGTCCTGGCTGGGTTTCTTGTTGATCTTCTGGGGGAGGGGCCTGTTGTAGTGATTCTCAAGTGTCTTTGCCCCAGGCGGAGTTGCACCGCCCTTACCAGGGGCCGGGCTGAGTAATCTGCTCGGGTTTGCTTTCGGGAGCTTTTGTTCCCTGAGCGCTTTCCGTAGAGTCCGGAGGACGGGAATGAAGATGGCGGCCTCCCAGTCTCCGGCCCGGAGGAGCCGAGAGCTCGGGGCCCCACTCCTCAGTGCGCCCTCGGGGAACAGCGTCCAATTACTCCCGTCTGCCTGGCCTCCGGCCGCGCTCCGAGCTCACCGAGCCTGCGACCGGTTCAAGGTAAGCCCGAGCTGTGAGCTCACTCCTCGGCTCCGTCTCTGTAGCCGGCTTCCCCGTTCTAATACCTGCGAGCTCTGCGACACTCAGACACCCCGATCCTTCTGTGACCCTGCGGGACCTGAGGCCACACTGGCCCTGCGTGGGCTTCACCCCAGTTAAGCCTCTGGGGCGATGTCCCTCAGCGGAACAGACTTTTAAAAGTCCTGATTTTGTGCTCCGTTGCTCCGCCGCTTGCCGGGAGCCGGCCCCTCCCCCCGCGGTCTATCTTCCCGTTGCTTTGGATTCACTTCTCCGCCAGTCCTACCTTTCAGCAAGTGGTTGATTTTCTGTTTCTAGAATTGCTGTTCTTCTTCTCTTCGATCTCCCATTGGATTTGTAGGTGTTTGCAATCTTTAGATAAGCTATCTAGCTGATCTCCCGCTACCTGAAGTAGTCTCAGCTGCTACTTCTCCGCCATCTTGACTCCTCCCCCGGAGACAGAGAATCTTAAGCAGGCTCCACAGCCCAGCAAGGAGCCCAGTCTCACCACCTGAGATCATGACCTGAGCTGAAATGAAGAGTCAGACGCTTAACCAACTGAGCTAGCTACCCAGGTGCCCCTAGGATGTGTTGTTGTTGTTGTTGTTATTGTTGTTGTTTTTCTATTTCTACAAAAAAGTGCTGTTGAGATTTTGATGGGGAATGCACAGGTTCTGAGGATGGCTTTGAGAAGTACTGCCATCTTAACAGTCTTCCAATCCACCAACACAGGATGTCTTTCCACTTATTTAGGTCTTTCATTTCTTTCAGCAATTGTTTTGTAGTTTTGCGTGTGTTCGAAGCTCTTTAGCTTCAGAGGGCCTTCTTATCCAACCTTATTTATGATAGGAGCTGACTGATCCGTTGTTTATACTAGACCATGACAGTGACTCTAACCCCACAGATTTCTCCACTGGCTAGAAAGCTCCCAGCAAGGAAGTAGCTGTCCTCATTTGCAAAACGGGTTGGAGGTGGGGTGCTCCTGGGTGGCTCAGTCGGTTGAAGGTCTGATTCCTGATTTCGGCCCAGGTCCTGATCTCAGGGTCATGAGATTGAGCCCTGTATGGGGTCCACGATGGGTGTGGAGCCTGCTTGAGATGTTCTCTCTCCCTCTGCTCACATGCTCCCTTGCACGCATGTGCTCTCTCTCTTAAAAACAAACAGGTTCTGAGGGCAACAGCTTCTTCCTTGTCCTCATGTTTCATGTTTCCATGGAGGGTCTTCCACTGGCGTGATGCTTTTTTTCCCCTCTTGCCTTCCCCACTCATTTGTCTGGATGTGACTTATCTGATGGGGGATGGAGAAGGACTATGGCACATGCATGGCACCAGGGCCTATCTTCTCCTTTCTCTGGACAGTACTCCCATCTGCCTGGCTTGTGTATTCTGCTACTTTCATGGGGCAAGGACACAGAAATTTCTCTCCTAGAATTTGGCAGTCTCACTGACCCAGCGCTGACTGATGAGGACTGTGCCAAAGTGATTCCCCTTGTGGCAGGCTGGGTCAGTATCAGCTCTGCAGAGTGCTCTCTCATATGTAAGCTGCAAGGTGAGGTGGCGGTGTGTACTCTCGGAGGCCTCATTAGTAAAGGGGACTTCATAATCACAAAGCTAATATCTGCATCACAATCTATCTTTCCTGAAGGCTAAATACAAGGGAGAGTCTGCAAAGATACGCACACTGTCTTAACCTCATGAGCAAGTATAGTAATTTGAATCAGTCCTGTAAGTGAGAAAAGCATTTAGGAACTGGGGGAGGGAGGAGCTGCTGGTGGGATGGCAAAGGGAGGACATCAGGGGAGAAAAAGTGTCCAGGGGTGCCTGGTTGGCTCAGTGGGTTAAAGCTTCTGCTTTCAGCTCAGGTCATGGTCCCAGGGTCCTGGGATTGAGCCCTGCATTGGGCTATCTGCTCAGTGGGGAGCCTGCTTCCTCCTCTCTCTCTGCCTACTTGTGATCTCTGTCAAATACATAAATAAATAAATAAATAAATAAATAAATCTTTAAAAAAATTAAAAAGTGTCCAAATTGGAATGTGTGGATTACTTTGTCACTCTTTATGGATCTCTCACTATGTGCTACTCTCTCTCTTGCTTTTAAATTTTCCAGCAGCCCTAGGGGGCAAGTATTATTAAACATCATGTTACAAATGGAAAGAAAAGTTACAAGATTATCCAAGATTCTATAGCTTGCTAAGGGTTGTCAAAGGCTGAAATATTGTGCAATTCCTCACTCCCTCCCTATAACGATTAGATACTCTGATCTTTGCATGTGCCTTTTTAGTTCCTCCCAGTAGAGCATGTGCAATATATATCTCTGCTCCATTGACTGTGAGCTGGACCACGTGTCTTGCTTTGACCACTGGAGGGTTGGTGAATGACACAAGCAGAGGCTTCTAGTGCTTGTCTGGTTTGGTTTGGTTGAGTTCTTGCCATCTTCCCTGAAAAGAGCATGATCTGGGTAGTTGCTTACTCAAGAATCATGCCAAGAAGTATCCAGAGCAAACTTGAACCCTAAACTAAACCCTATAGTCGGTTTCAGCTGTCCTGAAGCTTGAGGTAGAGTGGCCCCACCAACCTGCAGACCCGTGGGCAAGAAGACTATTAGTTGTTCTAAATCATTACCTGCTGGGAACTGTTATACAGCATTTTTACCACCAGAGTTGACTAGTAAAGTAGTGAAGTCAGGATTAAAATCCAGGAATGTCTGAATTCATAGCCCCCACCTGGAGCTTCTCCAATATCTAATGGCTGCACAGCTACCCCTGGCTAGCTCACTTGTACTCAGGGGAAACAGAGCCTTTGGGTGTCTGGGATGTGACTAGCACAGATGATCACCTGCCATGCATTCGTCCCCTTTATGGACAGCTTCAGGCTGATTTAGCACTCAGGTCCCAAGAATCTGAAGGTTTCTTTTGTGGTTCATCCTATTCTCACTGTTATGCATTGCAGGACTTTCCATGCTAGATTGGTAGCTGGTAAAAAGCTTGGTTTACATGCAACATTTGACAGAGCTGCTCCAAATCAGTCAAACGTGACCACAGCATCTGAGCAAAATGCAGGAAGGACCCTCTATGAAGCAAAGTTGGGTTTCCTTTTAAGGAATAATTTGAACTTAATCCAAGACTCCAGCTCTTCATCTTGCCTGAATGTCTATGTCAGAAGGTGTTTGCAGGCAAAAATACCCACTTGCTTACTCTGGTTTCTAACCAGAGAGCAACACAGAACAGAAAACAAAGCAAGCGACAAAACAAAAATAACACGCATTATTGGTCTGGCGTTTTGGTTCCTATTCCTCTGAGTCACAGATGGTTGAGACAGAGGTGGCCTTCATGGGAAAGCCAACTTGATTTATTTGGCCCCATTTTTGTCTTGGCACAAAACACAGGAAGCTGGGTGGGACCCCTTTCGACACAGAAGCATCGCAGACCGTAGCAAGCTGGTAGGTACCGTGGCCTGGAGAGCAAATGTCATAGATGCCTCTAGACAGAGAAGCAGCCAAATCGCCTACAAGCTACCTGCCCAAGGACACAATGGCTTTCTGGGTAAATGGAGCTCTCGGGGAAACATGCAACCTTTGGCCTCTCCTAGGAAGTGCATCGTGCTGGGGAGGGAGGACACGTAAGCAGCAGGCAGCTTTACTGGTGGGGAAGAGGTAGTGGTCCATCTTCCTAATCTCTGTCAACTCCACCTCTCTGTCTTCTTCCCCTGTTTCTGAGAATCGCTTCTTGGGCCACCTCGTTCCCCGAAGGCTTCAAGCTCTGCTCTCCTTTGATCAGAGAATCAGTACATCCTGGCAACGCTGGGTTTCAGCCTTTCCCTGGCTAGCATCCAGCTCACACAGGGCTTCTGCTCCCAGGGACAATTCAGGACTGTCTTTCAACATTGTTCTTCTTGACCAGTCTGCCTCCTGCAGACTGGTCAGCCCAAACCAGCTGGAATCTAACTTTCTGTTTCCAAACAGCTTTTGGATGCAGGTTGTTTTTCTAGAGCGATGGATAATGTTACAGTGCTTTGATGTGCTGTGCATTGTCTGAAGTTTTATCTCTCTGTTTTTCTATTTAATCTTCCAAACAAGTCCACGAGTTCTGTCCTAGCATTAATCCCTACTTTACAGATGTGGAAACTGAGACCTGGGCCAGTAAATAGAAAAGCTGGGTAGCTGAACATAGTCCATCTGGCTACAGAGTCCACATTTTAGCGTGCACAGGACTAGATTGCTAGTCCCATTGCTAACATTAAAAAAAAAACAAACAAAAAATTAAAAAATTAAAAAAACATAAAACAAAAACAAAACCACAAAACTGTATCTCCTAGGAGCTGTGTTAAGGGCTCTATATACACCATCAAATTGAATCCACTCCCTAACCCTATAAGATATCCACATCGGACATAAGGAAACGGAGGTATGGAGAAGGTTAAGAGACCCAATCCAACCCACACAACCAGTTTCAGTGGCGGGACTAAGTGAGGCGTGAAGCTCAGAGGACAGCCGGGCGGTCCCAGAACACAGGTGGAAGGGCTCCTTCTTGGCATGGGTCTGAATCAATCATTTAGCCTCAGGGTTTTCTTTCTGTTTGATTTTCAATATCCTTTTCAAAATCAGAAGAAAAATATTTTAAATATCAAATCTCTACAAAACCTGACAAGGTATTTTTGAAAGAGAAATGTGTACGTAATGTGTGCATATTCTCAAATTAAAACGAGATGAAGTCTAAAATGAATTAATTTATAGGAAGCTGCTGAAACACTATTTGAATCATTTAGATTAAATCTGCTTTGCTGGACGAGTCCACTTCCACCGTGTTCTATTATCGGTGGTAGATTGGTCCTGACAACTCTAATAAATTAAACTGTCCAGCTGCTGCTCCTTCATCTGATGCCACTGGTAACAGACACAAGAATGAAGGAGGAGGAAGGAAAACTCTGGTAATGGAAGATATTCAGGACGGTGATGGAAAAAGCAAAACACATGCAAATTCAGTGAATGATGGATACCTCGTCACCAAGTTATGTCCATTATCTGAAAGTATGAACTCAATGCCCCTACTCAGGTTGGGAGAAAGGGTTCTTTCTGCAGCCAGACACCAGGCTCCTGTGACAGGGTACTGGGGACCTCATGGTGATGGGGGTGGGGGTAAGGGGCGGGTGGGGGAGTGATGCGAGAAAGGTGGTGAATTACACTCTGTAGTCTCTCCAGGAATGAAAAGTTACCTGCCTGCACTTCCCCGGGCCCAGACCTGTGGCTCTCATTTGCCAGCTGACTTGTTGGTCTTTGGGTTGAGCCACAAGAATGAGTCCAATGAAAAGGTTACCGGTAGGTGAAGTCCCTTTGCACCACCTTAAGCAACTGAGCTAGGATGTCACCTAACAGATTGACAAGAATCAGAGATGCGGGGCACTGGGTGGCTCAGTTGGTTAAGCAGCTGCCTTCAGCTCAGGTCATGATCTCAAGAATCTTGGGATCAAGCCCTGCATCGAGCTCCCTGCTCAGTGGGGAGTTGGCTTTTCCCTTTCCCTCTGCCTCCCCCACTCTCCTTCTCTCTCTCTCTCTCAAAAAAAAAAAAAAAAAATCAGAGACACCACAGTTTAATCCTGCACAGGTGCCCACATATCAAGCTGTGAGCAAAGCATAGGCATAAAAACACTGATGTTTTCCGGATGAAGACACCAACAGGGACGGAGAAGGCAAACCATTCCTTTCCCCCTGTGAGGCAGGTGTTTACGGTGAGGGACTGTACTGGGCAACTGAACCCATCAACTTTGAGCTCTGAGACCAACCATCAGCCACCAGCAGTGAAAGCCACTAGAGGGAAGGACATCAGGGCTCTTCATGTGGCCACTGTGCGTGCATTACGGAAAGGTTTTATACTAGCAAAATAAGAACACATTAAAAATGACCCCTTTGGGCAGATTTTCTATTCTAGGAATTTGGGAACCATGGCCCATATTAACTGGTTGGTCTTTAACACAAGTAGTTATATCTTCATGTTCAAAATTCAAACGAATCCTCAAAAACTGTCCCAAATAAAGTAGAAAGAAACCCAGACAGGACAAATGGACAGTAACACTTTTAAAGCCAGCCTAGAAAAGGTTTGTAATCAGCAAGTGACAGTAGAAGAAGTAAAATGCAGAATGGTAATTTTCTTGAGACAGCTAAGTGTAGCAGGTTTGTTTTGGTTTGGTTTGGTTTTTTAAATTAGACCCAGTTATTGTTTTGTAAGAACCACAGAGGACGATTTCAAAGACTCAAGTCTGCCCCCTGGTGTTGAAAGTGGATAAAAGCAACTGGAGTTGTTCAAGATGTTTTTTAAAAGGCATCTTATATACCCAACTTTTGTAGCAACGTGGACGGGACTGGAAGAAATTATGCTGAGTGAAATAAGTCAAGCAGAGTCAATTATCATATGGTTTCACTTATTTGTGGAGCATAACAAATAGCATGGAGGACAAGGGGAGTTAGAGAGGAGAAGGGAGTTAAGGGAAATTGGAAGGGGAGGTGAACCATGAAAGACTATGGACTCTGAAAAACAATCTGAGGGTTTTGAAGGGGCGGGGTGTGGGAGGTTGGGGGAACCAGGTGGTGGGTATTGGAGAGGGCATGGATTGCATGGAGCACTGGGTGTGGTGCAAAAACAATGAATACTGTTACGCTGAAATTAAATTTTAAAAAATTAAAAAAGCATCTTATTAAAGTCTCTTGTTGATAAGGCTGAAATTATTTTACCCAAAACTCATTGTGAATAGTGGGCCAATAAAGCCCACCACTGTTTTTGCGCTCAATGTATTCAGAACCAGACTAGCCGCTCTGGAGGTTTAATAGAGGACTGGAAGAATTAGCCTGTGCCTTCTAGATAATCAAACTCTTATTAAACCCCACCCTTATATGCTGCCCCAGGACTCTGAACGCAGCTTAGCACACAGGGCCTGCACTACTAGCTATCTCTGCTATATTTTTTTTTTTTTGGCTTTCTCAAACAAAATCACTGGCCCACTCCCTGACCAGAGAGCCAACTCCATAGCCCAGTGTGTTTGCAGCATGCCGAATATTATATTTCATATCTTTAACTGAATATAATCCAGGAGATGTACCTGACATTTCAATTACAAATAGGCACATATAAGGTGCTGGCATATTAATAGGACTCTAAGGTATTTCCTCTTTCATTTTGTAAATTCCCCTTTGGTCTTTGTAGCAGATGCTGTGGGTAATCTGCTGGGATCCATGAGGATCTCTTTTACCGTTCCCATGGGTCCCCTCCCCAGCTCCCCTGTGCTTTGCTTGCTGCTAACAGCCAGTTTCTGCAAGTGATCTTTGAAGGACTGCCCGGGACTGTTGGGGCCGCTCTGCCTGCACAGACAGACAGCAGAGGTTCTTGCTGGAGTTCCCATCCCACCCTGTTCATTCCTGGCGCTGTCCTCAGCCCACCTGCTCTGCTCCCTGGTGGAAGTGTGGAGCCCAGCTCCTGCCCCAAGTGGGAATCAACTCTGAGGAATGATCTATGCTCCAGAGCGCAACCCCACCACCCCCCGCGGGACTGGGGTGAGGCTGGAAATCTGCCACAAGCTGCCCATTGCTTAGCTCCTTTTTTCTTTCTCTCTCTGCCTATTTGTTACACCCTCTTACCAGTCCTTCCTGGGAGCACTTCCTTGGAAAATCCTTTGCTTAAGAAAGAAATCTTCACCTTAAGGTCTCCTTCTAGGTAATGCCATCGGAGACAGCCTGGTTCTTTTTAAATTCTTTAAACGAGTATGAACAATGTCATTCTGCCACCACGACCCCCACCCCCACCCCTACTAACCCCTCAGGCAAAGCTGTCTGGTCCTTTAAGGAAAATGCTTCATTGGAATGTCTTATTTAAACTCTGAAGCACAGTGGACAGTGGACAACCAAATCCAAAGTTCCCAGGAAGGCCTGCTCTCAGCTCCTACCCGGGGAGCTCCTGGCTCTCACTGCACCACAGGCCACCTGCCTCTCTGAGCACACCCCACCTTAACAGCTGTTGTCCCTGTCTGGAAGCAAATTGCCCCACTCCGCCCGACTTGGGCCCTCACCCCATTCCCATTTCTGCACAAATGTCACCTTATCTTCTGCTACCACCCTGCTGATTACTCTCCTGGTCCCTTGTTGTCCCATTCTTTATTCTTCCTCCTGGCACTTACCATCTATCCCTCACTAAAATATAAACTCCACAAAACCAGGACCTTTATTTTACATATTATCTGATCCCTGTCTTCTAGAAGAGAGGTCAGCAAGGTCTTTCTGTAAATGTCCGCACAGTCAGTAACTGGGCCGCTATGGGCCAGACGGTCTTTGTGGTGTGTACTGAAGGAGCCATAGAAAGTATGGAACTGAAAGGGTGTGGTTCCGTGCCAATAAAACTGTATTTACAAAAACCAGACTTCTGGTTTCTGGTCCAGCATCTAAGAAGCTTGGAAGCTGCCCCTCAGTCTGAACAAAAGGGGAACAAGATGCACATATTGAAAAATTGACAAGTCTCCCAAGCTCCGTCGGAGAGGTGAGGTCACGGGGCGGACTGCTGCCCCAAAGTTGGAGACACAGGCAGATACTGAGAAGTGCAACCGACCACAGCAGAAACTCTTTCTGAAACAAGTACCAGGATGAGAAAACCTGACCTGTAATTGACCAGTTCCTGGAGGCTCAGTCTAGATACGTCTCAGAGTTAAAAACTTTGTAAGGTGGGGGGGGTCCCCGCTTTTGTGTGTTTTACCTCCAGGTGGTTCTCACTGTGAGTATGGGAAATATGGCCCCGTGCTTCCAGCAGGGGGAGGAGGAGGAAAAGGAGCCACTTCGGAATATGCCAGAGCACATTTCTTAATAAGTCTTGCTTCAAGAGAAAGGATTTCAGCAAAGACCAAATGATTTCTTTTTCCCTTCCAGAGGCTAACATTTAAGGAAGGAATTATATCAATTCTTTTTTTTTTTTTAAGATTTTATTTATTTATTTGACACAGAGAGAGAGAGAGAGAGAGAGGGATCACAACTAGGCAGAGAGTCAGGCAGAGAGGAGGAAGCAGGCTCGCAGAGAGCCAATGTGGGGCTTGATCCCAGGACCCTGAGATCATGACCTGAGCCAAAGACAGAGGCTTAACCCACTGAGCCACCCAGGTGCCCCTGTATCAATTCTCTACAATCTTTTCTAGATGACGGAAGCAAAAGGACTACTTCCTGATCCATTCTATGAAGCTGGCATTGCTCTAATACCAAAATCAGACAATGACGGAATCTGGAAAGAAAAACATAGACCTCTATCTCCCATGAACACAGATGGAAAAATCCTTAAGAAAGTATTAGCAAATTGAATCCAACAATGTATGAAGGGAATCAAATACCATGGCTACAGGTTTATCCCAGGTATGGAAGCCTGGTTCAACATTCAACAACTACTGTGATCTACCACATCAACAGGCTAAAGAAGAAAAATCCCACGATCACATCAACAGATGCAGAAAAAGTATTTGGTAAGATCCAACTCCCATTCATAATAAAAAATCAGCAAACTAAGAATAGGAAGAACTTCCTCAAGTTGGTAAAGAATGTCTACAGAAAATCTAAAGCTAACTTCCTACTTAATGGTGAGAAAATAAAAGCTTTCCTGCTGGGATCAGAAACAAGGCAAGGATTTCCTGGATATCTTACTGGAAGTCCTAGTTAATGCAATAAGCTAAGAAAAGGAAATAAAAGGTAAATTGTTGGGGCGCCTGGGTGGCTCAGTGGGTTGGGCCGCTGCCTTCGGCTCGGGTCATGGTCTCAGGGTCCTGGGATCGAGTCCCACATCGGGCTCTCTGCTCAGCGGGGAGCCTGTTTCCCTCTCTCTCTCTCTCTGCCTGCCTCTCCATCTACTTGTGATCTCTCTCTGTCAAATAAATAAATAAAATCTTAAAAAAAAAAAAAAAGGTAAATTGTTTGGGAAGAAAGAGATAAAACCATCTTTGTTCACAGATGACATGATTGTCTATGCAGAAGATCCAAAAGAATCAACAACAATAAAAAAAAAAATCCTGGAATAAGGGATTACAGTAACGTTGCAGGTTGCAACGTTATTAAACAAATTTGATCACTTTCCTATAAACCTGCAATAAATAAATGGAATTTAAATTAAAAATACAATACCACTTACACTACCATCTCCTAAAATGAAAGGTATAAATCTCAGCAGGCATAGGTTAGGTATAAATCTAACAAAATATTTACTAAACCTATTTGAGGAAATGTCTGATGAAAAAAAACCAGAAGGATAAATAGAGAAATATTCCATGTTCATGGATGGGAAAACTCAATATTGTTAAGATGTCTATTCTTCCCAACTTAACCTATAGATCCAGTGCCATCACAATCAAAACTATCCCAGCAAGTTGTTTTGTGGATATTGACAAACTGCTTCTGAAGTTTACATGGAAAGCCAAAAAAAGCAAAAAATAGAACAGTCAACAATTTGCAGGAGGAGAACAAAGTTGGAGAATTAGCACTGTCTGAGTTCAAGACTTACCATAATGCTATAGCAATCAAGACACAAGACAGTGTGGTATTGCAAAAAAAAAAAAAAAACAAAAAAAAAAGAAAAATAAAACAGTGGAACAGAAGAGAAAGCCCAGAAAAAGACCCCCCAAAAAACAGTCAACTGTTTTTTGAAAAAAGGAAAAAAAAGAAAGAAAAATAGTCACTTCAAAAAAAGGTGCTCAATTTGACATCCGTATGCAAAAAAAAAAAAAAAAAAAGAAAGAAAGAAAAAAGAAAGAGAAGAAACTAGACACAGACTTATACTCTTCATAAAAATTAATTCAGAAGGTACATAGACCTAAACATAAAAACGCAACTCTATGAGATTCCTGGAAGATAACAAAGGAAAACCCTACACCACCTTGAGTATGATGATGGCTTTTTAGACGCACCACCAAAGGCACTTTATGCCATTGGTGGAAATAATGGATAAGCTGGACGTCCCTACAATGAAAAACTTCTGCTCTGCGAAAGACACTGTCAAGAGAACAGGAAGACAAGCCACAGAATGGGAGAAAATAGCGGCAAAAGACACATCTGATTAAGAACTCTTGGCCAGAACATAAAACAAAAAACAAAAAAATAAAAGAAAAACCCTTAAAATTCAACAAGAAAACAACCCAATTAAAAAATGGGCCACAGATCTTAACAGATACCTCAGCATAGAAGATACTTATACACAGATGGGAAAGCAGCATATAAAAAAAATGCTCAGCCTGGGGCACCTGGGTGGCTCAGTGGGTTAAATCCTCTGCCTTCAGCTCAGATCATGATCTCAGGGTCCTGGGATCGAGCCCCAAATCGGGCTCTCTTCTCGGCAGAGAGCCTGCTTCCCCGTCCCCGCCCCCAGTCCTGCCTTTCTGCCTACTGTGATCTCTGTCAAATAAATAAGTAAACGCTTTTTAAAAATGCTTGGCATCACGTGTCATTAGGGAATTGAGAATTAATGCAATGAGATACCACTCTACCTATTAGAAGGAGAAAAATCCAAAATACTGACACCATCAAATGCTGGCAGGGATGTGGAGTGACAGGAACCCTCTCATTCATTGCTGGTGGGAATGCTACACAGTATAACCACATTGGAAGACAATTTGGTAGTTTCCTATAAAACTAAACATACTTTTACATGATCCAGGAATTGTGCTCTTTTATATTTACCCAAATGAGTTGAAAACATTTGTCTACATAAAAACCTACACGTGAATATTCATGGAATCTTTGATTTTAATAATTACCAAAACTTGGAGTCAACAAAGATGGCCTCCAATAGGTGAGTGGATAAACTGGAACAGTCCAGCAACAAAGTATTATTTAGTACTAAAAAGAAGTGAGCTATCAAACCATAAGAAACATGGAGGAACCTTAAATGCACATTACTAATGAAAGAAGGCAGCCTTAAAAGGCTATACAGGATTCCAACAATATGACATTCTAGCAAAGGCCAGAGTAGGGGGATAGTAGAAGGATCAGTGGTTGCCAGAGGTTGGGGAAGTAGAGGGAATGAATGGATGGAATGGAGAGAAGTTTGGGGCACTGAAATTATTCTATATGATACAATAATGATGGATACACGTCAGTGGACGTTTGTTAAAATCCATAGAATCTGCAACACCGAGCGCGAACCCCTAATGTAAACTATGGATTTGCGGTGGCAAGAGCCTGCCAGTGCTGGTTCGTGGACTGGACCAAAACTACCCCTCTGGTGGGGGGATGCTGATTGTTGTGGGGAGGCTGTGTGTATGTGAGGGGAATGGGATGTAAAAGACTTCTCTGTTCCTTCAGCTCAGTTTTGCTGTCAACCTAAACATGCTAGAATAATAATAAGTTCTGTTAAACAACAACAATAACCAGTCCTGCCCTGCCCCCCCCCCCCCCAAAAAAAAAAAAAACAGATGGCAGGCTAGATTTGGCCAGTAAGTCATACTTTTTGGACTCCTAGCAGGGGTCCTTTGTTAAAGGAATGAAGAAATTCTAAAGTGTATTCTAATTACTGTTGCTGCATCAAAACAACTGTTTTATTTTGCTCGCAGTTGTGTGAGTGAGGAATTTGGGGAGGACGTGGGCTGAGGAGTAGTCTAGAATCCGGGACCGAGGTTGCAAGGGTGGGGGAGACATCCACGACGCTCACTCACGTGGCTGGCTCACTCACCACGCAAAGCGGTGCTGAGACTAGCCTCAAGGACACATTCAACTGAAGCCAGGCTGGGTGAGTAGAGAAAGAAAGCAATATTTATCAAGGACAGACAATGAGACAAGCATTAGGTCAGCACTTCCCACAGGTCAGCCATTTCCATCTCTTGCAGTATGTACCAGAGCTCCCACGTTTCCATGGGGGGAACTAGAGGCAGAGAGAGATCAAGGGGCTTCCCCACATCATATGGACAGGAAGCAGCGGATTCCGATGACAAATCCAGATCGGCTGGGTGCTCATCCTTCCAGACTAGTTTATGTTCCAGGGAACACAGCAAGGGAAGCAGCTCATTGGGAAGGGAATCCGTGAGCTCTCTCTGGCTAAAACCTTTGTGTCCTCCAAGATGGCGCTTAAGGTTTATCCTGCACACGCCTCCCCTGGAAGTCTTGTTCAAATGCAGATTCTGATTCAGCAGGTCTAGCTTGGGCCTGAGGTCTGAGTCTAACAAGTTGCCAGGGATGGGGAAGCTGCAGGCCCATGACCAGCACTGTGGGAAGCAAAGCTCTGGGGCAAAATAGGGCGAGAGGCAGGGGGATATGAAGGCTTGTCTCCTTCCCTAGGAACCTGATAGTGTTCACTTTCTGCGGGCAGTCAGGACCCAAGGATAGAAAATATAGGGTGGGTGGCGGGTGGAGCAAAACACTGTGAAATTCCGTAGTGGTCTCAGTAAGAATGGGTAGTTAGAAACTGCAAATTTTCCTCTGCATAAGTCCTGCCTTTTCAGTCCTTCACGCTGGTCTTCCCAGAGTTGTGTGCAAAGTTGGTAAGAGCAGAAAGCTAGACTCGGGCAGCTGTGTATGATTTCAGGCACACTTTCAGAAAAAGGCTAACTCACAGATCAGAAGAGAGATCATACCAATTATTCCAAGTGAATTGATGGGATAACGTCTGCTTACCTCATTACAGCATTGGCTTTCCTAATTAAGTGCAAATTTGGTTTGTCTTTATAAACAGAGATGCTGACAAGTGAAAGTTTCAATATGTCCATATTGGAGGCAGCAACATAAAAAGCACAAAGTGTCAGCCACTGCTGTATCCAGTTCATTCTGGGAGTGAGACTGTATTGACTCTTCACGGACACTAGGTGGCAACCTTTGCTTTTTTTTCTTTTATTTCTTTTTCTTCCCCCCCCCCCCCCCCTTGACCAAATCCCCCTTTTAAAGCTGGAATCCAGAGAAAGAAACCTGTTCTGTGATTCTTTGGGAAATCCTGGGACTGGGCCCAGGGAATTTGTATTTTAAGTATTTCTTCCCAGATGAGTTTTCTTTTTCTTTCTTTCTTTTTTTTTTTTTAAGATTTTATTTATTTACTTGAGAGAGAATGAGTGAGAGAGAACACGAGAGAGGAGAAGGTCAAAGGGAGAAGCAGACTCCCCAAGAAGCTGGGAACCCGATGTGGGACTCGATCCTGGAAGTCCGGAATCATGACCTGAGCCGAAGGCAGTCGCTCAACCAACTGAGCCACCCAGGCGCCCCAAGATGAGTTTTCTATACAGCTCGTTGATGGGCTGCCCCCGGCTGCCTTTAGAAACAGCAGACGCAGTTAAACCCTTCAGTGAAAAAAAATGAAGAAACAGAGGGTGGGATTTACTCAGTTTGCAGGGATGAGACTAGGACCCATGAATTCCGACTCTTGTTGCAGTGGCTTTTCCACCAGATCAGGGAAAACAGGAAGCAAAAAATTTAAACGAGTTTGGCTGTCGAGCCTCCAAAATCATTAAGCCCTCAACTGTGTCCTGAAATTGAAGACACACCATGGAATAAAATGTTGAAGCTATCAGAGTTGTTATACAACCGTTTCAACCTACAATTAGGCTAATATTAATGTAACAAAAAACCCCACCAAAAACCCTTCTGTTAGGTACATGAAAGGTGGGAAGCCTTAGAAAGTGGCCCTGAGTCCAGTAGGTGGCAGCCCACTCTAAGGAAAGTACTATATGAGGTGACAGGAGGTAAGTGTCTAACACATAGAGTCTAATGTTACTTTATGTATATATACAAAACACATCAGGAACCTCCTAAATGTTATCGGCCAACTACATTGTTATCTGACTGAAGAGACGCGGTTCTATGCCATGTGGCTTCAGTGTTTCCTCTGTTGAGATCCCCTTCCCAGTGTTACTGCTCAGACATATGTTAATACATATGACAAACTATTATGGGCTGGAATCTACCAATTCAATCATCAAATATTTATTGAGCACCTGCTTGGTGACAGGCATGTTTCTAAAAGTAGAATGTACAAGCAAATTAAACAAAGCTTAGATAAATGAACATATTTATAACCTAGCGTATGCTTCAGCACTGAAGGTTTTGAGCAGAGATAAGGAAGGGAAGGCTCTCTTTTCTATTGTTGCTTTACTGTTGGCAGACCAGAGAGGAAACCAGAAGGAAGAGAAATTTGGAAGGAAAAAAAAAATCATGGCTG
Source organism: Lontra canadensis (assembly GCF_010015895.1). NCBI lineage: Eukaryota > Metazoa > Chordata > Mammalia > Carnivora > Mustelidae > Lontra > Lontra canadensis. The sequence goes on from NW_022631010.1 coordinate 12,215,346, forward strand.
TATTCAATCTTAGGAACCAGAGATGTCATCTAGGACTTGACGAGAGAGAAGTGAACAAAGAACTCCATTCTTTGCTGACTTCTCCTTGAAGAACCATGGCCTCACTTCCCACATCTCCCACCTGTTTCTCCCTCCTCCCAATGCTCCTTCCTCTCAGACACTAAATTCCCAGGTAGAATTCTCCACCCTAGTCCCGCCTGGCTTTACCCCTACCCCATTTGCTGTTCCAGGTGCCTCTTGTGTGCACAGGTGGGTCAGTAGTGGAACCTTCCTAATGATGAGGGTCTCACTACTTTCCCAGATGGCCCCTTCCATTGCTAGAGAACACACACCATTCCCGAGTCCTGTTCTGCTGAGGGTCTGTGCAGTACTGACCCCTCTCTGTGCTTTCTTCACTTAGCTCTTCCTGTTTCTCCTCCCAGGGGATTCCTAGAGGATCCTGAATTCCCCTCCCATAGGCAGCCACTTGGTGACTGAGGAAAGCCATCTTGTACCTCCCTTCCTGGCATCTGCAACTGGGAGTTACCCGTGATCTCAACTGCCTCCCTCCAGATTCTCCATCATCCTGGCCACCTTTCTTCAGATCCACTTGTTATGCACTGTCCAAGGATGAAATAAAAGGAAATGGATACCTTTACGGTACAACTAACATGGCAGGTTCTGGTGTGACAACTATGTGGGTATCGAGAGCAGATGTGTGGGCTAGGACTCACCACCATTCCACCATACCCTTTATTTTCCCCTTCCCAACACTCTACGGTTACGTCTCTGGGTCACGTCAATAAAGCATTTCCCCTCTGGAGTACATGTTTCTGGAAGGATAGATTCATGCCTGAGTTATTCACTGCTGTGTCCTCAACTTGCCGCATTGGGTCTCATCCTTGGCAGCATTTTTTGAAACACAGGGACTTGAAAAAGAAGAATGTTAATTTGAGTACAGGTCTCTTCAGAAGGATCTCAGAGAGTATAAGGAGTATTCTGGAACCAAGAGGATCCAAACATCATTCCCTTCCTCTCCAAGTTCAATTTCAGTGTGTCTGCTTCTCTCCATGGGACTATGGGCAAGTGAACATTAGCCAGGCTTGGGTGATGAGGACATCTGAACAGAGAACACTGATGGGCTTGTTTCCCCCAGGCTGGGAGAGAGCCAGAGATCTGGCTGTGTGTGAGTGGAAAGCAGGGGCAGACCTCAGGAAGAGTATGGCCCACAGAAATGTGTGGACCTAGAGGGAGGTGGACTTCGTCAGGATAGTCCTCCTTGCTCTAAAGAGCTGATATAAAACTGAGATATTCAGTCTCTGCCTTAAGGCTGGTGGGGGGGGTGCACAGAGACTGTGGGAGAAGCGAGGGCTTTCCCTGGGGGTCTCAGTGGAGCTCTGTGAGCACCCCTGCATCTGATCATTAGTCCCAAAGGACAGTTCACTTTGCTCACCTCTAAGAGTGGGACTACTGCCACTTGGAAAGAAAACAGCCAGACCTGGGCATCACCAAACTGGCATATGATTATGAATGTGTGTGTATAAAATATATATTCCTCACAGCCAGAGAGAGAATATGTTCACTCACAGCAAATTAAACTCATACCCAGCAAAAGAGAGCAACTGTGAGAGACAGAGTGGACTTCCGTGCAGTGAGCCAGAGCACCCCTGAAGACCCAAGCATGGCACCAAGAGTGCACCTGGAATCAGGCAGTCCAATGAGTGGACTGAAGGAGAGGATGCTTGGCTGCTGTCACAAAAAACAGAGACTGACACGTGGAAGAAACTGCACAGCAACACAAAGAGATGAAAATCGTGATGAGAAAAAAGAAGAGTCAAAGTAATAGCAGAGCAGACAGAGTAAAAGGGAACTGACGGAGGATGGAACTGACAAATAATAGGAGGACATTTCCCTAAGCTGAAGAAAGACCTAAGTAAACAGGTTAAAAGGGTTCACTGAGTTCTGGGTAGTACTGATTAAAAAAAAAAAAAAAAAGAGTCACCTCAGCATATTCTTGAAGATTCTTAACTCTAGGAATAACTTCTATACTTCTAGGAAAGGAAAAGTAATGAGAATGTCAATGGGATTATTTGCTAAAGTCTAAAGTGCATGGAGTAGGTACTGGGTACCTGACCATATCCATCCCCTTTACCAGGGGCTGAGTGATGGTGGCTAATAGCTCATTGCTGCCTACTTTTTCTGGGAACTGCCCTCGGTGCTCTCAAAAAGGGCTCATAGCCTGACTCAGCAGGGCCCAGGAAGTTGTTTCCTTCTTTGGGGTGACCTATAGCCAACTACAGATTGATAAGTGGGAATAAAGGTCACAGATGTTATGTTGCTGTGAGATGAACCCTGTGGTGCCTTTCACACTCCTGAGCTCTCTATGGGGCTGAGGCCAGATCCCTGCAGATGGCATCTCTTCCCAGCTCTTCCTTCCATCCTGCCCATCTTCCCTTATTGTCACAAGTTTCTCCTGAGAGCTCCCCTTCAATTAATTCACTTGCACATGAATCCTGTCTCAGGTTTTAGAGAACTCAACCTGACAGAGAAGGCTTGAAAGGCCTGTACCTCAGCAAAACCAAAACCAAATCTACACATGACCCTATGTTAGAATTCAGAAAGAGAGAAACAGGGGCATCTGGCTGGCTTGGTTGGAAGAACATGTGACTCTTAATCGGGGGATCATGAGTTTGACCCCGAGGATGGGTGTAGAGATTACTTAAATAAATAAATGAACAAGTAAAAACAAACAAACAAACAAACATTCACATACTCATCTTAGAGATAACACTAGAGTCAAGATTCTATCTGAACAATAAATTATCTGTGTCTGTCTTACCTGATTTGGTAGCCACTAGCCATATGTGGCTATTTAATTTTAAATTTAAATTCAATAAACTTGAATTTAAATTAAAAATTTAATTCCTGAGTTATACTTGCCACATTTTCACAGCTCATTCTCTCCAGGTTGCTGGTGCCTACCCTACTGGAAAGTACATATAGGGCATTTCCATCATCGCAGAAATTTCTCTTGGATAGCATTAACCCAGAGCACTGACCTCAACACGAGATAAACAGAAGGAGAGGAAGAGCTTGAACAACACACCCAGTGTGTCATCGGTCTCTATCTCTGTCTATGTATGTCTCTTTAGGTATTAATTCTGGCAGATAATAAAGGGAACTGTCTAGGCACGGTGTATAACAAAATTACTAAATAAGGAATCTTGAAATAATGTAAGTGAAATCCTAATTTATGCTAGAAAGGTCAAATAATTCTGTCAAAACTTAAGAGTTTGGGAGGTATCAGAGAAATAAAGGTATCCATAAAGAGTAGATAAGGGGAGCAAAGGGAATGGAAGTTTTTACTGGAGTGTGAGACAAGGAGGAAATACAGCACCTTCTGAAGGGGAACACAGTGCATCTCATTGTGGAAATTAATCAGTGTTTTGTTTAGAAAATATATATAGTGAGGAAGAGGTATGTGATCCCAAGAGCAGAGAAATGGGGAAAATCCATGAATGAAATTGAAAAATAGGGGGGGGGCACATGGGATGTTCAATTAGTTAAGCAGAGGACTCTTGGTTTCTGCTCAGGTCATGATCTCAGGGTCCTGGGACTGAGCTTCACACAGGGTTCCATATTCAGCACACAGTCTGCTTGTCCTTCTCCCTCCCTCTCTGCTTCTCTATGTACACCAAATAAAACACTAATATGGAAGAAAGAAAATCAAATCTATGACTGTAATACTAAATATAAATGTACCAAATTCTTCTGATAAATGACAGATTTCATGAAGACAAAATGACATACAACCAAGTAACTTCATGCGGTTTGTAAGAAAACACTTACATACACACACGAAGGAAAATATAGTATTAGAAAAGATATATCATATGGACATGGGGGAGGGTATGTGCTATGGTGAGTGCTGTGAAGTGTGTAAACCTGGCAATTCACAGACATGTACCCCTGGGGCTAATAATACATTATATGTTTATAAAAAAATTTAAAAAATTTTTAAAAAGATGTATCAGGTAAACATAAACAAAAAGTAATCTGTTTTGGAAAGACAGGCAAGAGGTCACTTGAAGTTAAATGCACCAAGTGAACTTACTAATGCAGAAAGAAGTCTTGCCAACAGACACCATAGGCAACCAATATAAAAGTTGGCCAAGGAGTTGGACAGACAGACTGAGTGGCCCAACAGTCAACAGTGGCATGAAGAGATGATCAAACATATTAGAAATCAGTGAAGAGAACTAAAGACCACAATGATACTCTCCTCAGAGCTGCAAATACTAGAATGGCTTATAATGCCAAAGCTTGGTCAGACTTTAGGGAGACGTCTGGCCACCTGGGTGGCTCAGTTGGTTAAGAAACTCTTAACCAACTCTTGTGGGTCATGGGATCAAGTTCCAGGTTGGGATCCCTGCTCAGTGGGGAGTCTGCTTGAGATCCTCTTTCTCTCCCTCTGCTACTACCCTAACCCCGTGCACACGCACACTCCCCCCATCCCTCTCTCTCTAATAAATAAATATATCATAAAAAAAAAAAGACTGTAGAGAATTGTGTAGTCCTGTCTTTACCAGTGGTGTGTCCATCCTGGAAAGCTTATTAGGCAGTACTCATTCAATTTAAGGGTATATATATCTATAACCCAGCAGTCCCACTCTAGGATGGTAATATGCGCTACAGACAAGGAAACTGTTACTTATTTTTTATTTTTTGTAGTTTCAGTTTTTATTTAAACTCCAGTTAATGTATTGTGTAGAATTTAGTGATTCATCACGTGCTAATAACACACACGTGCTCATCACAAATGCCCTCCTTAGTGCCCATCACCCATTTAACCCATCCCCGCCCCTCATCTCCCCTCCAAGTCAAGGAAAATTTTAATTCAAAGCTGCATCTGAAATCCAACATTAGAGAATGAAAGAGTACAAGGAAAACTTACTAAAAATCACAATCCTGGAGAGGGACTTACATCTTTTTCAGAATTTGGCAGAGGTAGGGAGTTTTTGCTATAAAAATAAATAAAGCCTAGGAGAATCGTATCAGGAAATTCAAATTTGGTCCAACCCTGTAAACATTTTAGCTCTGCTGGTTATCAATATCTCAGTTACAGACATATACATCTCACCTCTCAGCAAGGGCCAGCAAAGAGCCAAGCTTGCAGAACAAAGAAAAAGGTATTGCTGTGGCGAATAAATTGGAAAACAACGGAATCTGAACACTTGGAAGGTGTTTACAGAGAGGCTTTTTCCTGCAGTGCTCAGGACAGGGTGGATATATGAGAGAGGTAAAGCAAACAGAGCTTCTTCCAAGTTATCTGTTTTCCTGAAATTAAGGTTGATTTTCTCCACACATCCCCATCTTGTAATATGCTGTTAACTCGGCTCTACCCTCAGCAAGTAGCATCCTTCTTAAACACAGACTGGCTGCCTGGAAAGGCCGTGACATCTCAGGAGCTGGGTGGGATGTGTTTCAGCTCTGCCGTTTGATGGCTGTGTCACCTTCAGCAAGTCTCCTGTGTGCTCTGAGCCCCAGATAACAGGTCTATGGTACAAGGATAACAATAACATACCTAACTTTCCATAGTAAAACCCAGATAAGGTCATGTCCATTCAAATAATGAGTACTGTTAGCTCCAGCCTGCACCCTAGAATTCGTATCCTACAGAGAAAACTGAACTCTGAACCTATTATCTGCAAATTTGGGAGGAGAACCCATACCCTTAGACACATTGGTTTGTGGACAACGGAACTTTCTAATTGGGCATAAAATAATTGTGGGCCTTTCACATTTACAGGTAGCCTTTCTTGAAGGTTAAAAAAAAAGGATTATTTCTACTGCCTTCTCCCACCCCTACTACCACCAGTCACCTCTTTTATCACCTTCAGTTTATAGAGAACTCTTATTCTTGTTCGACTTGATCCACATAACAACCTTCCAAGGCAGGAAGATGCCGTTTAGAGCCGAGGGTACATTAACCCAGCACAGGGAAGGGATGTCTTCTTAAGAGCTAATTCCCAACCTGAATCTTTGTCTAAAAACACTACTCCAAGGAGAGAAGCAAAAGGTTGAGTGGTACTCTGATGTATTTTCTTGCTGAGCCAAACTCACCAAGGGGGTAGGAGACCATTCTGAGCTCAGGTTTTGGGTGTGAAATTATCAAAAGTCAGTTTGGGGTTTTATAATCATTTTTTTTGTCTACATTTTCCTCCCCTGGGTTCTAGGCTACGTTCTCTCTAGTTGTTGCTAATTTATAAAGTCTTATCAAATCCTTGGCTTTATTTTTACTCATTAACTTGGAAATTGAAAGCGTAGATGATGGGTTAAAAAAAAAAAAAAAAAGCTTCCTGTTATAAGCTCATTGTTCCTGAAGCTGAACCATTGACAAAACCAAGAAGATCATAGGAGCTGGTGGAAAATCAAAGCATTCAAGATGGCAGGTGCCATCAGGTAATTGGGCTAATTGGTTTCTGATTCCGGAAGGTGAGAATATAACAGAACATAGCTATGGGTAGTAACTGTGTGTTCAGAAATTCCACCTCTACATGAAAGAACGGAACTTCTTTGCCTTTTGAGGGCAATGAACGTATCAATAGCAAACTAGCAGTCAACATAAATTCCTAACAACAGAAAAGATTTCAAAACATAGTATGCCCATCTTAATGTTTTCACTAAAAATAATGTTGCAGACAATATAACATTATGATTCATGGTTCCCAAAATGTATGTTGATCTCCCTCCAGAAGATTGTCATGAACTCACATGGAGTGACAGGATATTTCAAACTTTTGAAGGAAACAGCAATATCTAACCTGTCAGAAGCCTTGTAAATCACCAGCTCCAGGTCATTTGTTTCTGCACTGGATTCCCCTCTATGCTTTTTGATGACATCATTGAATGCTAAGTTGTGTATTTGGCAGCTGTCATGAGGAAAAAGCAAGTTCTGGGTGAAAATCAAGATGGAACAGGAAATGAGGCTGCTGTATCCAACCTGGCCCCAAGGTTGAAGAAGTCACGTGTGCCCAACAGATGTGCACATTTCATTAGTGTTTTAAGAATTACATCCATTTATTTTCATTTGTAAAAGTATTTGAGAGAGAGAGTGCATGTGCAAGCAGGAGTGCGGGAGGGGCAGAGGGAAAAGCAGACTCCCTCCTGAGCCTGATACAGGGTTTGCTCCCAGGACCCTGAGATCATGAGCCGAAGGCAGATGCTCAACCAACTGAGCCATCCAGGCACCCCAAGAATTACAGGAATTTTTAAAAATCTCAATTTAAATGTGTTATTTTTACTTACTAAGCTGTTGATTGAAGTTACTTAATAAATGGAACGGATACTTCTTTTTACATAGGAGGTGCTGTAACAAAACTGTTGACCCCTGAGGGGTGCTGTGAACAAAGTTTGGGAACTGCTGCAGTAGGTGAAAAAGTGAAATAAAATCTGAAAAAGCACTGTAATCAGTCCTGTTCTCCCTAGTGTGTGTGTGTGTCTGTGTGTGTTTGTGTGTGTGTGTGTGTGAGAAAATGGAACAAAATACATCAAGATTAAACAGTGGGCAGTGGAGATATACTAGGTCTTCCTTCTCCATGGTTTTCTATATTTACTAATGTAAACAGCTATTACTCTCATATGCTGAAAAAAATTAAAGGTTATTAAAAATGCCCCCCCCCAAGCAGCACATTTGCTTCTAGGAATAAAAATATCTGTTAAATATACCAGAGAATTTCATTTTGGGAGAAGGTTTGATTGCACTCCACTAAACTTCTCCAGCTTCCTGCTCTACATGTTTGGGATCTGGCTTTAGGGCACTGAGATTTTGGAGAAACCTGTTTCTGAATGCATCTCTCCCTGGCACTGTTAGAAAATGCCTGTTTCCCACCCCTGCAGCCTTCAAGAAGTGAACTTGGCTTGGGGTTTCAGCTGATCTGGCCTCTCAGGGGGAGCAGGTCTAACCAAGATGGCAAAACTGACCGGGTGGGGAGGCAGGGCTTCCCGGTGTCAGATGCAGCTGCTGGGATACCCATTTCTCTGGCTCCTGCTCCATGGGGAAAAGAATGCCCTGTGGCACGGGAAACATTCCTTGAAGAAATTCACACTTGAAAGCCCCCGTAAGTGAGAGAGAGACAGGGTGTTTTGCTGTTAAAACTGACCAACAGCTGTTTCAGCTCAGGTCACGATCTCAGGGATCGTGGGATGGAGCCCCATGTCAGGTTCTGCCCTCCGTGGGAAGTCTGCTTGAGAATTCTCTTCCTCCCTCTGCCTCTTCTTCCCACCCCAAATTAATAAATATTTCTTGAAAAAAAAAAAAAAAACAGACCAACACCTGAGAACTAACTTTTATATACCTTAGAGAGTTATCTATAAAACTGAGACATATATATGTCTTTATGAACTGTGAAGGAAAACAAACTTGAACTGTTGTTGTCCTCAGAAAAAAAGGGCAATTTTCATTCTACTCTATACTTGTGATAATTGGGTTTGTTTCACTTTATTGACTACTAATATTTTAAATCTACTTAACTGTTAAACCCACACACTAGACCTATGAGGTAGTGCTATTATATCTACTAGGAACAGATGAGGAAACGGAAGTTCACAGAGCTGGGGAACTTGCACAGGGTCAACTAGGTGAAATTGGTAGAACCAAGCTTTTGGAATTATTTTGGATAGTCTGGCTCCAGAGGGCTCTTAACAAGACACTGTCACTTCTTCTTTGTAACAATTTCCTTACTCAGGGGTATCCTTCCATTAGGCACCAATATATGACTATACACTTTCAAAATCCAAGCTCAGGGGCGCCTGGGTGGCTCAGTGGGCTAAAGCCTCTGCTTTCAGCTCAGGTCATGGTCCCAGGGTCCTGGGATTGAGCCCCATATCGGGCTCTCTGCTCCGTGGGGAGCCTACTTCCTCCTCTCTCTCTCTGCCTGCCTCTCTGCCTGCTTGTGATCTCAGTCTGTCAGATAAATAAATAAAATATTTAAAAAAATTAAAAAAAAAATCCAAGCTCATACCTTCCCTAAACTTTCTGGGAAGTACAGCCATTTCGTTCTCAAAGCTTTCATAAAAGCTTTTATATGTTCTATTGTGTTATATGTTACGTGTCCTATATCCTTTTGTGACATTATATTTTGTCTTTACTAATGTGATTCCCCACTAGATTAGGTAGTCTGTAGAGAGGGGGACCAAATATTGTTTTTTTCTTGAGCTTCAGGTTTTGGAACAAAGTCAGTGCACAATAAATATCTGACTAGAAATGAAAGCTGATGTTTGACAGCAGTTACCATTGGTGACATGCCCTTATGCCCTCTGCCCACCTCAAAAGTCACCTGCAGACATTTCCCATCCATGCTGAATGTTTCCTGAGTCTTTTCTACCTGAAGGCATTCTCTGGCTACTGAGGAATGCCTAACCAAATGTGGGAAAGGTTGGAGTTTGCCAGGGAATTAACTCCCAGGAAGAACCCACAATCACTGAGGGGTTAAAGCTGGTAGACAGTTTCTTCAGCTTCCTCACTGAGGCAACTCTGAGCTGTGTTCTACAAAGTCTCTTGGGCCATTCCTGGAGGACTGAGTCCCTGGTGCCCACACAGTTACCTATTCCTTAACACCCCCCCACACCTTTTTTTTTTTTTTTTTTTTTTTTACTTTTCTCCCTTAGTGGTCTGAGTACTCCATTCCCCCAGAGCCACAAAGAAATGAATTCTGCCAACAACCTACATGAGCTTTGAAGCAGACACATCTCCAGTTGGGCCCCCAGATGACATGGCAGCCCAGCTGACACCTTGATCTCAGTCCTATGAGATCCTGAGCAGAGGATCCAGCTAAGCTGTGCCCAGCTCCTCACCTATGAAAACTGGGAGGGTATTAATAAATCTGTGTTATTTTAAGCTGTTGAGTTTATGGTCATTTGTTAAGCAGCAATACAAAACTAATGCAGATTTGGGTACCTGGAAGAGGAGTGCCACTGTAAAAAATTTGTAAAACATGTGTGTTGGTTTCCTTGGGGTGCCGTGACCAGTACTACAGATGAGGTGGCTTAACTAGCAGAAATTTATTTCTCACAGTTCTAGAGACTGGAAATCAGAAATCAGGGTATTGGCAGGGTTATTTCTTACTGAAGCCTCTGTCTTTGACTTGCAGATGGCCTCCTTCTGTGTCCTCACCTGGTCTTCCTTCTGTGTCTACTTGCCCCTGGGGTCTCTTTCTCTCCTTACAAGGATACCAGTCCTACTAGATAAGGGCCCACCCTTATGACCTCATTTATCCTTAAAGGCCCCATCTCCAAATGCAGTCACAGTGGCCATTAAGGCTTCAATATATGGATTTTGGAAGGACACAATTCAGTCCATAACAACACATGGGTTTTATAACCAGAAAATGAGTAGAGGTTGGAGGAACTTCGAGGAACATGGTAGGGAAAGTCTAGGCTGCCGTTTCTTAGTAGAAAACTGGACTTTGAGGATGCTGACTATGAGGGCTCAGAGGCAAGTTAACATATTACTGGAAACCAGAGAAAGGGGGATCCTTGCTCTGCATTGGCAGAAAGTTTGGGAAAATCATCTCCTGGAGTTATGTGGAAAGCTGAAGCTCGAAGTGATAAACTTGGTGACAGATCAAAGATTTCCAAGGAAAGTGTGAAAGGTGCTACCTGATGTCTTCTTTCTGCTTACAGTAAAATGCAAGAAGAAATAACTTTAAAAAAGGAACCAGAATCTCAGGACTTAACAATTCTGAGATCTCTAAATGGCAAGAGTTGGACTCTTGGAAAAGCATGCTCCAGAGGAAAGGATGAGATGTGACTGTACAACTCTGATAAAAACTCAGAAAAACTACAGGTCAGAATATGTAATTATACAAAGGACTTTTTAGAGAAATTAAGGGTATGGCCCACAGATCTTCTCAATCAAACCAGAGAACCTCTAGGAAGCTTAAGGGCACTGTCCCTCGGCCATCTTAGCAAGAGGCCAAACAAAGTACAGAAGGGTTTATCTTAAAAAATTATCTATGGATATACTTTGGAGATAAATGGAGTGAACCACAGTGAAATCTATATAAGGTCTATAAGTTCTTGAGAAACTGTTTCTATAGAAATACTGCTAGAGGAGTGCCTTGTGACTCAGTCGTTAAGCATATGACATTGGCTCAGGTCATGATCCCAGGGTCCTGGGATCAAGTCCTGCATTGGGCTTCCTACTCAGTGGGAAGCCTGCTTCACCCTCCCCCACTCCCCCTAATGGGTTCCCTCTTTCACTGTCTCTCACTCTGTCAAATAAATAAATAAAGTCTTAAAAGAAAAGATAAGAAAGGAAAAGAAAAGAAAAGAAAAGAAAAGAAAAGAAAAGAAAAGAAAAGAAAAGAAAAGAAAAGAAAAGAAAAGACAAGACTGCTAGCTTGGACCAAGGGACAGAGAGATGACAGAAAAGAAAGGGAGGCTTTCAGACTCCCCAAGTTCTACTGGCAGGAGAATGCAGGTTGATAAAAACGGTTCTGAAACACAGGTTTTCATGCTGAGTAAGGGCAGAGTCAGTGGGTGGAGTCCAAGCCACATAGGATTATTCCAAAGCCTTAAAACCTAATCAAGGAATCCCAACGCTTGCCAGGCTGGATTTCAGAACAGCTTTGGACCAGTGATTCTGTCTTATCTTCCATTTCCCCTGTTTTGAACTGGAATGTCTACATCTATTACCCTATACCACCATCATAAGCTGGGAGGAGGAGTGGAGGGAGAATGTGGATAGATGTCTGTTTAGTTTCACAAGTCCACATCTGGAGAGGACTCCAGCCCCAGCAGCTGTACTTAAGAGATTACACCCAAGTACTTTATCCATACCTGATCCCATGCTAACTTGAAGATGACACTTTAATGGGAAGATACTTTGAGAAAGAGCTGGGGTGAATGCATGTGGGAGGCATATCAGGGACCAAAGAGGGTGATCCCTACCACCACCAGTGATTCCAGGCCCTTCGTGTTCATGCCTTTGTGTAATTCCTTCTCCCTGAGTATGGGCAGGACCTGTGGTTTGCTTCAAACCAAAGGAACATGGCAAAGGTGGTGGGATGTCACTTCCACAGCTGTGCTATATTATATGGCAAAGACATGGGAGGTACCTCCCATGGTGATGGTACATGATATGGCAACAGTGATAGGATATATCCTATGATTATGTTATGACATATACACAAGACTGCAAGTGGAGTAGATCTGCCCTCCTGCTGACCTTGAAGAAGCAAACTGCCATGAGTTCCATAAACACAAGGAGATGACTTTTGCCAACAGCCTCAATGAGCTTGGAGGTAGATTCTTCCCTAGCTAGGCCTCCTGATGGCAACGAAGTCCTGCTGACCTCATCATGGCGGCCTTGTTAAAGCTTGAGCAAGGAACCCGGTTCAGAAATGCCCTGGACTCCAGACATTGAAATGGAGGAAAAAAATGTCTGTTCTTTTAAGCCATTATATTTGCGGTAATTTGTTATGCAGCAATACAAGCTAGCTGATACAGATTCCCCACAGGTGATTGTGCCATCACAGAAAATACTTAGACTAGTGCCATCTTGGCAGAGCTGTCTTCATTGAAATCTTAACCTTCTAGCTAACAGAAGAGTCAATCAGTTGGATAGTGGCGTGCTGCTTAGACATGATCAAAGCATTGGTAAACTGCTTTATCGCTGGTTTAAATAGAGTCAGCAATGTAACTGTTCTATTTAAAATGACTCAACAGAATGATAACAATGATAGGATTTGCCAGTGTCCCCAAAGAAGCCTGTGGCTGTCATTTTAGTGCCCCAATTTCTATAAGATGCTAAATGAGAGATAAAATTAAATCTTTCAAGTTCCAAACATATGTGGGAGTCACAGAGAGCCACATGCTTTTTTCCTTTTGATTTAGAAGGAATATTTTCAGTTAGGTCACCTCTGCCAGTAGAGAAGAGCTGGGGCAAATAAGGCATTCCCAAGAACATCATCTCCCTTTATATAGAATCTGCCAGTTATCAAAGCACAACCATTCTCATTTGATGAGTTCAGCTGTCAGGAGTGGAGAGCAGGTCACTCAGTGGGAAAGGAACCCAAGTCTGGAGAGAGGCTTGTGATCGGAGGGTTCATGGTTTGACCTTAGGCATGATCAGCCCATGGAGCAGCAAGGCCACCCTGGAGAGAGTGAGCCACACGTGTCCGGATGTGTATTCTTTGTTTTTTGGTGCACACTTGCACAGACATTTCCTATTTAAATATTCTGCCTTATTCACAGGAGAAGACTTGTAGATTACACGCAAATAAGACGCTGCAAAGGACACAGAGCACTCTGCAACCAGAAAGTAAAATCATGTAGCAGTAATGAGAAATCACAAGGAGGCAGGCATTTAAGGGACAGGCTTTCAGATTCTCAAGAGAGTGTCAGTTTGTGGGCCACATCTGAGCTTTCTAAATGCTTGAATCAGAAGCACCCCCCTTTTGCTTAAAGATTTTATTTATTTGACAGAGAGAGTGAGAGAGCACAATCAAGAGGAGCAGCAGAGGGAGAGGAAGAAGCAGGCTCCCCGCTGAGCAGGGACCACGAAGTGAGTCTTGATCCCAGGACCCTGGGATCATGACCTGAGCTGAAGGCAGATGCTTAATCATCTGAGCCCCCCAGGCACTCCAGAAGCACCCCTTTTACTCAGAGATAATATCTGACATCTAGCACTAACTTGCCCTCTGACCTTGGGAAAAATCACTCTACCTACATGGGTCTCAGTGGCCTCATCTGTTCGATGAAAAGGCAGGACTGGGTAAGAAAGAAGTAATTTTTTGACTTAGCATCATTTATACATGCAAGACCTGTTCGTGCCCAGATGTACCCTTATCATCAGGAGACAGGGTGATGTGGTGGTCACAGCCTGAGTTTTGAGTCAGACAGGTTTGGAGTTTGAAGCTGGGACTCTTTCAGTTGCTAGCTCATGGGACCCTCAGCAAGTTCTTTAGCCTTGATGAGCCTTGCTTTCCTCCCCTAAGAGATACCACCCACTTGAAAATTTGAGATGAATGCTAAGGGAGACAGTGTTATCAGTCAGTCGTCCAATAATGCTGTGTAACAAATCGCTCCACGCTTGGGCTCACACAGTATGCCTGGGGCTGGAGCAGCTGCTTCAAGCTGTAGAGATGCAAGTGGGCCAGGGTGATTTTGCTTTGTGTGTTGCTAAGTCTTCCAGATTCCCCCAGGTACCCAAGGCATGTTCTTACAGTGATGGCAAAAGCCCAAAGCTCAACTATACCTTTTGAGCCTTTGTTCATGTTCCTGGATTGGACAAAGCAAGTCACATGGGCAAATCCAAAATCAAGGCATGGGGAAGTCCTTAGTCCTCCATGAGGCTGTGGCAAGAGGAATGAAGAACTGAGTTTAATAACTCAGTCTGCCACAGATGGCCCATGTGAAGCACCCCTGCAGCACAGGTTGCACTTGGCCACAGACATCTCTGATTATGCTTGCTTTGTTTTGTTTTGTGTCCACTTTCTCTAGGCCAGTCAATCTTTCATGCGCGACTTGAAGCAAACTAGAAAATTTCTCTGGCTCACTACTCTACTCACCTGATACAACAATATAAGGTCCTCTCCTTGGAATGATTGTCTTTTTCCTATGGTCCTCTTATGAAAAGCAAATACTTTGGAGGTGAGGGGTATACAAAGTCATCTTTAGCCCGTTGGGAAAGAAGGGCAGAGAAGGAGGAGAGAAAGGGTATGGGAGTGTGGGGCAACCAAATGCAATTGCCTCTCTGACATTAGATCTGCGCTCAACTTAGAAATTGGGTGGATTTCAACAAATGATCAACCATGGTGCTCTCCATGGAAGAGGTAATTTCCCCCCACCTCTCGGGGAGTCTACAACTTTGGCCTAAATTCTAGAGCATTGGTTTTAGGAATGAACTCAGCATCTCCACATTAACACCCCCACTCTGGCTTCCCAAGTGAAGGAGAAGGAAATGCTCACCTCTCACACTGTATGTGTGTGGGACTCTCTAACACTTCAGAAGGGGCCTGAAGGGTTTAGAGCAACCCCATCCCTCAGGTCTCCCTGATGTCACCCCCAGCCCTTCCTGTCTTCCCATGATCTCAAGCTCCATCAGCTCTGCCCCCGAATCCAGACTCTCCCCAGTTCCTTTCATCCAGGAGAAGTAATGGCCCACCCATCCCATGCCTACAGTCTTGGCTCTTTCTCCTTCTCCCTAAAACTTTTTCAATCCAGACTCCCAGGCTGGGAAGCTTTACCCACCAACCACCCACAAATCTGCTTGTTAACAAGGACAAGGATTGGGACCCACTTAGAGTAGAGCATGAGTTTCTTCATCTATACAACTGTTTACTTCATCGACACAACTGGATTCAAACTATTCAATGGTTGTTATGAGAACACCACAAGATAACATTAAAGATGTACTCTGTATAAACATCTCTAGTGTTTGGTAACAGGTCAGGCCTGTTTCCTAGGGTATTCCTACAAAATCCACAGATTATTAGAAGTTTGATGTCTGCCTTGCTTCCCACCAGCATCTGCTCTGGCATTAGTCCTGGGATCAATCACAATGAGGTGGACGCAGAGCCCCTGCATGCATCCTGTCCCTGTGTGGGAACTTTCCAACCTCCTCTCCAGAGTCAGAGGAGACCACAGTCACAGCAGGGATGCTGGCAAAGGCAGGAACCATAGACGTAACTGTCAGTCCTAGATTACTTTCCAGTACAACCCACTACTGACAATTACTTGATACATGGTACATTCTATTTAAGTCTACCTTGGTCTTGAGGGTGACTGCCAATACTCAGCTCTTGAGAGGGAGTGACTGTGACCATTCTTTAATGAGGTCTTGGGGGTCCAATCCTTTTAATTTTTAAAAAAGATTTTATTTATATTTATTTATTTATTTATTTATTTATTTATTTATTTGACAGAGATCGCAAGTAGGCAGAGAGAGAGAGAGGAGGAAGCAGGCTCCCTGCTAAGCAGAGCGTGACATGCAGGGCTCAATCCCAGGACCCTGGGATCATGATCTGAACCGAAGGCAGAGGCTTTAATCCACTGTGCCACACAGGCACCCCAGTCTTGGTGGTCCAATCTTAACTGGAAGCCTAGAATCCACCTCCTAAGTTCCAGGATCATGGACTAGGAATGTCCAATTATTTGGGGCTTGTTTCAGTGAGTCGCAGGTGTGGGCTCCTCTCGGTGTGGATACAGAGCTGCCTGGGTGTTAAGATGAACAACCTGGAGGCCCAGAAGAGGAGTGAGGCTTACATCCTCCCACCTGGAAAGGGAAGAAGGGGTGAGGATCCACAGTGATCACTTTCCTGCAATGGATCCCTCTCTCCTGAAACCATCAGCTGCTTCTGGAGGAACAACATCTGAGTTTAAAGCTGCTCCACCTTGGAAAGGAAATGTTAAGGTAGAGGTAGCTTAAGTAAAACTCTGCAGTGAAAAAAAAGAAAGATGGTACTTACAAGTGGTTGATGATGATTTTATATTTTTCACTTTCAGAGGGGTCTGTGGGCATGCATGTGCACATGGTGGGGGGTGGGCATGGGGCACATCAAATCCTAATCTCACTGATACAAGGCAAAACTGCTTTCAGAAGCTTTCAGATACGACTGGATCATAGAAATGAAGGTATACAATACATCTGGCTTTGGTCTTGGCTTTGTCTACTCCTCTGGAACAAAGAGTACATCATGTCCAAATCTCCTGACTTTAGGCAAGTGAGAGAATTTAAGGCCACTGTGATGGGTTTCTTCCACATTCTCTCTGGCTGTGGGAAGGTTGAGAAGGCATACTGAAAATGGAAGGAGAGATTCCAGGACATAACGGGCACTCAAAGAATTGTTATCCCCAATGGTTTTGCAAGTGTGGATGGAAATACTAGTGATAACGTCAGCAAAGGATTAACAACCCCTTCTCCTAGGGAATGTCTTGGTTTCAGTCAACAGACCCTGCTGTAGGTTTTTGTGGTTGGTTGGTTTGGATGAGAGGCTTTAAAATACAGGTGATGTGCCCAACAGATTTCATGATTACATTTTCCTTTCCAAAAAAATTAGGTCTTTAAAACACACTATTTTTTTTGTAAGATTTATCAAAATCATATAATCAGAAGGATTCCTTGAATCTCAACTCTTATACCCATTTAATTAATAATGTCCCTAAACGCTGCGGGATGGCATATCAAATCAATATAGTTGGGACACTTTAAATTGGATTGTGCTTTTATTCTTTTTAAAGATTTTATTTATCCATAAGAGAGAGAGAGAGAAAGAGAGAGCACACAAGCAGAGGGAGCAGTAGGCAGAAGGCAGAAGAAGGCTCCCACCTGAGAGGCTCAGTTTCAGGACTTCAGGATCACGACCGGAGCTGAAGGCAGACGCTTAACCGACTGAGCCACCCAGGCGCCCTGGATCTGACTTTTAAATGAATCAATTCATTTCATAATGGAACAATTTCTTGATCTGAAACTGGAGTCCCTCATGCACTGGGGTTTAACCAATGGCAAACTCTTGACTGTGACTTCTGAAAGCCCCAACATCATCCAGACCCTCTTATCTACCTGACCATTATCTCCCACTCCTCTTCCCCATCTTATCTATCTGACCATTATCTCCCACTTCCACTTCCCCTTCCCCATCCCCCATTCACTGTGCTCCAGCCCCAAGAGGATCTGTTTGTCCTTTAAAGTCTCTATATTTGTTCCCACCACAGGGCCTTTGCACTGTTTTTTCCTTCCATCTGTGAATTTCTATCCTCTTGGGCTTCTCCTGGTTCCCTTATCACCTTCCCAGTAGGACTCTACTCAAGGACTCCAAATAACTTCCCCACACCCTCAGTTCCTTTATATTTTATGTTTGATATTCTTCATCTCATTTATGCTACTGAAGCTGTGTTGTTTACTTATTTACATGATCATTATCTGTTTCCTATGAGGATTCAGGCTCCCCAGAATAGGCACCTGGCACTTCTTATTCAAATAGGAAGTTCCTCACCCAGAACTACCCCTGGGACAGAGTGAGCACTCAATAAATGAATGAGTGAAATTAATGTAAAATTTTCTGCATCCTGTGGGTTTTAAAGATACAGATCTCAGAACTGGCTCTGAGTTAATAAACAAGGGTTGGCAACCCTTGGTACATGCTTAACAATGATATTATCAATATTTTTATAGGAGGCTAGGTATTGGTGTAACAATACATTTCATGGCCTTATGATAATTTATGTCTTTTCTCTCTTTTGAGATTCTATTTAAATTCAAGTTAGTTAACATACAGTTACATACAGTGTAGGAGTAGGATTTAGTGATTCATCCCTTGCATATAAAACTCAGTGCTGGGGCGCCTGGGTGGCTCAGGGGGTTAAACCTCTGCCTTTAGCTCAGGTCCTGATCTCAGGGTCCTGGGATCGAGCCCCACATCCGGATCTCTGCTCAGCAGGGAGCCTGCTTCCCCCTCTCTCTCTCTCTGACTGCCTCTCTGCCTACTTGAGATCTCTCTGCCAAATAAATAAATAAAATCTTAAAAAAAAAAGTTTAAATAAAACTCAGTGCTCAACAAAACAAGGGCCCTCATTAATGCCCTTCACCTATCTACCCCATCCCCCTACCCACCTCCCTTCCAGCAACCCTCAGTTTTTTTCCCTACAGTTAGAGTCTCTTACGGTTTGTCGCCCTCTCTGTTTCTATCTTATTTTATTTACTGTTTTTGTTGGTTTATAGGCACTTACTCTTTTTCTAAAAATGTTTATGGTTGAAGCAGGCAAGAAATCTTGATTTTCTTGAAATGCTTGGGAGACTCTGATGAATTAATATCTAAATATATAATTTGATCAACAGAATTAATTCAATCATAAAAGATATTTTTCTAAAGAACTGCTTACCAGATCTGTAATTTTATTCCATTATTAAACCGAAGTACAAACTGCAGAACGCATTCTTCTCCATACACTAAAGCTTCTAGAGAGTTTGGATCCTGGCCATATAAGCTGATCCTCACTTTATGGATAAGGAGACATCTGTTCAAAGAAGTCGGTAGGCTACTTATCTAAAGAACTGGCAGATCTTGGGCCTCCGTTCCAGTGTCGGACTCCCTGAACCCTCCCTCCTCTTTCCAATCCTAAGCGCCTAGCAGGGTGAGCATCTGGACACCGGATTTCAGCTTGTAAGGAAGGTGCTTCTATGTTCAGTAGGATATTTTAGTGGGAACAGACCTGAAAGGAGGAAGATGTACAGCCACACAGACTTAAGAAGAAAATCATGGGGGGTCTGTAAGAGGGTACCCGGTGGAAAACATTGGGATCAAAATAAGAGAGTAGGAACCACTCAGTGCAGCTAGTGGTATAGGAGGCTTTCAGATTATAAGACATGAAACAGGCACAGGGGCCCCCAAAGTCATGAAGGGGCAGCCTTCGACTCTCACAGCTGTCGTGAGTGTCACTCGGCTTCGAGCACGACAACAATCTGATGCCCAGTTTGAACCCCCTGGTGACAGCTCTCGGAAGATGAAGGTAGCACTAGAAGAAATGATCTCTCCACACTTAAGTCTGAGCAGTGAGGAAGAGCCCCTCAGTGACATAGAAATGAGAAGGATCCTTAGGAGACCCTGTTCCCTTGGGTCAAAAGCAAATCAATGCCAGAAATGTCGGAGAGTTGCCTTGTAGTTCAAAAAAGTGGATGGCAAAACTTTCTAAGCAAGTGGTGAGTCCCATGAAAACAGAACTAAATTAAGGATGATGTGGCTCTGAAGACATAAATCCTGAATGTGAAATTGTGAATCATGAAAAGAGACAGAGGGTGGAGAATTAGAGAGTAATTATGATGGGAGCGTTCTGTGATGAGCTTTC
Source organism: Lontra canadensis (assembly GCF_010015895.1). Classification (NCBI taxonomy): domain Eukaryota; kingdom Metazoa; phylum Chordata; class Mammalia; order Carnivora; family Mustelidae; genus Lontra; species Lontra canadensis. The sequence continues at coordinate 12,235,173 of NW_022631010.1, forward strand.
TACATAGGCTCTGCTGGGGGAGAATACAAAACAGTGGCACAAGCCCTCAAAAAGGACAGTGTGGCCAGACCTGAGCATTTCCCGCTCTTGATTTTCCCTGTTTCTGAGAGTAGGATGCTTTTTGACATGATGGCCAAGGGTGGGGGGTAAAGGAGGAAGGAGAATCTCACTTTAAAGGACAATAAAACACCAAAGATGATGAAGACGAAGCAAACCCAGGCAGAGCCAGTTTTGCTCTAGTCTTCTTTGCGCATCTTCAACCTTGAAAAGATAAAAAGAAGACTGTCAGTAAGAATTTGAAAGATAAATTAGAGAAGGGATGGTGAGCAAGGATGTAGCAATTTTCAATGATGTTGAAACTCTTGGTTGAGGCAAATTATATTCTGTGACACTGAAAAGGATGGAATATTATATCCAAGAATCTCAGATAGTTGGAGAGACTTGAAGATTACCAGCCAACTAAAGAAGACAAACATCTCTATTAAAAAAGAAAAACCACCAAAAACCATCAGTAGAGTGTGAGGAGCAAATTATAGAGGCCGCATATGATAAAATTTGACATCAGCCTGGGGCACCTGGGTGGCTCAGTGGGTTAAGCTCTGCCTTTGGCCCAGGTCGTGATCTCAGGGTCCTGGGATCGAGCCCCACGTTGGGCTCTCTGTCAGCGGGGAACCTCCTTCCTCCTCTCTCTGCCTGCCTCTCTGTGTACTTGTGATCTCTCTCTGTCTCTGTCAAATAAATAAAATCTTAAAAAAAAATCTTTAAAATTTGACATCAGCCTAAACAGAGTGGTTCTCAAATTTTTGGTCTCCAGAACTTCTAATAATTATTGAGGACAGACTCCGAAATACTTTGGTTTATGTTTTATCTATCAACATTTACTGTATTTCAAATAAAAACTGAGAAACATTTAGAACATAAGAATACAAAGCATTGCTCCATTGGGTATCAGACCAATGACATCAAGACATGTCATGTAGCTCCTCGGAAGCTCCACTGTACACTTAGGAAAGAGTGAGAGTGGAAAATGCAAACGCAATGACCCCACAGTATTATTAAAATGAGTTTGATCACATAGACTCCCTCAAAGAGTTCAGACCACACTTTGAGAACTGCTACAAGAAAACTCCTCACCATATGCCCAAGGAGACATGGACTTTCATGACAATATTACTCACAAATAGCAAATACTTGTCAATATCCCTTAGTAGAGAAACGGATAAACTGTAAAACAAACAGACAAACAAAAAAAACAAACAAAAAACCCCCCCAAGCCCTCTAATTCCTAAATAAACTCATTTTCTACACATACATATGATTTATCTCAAAACAATGTTAAGCAAAAAAGCAAGCTGAAGAATATTAGATATAGGATGACATCATCTAATAACATTTCAGTATACCAAATAATACTGTTATATCTATAGCTCTATACCTGAAACTGAAAACCAAATATGAAGCAAATATTAAAATATGCTATCTGTTCACGTTAGGTAGAAACTACAAAGGCTTTTTAATATCATCCTTTATATTTATTTTTAGCATCTTTTAAATGATTTCTAGGCTGTTCCAGAGAGTGATCATTAAATTCGAACTTCAGTCCAGCTAAAACAGTGGTTCTTAAAATGTTCCCCTCCCCTCAATCATCAGCAGCATGAGCAGCAAATGAGGGCTTGTTAAACATGCAAATCACCAAGCCCCCCCCAGATCTACTGAATCTGAATCTCTAGGTTGGGGCTGGGGAATCTGGGTTGTAACAAACTCCTTAGGAGATTCTGATTAAAGTCCAAGTTTAAGAATAAGAAGCAAGGGACAAGAACAATGTGACCATTCAACCTGCCATTTATATAAATGCATCTCATTCAGAAGTAATTTTGGTAATATTGCTTACGATGTTCCGTGGACAAAATGATGTTGGACAGAAAAAGGAGTTTCCCAAAGGTACTTGTCAAATGTTTTAAAGGGATCTCCCCCAAACCCCTCCACCGCCTCTGAGGGTTCAGATTTTCTCAGTCTGCCTACATGCCTTTGGCTGAGTACATGCATTTTAACTTCTGATGCAAGTTTGAGCTAACCTGTGCTTTTGGTTACATTTCTGAGCATTTGGAAATCCTGACCAGCATAAACTTGTATTGATTATACCTTATGCAGATAAATTCCTTTATAATTACCTAAATCAAAGATCTTAAAGTGTGGTTTCCAGACCAGCAGCATCAGTATCACCTGAAAACTTATTAGAAATGCAAATTTCTGACCCCAACCAAGTCCTGCTGAATCAGAAACTCTGGGGATGAGCCCAGCAATCTGTGTTTTATCAAGCCCTCCAGGGGACTTGGATGGACTATAGTTTGAGAAACACTGACCGAAATCGATCTACATGGAAGAAGGGTGATCTGGCAAGGGAGACAAGCAATTTAAAGAAGGTCCTGAATTGGAACAGCTGAAACTCTAATCAGAGAAGAGTTCATTGTGATGGTGAATTTCCCTTCAGAACCAGCCTGCCCAAAGCTTACTGACCGGTACCCAGGAACCGGCAATTTGCCACAGTGCAAGGCGCTATGCATTTCTTCCATTTACTGCTTTCACGTCGCAATCTCTCACTGTTCTTTGCCCCCATTACAAGACAACCTGAGCAAATTAGAATTGTTGCTTCTACTTGAAGAACTTTGCCAAAAAAGCTTTAAATCTGTACAGCTCTTCTCACTCCTTTCTATCAATTCCTTCATAACTTGTTTCAAGGGTTGTTCAGACTTCTGAAATAGATTCTGTATGATTTATTATAATATGTTTAAAATAGGGACGATTTCTCCAGAGAAGGCATTTCCAAAGTACGTCATCCGAACCACATGACATACTTTGGTCCCCTGAGTCTTTTATTTTCTTTATTCTTGAGGGGCTGGTGGAGTCTGCAGGACTCCCTCGGACCACCAGTACTGCCCAATAGCATTAACTGCACTCAGGATCAGGAGGAGAGTATCAAGTATGGATTTATTGGGCATCCTTCAGTTGAAAGCATTTGATTAACTTTACTTCTTCTGGGGAAAATCCAGCCTAGCTGAATACTGTTTTGTCACTCCCCATCTGTATTTACTTTCTTTCTCACAGGCAAAATTGTGCCTGAAGTCCCATTTGCAAAATTCAGGCCTGGGTCTACACTAGAGATGTATTTTCCAGCCATCTTGTGGTTTGCATGTAAGTGTCTCTAACAAATATTTTCATTTCATATAGACTGGAGGCTCACTCATAGGGCATCAGGGCAAGAAGGCCCCTACCATGAGTAAGAGAATCCTGGGGCTCAGGAGCTCGGCAGGTAGGAAACCTTGCTCCGACTCTCCGTGGGGCTGACAAATTCTGTCAGAGAGGATATGGGCCAGCCCACCTAAGAGACGGAAGACATGAACTAGAAGTCTTGTTAAGTCCACCATCCACCAAGAACAGTGGATTATCACTGAGATAGGATTGTCCTCCTCTACCACCAGCCAGGACCTGCTAGGACTCAGACGAGTGAAAAAACCACAGTGAATAAACGATGCTCTCTAGTAAGACAGCACACATCCTGGGCCTTTAGCTAGGATGTTATACTAAGACTGCCTCCTTCTAGAATGTTCCTCATCATCTGATAACCACACTCAATAACTGTATTTCACTTGGGCATTTTACCTTCTCTGTGACAATCAGTGGCAGAGAATTTTCTGGGCACAATGCATATTCCAATGCCTGAGTTTTAGAAAAACTTGGGATATGAGAAAAAATAAAAATAAATAAAAAGCAAATTCTTTTTAATCCCAATTTCGTATCAGATATGCCCCCCCCCAAAATTATTTAGTCATTCCGAAGCATTAGCCTTCCCTTAGGGAGAAAACGTGAGACAGGAATCCATCAGAATCCTAGAGGAGAACAGAGGCAGTAACCTCTTCGATATCAGCCACAGCAACTTCTTTCAAGACATGTCTCCAAAGGCAAAGGAAACAAAAGCGAAGATGAACTTTTGGGACTTGATCAAGATCAAAAGCTTCTGCACAGCAAAGGAAACAGTCAACAAAACAAAGAGGCAACCCATGGAATGGGAGAAGATATTTGCAAATGACAGTACAGACAAAAGATTGATATCCAGGATCTATAAAGAGCTCCTGAAACTCAACACACACAAAACAGACAATCATATCAAAAAATGGGCAGAAGATATGAACAGACACTTCTCCAATGAAGACATACAAATGGCTATCAGACACATGAAAAAATGTTCATCATCACTAGCCATCAGTGAGATTCAAATTAAAACCACATTGAGATACCACCTTACACCAGTTAGAATGGCCAAAATTAGCAAGACAGGAAACAACATGTGTTGTAGAGGATGTGGAGAAAGGGGAACCCTCTTACACTGTTGGTGGGATTGCAAGTTGGTGCAGCCACTTTGGAGAACACTGTGGAGATTCCTCAAGAAATTAAAAATAGAGCTTCCCTATGACCCTGCCATTGCACTACTGGCTATTTACCCCAAATATACAGATGTAGTGAAAAGAAGGGCCATCTGTACCCCAATGTTCATAGCAGCAATGGCCACGGTCGCCAAACTGTGGAAAGAACCAAGATGCCCTTCAACGGACGAATGGATAAGGAAGATGTGGTCCATATACACTATGGAGTATTATGCCTCCATCAGAAAGGATGAATACCCAACTTTTGTAGCAACATGGACGGGACTGGAAAAGATTATGCTGAGTGAAATAAGTCAAGCTGAGAGAATCAATTATCATATGGTTTCACTTATTTGTGGAGCATAACAAATAGCATGGAGGACAAGGGGAGATGGAGAGGAGAAGGGAGTTGGGGGAAATTGGAAGGGGAGGTGAACCATGAGAGACTATGGACTCTGAAAAACAATCTGAGGGTTCTGAAGGGGCGGGGGATGGGAGGTTGGGGGATCCAGGTGGTGGGTATTGGAGGGGGCACGGATTGCATGGAGCACTGGGTGTGGTGCAAAAACAATGAATACTGTTACGCTGAAAATAAACTAAAAAAAAAAAAATCCTATTCAGTAAAAGGATACTGCCTAATATCAACCAGTAGAGTTGGTTAATTGGTCAATTTCTATTAAATACCATTACCCTTTTTGTCCCTAAAGATGTATCTTCTCAAATATCCATCTTTCGAGTGTTTTACACTTTAGCTTCCTGAAAAATTTCAAATCTTGTCAGAAAATCAAACTGAAAAAATGCACGATTAGAAGACTCTGTATTTATCTTTGGGTTGAACTGATCCACCCATTTCAATGACAGAACAGAAAACAAAACAAAACAATGCCAAAAGAGAATGACCAAGACTATGCTTGAATGATGGAATCACAGTGCTAATTTACTCAGCCCCGGTGATCTAAGAATTTCCAGTAACTCACCAGGTAGGCGTCTTTCTTTGCATCCTCTAAAAACACAACCATTCCTGTTTTGCCTAAATACTTAAACACAATGTATTCAATATTCAAGTTGACTCAGAAGGTATTCGTAGCTCAGATGTCTGCTAATGTCATGAGCAAGAGACATAGAATAGAATCTAATCTCTTAAATAACAGGACAATAAAGTTCAATGACATTTAACCCCCATAGATAGCTTTTGGGCAATTGGTTGGTGGTCTGCAGAATTCATACCATTCTGAGATGCATAAAGAAACAGCAATGAGGGGCGCCTGGATGGCTCAGTGGGTTAAAGCCTCTGTCTTTGGCTCAGGTCATGTTCCCAGGGTCTTGGGATCAAGCCCCGTGTTGGGCTCTCTGCTCAGCAGGGAGTCTGCTTCCTCCTCTCTCTCTGCCTGCCTCTCTGCCTACTTGTGATCTCTGTCAAATAAATAAATAAAATCTTAAAAAAAAAAAAAGAAACAGCAATGACTGGATTTTCTCTATACTCACTTGACATACCTGAAATTCCCAGTGATGGGTGTTATATGTAAACAATGAATCATGGAACAGTACATCAAAAACTAATGACATACTGTATGGTGACTAGCATAACATAATAACTAATACTAATAAATTTATTGGAACTAATTTCTGCTTTAATGCAGTTACTCTCATGAACATCCCTTATCAAAAATCTACTAGCCCTTTCTTTAAGGTAAATTATATCCTAAGACTCAAGTGACTCATTTTTATTTGAAATAGCTAGACCATGAAGACAAATATGAATATATATGTATTTAAACATGATTACATATAAAACATGTACACTATTTTTGGGTATGTAGGTATATGTGCATGTATATACATACATATGAATCATTATTGTTGAAAATCTGTTAGTATTAAGTTTTATATACAAGTTTAAACATTCTGAGGGCAAATGCAAAACACCTAAAGGTTGCCTATTTAATCAGAAGTTACTGCCAACACTTACCAGAGGGGCTCAACAATATTCTTTGGTATGAAGACTAGCAAACACCATTTTAAAGTAGAAATAGGGCTTCTCTATTTTGTGATTGCATTTTATGTGTTTTATGTGTTTGATTTAAAAAAAAAAATCTCACATCTGAAAGCTGAGGTTCCTTTTCATGTGCTGCAATTGACAATAAGTGGGGAACATTATACTCATTGGAGAATAAGTACCGATCATCAGCGGAGATTTAAAAACAAGTGTATGATTTAGGCACTTTTCTAGCTTGCCTGTAAAGATGGTGCCCTGCTTCAAATGAGAGCATGCCTCTTGAGCCGACTAAAAGACAGAATCCCCACCATACCTTCATGGGCGCCAGCTGGATGGGTGTGATGCAGGAAGGGTCCACCATGGGCTTCGGCCTGTTGGCCGTGTCCGCTAAGAGGCTGTGCCACTGCTGGGGGAGGCCCGTGAACTTCTGTTCTTGAGGATCAAACCCGGTGTGCACCCTGTGTTCAAAGTTGGAGGGACCAGATATTTCAATCTTTTTCTTTTTCTTTCCGAACATGATGCAAACCTGGGAAATGCAAACAGAACAAGAGATCGCTGGTTAGATCTCGCTGGCATAAGACGACAGGAAAAATGATTCCGTTGCAGTTCTAGCTTTTCAATGATTCCTCTCTGTCTCAGTGGCAAAAGATGAAAGTTGGATTTTCAGGGTGCATAGAGGAGGTATTTCGTTCCTAATCTGTTTTCTCCTTGCCCTTGCCATGTGGAACATAGTTCCCTGTCCCACTGATCTTGGATTTGGCCATGGGACTGCTGTGCAGTCCAGGGTGGAGGGTTTTGAAGGCACTGTTTGTCTCCACTTTCCTCCTTGTGCTTTTGCCATCTGGCAAGAAGACCTGTCTTGTGCATATTCCCTCAGCCTGGATCCTGGAAGGAGAGATGCGTGAAACCGACCCAAATCCAACCTCCAGTCTGGATCCAGGCGCAGATGAGTCACAGGGGACTCGGGGGTAAGAAAGCAATGTTTATAATTATGCCACTAAGATTCCAACCTTGTTATGTGGTATTAGCAAAGCAAAAGCTGACAGGTACACAGGGAGAAGAATCTCAAAGTTTGGCGTGCACTTAATATCTGAACACTTTTGAACAAACAGGGGTATAGATGAAAAATGGGGTTAATAATCACAATCACCATTAAGTCAATCAGAGAAAGACAATTATATGATCTCTGATATGAGGGATTTCAGAGGCAGGGCAGGGGGTCATGGGGAGTAGGGAGGGAAAAAAATGAAATGAGATGGGACTGGGAGGGAGACAAACCATAAGAGACTCTTAATCTCATGGAACAAACTGAGGGTTGCTGGGGGGTGGGATAGGGTGGCTGGGTGCTGAACATTGGGGAGGGTATGTGCTATGGTGAGTGCTGCAAATTGTGTAAGACTGATGATTCACAGACCTGTACCCCTGAAACAAGTAATATGTTATATGTTAAAAAAAATCACATTCACCATATACAATTATCATGAGGCTGAAACAAGCAAACGTTTGTAAAACACTCTGAAGGGTACCTGGCACAAAGTTAAGTGCTGCAAATATTAAATAGATCTCTGAACAAATATGCAAGAAACCTGAGTGGCATTGCCTGCAGAGAAGGAGAGAAGAGAGCCTCAGGGACAAGGCAGGGAGGAAGACCACTTTTCAGTGGATATTATGTTTAGAACATTGCACAGTGTATTTTGTCTATTTGAAACAATGTAGTTTACCTAATTGAAACATATTCTGTGACCAGGATACCTTCAGGATACCTGTAAAATAGTCACTGTGTGCTTAATGGTACTGAAAACATCTAAGACATCCTGGGTTTGAATCCCAGGTTGGTTCACCTACCCACTAGGATCTTGGGTGTAACTGCTTTTCCATCTCTTAGTTTTTGAGAATAGGACAATCATGATTGTTTGGAGAATCCTGAAAAGCCGGCTTTATATAAAGGGAGATGGTTTGGTTTCACTGTAGCTTTGCTGGGGAAGCCTTATCCCAGCACTTAGGCTTAAATAAGCAGCTTATACACTCATACAGCTCCATGTACCTATTCTTCACAGCCTACATCCACTTGCTGTCAATTAATTAGGGATAATGGTGTGCCTGGTGCCTGTTTTCCCTACTAGAATAGAAGATCCACCAGAGAAGGGATACTGTTAGCTTGTTCATTACGATGTGCCAATGCCTGGCATACAGAAGGACTCAACAAATATTTGCTGATGGACTAAAATAACAAGCACGGTACATTTATTCATGACTAGCACCTAGGGTAAGAGCTTCACGGATGTTAGCATCTTCCCCTGCTCTTCCCCTCTTCCCCACCCTCTCTCTCCCTTGCCTTCATCTTCCATTCAAATTTGTTTCTTCTTATAACCAGTTGCCCTGCTTGGCAAACAGGGTCTTCCTGCTGCCTTCAAGCTTTCTCATAGTCCCATTCCATCCTCTACCGATATCTACTAGGTCTGTTGAGCGGCAATAGCAAAATACCCCAAACTGGGAGGTTTTTTAAACAATAGCTGGTTCTTTCTCACGGGTCTGGAGTCTGGAATCTAAGATCAAAGCTCTGGCAGATTTGGTTTCTAGTGAGAACCTACTTCCCAGATGGCTGTCTTTTCCCTAGGACCATGTTGGAAGGGAAGAGGGAGCTCTCACTGGCCTCTTCTAATAAAGGCACTAATTCCATTCACGAGATTCGACCCTCATGAGCTGGTCATCTCCCAAAGGCCCTACTTCCTAACGCTATCTCTTTGAAGATTAGGAGTTCAACATATGCGTTTTGGAGGGACATACTTAGACCACAACACTGGATGGATATGTATTCTCTTGACCAGATTCTTCATAGCTTTAACTCCTCCAGACTCTAACAAAACCCATTTCCCCATCCATCCTGGTTGTTACTTTGGACTAATTTGGAAAATGCATCAAGTGATTAAGAAAAATCAATGAAAGATAAAGGCTCAAAACACCTTGATATGTTGTCTCTTTTGGAGAGCATAACATAATTTTAAAAAACTCTTTAAGTACCCTACAAAAGTGGATTAATAAATATAAGTCAGCTGATTTTAAACATTTGAGGACACCCCAAGCCAAAAATGTAAAGAACTAAAGGAATCCAGCTGTGGTTGAGGACCCTTGGAATGGCCTCTCAATGTTTCATGCCTCCCAGTGTCCATGCGCCTGGGTGGGTCTCTCCCACATGACTCTGGGCCTGGATATGTAATTAGCTGTGGCCAACGGGACAAAAGAAACCATGACACAAGCATGAAATGATCTTGCACATTGGGGCTTGCCCACCTGCTGCTCTTGGAACCAGCAGCCAGCTTGGGAACAAGGCCAGTCCATCCTGCTGAGGATGACACACTTTGCTCTAGCCACCCATCAGCCCAACCAGCAATCGGTCCAGGTAGCAGAGCCACATAGCTGATCAGGTGAGCCCAGTCAAAACCAGCAGAACCACCATGCAGGTGAGCTAGGTCCAAAGTGCTGGTCTACAGAATCAGGACACACTAAATGTCTGTTGCTTTACGTCATTACATAGTGGAGTACATTTTGGCACAGAAATGCTAAGAGCAAAGACTTGCTTATCATCCCATATCTTGTATCTTTAGATGCCCATCATTTTTCTTCTTCTACTTTAGCTGCTTCAAAGTCACAAGTAATAATGTTCAATCTGGGTCACTACATTAGCTGCTATACAATTCTATCAACTCAGAGGAATCTTAATTGTGATATTACTCTCTGGTTGGATATGGGCCTGTAATATGGCCAGGATATTATGCCAAGTAAGTAAGTGAGTCTACATACCATCTTTCGGTGTTATTTAGTGAAAACAAAAATAATTTGAAAATATAATTTGGTCGTCTGTTGGCTGAGTCCACCTGATGTTTTAATAAACTTTATGACCATTTTTAAAAAACAAGATAGCAATTATCTTAGAAAAATCACATGAGATGAAGTGGGGTTTTTTGGTTTTGTTTTGTTTTGTTACATGAATTCACACATGAACAAGCACTGAAAATGCTAGGTCAAATATTTTTAGAACCAGAATAGAAATGTTTTACTATTCCCTTCCTGACTGTGAATGTCCCAGGGGTTGCCATGCCACTCAAGTGAGAATGTAAAAAAGAAAATATCAATGAACGAATACTGTTCCTTGTTCTAAAATAAGGCAGTTGTGGAGAGAAAAATCTGTGGCTGAATTAATTTTCCTTCACTGTACCCTGCGATACAACTGTAACAACTGTTATAAATACAGCGAGACATATCTAGTAAGTTTGAGTTGAAGAGTTACAGAGGAAGAAACCAGAAAGGAAAATTAAAAAGTTCTACCTTTTCAAGCAACGTTCCTGTGAAGCTCACACTTGACTAAATAGAGAGAGAGACTCTCCATGGTGGACGGAGATATTTCATTAGTGATGGCCATTACTCTGATAGCAATGAGGAATCTCACAGTCAGGTGAAAGAATCCTGATGCTTTTTACACCATGAAGCAGAGAGATACAAGATAGGAGGCCCTCCTAAAACCCAAGATCTGCTTGATAAATGGTCTCTTCTCTCTGAGAGGTCCGTACTTCGTCTGTCCCTGGCATAGTGCTCAAGGTTCATTGCGCCCGCTCGCACTTAAAACTCACAATAACCCTACATTGGCAGTGGAACCGGGAGGGGAATATTTCCAGACCACTGTCAGGTTCGATCTGCTAGGAGAACTCACAGCAACTTAGCATACAGTTCCACTCCAGCTGTGATTCATTACAGTGAACGTAGGCAAAGCATAATCGGCAAAGGGAAAAGGCACATGGACAAAGTCTGGGGGAAACCAGGAGTAAGCTTCCAGGGGTCCTCTCCCAATGGACTCACACAGGACCTGATTAATTCCTCTAGCAATGAATTGTGACAAAACATGAAAAAATGCTGTCTACCAAGGAAGCTTTTTTATAGACTCAGTGCCTGAGGATTTTATTCAGTATTAGTCACATAGGCACCCTTTGCATGGCCCATGCCAAAATTTTAGCCTCCAGAAGAAAAGCAGGGGTTCAGCATAAACAGTTCAGTCACAGTGAACCATTTTTATCAGGGAAAGGTGGGAACCCTCCTGGAATCTGAGCTCCCAGATGCCACCCAAGGGCCAATCTTGCAAATCGGCTTTTCTAAGACATGCTCAGGCCTGCTATGTTAACTCTTCTCTGCACAGGAGGTGTTATCGTCATATCTCCATGGAGGAAACAAAATCTGAGAAGTTAAGAAATGACAAAGCTGGAGGCTCAGAACCTCCCAACACATGCTTTTAATTACTACACAATTCAATGTTGTCCTGCACTAGCCTTCTTTACCAATACCCCTACCCTTGCCCTTCTTAGGAAACTTGGTCCACTAGAGATATGCCTGGGTGGGATGATGAGCTCCAATAAGGGAACTATGAGATTCTGGAAATCTGGGGATCCCCTTATGTTTCTCCAGAAAGACCCTTTTTCCTGACCGAGCAGGACTCTGTCACTGAGAAGGGGCCAAAGTGCTGCTGGGAGCCAGGACAACCCCTCCCACAGGAATAAAGACCCTTGCTTCTCAGCCTTCACATAAAGTAAGGGCACAGAACTCCTCATACTGCTCCTGAGTTCCAACAGACCTATTTCCAGAACGTTCTGGTAGCCATCATTCAGCACAGAAAATTCTGCTGATGGTGTTTATGTTTTAAAAAGATCTATTTATGTGAGAGGATGGGAGCAGAAGAAGACAGAGAATCTCCAGTAGATACCCCTCTGAGCGTGGGCCTGACCCAGGGCTCAATCTCACGACCCTGAGATCATGAACCGGGCCAAAATCGGGAGTCAGAATCTTAACCAACTGAGCCACCCAGGCGCCCCTGCTACGGGTTTTTAAATCAGGCATTTCAAGACTTTATATCTGCTATTTCCTAATTGCTTTCACTGTTAAACACACATGTGAACGCTTATCTGCTAGTTTGACTGTGCATCAACCAAAGTGTGTTCCTGAGCACACCACCTCTCTGAAAGGTGAAAACTGTGCAAGATGAAGGGTAGTTCCTTAGTGAATTACATTTGGGAAACAATGGGTTATATATATCTTCTTCGTGGGACTTCTCTGCTACCATGTAGTTTCATTCTTAGAGGAAGAATAAGCAGACCCCAGAATCCGTGTTTCCAAAAGTTTCTTGCAAAATTCAGAGCAAACCGCACTGCTATGATGGACAGTTTTGGCCAGCATGTGTTCTTGCCTGGAAGCTGAGTCGTGGAAGAAACTGAAGGAAATCCAAACTCCCAGACTCCAACGCAACACTCTGGCAGTTTCCCTGTCATCTCAGCCTGTGAGCTGCTTTCAGCAACACCATAGCTCTCAGCCCCAGCTCAGTGCTGCCTGAAGCACACGCCCGGGCTCAAAGCCCTCGTTATGTGGCATCTTGTACCTTACATGAGCAGAGATTCAAGGGACTGGTGAGCAAGAGAAGGGCACCTGGGATCCTTGGTGTCAGGTTGCCTGGTGTGGTAACACATCACCTCCCTGGGGACCAGAAAATGCTAAAATAGACTTAATATAGGACTAACTATGCCAGATGCTGTCCTGTCTGTATAAACTCAGGTATCCTCTTCATGGTAAGTTATGTTGTAAGGGCTATTGTTATTCTCACCATACAGATAAAGAAATGGAGTCTCAGTGGGGTTAAGAAGTGCCCAAGTTCACCCAGGTAGGAAGGTACTGAAATGGCATACAAGCCCAAGCAGTCCACGTGCTCAGAACAGGCTCATCCACGCTGCTCTACACTTGCTGCCTTGAATACCGGACTGGTCCTCACTTCCACTATGTGGCCTGTCCCGTGGCCCTGGCTGCCTGAGATGGAGCCCTCCTCTCTTAATGCATACTCCAGATTTGCTGATCTTCTGGAATAGTTAGAATTACTAATTAAGGAGGCATTGGAAGAAGCCCTTTGAAAAATCAGTAGTCATAGTAGGTAACATGAAATGAGTATTTCCTGGAACCAGACATTGTCTAACCTAAGTGGAACAGCCATTCTCTTATATTCTCACAACTCTGTGAGGTATTACTTTTATTTTATAAGGGCAGGGATCAAAACTTTGGGAGGTTAAATCATGGGGTTTCCCATGGTACCAAGATTAGCAGTGACAGAAATGGAGAGAAATCCAAGTCTACCTAATTTCAAGACTTGGCCCTTAAGGGCCATGTCTGACTGTCTAATTGCAAGGTCCTATTCCATTATCAATATGCAATTTACTGTCATTTAAAGTGAATTTTAGGCAAAACCAATAACTGTGTGTCTGGAACTAGCCTGGGGTGCATAGACAGGCTGGGAGACTCTCCCCAAACCCAGAGTGACATCACAAAGTAGCAGGGAATTTGGAGATAAATAATAAAAATGCATGCCACCTTACATTACATTATAAGATGTAATAAGCAAAAATAAATGATTATTTACAAAGAAGCCATTATAAAAAGAAGAGAAAGACAACAAGATATTTTGGGAAAACCCAACACTGGAATGGAAACAAAAGATAAGCATAATGTAAGTCTTGGCTCATCAGTAAGCAAAGACAAAAATCACAAAATGTAAGGACCACTTACATATACAACCAAAAATAGTTGAAAAAATTATACTGTGAAAGGGTTAGAGGCAGATTATGTAATAAAGCTAAATCCTATCTACACAGCAGAAAATACTGGAGATGGAGATACCTAAAATTATTATAGCTACATACATATATATTTGGCTCCGTATAAAAAACTGAGGGGCACCTGGCTGGCTCAGTCTGTAGAGCATACAACTGGATCATGGGGCTGTGAGTTCAAATCCCATGCTGGGGATAAAGATGACTTAAAAATAAAATCTTAAAAAAGAAAAAAAAAAAAAGCCCAAACTGAAGAAATGTCATGGATACTTCTGGTAAGCAGAACTTGGAGTTATCATGGGGGGAGGGGCAGGCAATCATTAGAGTTCTGGAGCTTTTTTGTAAACCACATGTGGTATATTTCTCTCCTAAAATATCTTTGAACCAACAGAAAACACACACTTGTCAAAATTAACATGTATCCAAATATACTCAAGTAAAATGTTAAAAATCCATCCTTTGGGTTAATGTTCAGAAAAAGAGATTGATCTACGTGGGTAGCAGAGTACACAAGGTGCTTCTAACCATCATTTTGAAATATGGAGAGTAGCTATTCATGAATGACTGAAGAAGTTACTGGCTCTTGACAAGTATCACAGATGACACCTTGGGTTTCCAAATGGCTCCAGTGTACTCAGATTTCTGTCTTGCCTGAGAAGTGGCAGTTCATACAGAAGGAGTGTTTGTTAAGGCGTTTGAATCCCAGTTGATTTCTAATCCTGGGCCCTTTTGCCCTTGTTTCTATTGTTCTACATTACTTGCTAAGGCTTTTGAGTGCCAGAAAAGCCTACTTAATTTTGTGGTGGCCATGTTCACTGAAAGTGGTGTGTAGCTTGAGAAAGAAGTTTGTCCTCTGATTTTTGAACTGCACACTTAGATGATGAGCAGATGGAGACATAGAAAGAAGCCACATCTGACATAAACTGGTATCCCCCATTTCTTGCCTCTCCAGGAAGTCTCTTAGCTCATACTGCCTGCGGCTCATGGCATATGCCTTGTATTGGTCAGGCTTCTTCCAAGAAACAGAACCAACAGGATTGACATAGATGCACAGAAGAGGAGATATATTATAGGAATTGGCTAATGTGGTTAAGTTGGCCAAAATGTCCCATGGTCTGCTGTTTACAAGCTGGAGAAAGCTCTAGTGTCATTCTATCTGGGTCCATAGGTTTCAGAACCACGGGCTTATATGATGGAAGTCCCAGTCTGAATCTGAAAACATAAGAACCAGTAGCACCAAGGCCAAAGGGCAGAAGATTGGATGTCTCAGCTCAAGCGGGGGGGGGGGGGGGGGGGGGGGGGGGGGGGGGGGCAGAGGGAATTCACACTCTTCCTTTTGCTTTTAGTTCTGTTTGGGTCCTCAAGGAATTAGATGGCGCCCACCCACCTTGGGGAGGGTCATCTGCTATATTCAGTTTGCCAATTCAAATGCTAATTTCTTCCAGAAACAGCCTTACACACACACTTAAGAGTTTACCAGCGATCTGGACTTCCCTTCCACCAGTTAGGTTGTCACATAATATTAAATATCACCAGCATGAGGCAAGAATTTATAAGAACATTCTTGTTTTGGTGGGAAATGAAGTGACCTTACAGGTAGGTTTGAAAACTCTACCTGACTCAAACACGCTTACTGGCCCTGAAAATTGCCACTAACACTTGATTCTCCTGAATCTTTTTAGAGCAAGAAGTCAGTTTTGGGACCATGAATTCCATTTTCAACTTTCTTGCTCAAAGTTTAACTAGTTACATATATGTTTGTACAGCTTGAAAATATATATATTTTGAAATATATTTGAAAAATGTATATATATGTACATATATATATTTTTTCTCTACAATTTAATAAAGAATGGCAGAAGCTATTAAAATTACCATGGCAATTTTATATTTTTTACAGTTTTTGCCATTCTTTATTAATTTGTAGAGCTTGAATATTCAGTAAGAATATTGAGAATGGGAATATGAATGGGAAGCATCTGTACTTTCCAAAATGCTGGCATGCTTGTAAGGGTTTTGAATGGACTTTGGGCCAGAGGATACGAGTTCACTAGTTAATGTTTTTCTAGAGTATTCAAAATTATTGAAGATACTTGAGACACATGATACAACGTGGACGAATCTTGAAGACATGCTAATAAAATAAGCCAGACACATAGGTTCAAATACTGTAGGATTCCACTTACCTCAAGTACCTAAAGTAGTTAAATTCATGGGGGCAGAGAGTAGAATGGTGGTTGCCAGGGGCTGGGAGGACTTACTGTAAAATGGCTTACAGTTTCAGTTCTTCTCTTGGGGATTGGACTCTGGATTCCAGTTTCTATCCTTTGCATTTGAACTCGGCCCCCATACTGGACTCCTTGCTTCTTATCTGTCCTCTACTGTAGGACTCTCTTAGGCACATCCTACTGATTTGAGTTGTTTGAATTTCACCTATTTGCTGGCTCCTTCTCATCTAAGCTTCCTGATTCCATCCTGACTCTGCATTTAGTTAGATTTATCACATCCAGGCACCCAACTCCACACAGTCTGGACCATCAACATCGTGAGACCACTCTGGTCCAACCCAGCTCTCCATCCTGGCTTCAACTCATCCCTCTCATATTTCTGCCACCCAACACACAGGTCTGACAAAAGGAGTCCTTTGAGGAAAACATTAAATTATAATCATTTTTACGGTGTCCAGAGTGATAACGTAATGTTAAAACAGTAGCAAGAAGACTACAATAGTTTATAGAATAGCATCAACAGAGTAGCCACTCAAAAATTGCAGAAAAATATGTAAACGTTATGGTCAGAAGCTATTTTTTCACCATGGTCTTATCTCGTACCACGAGTTTACTCGTTCTTTATGCTGATGATCCCAAACATCAAGACATAGTCCCAGTTCCTCTCCTAAGTTCCTGACTTATGCATCCAAATTCCCTCTTGGATTCTTCCCACTTTTGACATCTCCAAAACTCAAGTCACAAACTTCCTATTTGTTGAACTGGTTCCTTCTCTAGATAACTCAATCCTAGTGTACAGTACCACATGTATCAAATTGTTGAAGCTAATTCTGGGAATCTACTTTGACTTCCCCTACATCCTCTACAACCAATCACCACCAATTCCTGCTCATTCTGCTCCCCAATTGTCCACTACATCTGCACGTCTCTCTAAATTCTTACTGCATTAGTTTTCTACTGCTGCTGTTACAAAATGCAAGAGTTTAGCAGCTTAGACAACACAAATTCATTATCTTACAATTTTTGATGTCACAAAGTCTAAAATGAGTCCCAGTGGGTGAAAGTCAGGGCATCAGCAGAGCTGTATCCTCTGCTGGAAGAGGAGAATCCATTTCCTTGCCTTTTCCAGCTTCCAGAGACTACCTGCAGCCCTTGGCTTTTAACTCTTTCCTCCATATTCAAAGCCAGCAATATTGCATCTCTCTCTGACTGTTCTTTCCTCCACCTAACTCTCTTCTTCTGCTCTGTTCTTCCACTTTTAAGGACCCTTGTGAGTAACTGGGCCCATCTGGGTAATCTCATCTTAAGGTCATTTTTTTTTTTTAGCATCCATAATTCCACCTGTAGCCCTAATTCCTCTTTGCAATGTAACCTAACATATTCGCAGGTTTCAGGAATTAGCCCTTGGACATTACTTTGAAACATTACATTCCCAGGAAATTGCAAAGATAATATAGAGAGGTTCCCTGTACCCTTCACTCCATTTCCACCCATAGTCATGTAATTATTGTATGATACCCAAACCAGGAATTTGACATTGGTGCAATGTGCACATAATAGAACAATATTGTATCACACATATAGAGTCATAAAACCACTAGTACAATCAAGATACAGACCTGTCCCATCACTACAAAGATCTCCTTCTTGCTATCCCTTTTCCAGTCACCTCTATCCCTTCACCCTTGTCAACCACTAATGTTTTCTTTGCCCATTATTTTGATATGTTGAGGCTGTTCTATAAATGGCATTATAGAGTGTGTGACCATTTGAGCCCCATTTGGGCTTTTTTGCTATCAGCATAATGAGATCTACCCAAATTATTTTGAGTATCAATAGTTCCTCTTTATTTCGGAGTAGTATTCAATGATATGGCACACTCCAGTGTGTTCAGCCATTTACTATTAAGGGATAACTTAGTTGTTTCCAGTTTGGGGCTATCATAAATAAGGCTGGTATAAACAATAGTGCTCAGGTTTTTTGTGGTCCAAAGACTTACTAATTTTTTGTATTGGTCATTTGTTGAAATGACAATATTTTGGATTAGATAAATATATCAAGATCACTTTTGTTTTATGTTTTAAAATAAGGCTACTAGAACATTTAAAATTAAATGTGGACCTTGCATCATATTTTCCTTTTCCTTTTATTTATTTTTTTTTTTAAGTAGCTTCTGTGCCCAGGATAGAGTCTAAATTGGGATTTGAACTCACAACTCTGAGATCAAGACCTGGGCTGAGATCAAGAGTCAGATGCTTAACGGACTGAGCCACCTGGTGCCCCTTGCATCATATTTCTACTGAACAGCACTGTGATAGAGTAACTTTGAGGAGAGTAACTATGTGGCTACTTGTGATATAGATACTGATGAAGAATGTTTAAGTAAGATAACACTATGGATGAAGAAGAAAGTGTAGGTCTTGTAAAGTTGAGACACAGCATTCCAGCAGAACGAACACCAAGGATAATGGCTCCAAGAGAGAAAAGGACTTGCCTTTTCAAGAAATGGAAGCAGTCCATAGGGCCTAAGCTGTACAGATCTAAGGGAGAATGGAACAGCTCACCATTTTTAGACAGAAAACTGAGGGCAACAGGTAAAAAGTATTCCAAAGTGACTCTTTAGGCAGAGTTTCCCAAATAGATACTGGCCCATACATTAATCCTAGCAATACCACTGATGTCTGTTTGCTTAAAAATTACCGGGAATTATGAGGAGATTAGTTTACCAATTAGCTTTTATTGTAGTAACAAACCACCTAAAGGTTAGTGTCTTAACCATTTATTTAGCTCCCGATATGGGGTTGGTAATTGGGGCTGAGCTCAGATAGGTGGTTCTTTGGATATTGGCTGTGCTGGCTCAAGTGTTCTGTAGTCAGCTGTGGGTTGGCTGGAGATTGACTCACCTAGGATTGCCACGTGGACCCTAATCTGTCAGCAGGACAGCATGGGTACGCTGTGGTGATGTCAGAGTTAGAAGGGACTGAAGTGAAGCCTTTTGAGACCGAGGCAAGAAACAGGCACATGGTTGATTCCACTATATTCTATAACCAATGCAAGACCTGAGTCCAGTCCAGACTCAAGGTACTGGGAAACAGTCCACCTCTTCAAGAAAGGAGTTGCAAAGTCACATTAAAAAGGGTGTGTGGTTACAGGGAGAGGCAGTGAAAGAGGACCAGGTCTAGAATCTACCACAATTAGTAACTGGGTGCTGGAAAATGTTTAACAGTTGGCTGTGGGAAGGGGGCAAACAATCCGTGATTGCAATGTTTTGTCAGTTTCGGTGGTGCAAATATTCCCAACCGTGGTTGATTTCAAGCTACCAATGTGACACCGCTGAATAAGGAATTTTTAAAAGAGACGCACAATTGGCATCTTTTATGAAAATAAGCCCATGTAAGCAAGCTCCAGCATAAATCTGGGAGTTGGCAGTGGAATGCTCCAATTTCTGGCAGTGGCCTATTCAGGAGAGCACACCAAGATGCATACCCTCTCTTACAGAGGCTGCTGCAGCAAGACACGTGTCCTGACAACAGATACAAAGGCCTCTACATTCCCATATTGGGTATAAAGATTTTAGAAGTCTCTGCCACAAAAATGAGGAGATACACGGTAGCTGGTTCACCATCTAATTCTCAAACTTCCCAGGTGACCGAAAATAGGACATGTGCTGGCTATCAAAATCAGATCTTCTATAAATCACACTTGGAAACACTGTCAAGTTTAACAACATTAAAGACTTCTTTCTTTCCTTCAGTCTCCAAGCTGATAAAATTTGATGCATTGGAATTTCACACTAAGCCAAAGAAACTTAATAACCTTAAGTAACCTTAATTATGCTTTATTTAGATTGGTCCATATGGGTCACATCAACACTTCCCTAATTTTGCTTTTTCTCATCTGAGGGTCATATATTGACACCATCTCCTGATGAGAATATGGGCATCACCTAGGCAAAGCAACGGGCCTGGTCTTATTTCCAAAAGTTAGTTATTATTATTCTAATAATAATATTCAAGTATTTGTCGAGCTCAATGGGAGCTCAATGGGAGCTTGCTTCTCCCTCTTCCACTCCCCCTGCCTATGTTCCCTCTCTTGCTGTTTTCTCTCTGTCAGATAAATAAATAAAATCTTTAAAAATAATAATATTCAAATATTTGAAAACCTCACAGAGCACTTGCTTGAGGCTATGGGAAGTGCAAGTTGGCAAGTTGCCCGCTTCTAAAGCCTGGGATCATATAGATTTACAAATAGGGTATTGGATGTAAGAAACTCTTTCCTGTTGGAAAATATGGGTCAAAACATCAAGAAGGGTTTTCGCTGGTATGAGTAAAGAATAGAGCCTCCTTCGTAAATACTACAAACCTGTAGAATTTCGGACAGGCTTTTAAAAATTTAAGCAGTTGGGTGTTATCGGGAACTAATGAATCATTGAACAGTACATTAAAAACTAATGATGTACTATATGTTGGCTAACTGAACATAATAAAAAAATTTTAAAAATTAAGCAATTTGAATTATTGACTATTGTTCTGTCTTCAAACCATCCAAAACTCTGAACATGAACTATATCCCTGATGGTGTGTCAGCTTTAAACTAAAGTTTCCATCCATAGAAACCCCTGCCCTGATGTGTAACCTGTTAGCTTCTGGCTCTCCTCCCCACATTTGCTTCTCCATGACAGCAAGCATGCCAAAGGGGAAGGGCCGGAATGGGCTTGGTGCAGGCAGCCCAAGTCAGACCAGCTGAGAAGTCCAATAATAGCAGCAAAAATAAGAACTAGCTTGTGAGAGCTTAACTCCCTTCCAAACCCAAAGATGCTCATTCCTACTATCAGACCATTCCAGAGTATCTCACGTAATGCCTATCACCTGTGGCTCTCACACCCCAAAGAGGTCAAGGACAATGCTGGTAACAGGGATAAAGGTAACCAGTGTTCTAAAGACTTTCAGAATTATACAACGATGAGGCAAAAATGATGCAAGCAAACCATACAGCAAATGGACTGTGTGTACATGAAATATGATCAGCATTCCGAGCTGACTAAATTGGTTACAAAGCAAGATTTTCTTGCCTTTCCCCTCTTTCTTGCCACAGTGCTCACTCCCTCTTTTGACAACCACCTTACTGAGCACCTGCCAAAGGTCAGGCACTGTTCTGGGATCTGATGACTCAATAGGGAGATGAAGATCTCTGCGACCCTAAGGGGCTCATCTCTCTCCCATCAGGAGAGAAAAACAACGAACACACAGGTAACTTACTTAGTGTAGTAGAGGGTGATAAGACCAGGAGAGGAGACAGAAAGGCAGGGAAGGGGAGATAGTGAGTGGTGGAACAGGGGAGTAGAAATTTTCAATTGTGTGGTCATGGAAGAGAAGGGCTCCCTAGGAAGGTGCTATTTGGGCAAATATCTGAAGGCAGTAAAGGATGTAAACCAGAGGAATATCTAGTATGAAGCAAACCAAATAAATGCACAGGCCTGGGTAGATGGACATGCCTGGTATGATCCTGAAATAGCAAGGTGGCTAGTGAGTTGGAGAACGGTGAGCAAGGGAACAGAGAGACATGAAGACAGAGACGAAGGAGAAGTCATAGAGCAGACGGCAGGTCTTCAGATATGGTCCCCAGACCTGCAGCCTCAGCAACAATGGCTAGTTTGTAAAAAATGCAAATTTTGGCACTCCATGCCAGTCCCACTGGGCCAGCAACTCTGGAGGGGTGGGGTCCACAGATCCGTGTTTGATTAAGCCCTCTGGATGATTTCTGAAGTACGCTCAAGTTTGAGAAGCAGTGACATAAGGCATCAGCTGCCCCTGTAGGACTTTTGTTTGTGGTTGTGTGTGTGTGTGTGCATGTGTTTTCTGCTGAGTGGGATAGGAAGTGATCTGAATGTGGGGTGACTTGACTTGAAGAAGTATCTGATTTGGGTTATGATGTGATTATCTTATTGTAAGTTTTCCAGGCATATTCGTTTTCCTAGATCACGAAAGACAGCGTGGTTGGGAGAGGGTCATGTAGGACCTGCCTCTGTAGCATCGCCTCCTTGGGCCTCCCTTTTGCCTCTGCGAACAGTGGCTGGTCCTGGAAAAGAGGATGCCCATCCTATACCAATACACTGCAACGAAAGCCTGGGTTTATCTGCAGATGTCCTTCCCTGTGACAGCTGAATCACTATAGCAGAGAAGTTTTTCTTTCCATGGTAGTTTGAGATTTTGCATAGTTTGAGTTCTGCCTGATGAGGAACAATTTGTTGACTCACAGCAAAATATTGGCAGTGGAGTGTACCATGCCCTGGGTATTAACAGCAACCGTATTTCTTACTGTAATCACTCCTTGGTCATTCCTTTCTAAGATAACATGGCGGTGATAGTCCATGTGATTTTGGGGATGCTGGTATGGAATGACAGTACTATAGAGAAGAGCACCTAAAATGTTAAGAACCACCACCAAATGCCTTATAATGTGCGTGGATGTCACATGGTCCCCCTTCTGAAGCGTGGAGCTCACTCTAGAAAGTGTGCGCCCAGCTTGGGACTGCAGGCCCTCAACTCCCTTTGTAGTCAGGTATTGTCACGTGATTTGGCCCAGCCAATGGACTATGTGCAGAAGTCAAGTCAGTCAGTTCTGTTTCAGGGCTTTCAAGTTGGCTGGAGGCAGGGAGAGATGAAGTGCAAGGAGGTGGTAAATCTGAAGACACGTGAAGACCTAGGTCCCTGGACTGTTGTATGGAAGAGACCCACCTGCTGACCAGAAGCACCTGCACTGCCCTTCAAGCCAGAGAGAAATAAAATTTTCACAGATGAGCTAAGCCTCACTGTTCTAACAGTGAGCAGGACGCTAACATATGTCATTTTTTTTTTCCTGGTATCAACACTATGCTGTCAGGGAATAGCGTTAGCCTCCTATCAAACAGGGAAGAGCTGAGAATTAGAACAAATTCACTGCCTCAGGTCACGGGGCTAGCTGGTGGCACGTATAGGGCCCATGTTAAACTCTTCTGGCTTTTAATGTATGGTTTTTACATTAAATTTAGTGAGTCAAAGAGGGACACACAAATAGTAGGGCCCCAGGATGGTTCAGTCCGTTGAGCATTCAACTCTTTTTTTTTTAAAGATTTTATTTATTTATTTGACAGACAGAGATCACAAGTAGGCAGAGAGGCAGGCAGAGAGAGAGAGGAGGAAGCAGGCTCCCTGCTGAGCAGAGAGCCTGATGTGGGGCTCAATCCCAGGACCCTGGGATCATGACCTGAACCGAAGGCAGAGGCTTTAACCCACTGAGCCATCCAGGTGCCCCGAGCATTCAACTCTTAATTTGAGCTTGGGTCATGATCTCAGGGCTGTGGGATGGAGCCCCGCATCAGGCTCCATGTACAGTATGGAGTCTGCTTGTCCCTTTGCCTGTGCTCCTCCTCTCTCTCCTAAATAAATGAATAAATAAAATCTTTCTAAAAAAATACAAAATAGAAACAATGGTGATGATGGGCTACAGTGCCAAGCTTCAGTAGGAACAGCTCAAAGAGGAGGACCACTGCCATTGTTAATAAAATCATTGTCTGTTTTAGAAGATGGACTCTTTTGTGACGTTTGACAGTGGATAGAAGTTTTGCTCCTTTAAACATATAAATTAATAAAGCAAAACCAGTACAGTGGTAAAATTCGTGGTGGTCTGGAGCAATGTTCTGTTTTCACCAAACCTTGACTTTAATCTAGACATTTTGTGTTTCTATGAAGCAATTCCATGAGGCAGTGGCTAGTAGCCCTGTAAAATAACCTCCAGGAAGGAAATATTGCCAGAATAGTAACTCCTAATTTCTGCATCTTGAAACTGTGTCTAAACGTACTTAATGTGAAGTTTCTAGAGAGGGTTATTTAAATAGCATTGTCATTTCCCTCTCTGTTATGCATAATAATAACCTTTTGAAATTCAGATCTTTGAACAAGTGCCAAAATGCATTTTCCTCTCAAACTGAATGCTACTGTTTAATTTGGGGAGGTTTGTTGCAGAGAATGGTGAGATTTCTGTCTCTTTTAAAATGGAAAATGGGTTTATCCGTTCCCACTTTCTATACTGTCAGAATCATGAAATACATAAACTCAGCAAAGATTGCCCTTCCCTTTGAAAAGATAAGGCAAAAGCGAAGGGAACTAAGAGGTATAAACTTCCAGTTATAAAACAAATAAGTCACGGGGACAAAAAGTACAGCAACGAGAATAGAGTAATATTATAATAACGTCATGTGGTGACAGACTGACCATGGCGAGCTCTGAGTAATGTACAGACTTGTCAAATCACTATGTTGTGCACCTGGAACTAATAGAGCACTGTAGGTCAACTACACTTTAATAATAAATTTTAAAAAAAGATGCTATATCGGGGTGCCTGCGTGGCTCAGGTCATCAATTCCAGGTCCTGGGATCGAGCCCCACATCTGGCTCCCAGCTCAGTGGGGAGTATGCTTCTTCCTCTCCCTCTGCCTCTTCTCCTGCGTGTGCTCTCTCTGTCTCTGTCTCTCTCTCTCCCAAATGAATAAATAAAATCTTACCAAAAAATGTTTCTTAAAAAAAAAAGATGCTGTATAAACCCAAGTTCAACAACAACAAAAAGGGAAAGAAACAAAGAAAAAAAAAATGTAAGTCAGGGCTTCACTTTGGAGCCCATGTCCAGGATTTTTATGAGCTCTGGAGTAGAGATAGGGAACTCAGATTACCACTGAGAGGGGAAGTTTTTTCAAGATTTTATTTTTTTGAGAGAGAGGGAGGGAACACATGCGAGTGTGTACAAGCAGAGGGTTGGAGCAAGTCACAGGGAAAAGCAGACTCCCCACTGAGCAGGGTGCCCCAAGGATGCTGGGGCTCCATCCCAGGACCCAGGCATCATGACCTGAGCTGAAGACAGAAGCTTAACCAACTAAACCAGCCCGGTGCCCAACAGGGACAGTTTTAAACTAAGTTTCCTCCATATAAGAGGGGAGCTCTTTGAATGAAAAGAGCATGTAATGTTACTGCTTCCACACACAACTGGCTGTCATGACCTACTTGCTCAGGAGTCCCAAACTGGAAAGCACTCATGTAGCCATCAGCAGTAGCATGCATAAATTATGCTGAGCTCCTACAGAGGAATGCTATAGGCCAAGAGAAGGAACTATAGAGTCATATTTAATGAACATCAGCAACATAATGCTTACTGAAAAAAGCCAGATACAAATGAATGTGTACTTAATCCTATAATAGGAGACTTTACAAATAATAGGTGAGACACAGGCAGATGAGTCCCTGCCATCAAGGTTATACTAGATGATGGAAAGAGCCCCAGAAAACATGTCAGAACTCTGAGACTCAATGATCTCACATGAGCAAGGCTTGAAAACAAGAGCCTGTAGATCTTAACCAGGGTACAATGCTTTAATCCAAACAGAGAGCAACTAAGCATTTCCCCTTATCTCTCCAAAGGGTTCAGTGCACTGACACGCTCTTTTCTACGTGAACAAAGTGATCACAAGAGATTCCTCAACCTCCCATAGTTTCCCACAGTAAATCAGACCTCCAATGATCTCATCCAGCTTTAAAATTCTATGATTCTTTGATGCTTTGGGAATTTGGACTCGAAAATTAACAAGATGATATAAAAACATGGTTAGAAAATGGCAGTATTATGGTATATGTCTATACAGAAACCACCATTTTGGCCAGATAACGGAACTTTGCTGGGTATCCTTTAAATATCATGGACAATCATTTCATTTTTTCAAAAGAACCAAGGGAGTATTTGTTGTTGCTGTTGTTTTTAATTATTTTCCCACACTCTCCTGTAGTTACCCTACTGTATCCTTCGCAGATGAAAGGCAATAGTCATGCATGGGTGATAGTTTATTGTTTTCAAAAAATGGTTCATAACCTACAGCTTCAAGTATGTGTCATAGCCGCATAAATACAAGGCCAAAGGATATTAAATATCAGAAAAATATTCACTGAGACCAAGCCCTAACCCATAAATGTCAAATTATTTTCCTAAAAAGCAGTCTCAAAAAAATGGGCACAGAGAGGCATAACTTGGCAGTTAACGTGTGGAGCGTAGAGGAACAACTGGGTAATCATCTTTGGGTATCTGCTACTCAAAAGCCGAATTATTTTATAAGACAGCAAATACGGCCCACAATTAGCTGTGAGCACAACCACCTACCCAAGTAACCTCAATTTCTGCCTGAATGTAAATCCCCCACGGATGGAAGAATAATACAATGTTGCATTATCAGATATGCCTTCAGCAAGATGGCATAGCTTGGGGGTTGAGGCATTTACTCTTTCTCCCTTGCCCTTGATTATGACTGGGAAAAATGGTCAGGATTAGGTGGGGAGTGAAAGGATAGATCAGCAAAAAGGCAATTGGCCCCTTGGAAAGTGAACCCATGAACTTTACTACTGCATAACATTGAGAGTTAGAACATTTCGTACATTGTCATTAGTGTCTCCCTCCAACCAATCACCAAAACTACCTTTTAGAAGCTGCATTAGCTGTTTCTGGACATGAGGGCACCATTTCCCTGATGAAGTAATTATCTCCATCCTATTGGAAAAATTGATTAAGCTACTTTTAATTTCATTAGTTCCATCTGGGGTTGCTGCATCCAAGGCACAGTTCCCTAAATGCAGAAATGAAAAGGAATGTGCATTTACATAATGGACACTGTACTGGAGGAGAACCCCCCCCGGTGGGGGGGGACTTCCTGCAGCCAGCACAGACTCCTCCAGTGGTGTGTCAGTGCCCAGCAGCCATAGCATACTCAAGAGAGTTCCTTTCTTTGGACTGCAGCATCATAAGAGAAAAATTTTAAAATTTTATTTATTTTTCATGTAATCTCTACACCCAGCATGTAGCTCAAATTCACTACCCTGAGATCAAGAGCTGCACACTCTTCTAACTGAGCCAGCCAGGTGCTCAAGAGATATTGTTAATGTATGACAGAATACAAAATCCAACTTGGTGCTCGTGGTGGAAGTCGGTAGAAATTTCTATAAGAAAAGCCATTTGGTATAAATATGGTTATAAATGTAATTATACATGTTGTAATACATGCCAACATATCTTTTAAGACATACACAGAAAATGTTCAAATGGAAGACCATATCCATGTTTTAGAGGTAAGAAGTGATTTGGTTATTATGTTTATTTAAGTATATTTAGGATGGTTTCTCCTGAACTCAGATTACTATTATATTTACACCCTATTTTAATTTTTTTTATATATTTATCTCTATACATGGCATTGTTAAATATATAATTAGTGTCTTTTAGAAATATCTCAGAGAAACTGAGTTTTCTTTCTTTACTTCCATTTTTAGGTGGTTGTCTTATTTTTAAGAGGTTCACATATGCATTTTCCTCTATATTTAGGTGCAATCATGTTAAATGCCCTCCTTTCTCTAGTCTCCTCTTGGTTATAAACTGAATAAATCCCATATTGTGGGTTTGTAAGAAGATATGTCAAGGAAAGGATTTCATTTTTCTCAGAGAAAGGAAGACCTTCATGTATCACCCAAGCAACAACCAAGCTGGGGCATCTCTACCATGGTCTGAGAGGAGAATCAGCCATTTCGATTTGGTGCCAGAATAGACATACAGTTATTCTCAAGTTTTAAAATTTACCCTAAGAGGGGCACCTGGGTGGCTCAGTGGGTTAAAGCTTCTGCCTTTGGCTCAAGTCATGATCTCAGGGTCCTGGAATCGAGCCCCGCATCGGGCTCTCTGCACAGTGGGGAGCCTGCCTCTCTGCCTACTTGTGATCTCTGTCAAATAAATAAATAAAATCTTAAAAAAATAAAAAGCTTTATTAAAAAAAATTTACCCTAGGGGCACCTGGGTGGCTCAGTGGGTTAAGGCCTCTGCCTTCAGCTCAGGTCATGATCCCAGAATCCTGGGATCGAGCCCCGCATCGGGCTCTCTGCTCCGCGGAGAGCCTGCTTCCTCCTCTCTCTCTGCCTGCCTCTCTGCCTAGTGATCTCTCTCTGTCAAATAAATAAATAAAATCTTTAAAAAAAAAAAAAAAATTTACCCTAAGAGGGAAAAAAAACCCACACAAGAGTAAGTTCTTCTAAAGGTAGCTCTGAGTTTAAAATGGAGCTTGCTTTTACACTGTGTAGAAAGTTAGACTGGCGAGAGCTTTGTTCTTAGTCTTTGAATGTAGAATTTGTTGAAGGAAAGAAAAACAAACAAAAGAAGAAAGGAAAAAGAATCAGAGAGTGAGGAAGAAAGAACCCTATGTTCTTATAGAATTAATTCCAGGAATTAATTAACCATACATTATAGGTTATTCCATTTTTGAAGGCAGCCTTGAAACCAATGATTCAGTTTTCAAAATGCGGACATGGACATTTTTTTACTCCAAAGCTTCCTTACCTAATGTCACTGGAAATGCAACCGATTTATACACTTAACATTTATTGAATGCCTCATATAGGTCAGAGCTTATGGTTATTTTATCTAAGATATGCAAAATCTGGGCACATAATAGACACTCAGTAAATTCTAAAAAGCAAAAGTTAGAAATTTGTATCTTCTCTATTCCAAAATTATAATAGTGAGTTTTGTTTACTTTTTTTTTTTTTTAACTCTGTGCACATAAATAGTAGGAGCATAAATACAAACAGAAGGCTCCTGAACCATGGTCTACCATTCGTAACTCTTGAGCAAAAACCTCACTCTAGAGCGTGCAGAAAGCACAGTTGCTGCATTAGATAGGGATGGTTATAAAAACACCCATGAGGTCCCTTCCACTAAGGAACAGAGACTCAAAGAATAATGTCCACCTCGTCTTCTATCCATTCATCTCTGTGCAAAACTATTCCCCACACAAAAGAAAGAATTACATGGGCAAGAAAGAAATCTTAGCATGGAGGGACACAGAATGTTTTTTAGTGTGTTTGACATCCTATTGCATTTAAAATAACTACAAAATGCCAGTTGTCCTTCCTTTTATAACAGATGGAAGGAAACTGACACCTTGTCTTTAACGTTTCCACGAAAGGGACTCAAAATGTGTTTATTATCATATTTATAGGAAAAGAGAAAAAGAACTCAAAAGAAATGAACCTCTCAAATTTCTTCCCTTAAATAAAGGAAATAACTTTTTAAAAGGGCTCTTCAAGACCTTCTACAATGATGCATATGCCACTTGCAACTTTTGAGCACTGGAAATAAGTTTGTGCAACCAAGGAAATGAGCTTTTAATTATATTTAATTTTTTTAAAGACTTACTTGGCCGGGGTGGCGGGAGAAGGGTACAGGGAGAGAGAAAGAGAGAATCTTCAAGTAGACTCCCTGCTAAGTGCAGAGCCCAAAGTGGGGCTTGATCCCAGGACCTGATAATGCCATGATCAGAAACCCAGAGTCAGACACTTAACTGACTGAGACATCCAGGCACACCTTAATTATATTTAATTCTAATTAATTCTATCACATTTCAAAAGTTACATGTGCCTGGTAATTACTATACTGGACACTGTATTTCTAAAGATGAGGACTTTATAGGTTATTTTAGGAGAAGTTAATAGTACAAATAATTCCCTTATAATTTGCTTGATTTAATTAGAGTTTATCTGCCTCCTAACTTCTCCAAGTATCTGCTTGTTAGAATAATCAAGTTGAAAATTCTTTCCCAGGGATGCCTGGATTGCTCAGTCAGTTAAGCGTCTGCCTTCAGCTCAGGTCATGATCCCGGGGTCCAGGGATTGAGCCCCACATTGGGCTCTCTGCTAAGCAGAGAGCCTGCTTCTTCCTATTTAAAAAAATTAAATATATCTTCCTTTCCCTCTGCCTGCCACTCCCCCTTCTTGTGATCTCTGTGTGTCAAATAAATAAATAACAATCTTTTAAAAAAGAAAAGAAAATTCCTTTCTGGTTCCTACTTATCCATCAGTGTACTGTATTACTGATTTTATGGGACATTTCTGCCTGGAGACCCCTTCTGGGAAATTTGCCTCCACTCAGAGTCCTACAGAATAGGAACCTAATTATGGACTACTACAGGACCTTCCCCAGCACTCCCAGGAGGGCTACTGACCCCAGCTCCACCCATTCATAAGCTGGTCAATTAGTAACTTAAAATCAGTGAGGAAAGTTAAACTGGGCTCATCAGAGGCATGGATTTGCCATCAGAACTCTGGGAGATTCCGTTAGTTAGCATGCACATGGGACCAGAGTAATGTAGTAGGACTTGTTGGGCTATAAGGGATCTGTGCAGCATAATCGCACCATGTAAACTGGAATTACGAGGGAAGAAAAGCTCCAAGGAAGCAGAAGTAGACCTAGAATGGCACAGTCACACGGAAGGAAGGACAGAACTGCTTCAGCTCCTGACAGGATTAGCTCCAAAATCTGTTTTTACTGTGGTCACTGTTTTACACACTCCTGAGACCTACAATTCTAAGAACCACTCATCTTTCTTTTACCTCTGAGCTAAGCCGAACCTGTGAAATTCTCTGTTCCCTAGGATACATAGATTGAACACACACAGATTGAACACCTCCCCCTCCCCAACCAGAGCAACAAGAACTGGAGACTCCATGGGTCCTACAGGTGATGAACCTGGATCAGTCCTAGAGGAAGAAGCCTACAGAGTGGGCTGCCTTACATGGCTCTCTTGGACGGCCTTCCCTCACCAGTATTGCTGCTGAATAACCTCTGCCATTGGAATCTTAACTTGTATAAATGCTGGAAAGACTCTTCCTAATTTTTGTTCGTGTTTTCACTTTTTTAGGTTTTCATAGGACTTAATTCTTTTTTAAAAATTATTTTTATTAGCATATAATGTATTATTTGCCCCAGATGTACAGGTCTATGAACTGTCAGGCTTACACAATTTACAGCACTCACTGTATCACATATCCTCCCCAATGCCCATAACCCAACCACCCTCTCCACCCCCATTCCCCCCGGCCCAGCAACGCTCAGTCTGTTTTGTAAGATTAAGAGTCTCTTATGGTTTGTTTCCTTCCCGATCCCATCTTCTTTCATTTTTTTCCTTCTCTACCCCCCAAACCCCCCACTCTGTCTCTCAAATTCTTCATATCAGTGAGATCACATGACAATTATCTTTCTCTGATTGAGTTATCTCGCTCAGCATAATACCCTCTAGTTCCATCCACGCCATTGCAAATAGCAAGATTTCATTTCTTTTGATGGCTGCATAGTATTCCAGTGTGTGTGTGTGTGTGTGTGTGTGTGTCTGTGTGTGTATCTATCTATATATATGTGTATATATATATACCCCATCTTCTTTATCCATTGATCTGTTGATGGACATCTAGGTTCTTTCGATAGTTTGGCTATTGTGCACATTGCTGCTATAAACATTGGGGTGCGTGTGCCCCTTCAGATCACTGCATTTGTATCTTTAGGGTCAATACCCAGTAGTGCAATTCCTGGGTTGTAGGGTAGCTCTATTTTCAACTTTTTGAGGAACCTCCATGCTGTTTTCCAGAGTGGCAGCACCAGCTTGCATTCCCGCCAACAGTGTAGGAGGGTTCCCCTTTCTCCGCATCCTCGCCAACATCTGTTGCAAGATGGCAGAGGAATGGCTAAAATTAACAAGGACTTAATTCTTATAAAGTACCTCCTAGACTGTAGCATCTGCAGGCAGATACTCCATTCATTTTAAGAGAGGCAAAACAATTAGAGCCTGTATAACTGTTAAGTGACTAGAAACAATAATAAATACACAGACTAGGAAAATCACAGAGGAGCTACATTTTCAGAAAATTCCATCTGCCACTGGAATCTTAATTGAATCTGTTATTTGAATATGAGGAAGGTTACGTGGAAGAGGCTAGGAGACCCTGGTATGGCAAAACCTGGCATGACTCTTGTCCTCTTAAGCTGGGTTCCTAGAAGCAGAGCCTGAAGGAGGGATTTGGACGCTTGTGATTTACTTACTAAGGGAGTGATTTCAGGGAAGCATGGAGCTGAGCAAGATGTGTCTTAGCTGGGAGTCTGGTCTCAGCCTAATCCCAGGGGGAGCTCTGGAACACTAGCCGCCTCACAGCCAAGGGAATCAACATTTTGTACTTTTTTGTCAGCAGTCATTGCTTTGAGTGTAGCCTATTGGGGGGAGAAGCTCCTCCTGGCCAAAGGCAATTCTGTATAAAGGGGACCAGCTGTGAGCTGTGGCATCCAGCACTCACCACAGCTCAGGGATGGTACATGGGCTTGGTAAGAGGATGTGGGGATCCAGGTAGGGCACATACCACAACCACCACACGTTTCCTTAACCAGGAACTACAGGCCCCAGGAGAAAATGGTACATCTGAAAATTTCAAGTATTGAACTGAGCAAAGGAGTTTCCTCAGACTGAGAATGATTGAGGATACAGAGATCCTGGGAGAATTTTTAAGTAGGCAGAACTGAATACAAGTGACAAAAAACAAAGGAATACAAAGAGGGCAAGGTTCATAACAGTTCAACAGAATGGAGCTGGAGAGTATTATTCTAAGCAAAATAAGTCAGTCAGAGAGAGACAAACACCATATGATTTCACTCATATGTGGAATTGAAAAAAACAAATGAACCAAAAAAAAAAAAAAGAGAGAGAAAGACAAACCAAAAACAGACTTTTAGAGATCTGATGGTTACTGGAGGGAAGGTGGGAGGGGAGATGGGTGAAACAGGTGATGGGGACTAAGACTAAGGAGGGCCCTTGCAGTGAGCACAAGGTGTTGTATGTAAGTGATGAATCACTAAATTCTATTCCTGAAACTAATATTACACCATACGTTAACTGGAGTTTAAATAAAAACTTGGAAAAACAAGATGACAACAGAAACAGTCTGGGGGAACACGCACAGAAGCAGAAAGACATCTTTCTCTAATGCAAGAAAAAGAAAATGAGGGGTTATCACACTTGGTAGTAACAGAGATTCAATTTGGAATCAAGAGCAAATAGGACTAATGGTGCTTAGCACAAAGTAGGTTTTTTAAAAAGTAGGTACTTTGAAAGATTTGCTCAACATTTGATCATAATAATGAAGAAACGAATGGATAAAACTCTACACAGGTTAATAATCATCATTATCAATAATCATTTCTTTCACATTCTGTTTACATCATTCAGTTCACATTGTTTAAATTAAAATGTACCAGAGAAAGGAATGTTTTTAAAGAAGAAAAGGGAGCTATACAGTCATCCAAAATATTTATGGATAACAAACCAATTAGTCAACTAATACCATGGGTCTTGCTGCTTATTTGGCCAGTCACAAGGCTATCTGATGACAACTTGTTAGGAGCAATTTTTATTTTCCAATTCTACAACACTTCCTTGCAGCATAGCTATAACTGCAAATCAGTAAAGCAAGGCAATGAAACAACTGCTTTAGGCAATATATGAATTATTGAATTTGGATCAATACACATTTTTGTGAATATATAAAATACCACACACAGTATTTTTTTAATTTTATAACTTACTTTGAAAGACCTAATAAACTGTGATTACTGTCCTCCTCCCCCAAATAAGAAAATCCAATAGGATCCTTATTCCTCAGAACAGTGTGCGTGTTACTGATGCCATTTTTTAACAAACATGAAAGAAAATCAGGTGTTTTCCATTTCAGCTTTGCTGGAAAATGTGGTTGGGAAAGAGAGATAAAGGGAGAAAAAAAATTGTTGTGAATTCTTACATTTCAGTTCACTACAAAACTTCTTTCAAAAACAACATATAAAAATCTTTGGGAGAATATGGAAAGGGTAGGTCAGTATACGTACAGATATACAAATATGTACATATCTATGAAACAGTCTTCTATTTGATATAAAATCATCCTGGTTGGTGATGAATCATTTCCCAGAGGGCAAAAGAAGTTGCGTCAGTCAACTCTAATTTTGTTCACAGTTTTGCATATTGGGTGATGTTCAAAATGTTTTTATGTTTTTATATTTTATATGCTGAAGACATATTTACTTTCAGGTGGTAAATTTTAGGTATGACATATATAACCGATAATCTCACAATAAAATAATGGAAGGATGGATCCAAATGGTTGTTGGCTAGTGTTTCAGGGGCTCTAACATTTAACCACTTTAGAATATCTAAAGTGAGAGGAAAACAAATATATCTTCCTAAAACAACTAAGCCACATCCGAAGGGGCACACCAAAAGGGTAATTCTTTTTTCTACAGGAAGGGAAGAGGGGAACCTTCTCTTTCATTTTACAAAGTTAAGAGTGTTGCCTTTCACTTGGTGCCATATTCCATTAATATGAAGCTTGGGTTTTCCTCCACACTTGAACTCTCTCCTCTAACAAATCTCACCTTCTTGGTATGCTAATGAGATGCATCACGTTAGCACCCTGGCTTGACACCCCAGCCCCAGCCCAGCACTCCATACATGCTGGAAGGAACAGCAGAGTGCCGGGGCTGAGTAGACCTTCAGCGGCATTTGCTGCTTCTTCCCAGTCCAGTTTGAATGACTGGGAGCTTGGGCCTGCACCCAGGCTGTAGCTGGCAGCCCTGCACGTGAGTTTATCAGAAGCCTGTATGACCACACTTATGTTTCTAAGACAATGTTGATCACCGCAATCCCACCTTTGCAAACATGCACTGGCTCCCATTTGTTTGTAGACTAAAAAGTCTAAACTCTTTTGAATAGCGGCCGATTTCTCACACATAGGTGCTTAACCTAACCCTGAAGGGCAGGAGCTTGGATGGGAAAAGTTATAATTTTATCATTATTAACCATTAATAGCAATGGATATTATGCATGGAGCCACAGACCACCATAGTAGTAACAGTACCTGTGATCCTTCCACTCGTTGGAATCACAGCTATTATTGTATGAGTTTTTTCAACATTTTGATAAGTGTAAGCTCAATATAATTGAAATTACTCTGAGAAGGGCTCATGGACCTCACCAGATTGTCACCCTGTGGCATAAACAAAAGTTAAAACCTCATTCCAGTCTAGCAGCTATGGATTCTCTCTGCCTACTTCATGCTTCTGCTATAACAAGATGCTTGTTCTTCTCTGAACACTCCCTGGTCTTTTCATGACCTCATGTCCTGATGTCCTAGCTCCTGGCTTGAGATCTTCATTCCTGCTGGAAAATGTGCCCTTGAACAGTGGTTTGGGAAGAAGCAGCTTAATGAAGCTTTCTCTAAAGTTACCAGGCAGAGTTTGAATCTCTCTCCCTTGGAGATCTCTTTCCTTTTCTTCAGTCTTCAGCATTTTCTGAGTCTGTGTGTCTGTCTGTACCAGTTACACCTCTTCCCTAGATTTGGACTCAGACTCCTGCCTAAGGGTCTGCTTCTGAGACCCCAAAGATGCTATAGGAACAAAGGAAGGGCTATTTCCCCAGGGATGCCAGATTAAGAAAGCATTCTAAATAGGGCACAATGGAAGAACCCACTTGCTCTCAGTGACAGTTTCTGAGTAGAGAACAGTGCTTTCATTTCCTGACTTCACTGTTCCTTTTATTTATTTTTTTATTATTTTTTTGGTCACGGTTTCTCTTAAAATCAAATTACTGATTGATTGCAAATAAAATCCGAATACAACAAAGCATCTTCTCAAGCCTGGCTCCAGGCAAAATTGTGAGAGACAAAAGCCCATCGCGGAAAACTTGTCATCTGTCATCAGCCTTGCCCATCTTCCAGAAAGGTTCTAAGTGTGTCTCCCAAGCCCCCGGAGCTCTTCTGCCATCCTAGTACCTGGATGGAGGATATTCCTTGCAGCATGTAACCCAGGCCTGTCCTTCTAAGAGTTCAGCATTCTTTCTACTCTTTTAAAATCCCTGTCTGTGTGGTTTGTTCAGGCAGCCCTGCCTGGAGAGCATGGGAGATGGGTTTCAAATCAAGCTTCACTCATCAACGTTAAGACGAATGTCAAGACTGCTATTGAGCACTTGTGGGATACGTGGAATGCACCATGACCTAGGACGCAGAGGCAGAGTCCCTGCCATCCAAGAGTCCCCACAGGAGATGGCCAATTGTAATGAAGGTGGTCAAAACTATATTAGGAAGCACAGAGGGGCGTTGACCTAGTTTGGGTTCTCAGAAGCAGACCCTCAGATAAGAATCTGAGTCCAAATCTTTTATGTGGGAGGTAATCTCAGGAGGCATGGAGACCTTGTGTGAGGGAATGAGACAAGAAGAAAAAAATCCAGCAGAGGGTATGTTTTTAAGCAAGTTATCATGCCAGGAGCAACTGGGGATCCATCCTGTTGAGGCTCCGTGGAGGTGTGGAGAGTGTACCCCAGAGTTGTCCTAGTTGAGAGGTAAAGGGGTCATATATTTATTCACTTTTTATTTATTTTTCTGAGAAAGAGAGCATGTGCACACTTGCATGAGTGGGGAAAGGGACAGGGCAGGGGGAGAGGGAGAGGGAGAACTTCAAGCAGACTCCACGCCCAGTGCGGAGCCCAATACCAGGCTCGATCTCATGACCCTGAGACCATGACCTGAGCTGAAATCAAGAGTCAGATGCTTCACCGACTGAGCCACCCAGGTTCTCCAGGATGTCATATATTCATGCAGTGATCCCCACTATTTATTGGTTGGGAACTATAATGGGCACGTTAACTCCCTGGCATTTCCAGCCTGTGATTTTATGTTCTTTTCTATAGGTGTCCACCGTTTTCATCTCTACACTTCAGTCTGGGTATTTTCTATTGACCTATGTTCTAGTTCATTAGTTCTACCTTCTCTTTCGTCTCTTACTTTAAACATAAACCCGGTTGTCGAGTTGTTAATTTTAGTCATTCTTCCAGTCAGTCACACAATCTCCAGTTGAGTCTTCAGACAGATTTCTATTTTCAGAAGGTGTTCTCCACTGGATTATCTCTGTTCTTGAACATATTTGACCGCTGTGTTAAAGTCCACATAAAACAGCCCTGATAACTGGGTGTTGTTTCTTTCGCCTGTTTTGTTTCTTGTATTTCTTTTAGTCATTTGATCCCATTCTTAGCATTTCTGCTAAATTTTTATTAAATGCTCAACAACAGATAAGAAAATGTAATAATTTGAAGCTCTGGTGGACCTTTTCTTCTTACACTGAAGTATTCCCTTTTTTATGGCAGGCAGTTACAATAATGTGAAAAAGTGAATTCTGTCTGGCACCAAGCTTTTTCTAAGCTGCTTTCAGAGTGTATGCTTGATGGCTAGTCTGTAACTAGTATACCTCCTTCTTGGGCTGGAGTCCTGTTTACTGGGCCTTTTTCTCTTATTGTATTTCCAGAACTGTTATTTCATCAGTCAGGCCCCCAAGAAACTGAGACTGTTGAAAGCTCTTAGCTTTGTAAGCTCCTAGATATGCTTTCTGCTGGGTTTCATCGTTTTTCAGCCCTGAGCCACTTATTTTAAATGCTGAGAGAACTATGAAGAGGAGAAATCCACGCACATTTTAAAATTATATTATTTGAGCTTCCTTCATATCAAATGATGGCACAGCATTACCTCTATGCTCCAGATGAAAAGGATTTTTTTGTAAAGATTTATTTATTTGAAAGAGAGTGAGAGAGCACAAGCAGGGGAGCAGCAGAGGGAGAGAAGCAGTCTCCCTACTGAGCAGGGACCCTGATGTGGGGCTCGATCCCAGGACCCTGGTATCATGACCTAAGCCCAAGGCAGATGCTTAACTACCTGAGCCACCCAGTTGCCCCATAACTCATAGTTTCCTTAAAGACAATCCTCTTAGAGCCTTCCATCTCTCCTCAACTGTGGACACACTGCACAGTAATCCTGATGCTCTACTGTCTTATTGTTTCTCTATACCATCATCTTTGGACCTCTTTCCTCTCCTTTCTGGGGGAAGAAAAGGGTGAATGAAACACAGAGAAATGAAGTAACTGGACATCGTCACACTGCTGGTATGTTAGCAGAGGGTCGATTCCACCCCACTCGTGGCTACCAAAGCCTTATGCTTAGAAATGTTGAAGTGAAAATTAACAAATTTCCAGGATCAAAGAAAGCTGATGGTATTCAATGTTAATAACCAATATGCATACAGTCTTTTGCTTGACATACCAATGGCACTTAGTAAATGATATAAAAGAAGTCACAGAGCATAGCATAGGACTATTTCATGGCTTTTTGTCCATTTTTAGAGTTTTACTACATGCATTTCTTTTAATGGTACATAAGCAAATCGGAGCCAGGATGTCTGGGCAGATTAGTAGAATTCCTGGTCACTGACAGGTTGTGATTGGAAAATCTCAAGCAAGTTCCCCTTATTGTCATCATTTTTACCACCGACCTTTTCCTGTGGCTAGAATTTCACTATTAAAAAACACCTTAAATTTTTTTTTTCATCTCTGAAAAGGGTAGAGTACAAACTCTTCCACCTAAAACAACTAACAAAGCTTGACAATTTATGAAATTATGTTCACAGGCACCAGAAAGCTACTAAGGCAGCCAGAACTTGAGAGATCAGGCTGTTGAAGAAAAGTGAAGTGTACAAGGTGACATTCTGAGTTGCATTTCCTCTCTCTCAAGGCATTTACTGATGCAGAAAAATGACAGAACCAAAGCCTGAAAATCCAAGCACAAGGTAGTGGCCAAAAGGCTGAGACGCCAAACTAAGGGTACAGTAGTCTTATTGGTAAATAAGATAAAAACTTCAACGTTAGGGTGATAAAAACTTGAGGATCCACGATCCTGAATAAATGGGAAAGATGATGTGAGCCCCACAGTCTGTGCCAACTTGTGCTCTTGAGGTTATGTTCTTTTATTTTTTTTTAATTTTTATTTATTTATTTGACAGAGAGAGATCACAAGCAGGCAGAGAGGGAGGCAGAGAGAGAGATGGGGAAGCAGGCTCCCCGCTGAGCAAAGAGCCCGATGCAGGGCTTGATCCCAGGACCCCAGGACCACGACCAGAGCCGAAGGCAGAGGCTTCAACCCACTGAGCCACCCAGGAGCCCCTTGAGGTTACGTTATTACACAGATTGAAGAAGGGAAGTCTATTGCTAGAGACTGCTTTAGCAGGAGGCAAAGAGGGGGATTACCATCTTGAGAAGAGCTCCTCACCCACTGGAATGATAATGTTCCATACACGGAAGGACCCATGGATCAAAAAATCCTAATTGTGTCCAAGCTCTAGAAAGGAGCTTTGTGGATTCTGTGAAAGCAAATGCGGGATTCGCATTTACTCTAACCCTTTCCAGACGTTAGGGTAACAGTGTTTAAAACTTCAGGCTTGGGGCACCTGGGTGGCTCAGTGGGTTAAGCCTCTGCCTTCGGCTTAGGTCATGATCTCAGCATCCTGGGGTCGAACCCCACATTGGGCTCTCTGCTCGGTGGGGAGCCTGCTTCCCTCTCTCTCTGCCAGCCTCTCTACCTACTTGTGATCTCTCTGTTGAATAAATAAAATCTTTAAAAAAAATAAAAATAAAAATAAAACTTCAGGATTAAGGAAACTGCGATCTCACACCACTTGGGTACTAAGAGGCTGGCTGATACTCTTCTCTTGAGAGAGGGATGTGATCCCATATTGTTCATTAGAAACCTCTAGAGGAGATTTCACAAACCTACAGAGGCCTCCTGCTCAAACATTCACATATATTCTCTCTCTCTTTCTCTCAAACTTCTGCTTAACCAAAAATATCTCTTGTTGTAATTTAGACTACTGCCTCTGGTTCTGTTCTCAGAAGGAATGGAAAAATACATGTCTCACACTCTGAATAACTGTA
Source organism: Lontra canadensis (assembly GCF_010015895.1). Lineage (NCBI taxonomy): Eukaryota > Metazoa > Chordata > Mammalia > Carnivora > Mustelidae > Lontra > Lontra canadensis. Next base: position 12,275,123 of record NW_022631010.1, read on the forward strand.
TTTTTACGCAGAGTGAGACCTCAGTCAGCCATTCTCTTGGGAACGAAGTTCCTATAAACTAACTCATCCATGCTGAAGATAATTTTTATTCCTTGGAAATCTCGGAAAGTAAAGTTGTCTACGTTTGCAGCTGCAATGCAGTTTCTATAAATGCAGGACCAATGAGGGTAAAGAAGATTTTTACAAGATATAGGGGCACCTGGGTGGCTCAGTGGGTTAAGCTTCTGCCTTCGACTCAGGTCATGATCTCAGGGTCCTGGGGTCAAGGCCCCAATGGGGCTCTCTGCTCAGAGGGGAGTCTGCTTCCCCCTCCCCCTCTGTCTCCCCCTCTACTTGTGATCTGTCAAATAAATAAAATCTTTAAAAAAAAAGATTTTTACAAGATATTGTGGAACTGGGCGGGGGGAGTCCGTATCTCCCCCCTTCCCTCCTTTTTGGATACACACGCCTTGGTCTGAGATACAAAATTGTGATGGAAACAGTTTCCTTTTTCTCCTGGGCACACAGTTAGATTGCCCATCCCAGCCATCCTTGCAGTTAGGTGCAGTCACATGGTTAAGTTCAGCTCAGTGAAATCTGATGATTTATCTACTTCCAGGCATGACCCATAAAATTCCCCAGAGGGATTTTCAGCTCTTTTTCCTCATACACTCACTGAATAGAGAAAGGAGTGGAACCTCAAGACAGAAAACAGCCTGAGTCTCTTACTGTGCTAAGACACTGGGAATTAGGACGCTCTGTTACAGAAGTTAGCCAGTTATCACTCTAGAGAAGGCAGAGGCAGGACCCGGAGCTTGTTGAGAGCGCTGGCTCTCTCCGGAAACAGCCTGGGTTCAGAACCTGGTTCTGCCACTGGCACTAGTCATGCGACTCTGGGAAACTCCCTAAGGATTCTGGTTCCTGACGGAGTCTGTGGAAGGCTGCTGGGCCAGAACCCCCGGGATGAGCCTGGAAATGAAGAATAAACACCTCTCGCGTTAAACCACGGAGTTTTGAACCTGTTTATTACAGTGACTTACTTAAACTCCGACTATATCAGAAGGCGCTGAAGATATAAAAAGTCATCAAGACAGGGAAGTCTGCAAGAAAGGGCAGTGTCCAAGTTTTGAAAATGTGCAGAAAGGAAGCTACTGATAACGTGCCAGTTTTCCTTTTCATGAATAATTTGGGCATATTGGCTTGTTGCGGCGGCGTGTTGACCCCCTTTTCCTTGCCCTTTTCCCTCCTCCCAGGGATATTCTTACCACCTCCTGAATGGCCTCTGTTGCTTTCTATAAATAAATCTCTCTTCTCTACCCCCATGAAAAAACTAATGACCAAACTAATTAAACCCATTCATGCAAAGTGTTTCTTCAATCAGGCATTTGTATTTTTAAGCCTCTTAGCTTGAAGTATAGAGCTCCTCCTGTTCCAATAAATAGGGGGAAGATTTTCTTAAGAGGAGTAGCTGGCTGGAAGGCAGATCTGATGGCAGTGTGGGGCCTCTGGGGTGGGGGTGGAGCTTGCTTCCCATGGCAGATGCCCTTCACTCTTGGAAGGGCTGCTGTACAGAGGAGCTACTCTGACTATCTTCCTTCTTTTAAGACCCCCGTGCCAGGCCCAACCTCTCAGGGTCTTCAGCCCCACATTTAACCACTCCTTCTTGAACACAGCTTGGTCTAATTTCTCTAATCTCAATCCAACTCTGTCTTTACCTTCCCAGAATAATGGCCCCATGTTACTGACATTTTTTCCCTTTCTTTTTTCTTTCCTTTTTTTTTTTTTTTTTTTTTTTTTTTTTGAGGATACTGGATACCCTTTAGGAATTTTCTAGTTGGGTAAACTTTATGTTGCCTGAATTCTCACGGACTTATCTGACAATGGTATGTGCTCAACTGTGACCCCTTCCGTTCTTATGTTTAAGTCCTAACCAACCCCCCCCCCATGCCTCAGGGCAGGAACCTTCTTTGAATAAGGTTGTCATAGATACACTTAGTTAAAATGGGGTCACACTGGCATGAGCCAAATCCAATACAACTGGCATCTTTCTAGAAAGGGAATATATACACACACAACGGAAACACCAGTGAAATGAAGGAAGAGACCCACAAGCCACTGATTGCCAGCAAAGCACCAAAAACAAGGGGAAAGGTGTGGGACAGCTTTTTCACTCAAAGCTCTCAGAAGGGAGCCAACCCTGCCAACACCTTGAACGTGGATGTTTCTAGCCTCCAGAACTAAAAGCCAATAAATTTCTCTTGTTTAAGCCCGCTAATCTGTGATACCTGTTCATAGAAGCCCTAGCAAACTGATTCAAAGGAGATGGCATCTACGTAATTGGGCAGTTTGACAGATTTCAAGAGGTCACACATAAGGTGCTTATAGCACAGTGTCCAGCCCATAGCAAGTAGTCAGTAAATGTCAGCTATTGATGCTACTTCTGCTACCACTTATTTTCCTTATTCTCCTTATTCTTTCATTATTACTCTCCTTTCATTTGTCAGTTGCATCATCTATGTTCCGAAGTGCAGCCCCATTCTGCCTGCATTATTTCCATCCCTGCCCTCGAAGCCTTTGATTAAAAAATCTATTATGTTGGAACCCATCTTCTTGATTAGCAAAGCATTGCTACATGCAATGAACAATATTAATTGATCCTTCAAACTTCTTTTCTTTGAGCTAAATGAGCCTTGATTTTTTTTTTCTTAATAGGTCTTAATGCTTTAACTTTTTAATCATCCCTATAGTGGCTAGGAAAGGCTCTCCAAGTTCCTTAGTAAAAGAATCTATAATCTGATATGGTATCAGCAGGAGGCAAAACGCTAATGTGTTAAGGAGGAATACCATATGGGCAATTTGTCTTTGGGTGCTCTGCCAAATCCAATTATCTGCCCTCCTTGATGCCCTCAGAGGCTGACCCATGTGGACTCCGTGGTCCAGCTTTCTCTGGTGACCGATGTCCAAATGGGTTTGGCCATGGGCACAGCCCTGGCAGATGACATAGGGCGAGAAGAAGTGAGGTTGGGGTGTTTCTTTCCTTCTCCCCTCCTCCTTCGAGTCTTTGTCTCTGGAAGTAGTTGCATCCTTCCTAGGAAAACACTTGCACTCCCTCTTTAGATCAAAGGACAGAAAAGGCTTCCTGTTTTTCTTAGTCCCTGGACGACTTACGGTCTTTTGTTTGCTTCTTCAAACCTGTCCACGCCTCTGTGGGCATCTCTGGCACTGAAGTCCCTTCCTTTGAACCACCTGGAGTGGAGATTCTTTCTTACCTGCACCCTGACTGATGCATTTATGAAGTGAGAGCCTGAGGCCGATGCTGAGGCCAGGACTGAGTGCAAGTTAACTGGGGAAGTACAGGGGACCAGTTTTAGGGAAGTTACATAGGAAGAGGAAGACAGTTAATTAAGGCTGGACAGCTTCACCCAGGATGGAAGAGAGCCTTCAGCCCTAAAGCTGCACGAACTGGCAGCTGGGAGCCAACGGGAAGGCTCAGAGTAGACGAGTGGTGCTCGGGGACCAGCCATTACATACAGCAAGTCTGCACACTGCCAAGATTCTCATTTTACGGATGCTTCAGTCATGTCATCCCTGTTGAATGTTATCAAATGACACTTGATCATTTTCCATCTCACTTGTAAACTCCCTCTCCTTCCCAAACATGGTTCCCTGTGCTTTTCTGAAGTGGGTTTTATCTGACACTGGTGATTTTGCCATGGCACTGTGAGCTCTGATTTCCTCCAATGCATACTAAAAATATTATTTTACATGATTCTCACCATTGAAGGGCTATTATTGATTGGGTCAGGGTTCCCATAGGTTTCACGTTTTTCCAAAGCATGGGGCTAGACATATAAATACAGGGTGATTAATTTCAAATGCCACAACTCTGGCTCCAGATATGGCCACGTGCATTTCTGGGTACTAGGGTGAGTTCACGTATCCATTCATCACTCCTGCTGTGTCCTCTGTGTGCTCAGCGCGCGCGTGCACACACACACACACACATATATATATATGTATGTGTATGTATATATATATATATATATATATATATACACACACACACTCACACACACACACACACACACACACACACACTGAGTATACTGAAGCATGTTTTAAGGTCTTTGTCCTCATGAGTAGTCCAAACACATAGATAACTGGAGTGGAGTGCGATAAGTACTTGCATGAAGAAAACACTGTGTCGGGGGGTTGTGTTTGAGAAAGAAGGGGATTATCTGTTCTGGAATTGAGAGTTGGATCAAAGAATTCTCTGGGCTGAGATGGGGGATAAGTGGACTGAGGACGCTGAGCGTACCAGGTGGGGCAGGAACGGGGATAAAGATGCCCCAAACATTGAAACAGGCACCAAGGTGAGAGAGAGGCTGGTGCCTAAGATGCCTCAAACACTGAAACAGACCCCAAGGTGAGAGAGAGGCTCCTGCCTTTTGGGGAGGTGGAAGTAGTCTAAAACTGGCTAGAATACAGCCATGGTGGAAACCAAGGCGAAGGGTTGGGCAAAAATGCAGAGTTAGCAGATGGCAGACTCTTCTGCTTTTGTATTTCCAACCTAGATTTTTTCTGAGAACAAGTGAAAGGTCTTGCTCAGATTCTTTTCTTCTTCCGTGTGCACTGTGTGTCACTGAGGAGATGACAGAGAGTAATCTGTGAACTTGAGCAGCTTTTTCAAAGTGGAGTTGAGATCGCCCAAGGCCTTTAAGAAACAGAGGGAAGATGCCTCTGTGTTCACTCGCCTGGTAATCAACCTTGATCAAGGTCATTTCCACTTTGTAGGCTGCCCGTCTGTCCTGGGAGGGCACCGGGCTCTCCTGCATGAGGCTCCTTCTCTGGTGCTGATGGTCCCTTCCTCTTAGTCTCCCAGCAAAGTCAAGTACAGGCAGAGTCTGGGAAACATTGTTGATTCCTTCCAATGCGCAGGGAGGTGGTAGCTCACAGAGCTTGCAGACAAGACAGGAGTGAAGAGTGAGTTAGGGGCACTTAAACATGTCAACCTTAGATCTCTTTGCCTCCTTGCAAACCACTACCCAGCATTGGTGTTCCAGGTGTTATCATCTAAAAACAATTTGCCTGTCAAAAATGAGCACTCCATGAGTTTTTAACTCATCATCTTTCTTAAGCCCCTCCTACAAAAGTGATAACTGCCAAGTGATGAGAGTCTTCAGTGAGCTCTAAAGTCCAGGATTGTCAGTGAAGATACAGCCCCAGCACTTGCAGGGGTGGTAACAACGTGGGTTCAGTCCCATTACTGCAAATGTGCCTTCTGAATCATTACAAAACAGTCCCCTCACACTAACAATTGCCTTTACATCAAAGTGATATTTCAAACTGTTCCCAAAGAACCATGAGCCTTTATTGCCTTTGTTTCTTATAATTAAGGTCTGTAGCTGAATATTTCTCTTCTCAGGTACTGCTTCCTTTGTTCCCTGCGTCAGGAGATGGCACTGCTCTGTAAACATCCTCCCCTCAGCAGAAGATGTGGGAGGTTGTCTGCCATGCCGCGCTCCCCAAACCCTGCTTCAGAAAGAGAAGGGACCAGGATGCAGGAGGAATTCAGCAGTGGGTTGCTTCTTTTCATTCTGCAGCCAGCCTAATTATCTACTCAGCCAAATACCAATTACCTGTAATCAGTGCTACCGTGAAGTTCAATGGCAGATGGGCACTCAATTGATTTCACACAGACTCTTAATTGTTTCTCCTTCTTTACCCCTCTTCTTCCTTTGTGTCTATATCTGGCAGTCGAACTCTCTTGGGTTCCCTAATCTCCCTTGCAACTTCACCAAACCAACAATTAGTCCCTTCTCCAGCCTTCACGCTTCAAGTGTTTAATGACTTGGAACATAGCAATGAAACTTCCGATAAGCAAGAGACATCTGTGAACTGGCTTGGAGAAAGTGATCTCTGGTAACTTGAATAAGATAAATGGATTACGGAGATTCTAAGACATCATCCAAAATGACTTTGTGATCCCTTGTATGTCATGCTTGTTATTGTGGGGTTTGAAGTACACTGGAAGTTAAGGTGAGAATAATTTAAGTGCCCAATCCCTCTTAGGTAATCTCTGTGAATTCATGGGTAGATACATACATATTTTTATAGTCCTGTGTACTGATAACTAGAACACATCTGAGCTTCTAGGCCATTTCTATGGCTACACGATTAGTAAATCGACCTGTGGGCAGTAAGAGCTTTCAGCAAACTTCATGTACAGATGCTCACAGGTAAAATTCCTGAGGACAAGATGTTCTACTCGAGGTCTTTAAAAGAGCTCACTTGATACCACCCTCACAAAATTGTCCCCTTTATCTTGTAAGTCAGTCAAAATATCATATAAATAAGAGGGTATTTAGAAGTGACTCACTTAGGTCAGTTGATAGAAAAGTTGTCAATAGTCTGCCCCTGGTCAGAAAGACAGGACAGTTGTGGTCATGGGATGAGGAATCAAAATGGCAGCCAGAGTCCTGTGGAAGGCAGGCTGACAATGGCAAATCAAAACACACCCCTCACCCTGCCTACTGCTGGGGATCTGTGGTCACTGCTCAATACTGGGGAGTGCTAATTCCCAAAGAAAAGTCCTTCTGACCATAACATTGGTATGACATATCATGGCGTTTCTGAAAGGAAAGATAAGTTGTCCTTGGTTGGGTTTCCCGAGGACACAGACCTGTTTGAGTGCAAGTAGTTTGAGTGCAAGTAGTTGAGCTGTGAGGTAGTCCCAAGAAGCAATGGCAAGGGAGGAAGGACATGTTTCAGGGAAAGGAGGCACCGACACAAGCTCAGTTAATGAGCAAGTCACTGCTGTGGGCAACTGAGTCTCAGTCGTGCTGGGAACCTCTGGGAGATAGGATAAAGAGGTTCAGAGTTGTCTACTGCCCCTGTCCCCTACAACCCAGCCAAGAGCTAGGAAGTTGCAATTTTTCTACATTAACTCTTGTCCACCACTGGCTGGACAAGATGGTAGAGAGAGGCTGCCCAGGAGAATTAGTTTTTCCCCACTTCAGTCTGCAGCCCACATCCAGGTTGGACAGCCAGAGAAAGCCAAGAAGACAACAGCATCTGTGCCTCTTACAGCTGCCTCACAGAAACTCAGCCTCACAGGCTCAGACATGCCTAAGTAGATATGCACTTGGAGAGGTTTCAAATGCATGGGGCCCGTGGGTTACCAAGAGAAGACCAGCAGGGTTACAATAAACAGGGTAACATTTGTGTCAAAGAATGGCTGCACTTGTTTACTGAGAATGCTCAGATGTGGCTGGGAAAGGGTGAGGAAAGGAAGAGAGTAAAGGAAGAAATGCTGTTTGGGGAGTGAAAAGTCATCCCAAAGAGTTCAGGCAACTCTGGCACCCAAATCACAGACTGTCCGGAAAGAAAAGGACACTCTTTCAATCTCCCATCCAATCAGTAGCATGGAGACTGAGTGGCCTGAATTTGGTAGAGTTTAAACAGAAAAAAATATCACCTTATTTTCCTACAACCACTCTAATTGGGTTCTTTTGCATGGTCCTTGTCCTTTCTGTCCCTGCTCCAGACAAAAAACGTATGAGGAAATGGGGCATCTTTGTGGCTCAGTTAGGTGTCCAACTCTTGATTTGGGCTCAGGTCATGACCTCAGAGTGGTGAGATCAAGCCCCATGTGGGTCTCCATGCTGAGTGTGGAGTCTGCTTAAGATTCTTCTTCTTCCTCTGCCACTCCCCCACTGCTTGCCCCTTTGCATCCCGCTCTTCCCTCTAAAAAAGAAGTCTAAGAAGACAGCATAGATTTCTGGTCATTCTCAGATATAAGGATCATCGAATTTTAATAATTAAGATACACAGAAATTGAGTCACAAATCTTATTCTATGATTTAATATAGGGAAAAGAAATACAAAATCACAAGGACATGGCCCTCTAATATTCTTTATATTCATAGAATATTGTCCATTATTTCATCATGAAACAATACTTATTTCCTCTCAAGAGCATCTCATATTCAGTCTTCAATTTAAGATACTTTATTTTTTTGTAAATACTTATTTTGATCATTTTGACCTTTGACTTAAAAACAATTTGTTTCCAAAAGATCTGACAGGTGATCACAAGTCTTAGTTGTGCCTTACCTTAAAACACCTGCCAATTCCTCCTCCATAATCTCCTAAAATGGCTAAGCCTACCTTACTAGCAGGATCAAATTTACTTAAACAGAGATCACTGAACCTGCTCATGTACAGACATCACTCATTGTTCAAACTCTGATTATATACCTTCTCTTTCAAAGAATTAGTATTTAGTAATTGCTCCTTCTAATATAGTTCTTGGGCATTTTTTTAAAAATTTCATGTAAATTTCACTAATTTGAGGAATTTAAGCATATGATCAGAGGGGAAAAAAGAGAGATGCAAACCAAGAAACAGATTCTTAACTACAGAGAAGAAACTGATGGTCACCAGAGGGGTGGTGGGGGGGCATGGGTTAAAGAGATGATGGGATTAAGGGATACCCTTGCGATGAGCACCAGGTGTAGTGTTTAAGTGTTGAAGCATTAAATTGTATACCAGAAACTAAAATTACACTGTATGTTAACTGGAATTTAAATAAAAACTTTACAAATATGAAAAAAATAAATAAAAATTTCATGTAAAATAGAAAGTCACAGCAGGACCCACTTTGCCAATATTGCTTCTAACTTGACTTTAATGTCAAGAAATACTAAAGCCACATCCATTGTGTGAAAGCAACAAGGAAGTTGCCACTTATATGTGTAGGAATTTATCTAATGGTCAACCATGATTTTATTTCAACTGGGAGTTAGCTAGGTTTTAGTCCATGGATAAAATTCCATAGGACTTAAATGAAGTTATTGGATGCTAAAAATTCCAACTCAAGTGATTTTTTTTTTTGAAGTAGAAGATTCAATTTAATTCAGTTAGCTATTTTAGAGATGGGGAGCACACTGGGAATTGATCATTACTCACTGTCACACAGGCATGATGCCTTTTTACCTAGTTAGAAAAGAGATACTTAACACATTTTGGAAATGCACAATTATGGAATTTAGAAGACTTAGGAATGGTAATGACTAACTGGTAAACCTGGAAGGCTGGATATTGTCCTGGGAAGAGTGCGAGACTTATATGGGCCAATACCAACTTGCAAGCCATAAACCTCACACGCAAATCTTGGATCAGTTCTTCATTCCAACAAAACAAAGCAAGAAAACACCTCCTCCCTTTCCTGTCCAACACAAAAACCCACAGCAACACAAATACCCATATTTTAGTTCCTAGCAGAACTAAATAAAATCAAGTATATAAAGCGACTACCACAGTAACAAGGCTAGTTACTCCCAACTAGCAAATCATAGATCAATATTATAACATATTCCTCCTTTATTGTGTACCACACAATTTGAGTGAATGAACGTCTGGTCCCATGAATGATAAAGAAGTCATTTATGATGAGAGGATGTAATTGACTGTTTGTGAAGGTAATGGTATTCCTTTTTCATGAAGGGGATAAAAGCCTCATTTTTTATAAATCTGACATTATTCTTGATAGCCTAAAAGCAGGATAAGCCCTTCATTTAGAGTGACGCTCTGAAGTACAATATGCCAACGAGAAATTGATTTGACTTTTTAATTCCACCAAATGAGGAGGTCAATGCAGCAGTGAGTTTGATTAAGTGAGTTTCTCTTTCATCTCTACCTCCATTCTTTCCTTCCCAGTGTCTTACCCCTCCATTTCCATCTTTCCCTCCTGCCTGTGTCTCTACCTTTCTCTCCCACACACACCCCAATGTGTAACCTTAATAAAGCCAAAGAACAGTAATTACAGTCATTTCTAACTCAAAGAGGCATATAACACATTAAATTAGGGGAAACTTATCAGTAATGTAGCATTTCAAAGTAGTTGAGCATAGATACTATTAACAAAGTATATTGCACTGCAATCATAAACTCATACACCAAAACTAAAAATGCATTTCATCAAATGAGTTTTGAGTCATACCCCTTTAGTTCATTAGTACTTTATAAAAAGATGCATTAAGACCAACTTCCTGTTGGTAAAAAATACATCAGTACATTTTGAAGGTGGTGTTGAACAAATTATATTTTCTAAAATAATGCTTCCATATAATTTATCATTTCAATCTAATGCAAATTACTGGATGACAGCTGTATAAATGTATACTTGTCATGAATCTTTGGAATCTATAGAACATGCTTGCTATTATGGTCTTTATTTTCTTGGACAGGTTGAATCATGCAGGCTCTCTATAAGCTACAGGTCTAATTCAATATAGAATGCACTACTTAAACTTTAAGCTTCCATAATTCATGGTTATTAGATTTCTGATTTCCAACAATCTGTGTTTAGTGAGGAATTCAGGATAAATAAAATGGTTAGTTCCAAAATTCTTATTGTATTAAACAATTTCAATAAGTCAATTACAAGTTAAGAGTTTAAGATGTCATATATAAACTATAACTCTGTGTATTTTAAAGAGATAAGTTACTTTTAGAAGGCTGTCTGTCATAGACTTGGACTTCTCTGTTAAGCATTTTATTACAGTATAGCATACATAACAAAAATGTGCAGAAATCCGGGGTAGAAATTCATGAATTTTCACAAAGAGAACACATTCCTGCAATCACAGCGCAGATGAAGGAGAAAAATGCCAGAAGGCTCCCTTGAGCAATGCCTGAGTCATCAGCTCTACCAAAGCTCTACCAAAGACAGACCTTATCATGACTTCTCCCACCAGAAATTGGTTCTGCTTGATTTTGAACTTTATATACATAGAATCACACAACATGTATTCTCTTAGGCCAAGTGTCTTTGATTCAACAGTTTGTGAGATTAATTCATGTTGTTGTATGCCACATTCTTTCCCATTGTTGTGTGGTATTTCACTGCATGATTATACCACAATTGATAAGTTTGCTTTCATGTTGATGAATAGTTGGGTGGTTTCCAGTTTCAGACTATGAGAAATAATGCTGCCATGAATGTTGTAGTACTTGTCTTTTGATGAACACACATATGATGCTGCCACAGGGTATATATGTACATGGGAGAATTGCTGGGTCAAGGTTATGTGTCTATTTGGCTTGACAAGATAGTTCCTATCAGCTTCCCAGAGTGGTTACACAATTTACACTCCCACCAACAGCTTCTCAATTATTCATATTCTCATCCACACTTGCTGTTGTTGATCTTCCTCATTACAACTATTTGGTTTTCATTATCGTGTGTAGTGGCATCTTATTGTGGTTTCATTTTGCATTTCCATGATGATTAATGAATCTGAGTGTCTTTCATATACATTGACCACTTGCAGTCTCTCTTTCATGAAATAGCTGTTCAAATCCCTTGCTCCTTCTCCCATTGGATTCTCTCCCCTTTTCTTACGTATTTGGTGGACTTCTTTATAAATTCTGGATAAAAGTCTTCTGTTGCATACCTGTGTTGAAATATTTCTTCACACTATGATTTTTTTCATTCTCTTAATAATGCTTTTGATAAACATGTAATTTTAAGTAGCCCAATTTAGATATCTTTTCATTGTAGTTCTTACTCTCTGTGCCCTGTTTTCAAATTCTTTGCTTTCGCCAAATCATGAATATGGTCTCCTAAGCTTAGATTTCCAATCTATTTGTAACTGATTTATGTGTATTACAAAGGTGGTCCAAATGGACTCAAAGGAGAGAAGTTCAGTCACCTTTTAGCCTTTGCTTCTGAAGCTTAGCCATTCTTAGCAACTCCAAGGAACTAAAGAAAATGCAGGAGAAACTGATACAACAGCTGTATTAAGATAGGGAGATGGCCAAGCATCTACTGAAGGAATCTTCTACTGATTATTATCTTATTGTTATTCAAAGAAAATCAAAAAGGGTATTTTTGAAAAGTATATCCCTTATTTACAAAGAAAACAATATTTTCTTTACCTCCACTAGTAACCCTCAAATTCTTTTTTTAGAAGATTTTATTCATTCATTCATTCACTCATTCATTCATTCATTCATTTAGAAAGCACACAAGCCAGGGGAGGGGGAGAGGGAGAGAGAGAATCCCAAGCTGACTCTGGGCTGAGCATGGAGCTCAACGGGGAGATTGATCTCACAGCCTGAGCTGAAATCAAGACTCCGATGCTTAACTGACTGAGCCACCCAGGTACCTCCATCCAAATTCTAAAACAAAACAAAAACCCCCAAATCCTCAGATGCGTATTTAGAAAAGCTTCACAGAATAGTGTTGTCCAGTAGAAATATAATGCAAACCACATATGTTAACTTTAAATTTCCTAGTAGCTATGTTAAAAAATGAAAAAGATCAGGTGAAACTGATTTTAGTAATATATTTTATTTAACATAAAAGATCCAAAATATTTTCATTTCAACATGTGACATGAACCACACATAAAGAGCCCAATAGCCACATGTGGCTATCGTCTACCATATTGGTCAACCCAGCCATAGACATTTATATGAATATAATGGCCTTCTTAATAAATATTACAAGGTACAAATCGACAAGTCAACCAATTTTATATTCATGTTATGTTTACATATTTTTTTTTCAAAGATTTATTTATTTATTTAAGAGAAAGAGTGCTTGTGCAAGCAGGGGAGGGGCAGAGGGAGAGAGAATCTCAGGTTGACTTCCTGCTGAGCATGGAGCCCAAGGTGGGGCTCGATCTCATGACCCTGAGATCATGACCGGGCTGAATCCAAGAGTTAGACACTCAATCAGCTGAGACACCCAGGTGCCCCTCATTCCATATTTAGAGAATAACACAGTGGTTCTCAATATATAGCCTCTGGGACAGTTATCATAGCATCACCTGGTATTGTTAGAAATGAAAATTCTCAGCTCCACCCCAGATTTTCAGAATCAAAAAATCTCTAAGTGTAGGTCTATCAATCTGTGTCATTGTGATTTTGATGTGTGCTCCACAACTTGAGAATAACAGGGTTATCTGTTTTATACGATAATATTAACTTTGTATTAGAACATTATAAATATACTATCTTTTCTGAAGCAGAAGCATTTCTGGGGTGGGGTATAACCTCTTAGGCTATCATCTTGCATATTCCAAATGAGACCTCTCATGGCATGACATATGGTCTGCTACCCTCTACAACAGATATGTGGGAGAATTTTGTTTGTTTGCTTGCTGATAATTCCCAATTGCCACAGGCATCTATTAAATTTTCAGAAGACTTGGGCCCAGATTGTAATAATCAGAACAAGAAAATTCTATCAGAGAAAAGCAAATAGCTACTTTCCCCTTATTAGCTCTGTATGAATACAGTGAATATGTAAAGAGATGCTTGAAGAACCCTTACGATTTTTTAATATTTATTTGTCTTTAGATATATGATCTTGGAAGACCCAATTTTATTAGATTGATGTTTCCTTAAAGGTAAGGAGCTTTTCCCATGTTTACGACTATGGTATCTCCAGCACATAGAACAGTTCCAGGCGCCCAGTAGGTTCTCAAATAAGTATTTGTTAAATGAATGGATGGATGCGTGATGAACCCCCTCCACATCTCAGATTCTGGTTTAGGAAGACAGTTAATTCAGTTAGTGGGGCTCCCTCATTATTTTAACACAAAATGAGCTCAATCATTCTGCTCTGATCTTTTTAAACAGCATTCTGCTTCTTTCCAAAAGACTTCCATCTAAAGGTTCATATAGGAAGATTACAAGAAATCCTCATAATAGAGAATTTTAAGGAAAGTTCTTAAAATAGATTAGATTGCAAATTCCCTAAGGGTAAAGATTTTGTTTCATTCACTGCTGAAATCCTAACGTTCAGAACACTGCCCATAACACAGATGCTCAATAAATATTTGTCAGAAGAATAAATTTTACCCTTTTAAATTTTCTTTATAGCTCTTTCTCTCTTCTTTCTGCACACAGCCAGGAAACTCATCCATTTTTGTATTTTCCCAGGCCGTTCTACTTGCCTAGAATGCCACCCACTGTGCTTTCTTCACATCCACTGAGATCCCATTAGTCCTCTCAATGTGGTTCAAATCTTCCTCTCCCAGAGAGGCTTCCCAGAACCTCAAGGTTGGTTGAGCCTCCACACTTCTGTCTAAGCTCCATACTTCTACCCTCTTCAATCCAATACTTGCTAACATGATGTCTTTCATTCATTCCTTCTTCACCATTGCATTCTATATAGACTCTGGCTTCTTGAAAGCCAGAACCACTTAGTTGGATTTTTTTTTAAATCTTCCCCACAGATGAGTGCTCAGAACATATTAGACATAATTATGATTTGACTTAAAGGGGAACCTTTCAGTTTTGGTGAGGGGGGCCCAGAACAGTCCTACTTTATTACTGTTATCCTGGTATGACTATTAAACAACTGTCCTCTTTACTCTCAAACCAGTCTGGGTTTGGACAAGATATAATCTGTTTTCTCAAGTTATAGCTAACATTGATACAATAAAATATTGGCCATAAAATGTCTTTGAGTTCTTGACAATAAGCCATGATTTTAGAGCTGTTGGACCATTGTAATGAATCTGACCCATGCAATGTCTTTACTAGTAGTGACTGTATTTATTTGGATTTGGAAAAGAAGGAAAACAAATTCAAATAGTATTGAAGGTGGGATAGCTGGCTTGATGAATCTTCTTTTATCTCTCAACATATTGTTTAGAAACCTTCCTGAGAAAAAAGAGGAAAAGGTGGTACAAACCCTCAACTACATGCTTTCTTACTTCGTACTTTTAAAGCCTTTGCTCACATGTGATTTCCTTTGATATTTACAACACCCCTCTTAAGTAGATCAAGGTGGTAGATACTGGTTTTCCTATCTTGGAAATAAAACACCTTCATGGAGTCAATACCACTTGGCCAGCCAGCAAGAGATAGAAGCTAGAATAAAGTCAGGATTTATATTAAAATTGGACAGCTCCTTTTCCCCCATTAAAATACATGTTCTTCAGTTATCCTTCCACAGCTGAGGACAATCACATCCTTCTCCAATAAAAATGAAAACATTTGTAGCAAGAATCAAGGAGCACTTCATCCGAGGAATATTTGCAAACATGCCAATGGGGATGCTTTCTAAGCCATAGAGATGATTAGGATCACACCTCCCATTCATCCCATCTTTACACTTTCTAGGGTGCCTTTCACTTTCTTTCATACCAAACTCAAGGAATAAGCAGACTAGGTGTTTTCACTTTGCTTCACTCAGCACTCAAGAGAGGGGAAGAAGTGAGCTCAAGACTGCATTGAGGCCTGTAAGGGGTGCAGCTAAAAATGATGCAGGTCACCTGACTCCTGACTCCCGGTTCCTTTGGCTTTGCCAAATGAAAAGGTCACAGAATAAAATGCGAAATTTCCCATGAAGCTTACTGTGGTGAGATTTAACCTGCCTTTAAATTTAAAAAAGAAAAAGGAAATTGACACAAAGATCATTTTAAAATTTTTCCTGTCTTTATGTAACAGATCAACAAAGGAAGAGCTTTACAGAGTTGCTTTACGTTTTGAGCTTCACATGTGGATGTAACTGGAACATTCCACGGGGAACAACACTTTTAGGAACACAAGCAGGAGCATCAGCCTAAGGCTGATGTTGTACAGCACTCTTCTCTGCATCCCCTGAGCTCCAGCCAGCTCTCAGGCCCTCACACTTCATGCCATATAAGTAATAAGCTGCAACCAGCAACTTGGAATATAGTCCTGACTGTATCACCAGAAGCCTCTCCTGGCTTAAGGACTCAGTGTGTGGTTCCACTTCTTTAGTTATTCCTTAGGTTTCTACAGATTCTCTCCTTGGCCCACTTTCCAACCAAAAGGGGAGATGCTAGATAAAACTGACTGGGAGTTCTTTGAGGTCACTGCTCATTACTTCCTTCTGGGGTATGAGAAATAATCTGTGTGGCAATGAATTTCTAGTAGTAGAGAAAGACTGGGGTGCATATTTTTTTTCCTCCTAAGTCTATTTCTTAGGGAATTTTGAGGAAACGTTAAGTTTGTGAATGAAGGGAACAGGGCTATTCTCCCATGGTGTTTTTTGTTTTGTTTTGTTTTGTTTTTTTGTGGTGGTGGTTGTTTTTAAAGACATTAGGTTGCTGCATATAAAGATCTACAAGTAATGTCCCCAAAAGCACCACTCCTGCCAGTTTAGTAAGTTTTACAGAAAACTCTAAATTTCTATGATGACTGAAGGAACTCACACTTCACAGATGGGGAACCTGGAACAACGATCACACCACATGGGGAAGCAGCTGGCCTTCCCTATGGGTGTAGCTTTGTACACTTACTTGTGTTTGCCATGGAGACATCTCAGGTTAGAGGGTAACGGGGAGAATTAACGGGCAAGCACCCAGTCCTCGAACATCTGGGTTAATGGGGATACCTGAAAACCTCCTTAATATTGCTCAGTGGTCATCCCTGGGCTGCAAGGCCAGAAGGTGAACTCAACGCCTCCACCACGGCTACCCATTTGGCTACTGACTTTTATTGCATATAGAAAGACGACATTTCAGTTGCCTGTGGTCATAAAACCACTTCCTGGATGGGACAGACATTACTGGCACCCTACGAGGCCCCTATGTGTCCCCTCTAGTGTTCTGTCCCCATGAAGCAGTTTATTGAGTTCTATCATCATAGATTGCTTTCACCTGTTCTTGAACTCTGTAGAAATGGAATCACACATGACATCCCTTTTGTGTATCTGGCCTCTTTTGCTCAATGTAGTATTTGTGCGTTTCATCCATGTTGTTGTGTCTATCCACTACACATTCTTTTTATTGTTGCACACTCTTCCACTGAACGACTAAATCAAGATTTATTTACCATTCTTCTATTGCTGAACATGTGGCTTAATTCCAGTTCTGGACTATTAAGATATGTTGGCGATGTACTAATTTTCCTTTGTTATCAATCCAGGGGGCTATTGCTGAGTCACAGGGTAGCTCTGTCAAGATTCTGAGTTGTTTCCTTGTTTCCATGTTTTACACACACACACACACACACACAGAATCTGCCATGTGTGTAGGGTATAGGTAGCTTTCATTGATGTGGTATCCACTAGGCTTTTAAGTTTTACCAAAGGGGAAAAGATCCCAAGGAAAATAACAAGCAAGCAAAAGCAAAAACAAGTAAGACAGAAAAGTTACTTTCTTGGACACAAAATAATCAAATTGCCATGAAGATAGGATTTACTTTATGAAACTGGTCAATCTTGAGCTGCATGTTGTTTATTTGAAGTTGTCTGCAGGCTAGATCGCATTTGGAGGTTGCCTACAAACATGTTTTTTCCCCCTACATAATCAGGTTCTTTACTGTTAGCATGTTTTTGTTTTTAATAAACCAGTGGTCAAAAACTGGGAGATTTCCTATCAGAAAACTCCAGCTTTCAAGCTTCTCCTAAAAAACTGGAATATCTGGTAGACTTGAGGCCCCATTGCCATCAAGCAGTAACAAAATAAAGTAGGTACTACTCCACTGAGACAAACACAAAGGTCCCTGTTTGCACAGTGCCTTCCACCACCTATGGTTTTTTATACTGCCTGGTCTCTGTAGGCTTGAGAACCTCTACCCTATGACCCGACAGTAAAGCTCATTCACATTTCTCTCATTTAGAGTACAGGGATTTGGCAATTCGCAAGATGAGAGTGTTCTAGAGAATTAAAATTTTGTCTTTTTACATGTCAAATTTCGAAATGTGTGGAAATCTTCCCTAAAATGTACTGTACACTAACCCACCTCCAAGAAATGGCTGACATAAGAGGGACAGCTCAGAATATGTTGAATCTGTGTACTAAATGCATCAGAGGGAATATGGACAGGAGAGTAAGCAGAGCTTGTTCTCCTGATGGGAGAAACGTCACACAGGATATATGCCCACGGGACCAGGCTTCTGATCAACATCTGTTAACCATGAGGGCAGGATATTTGAAAACAGATGAGAAAAACAGCCCCTCTGATCCATTCAATTAACTACTTCGTGGACCAGACTCAATCCCATTATGATGAGTGCACTGGACAGTTGCTAACTGCATTCATATATTTTCCTCATGCCAAAGATATTAGTAGGGAGCCAATGTTACTTCATTTTGGCAGTTTGCATTCTAGATAATCTGAAGATTCCTTATGCTAAATTACAAATATATCCTGGTTACATTTAAGTTTTGATAGGCTCACTAGACAGTAAAGGAAGTATCTGACCACCCCCCATGCTGCCAGAATGAAAGAAAGAGAAAAGAAGCACGAGAACCTATGGAAAGAGTAATGAAAAAAGCAGCATAGTCCTAAGGGAACATGGTAATAGCACCACCAATCTGGAGACGAACTCTCAGTGCCTTTGCAAAGCAAGGCAGGGAAGCTAAACTTGAGAGACCGAACCTAGAATGGAACTTTGGAAAAGGAACAAAGTTGTCCCTGACTCCTAGAGAAAGCAAAGCAATCCTCACTGCAGGAAAACATCCCCATTCAGGCAGGCCCTAAGACTTCCCACATATTAACATCAATAATCAAATATTCCTATCACACAAAGGAAAACACCACCAAGCCAGCCTAACAGTTGACAAAATAACCCATTTTCTGTATCCTTTGTACTTCATGTTGCAAAATGAGCAGCTAAATACAAAGTAACTATGTCTAAAATATTTTTAAAAATTTAAAAATGGAAGATGAGCATGAGCTGACATAATAACTTCTTTGTCCTCTATGTACTCAGATGTGGAAACTTGCTAAGGGACCATGCTATTTCATGATTTGTAAGCTTTTGACTTCTTTTTCTGATTATCCCAATTGTGCCACATCCCTATCAGCTGTCCAATTAATTTGTCCCAAAGACTCCCATGCTCTCGTGGTCACTGTCAGATCCCTGTGCTGGCATTTTAATTGTGCTCCCCTGTGGCAGTTGCATCCACACATCACTAACAGTAAGTGCAACTACTCAACCCCATTCTGGATCCCATCCTCTTGGTAATATTAGGAAGCTTAACTCCCAGACAGTGTCTTTGAACAATCCACCCAGACCACAGACCACAGCCCCCATGGAGCTTCTCAGATATACCAAACCCCTTCTCTAGGGAATGCCTTACTGTCTTTGTGAAAGGAGTACCCTCAGGGTCAGTTAGGCACATATTCAAGTGATAGGTTCTCAGACTGAACCTAAAACCACCTCAACATTCCTCTTCCCTGAGCCATCTGACCCTTTAGCAGAACAATCAAAGAAGCTATGCAATTTTCTCCTTATTTGCTATAAGCCATCACAGCATAAAGACTTCTAACAACCATCCTAAGAAAACTGCCAGAGACAACTTCAAGTGTCTTTGACAAAAGATTAAATCTTGGGGTGCCTGGGTGGCTCAGTCAGTTAAGTGTCTGCCTCCAGCTCAGATCATGAACACAGAATTCTGCGATGGAGCCCCATCTCAGGCTCACTGCTCAGTTGGGGAGCCTGCTTCTCCCTTTCCTTTTCCCTCTCCCTCTGCCCCTCCCCCTGTTTGCATGTTGTCTCTCTGTCTCAAATAAAAGATTAAATCTTGAGTTATGTGTGAATTCCCCATATCAATAAATCCTTACAGTTCCAGCTTCCCTATGGGTTTCACCCTCCCCCTTCCCTCCATACACTCAAGGTCAGTTCCCATGCAGGTTTCCTTGGTTCTGATGACACCTGTTAGCCAGGTACTCCAATTTTTCAGTGGGTGGGCTCTTTCTCCCTGAAGAAGGGCTGATACTCCTTCTGCTCATTATCAGCTTGCAGCAATGAAGAGTGGCTGAGATATATCTTAAGGAGAATGAGAATAGTCTTAGGAGGCACCTCCTTCAAGGAAAATCCTGGCACAGCCATCAGGTGAGTGAGGCTGTTCTTTGTCAAGGGAGAAGGGATTGCTCCTGTCTTCCAGGATGGTTTAGGGGGATTTAGGAATTCAAAGTTGTCAAGCTCATCAACCTGATGACCCCTCCTTTCTCAGCCTCCATGCTGGAGCCCTGAGTTTGAAACAGCAGATCCTACAAAGCTGCGTGGTCTCTTTTGAAAGCTCTGCCAACCTTACAGTCAGACCCCAGGCCCAAATTTTATCAGACTCTGCCCTGCAATAGCCAGTGAGAATTCTCCTGTACAGCTGCCACATATGCCCTCCAACTCTCAGAGCATGTATTAAGTTGGCAATTAACCATCCTCAGCCTAGCATTCCCTTCTCGCATGTCCAAAGTAGTCACCCTGCTGCACAATCTGTGTACACATCGCTGCCCTACTAGTTACTGTATGCTGCAGCCGCTAAAGATCCCAACACCTGACCCTCCATGTAAGTCTTACCTCAATTTACTACATGCGAAAGCTTAAATGATTGTGATGCTGCAGCACACCAGGGTCTATTTTCATTCCAATTTGCCACAGAAAGATGTGGTCCTCATTGCTTTCAATGAGTAATCCAATTCCAAAATCCTATCCACAGAGTATCCCTTTCTAAAACCACTTATTTTAACTTAGTTTCCCTGGGAAATGGACCTGAGACAAGCATTAAGTGCTAAAGATTTCACTGGAGCATGCAATCCCCAGGCAGGAGAAAGAAGAGAACAGAAGCAGGTCCAGGAAAGATAGGAAGCTAAGGTAATAGGTTACGGTTCTGGCCACTCCATGACCATGAACTATGAAGGAGCACAGCCAGTAGCCAGACAAGGGCATCTGCAAAGTAACATGGAACACCTTTAAACATGTGGTACAAGGACATATGTCCTAGAAGAGGCAATCAGATGAGGAGACAAATGATGAGGGAATTTATGTGCCTTGCTTCCTCTTCTCTCTCCCAGGAGCAAGTTGCTAA
Organism: Lontra canadensis; assembly: GCF_010015895.1. Taxonomy (NCBI): domain Eukaryota; kingdom Metazoa; phylum Chordata; class Mammalia; order Carnivora; family Mustelidae; genus Lontra; species Lontra canadensis. The sequence continues at coordinate 12,295,909 of NW_022631010.1, forward strand.
AATCTAGGTCAGTGGTTGTCTACTAGGTATAATTTTGTACCCCAGGGTGACATCTGATGAGATGTGTGTGTGTGTGTGTGTGTGTGTGTGTGTGTAGAGATTTTTGTTGTTGTCATAGCTGTCATCTAGTGGGTAGGGGTCAAGCATAATGTTAAATATGCTACAATGTACACGAGGTTCCTTATAACAATTGTTCAGTCCAAAATGTCATTAGTGCTTCTGTTGATAAACCCTATTCTAGGTGATTGTAAAGCCAAGAGAACCCAAAGAAGTGTATGAGACATATTTAATAAAATCACCCAGCAGAAAAAGACAAAAGATATGGAAGACATTTCACAGAAGAGAAAACACAAATGGGGAACAAAACACGAAAAGATACCGAACCCTGTTAGTAATGAGAGAACTCAAATCATGGTAAGATACCATTTCACACTTAACTGATCAGCAAAAATTAAGACATCAAGAATACCAAGCATAGGGAGGAAGTCTCAAGGTGATTCTCATTTATGGCTGGTTGGGAGGAGAAACTGCTACCAACTCTCTAGGAAAGAGTGTAATATTATGTTGTAAAGTTGAACATGTACACATTTGAGGTGACCACTCGTTTCCATTTGCCTGGTATTTTTCCTGGTTTTAGCCCTGAGAATCCTGCATCCCGAGGAACCACACAGTTTGAGGCAAGCTGGGGTGGGTGGTTTCCTATATCATGTGTTCTAGTAACTCACTTCTATGTAGATATCCCTGAAAAACTTACACACACACTAGGAGACACATAAAAAATGATCGTAGTATCCTTGGTCATAGCTGAAAATGCAAAAATGGAAACAGAAATGCCAATCTACAGAAGAAGATATGTTCACACGATGTCACATTATTTAGCTGTGAAAATGAGCTATAGTTACATGTAACAATGCAGATGTATCTTAGAAATATAAATGTGTGAGGAAATGAGCAAATCTTTAGACTGAGTATAAAATCATTATTATTAAGCTCAAAAGGAAGCAAAAATTAATAACATTACCTAGGAATATACTCATGTTTGGACGTATTTTTTTTTTTAAGCAAAATAATGGTAAATGGTAGATGTGAATTTAGGATAGTGGTACAAGGTACAACTATAAACTCTGGAGGGTAGGTGGGGAGATGGAATGGGGAAACACTCTGCTACCTCAGAGAAAAATTAATAATAATTAGGTCCCCAGAGACTGTTCACTGGATTTTGTGTCTTTGCTCTCAGCTTTAACTATATTATTTATTTGTCTTTGGCTATGTTATTTTTTATTTTACCTTCTCTGAAAAATATAATCCTTATCTTACTTTTTAGAAATAGGTAGCAAAGAATCACCAATATATGTGCTAGACGAGAAAAATGGAATATGTTCCCCAAGCCAACAAGGGTGGGTATTTGGGTCCTGGGTTCTCCATTCAGGGGTCTGGCCAGCATTTACTTCCAGAGTCTAATTCCCATTCTGCCTCCAAGGAGCTGGTGATGCAATCTGATATCATCATGTTAAGTCTCATGCTAAAAGGTGCTGTGCCTGGTGGCTTAAAAGAGCACCACATCGAAACACAGACCCAAGAGAACTAGAAGTCACTTAGGAAAACAGTAAAATAAGGCTTCTGTTTAATTTATATAATCCAGTTTCAAAGCGAAATACCCATGAACTGAAAATTACCATTTCACACACACATCCCAGTGGAAACAAACATGGACACATCTCTTTCTAAATACATCCCTGATGTCAGCTGCATCAGAGACCTATTCGAGAAACTTGTCCTCGTGAAGGTCTGGAGCTTTGATATTTTGGTTTCAGACTATAATCCAAGATCTTTTATTTGGGGGACCCTTTGTTTTGTGGGTATGGAAGGTGCACCACAGAAAGAGTTTCCATTGTGTAATCTACATTATCACCTGACCTCTCTGAAGCCACAAGTTGCATATGCTGAATCATGCATACAGCTGTTCTTGCATCCAGGATCTCCCTCAAACTCACCTCTCTCTCCAAGTGCCAATCAACATATTTCCTTCCTCCCCCTTCCTTTTTGAAATAAGTATCAATCTTACCAATCACTTCCTAAGAGAAATCTTATAACACTGTTAACCATATTGCTACAGCAACCCGGACAGCCACCCATCCACTCATTAACCTGACTTTGCTCGCCTTCCCATTTGCTTAACATTTTTTTTTTCCTTAAACGTTATTCTTCCTACAAATTAACTTTTCTTTGCTTGAATTCTGGTACATTTCCCTACCTCTCTCTAGTCCTTAATGTTGCTCTCTCTCCTGGTGCTTGCCTCCTGCCCTCAGCACTGTATGTCTTCATTATGGGACACTGGGTGTCTCTGAAAACATACTACACGCCGTGCCTCAAATTTCCTTCCTGCTTTATCTGGCTGAGGAAAACCTACTTACCCTGTAAGCTTTAATCCAGATGTTTCTTTTCTCGGTAGATCTCCTCTTCCTGTCTCAGTGCCCTTTTGCCATGTGACCCTGAAGTTCCTCTTACCAAGAGGTGGAGTCTACGTCTACATCAGGGCTGGTCTTATGGCTGCTTTGACGTATATAATGCAGTGGAAGTGACTGTTCTGAGCCTCAGCCTCGGGAAGTCTTACACACTTTCATTCACTCTCCAACCCGCCTCGGCCACCACAGGAATAAGCCCAGGCTAGCCACTGAAGAACTGAATTGATCCAGCTACATTCACTCAGTTACCAGGTGTGCGAGGGAAAGCCTCTTAGTCTAACCAGTCCCCAGCCAATGTTAGCTGAACGCAGATCAATGAGTGAACCCACTTCAAACCAGCTAAACCTGGCCCACATCAGAAGAACTTTTTAACTCACCCACAGACTTGGCAGCAATAATACATACTTGTGTTCAGCCACTAAGTCATGGGACTACTCGTTACACAGAAACAACTGATACCTTCTTTCTTCATCCTACTTAATAGCAGTAACACACTTCCATATGGCTCTTGTTACATGCCATGTTTTCTGGTCTTTCTCTTCCAGATCTCCTTGAGAACATGGGCAATTTTTTGGTATCCCCAAATCTAAATGGTTCCCGCCAACTTTCCAATAAACGGGCATCTGAAAAATAATTAATTAGTTAATTAAGGACTACAGCAATGCCTGAGAGGTGGTTTTGGAGGCAAATCAGAATCTGAATCCTGGCTCTATTTCCTATATGTATTACTCCTGAGAATTTGGTTACCTTGCTCAACCTTATCTGTTCATCTATACATCGAAGACCCTAAAAATATATATATGCTGCAGGATTGTGGTGATAAAATACCTATTTCCCCTCCCCTCCACCTGATAGTAAGTGACAACTCTCTGTTCAACAAATAAGAATTAAATGATAAAATGTAATGCATTTATTATAGCGCATGGCTTCAAGTATTACAGTATTTGATAAATGACAGTTCTACTAATATGATCATGAGCATCCCTGTTGTCACTTCTAAGAGCAGTAACTCTCAGTACTCCATCATACCCTCTTGACTTCATCTGTGCATGCTGATCTAATGGCCACTTCTAATGGCAAACACCTGAGGTTCTTTTCCTGAGGCTTCCTCTGGCTGCTGGAGTCCTCTTGGCCCACATCTATGGCAGGTCACAGACGCCAGGGAATTAACATCCTTCACTTCTATCCAGGGGAGCAGTCTTCCATCAAGGCAGATGGGAAAAGGTGGCTGATTGCCTTGTCCTTGGTTAGGAGAAATCCAAGTTTATATTTCTATATTGCAGCCCAGATTTGCCCAATGGGATCATACTCCTCTTGGTCACAGTAATAATAAGGTATTTTTCTGGTTTTTTTTCTCTTCCCCACCCCACAATCTCATTTCCCTATAAAGGTATACTGCCATCACTTTCCAATAAACACCAGTATCCAAACTTTTTGTCTCACTATTTGATTCCACAGAAATCAACCTAAATCAACTACTAATTTTTCTGTTTTATTGTATCCTTATTGCTTCAGCATACAGTTACTTGTTCAGGAACTTTGATTCCATTTGGAAGCCTAGCCTTGTAAAGATGTCTCCAACTAATCAAAGAGTTGTATCTGATCCAGTGGATGACAAGACCAATCACAGAATGTGGTATACTACCTTTAGGTTTTCTTGGATATTTTCATCATGGTTCCATTCTCTGAGTACATCAGGATGGGGTTAACTTACAATAGATCTTGGGTAGTTCCATGCTTATGCTAAAGGGCACCTGGAACCACGGTATTGATTCCTGGCCAAGACAGAAGTGACATGTAATAGCTAGTGATTTATAACATGCAGTTAGAAGTCTGAAACTCCTCCCAAGGCATACTGTACCAGCCTGTCCATGCTGCTTATGGAAACTGATGGACTGATGGTTTACACCTGTTGACCTGTTCACAAAGCCTGCTTTTAACTCCCTGGGCCATGGGTTATAAAATCTCCTAGGTAAGCCTGATTCTTGGCTTCGCTGAGACCATGGTGTCACACGTGTATCTTGGTGGTTCATGATCTGAAGATGAAGGGCATCAAGTGTGATGTAGAAAAGGCCCTGAGAGCCATACCTAGAAGTCTTGGTCCCCTCCAAGGCTTGCTGTGCTTACTTTCTCCTGCTGTACCCTTTCCTTTGTTTTATTACAACTGTACATGTGTAATCTACCCGGCCTGTTTTCTGACGATAAAAGGCTTTTGAGAAGGGTTTGGGGGTAAAGAAAGGAAGGGTTCTCACAGCACCCAATTTTAAAACCCTTCCAGAAAGTGGTAAGTACTGGAAAGCAGTGCTGTGTACCTTGCTGAAGCTCTTAAAACACAGTTTGACTGAATTATCACAAAAAGTCTTCCGAACCCAGGGCGTGAGTTTGGTCTATGCTCTAACAGTGGCTGCTGGCTTCTTGAAATCTTGGACCTGCCTGGCAAGGTCAATGCACAATTCTTTACCCTCTCTTCCCCTCCTCTGTGGCTTTGTACATGCTCACTTGGGTCAAGACATTAAGCCCTCACCTACGGAGAGCTTTCGATTCTCTGGCAAACATTGCTCAAATTCTCATATTCTTGTTTTCTTGGAACATCAATTTTAAGGTGTATTTTAGTTATTGCTTCAGTGTTCCAACTAGAAGGAATCCAGTATGAAGTTCTAGTCTTGAAGTCATGCTTGAGGGACTTAAGCCACCAGTCCTTAAAAAATGCATAGGTTTCTTATCTAGAAGGGCACCTGTCATATGGGTAACCTCTCTGTGATGGGAGTAACAACGTTCTCAGAAGTCAGGAACCCTGCTGGAACCAGAGAGAAGTTGCACAAGAATCTGGAAGGGTCATGTCTCCAAATGTTAGGAGACGACCTGTCTAGAAAACCTGAGCTGTCAGAACGGAATTTTCTTTCTTTTTCACTACCTGACATCAACCTCCTCTGAGTTTCAGAACCAGGCTACAAACAAACATATCCTAAGCTACTCTTTGAAACTATAATACAAAAAGTAACACTGGATGAGTGTATATTAAAATACAAAAGAACAGCATATCCTTCATATGGAATTTAGAGTTACGTCTGGGGATTCATAGCACTGGTGGTCATCTAGTTTAATCTACCTAAAGCAGACCCCAAATATATTTTAAATCCATTTATCCCCAATGTCATGTCCCTAAGCCAATTATCTCTTGCCTAGGCAATGGCACTCTGTTTTCCACTATTACAGAGCCCCTATCCCTTTGCTAAACATACCAGAAAGGCCTTTTTAAACTACAAAATAAACTCACTCCCTTGCTAATAACTCTCCAATAACTTCTATCTTCATTGGAGAAAAATCCAGATACTTTTGTCTGAAAGGGGCTCCAACTTCATCTCCTACACAATGCTTCTCCAAATCCCCTCTCCAAGCAATGCAGATCTCTTCCCAAGCCTTGAAAGCATCTGTCTAGATCCTGATTTATGGCACATGCCAAGGTTTTATCTCAGCTGGGTCTTTTCCATCATCAAAGTCTCAAGACAAGATTCTCTGAATGGTCTTCTCTGATACCCAAACTAAAGTAGCCCTTCAGTCATGCTGCATCTTTTTACCTTGCTTACTGTGTTTGCAAACTCTATTAACAGCTACCAGTTTCCTATGCACATATTGACTTATTTCCCCCAGCCAGAATGTCAGCAACTTCAGGGCCATACCCTTGCCTTCTCTGTTTACTACTGCATCCCTAAGGTCTAGAATGGTTTGCTGACGTGGAGAAGCCACCCAATGAATAGATGTTGAATAAATGTTCTCCTCTGCTTTTTTACTATTACATAGCTTTTAGTTTCTTTAAAAGATTTATTTGAGAGAGTGAGTGGGAGTGAGTGATAGTGAGTGGGCAGGGTTGGGGGAGAGGGAGAGGGACATGCAGACACTCCTCTGAGCAGGGAGCCCAATGCAGACCTCGCCCAGATCCCAGGACCCTGGGATCATGACCTGAGCCAAAGACAGATGCTTAGCTGACTGAGCCACCCAGGCACTACTACATACTTTTTACTGTGATATACTTGACATATATCATTTGTCTGTGTTGTACAACCTGATTTGGTATTTTTATATACTGCAAAATGACCACCACAGTAAGTTGTTAACATCCAGCATCTCACATGTTAATTTTGTGTGTGTGTGTGTGTGTGTGTGTGTGAAGAGAACTTTTAAGATCTATTCTCTTAGCAACTTTCAAATACACAATACGATATTGGTTAACTATGGTCACTGTGTTGCACATTACATCCCCATGACTTATTTTATAACTGGAAGTTTGTATCTTTTGGTCACCTTCACCATTCCACTGATTCCCCATCCTCCAGCCCATCTCTAGCCACCTGCAATGTACTTTTTGTAACTTTTAGCTCAGATTAAAAAAAAAAAAATTTGTGTTAACTGATTCCACAAATAAGTGAGTCTATACAGTATTCGTCTTTCTCCATGTGTGACTTATTTCACTTGGCATACCGCTCTCAAGGTCCATCTCTGTTGCCTCAAATGACAAGACTCCCCCTTTTATGGCTGAATAGTATTCCACTGTGTGTGTGTGATGTGTGCAAGTGTGTGTGTGTGTGTGTGTGTGTGTGCATTATATAAAATAAAATTTAAAAAAGCAAAACTATAACATAATTCATTCCCTACCTTTTTATGATGGCTGTAGATGAATCAGACTCCAGAGGAGTTTGGCTATTTCTGTCCTGCAACTTTTTGTCAGAGTTCTTCAGTGCTCTTCATTTTTCTTCAGTGTTCATTTTGGCAAGAGGTGGAAGCATTTTGCCACAGTATATTTCTGTAACAACATGGTAGCAACATGCGTCAGAAACCCACCAACATTATGCTCCGTTTAAAAATAAACAACCTCACTTACTTCACATTCCTCTACATGCTGCACATCCTTTCTCTACTGTTTCAGTCATTCCCGCAGGCATGCAGCTCCTGACCTGTGATTACCTGGATCCCCCCAGCCATGTTAGGCTCCCCTAAGCACCTTGCCTGCATCTCTCATAGCACTGTCCCACCCTGGTCCGCTGTGAGTCCAACTCTTCAATAAGGAGTGAGCCTATGGAGGCAGGAATTGTGCCCTTGGTTCCTGATTGTCTGGGGCCAAGACCACCTCTAGAAATTCATACAGTCGACGCGCATCATTTGCAATAGTCACATTCTGGACAGTAGCCGCAAACACCAAATTAGTGAATGCTGAACCCATAACCTTATTTTAGAGTTTAGAGTTTTATGTGTGTTTCTGTTTAAAGACACATCATATATATATACATATATATGTGTGTGTGTGTGTGTGTGTGTGTGTGTGTGTGTATATATATATATATATTTGATTCATTAAGTTTCAACTTAGCCAATAACACGAGAACTCACACCTGAATGAAGATTGCCAAGGACATGTATTTTTTCCACAAGGCACTTCACACTGAGAAATACGAAACAGAACCTCAGCACTCTGCTCGGGGACCATCTCAAACAGCAAAACTACCAGCAAAACCACAGAAATGCAAACACACATGAGATGGTGATTTTGCACATACAAAATCCACGAATCATGAAGATTGCCTACCTATACATTGGCTGTAGATCTGTAAGTTCCTAGCCTTGCTTATGGTCCAGCACAGCACTGCCATTTAAATGAGCAAATAGACAAATCCTATCAACTGGGTAGGAAGGGACTAAATACAGATTTCATATGCTTCATGAAAGATCCAAATTTAAAAGCAGTTATTCTCTCCTATCTTATTAAAAGGACAAATCTCAGGTCCTAGTTCTTTTCTCTTTCCTGATATTAATCATTGCTCATCCAATTTTCCGACAAGTTCAAAGAAAACGTCCCTGAAAATAATTATAGGTTGACAGTCTACCCTATCCATTATGGGACAACCCAAACCGTTTCCAGAAGACAGCTCCATTTTTCTCCTTGAATAATAAGAAATACCTGCTTTTATTTCATTACATGCATCAGTTAACTGTAGGTACACAGTATACATACTTAGTACACTTGTATTTTCTGTAAAAATGCCAGTACTTTATGACATAATAAGTGGAGGTATCACACTTTAAGTATCTACTTTTCTGTGCCTTAAAAACGTGTTTAAGTCTTCTTAATGGACAGAGATTTATGTTTTAAAGCTGTTGTAAGGATCTTCCCATTAAGTTTACTTCTTAATATTTTAAAACTGGTTAAATTTAAATTTGATTTATTTGTATTTCATGGGAGGTAATTTGCAGATAAAATCGTCGTCTTAAAAGCATGCCTTATGTTTCCAACTACCATTGCTAAAATCAGAACTTGCTAAAAATGCATGTCTTGGATAGGTAACAGGAAATCTTAGATGGTTCTGAAAGCCCAGTTTCTTGTATGTTTCTGTTGTTTTAACAGGTTTTTAATTGAGTTCAAAATCAGCTAAAACATAAGTAGACATAACTTTGTTTTAAAGTCTTGTGAGATTCTCTTCATATATTTCAGAGTAGCAGAAGATAAGTCACCTTGTCAGGAAATGCAATTTCATGACTGATACAGCCATATGGGTCTCTCACATAACAATAATTCAATACATTTTATAACAGAAATAACTTGATCCAGAAAAGTAAAACAAAATAAATACATCTTATTTTTACACTTTATTAGTACTATCATATTACATTTTCTATACAATTACCCAATATTTTTGTTTTAAATTCTAAACTTTAAGTTTATTTTATAACTAGCTTTGTTTTTAGTTGTCTATTATACAAATAACCAAATTAATTTTTAAAATTGGATGTCATAAATTTAATGTGCTTAAATCATCACTAAAACTCTCCTCTCAATTTTTTGTCTTTAAACATGCTGCTTAGAAACCTTTATCTATATATCTCCCTAAAGCCATATTACCACTGTTGACCTAGAAAAAGCAATCTGAAGTCTCAGTTGACTATATTCAGTAAACAGCTACACTACTCTGAACCTGATAATGTACATGAGGTACGTTATGAGGTACTGATGCCAATTAAATGTACTATTTCCAGGGCACCTGGGTGGCTCAGTTGCTTAAGCGACTGCCTTCGGCTCAGGTCATGATCCTAGAGTCCTGGGACCGAGTCCCACATCAGGCTCCCTGCTTGGCGGGGAGTCTGCTTCTCCCTCTGACCTTCCCCCTTCTCATACTCTCTCTCTCTCATTCTTTCTCTCTCAAATAAATAAATAAAATCTTTTAAAAAAATAAATAAATTTACTATTTCCAACCTTCAAGAGGAAGGGGTTGACTCTGAAACCAATAGACTTGGCTTCAACTTGTAGTAGCTACACAGTTAGGGCCGATTTGTCATTCCTCAAGTTTATCCATTCATCTGAAAAGTGGGTATGGACACAATTTATACAGAGGGGTTCTCAAGATAAAGTGAAAATGTCCTATGTAAGGTACCTGGCCAATAGTGAATAGTAAAGAATGTTAGTTATGATTTTTACTAAGTATAAAACCAACCCAAGAAGCATTTCAGACAACAGAATATAGCTCTTAAAACCAAAAATCAGTGACCTGTCACCTGTGAATAATTTGTAAAATATAACAAAAAACCCAAGAAACAAAACAAACCGAAGTTCTAGTTTACCCATACTTTTTCCTCCCAGCAAAATAAGCATCTCTGTATGTGTGTCTGTTATAGAGATGGACCCAAAGAAGCGTAACTTTTTTACCCACAAGTCTATGCCATTTTGTACATTTCATTTTCAGAGATTCCTAGATTCATTTCACTGACTCAATATGGACTCTCCATATTGGGTTCCTTGACCATGAGCTCAAACAAAAAAACTCTGCTCCAAATGGCACCTGACTCAGAGATAGAGGTATTATTGGGCTCCTGGCCAATTACTGGGGAAAAAAAAAAAAAAAATCTAAGTTTCTATCTTATGTAAACTAGAACAAAGTTTTGCCATCAATGATATTAGTACAAATGCTCCTATTCCCTGCACACTTGTTTTACCCTCTCATTCAAGAAGGAGAGCACTTATGCAGATCATTCTGATAAGGAAAATCTGTGTTCTAAGATGGCCGACTGAGTCAGCAAAGGAGTCCCAGCCCCTTCCCTGGGGTTCTTCTGGTTTCTTCTCACTGCTCTGTTTCCTACACACACCAAAAGTACCAAGTAATTAAACTTCTAAACCTCCAAGGTCTCCAAGAGCCACTTGGTTCTTCCATCAGGACCCAGTCCAGGTTCTGTAACAATTTCAGGTGGTTTAGACCCAGAACAAAATGAGACCCCTCAGCCCTGCAATCCTAGAATGTCTGTTGCATTATTCACCCTTTTATCCGATAATTTCGCCTTGTACCCAGAAATTTAAATATGAGTGGCAGGTCTGATATGTGGTCATATGACTCTTATGTTAAAAAAACAAGACTTTGTTTTCATTCTCTTAAAGAGAATAGACTATGACCTTGTCCTCATTAAATAGTGAGTTCTGAGCAAATAAAGTCCTATGGATTATGAAATCGTGAAAGATGCTAAATACCATCAGGTCAAAATCTTACAACAACTCTGAGACATTGGGATAAGAGGAGAGAAATAAATTGGATTGTGTGGAGAAAACCTGTAATTTATTTTTTAACTTTTTTTTTTTTTTTTTTTTTTAGCTGGGATAACATCATTCCAAAACCAAATTAATATGGATCATCGTTCTTGAAAATTTATCTTCATCACTGTGTCATTTGATAATAGCTTTTTCTTTGTGTATACTTGATAACGGGGATAATTCTATACTTTCAACTAGATGTAGCACTGCTCATCTAATAGGAGAACCCTTAGATACACAAAAGGGTTTCATTGCCAGGTTTGACAGTATAAAAGCCAAGGGAAAAACAAGCTGGCAGAGACAGTTTAATATAAACCTCTTCTGAGGACTTGCAAACAACATCACATTTGTTTTCTGCTACTCATCTGCCCCTCTGTGATCTCTGTCTCTCTATATAATAAAATATTCATAGCCAGAGCTCAGCAGTCCTTCCTCTCTTTTCACTGTTGGAATAAGGTGTGTTCTGCTCCCTGGGAGCAAAGAACAAATAGAAACACTAAAACTCTGAATACATAACTTTGGGGGAGAAGAAAACCTCATCCACGGAAAAACAGCTTTTCTTGCATTCAAACCAAGATAACTATGACATATGGAACTGCATTTTTTTTCAGTAATTACTTATGCACTTGTCAAGTGCACTGAATCCTCTCTAGGGAAACTTCTAGGGAGTTTACGGAACTGTTCCTCTCTTTGGATTTCCTCTAATATGAATTGTGCACTATTTTGTTTTTCTTTTCAGGGAATAATGAAGCTCGACTTTCTAAAACCAATCTCATCTTTTCCTACAGGAAATTATCCAGTTTGAAAGTCTGGCCTCTATCAATGGAAGGATTGTGCTTTTTAGGACTGAACTGTAGGTAGTATTCTCATGTTAATCCTCCTTTCATCTGCAAGACCAGTTTGCATGTTGGCTTTTATTTTAAGGAGTAACCATTCTTTTTTTTTTAAATTTTTATTTATTTTAATTTTTCAGTGTTCCAGAATTCATTGTTTATGCACCACACCCAGTGCTCCATGCAATACGTGCCCTCCATAATACCCACCACCAGGATCAACCATTCTTTACGCTAACAACCAAACAATTAAGTTTGGATATATCGGATATATTGGTTTTCTAGTTGAATAGAAAAGGTACTTTGACTTTTTATTTGCAGAATGCCCCCAAGTTCTAGTTCCACGAATGAGTACTTGCTTTTCAAACTTGATTGACTAAATGAGTCTGTATCTGGGCTTCTTTATCTCACACTCCTGGTAATGACATGCTCTGTCACGCAACTTTCAGAGGGTTAAATGAGAGGGTGTACGAATAAGACCTTTAGATACTCTGAAGCACTCTACACCATTAGAAGAGTTATTTTAATTCCTAGGTGTTTGAATGATATAAACATTAATCTGATACAGGAAACAGAAAAGGTAACAGCTCAAAAGTTGGTGATAACATCTTTGGAATTATGAGGGGTCTCTAGCTTCCACCTCAGTTCATCTGCCCATCTGAGCTGATGCTGCGGAGCTTAGATTTCCTGAGCAAGATGATGACATGGGGAAATAGTGGGGAGATAGACACAGAGAAAAGGGGCCACCATGGAGTTCCGTGTTTATAACCACTCCCCTATTTAAAGCAGGGAGTTTTTAAGTGGGGGGGGGGGTCTTCACTTCAAGTTCTTGGGATCATTTAGATAGGATTTATGGGTTCCATGAATTTGGATGAGAAAGAAATTACTTCTCTATTATCATCAGCATTGAACAGGCAACAAAACCTAGGAACATGCTAAGGACTGGTAATCAAGAAACATAAGACTTTCTATACCCACATTGTAATTGCTGCAGACACTTTGAAACATCATCTGCACTCTACACTACTCCAAATGTAGGGCAGTTATTAGGTCTGCCATTAGGTGTTATATTTCCAAATCAAATAACTCATATCACCATAACACCAATTTGTTTTATTTGATGTTTTGATAACTTTATGCCGATATAATTTGTTTCCTTTATTACCCTAGGTATTTTATTCTATGCATTTTGAAACAGTACATTGTCACCCAGGTAACCTAGAGACTCCACTCCTAGGTATCTACCCAAAAGAACTGAAAACCCATACGCAAATTCTGGTACAGGAATGTTTATAGCAACGTTATCTGCAGTAGCTGAAAGGTGGGGACGACCCAAATATCCATCAACAAATGAATGGACAAATAGAATGTGGTATTTCTAGACAACAGTATGATCCAGGCATAAAAATGGATGATACATGCTACAATGATACATGCTACAATGTGAATAACCTCAAACACGCTAAGGGAAAGAAGTCAGACGTGAACAGTCACAAACATGAACAGTCACACGTGGTATGATTCTATTTATCTGAAATACCCAGAAAATGTAAATCCAGAGCAAGAGAAAGCAGACTGCTGGTTACCAGGGCCTTGGGGGGTCAGGATTATGAAGAGAATGGCTTCATGGGCACAGGGTCTTATTTTCGAATGGGAGAAAGGTCTGGGAGCTAGATGGATGTGGTGGTTGTCTAACTTTACAAATGTTAAATGCCAATGAGTTGCTTACATTAAAATGGTTAATTTTATGTTACGTGAATTTTCTCTCAACAAATAAAACCAAACACAGTATTAAACATTGGCTCCCAGGGGATGCCTGGGTGGCTCAGTCGGTTAAGGTGCTGCCTTCAACTCAGGTCATGATCCCAGCATCCTGGGATCAAATCCCACAACAGGCTCCTTGCTCGGCAGGGAGCCTTCTTCTCTCTCTGCCGCTGCCTGTCAAGCTGCCTGCTTGTGTGCTCTCTCACTCGCTGACAAATAAATACATAAATAAATAAAATCTTAAAAAAAAAAAAAAAAGGCTTCCGGGGGCACCTGGGTGGCTCAGTTGGTTAAGCATTTGCCTTCGGCTCAGGTCATGAGCCCAGGGTCCCGGGATCAAGCCCCACATGGGGCTCCCTGCTCAGTGGGGAGCCTACTTCTCCCTCTGCCCCTCTCCCTGCTTATGCTCCCTCTCTCTGTCAAATAAATAAATATAATCTTAAAAAAAAAAAAAATTGGCTCCCGGTCTTCCTGAGGCTGCCAAAGGAGTCCACGGCACAGCAAAAGGATAAAATTCCTGAGTTAAAGGTTTCCACAATGACACGGCCTCCTCTTCCTCTGGCCCAACTGAAGATGCTAGCCTTACTCCAAAGTTATTCAAATTTCCCTAGAATACCAGAGTACCCCAAAGCCTGAAGTTAGAGTTAGCAGGAAGCAAGGATACAACCAATGAGCATTAAGCTCACTGTTGAAAAATTTATATTTGCCTCTATACTTCTCATAAACTCTTAGTTACATTCCAAAAAACAGAGAATGACCAAAATCTTTCCAGATAAAGGTGGATATTAGCTATCAAAACAAACTACATCTTTTAAATGACCAAAAGTGGTAGACATCCTTTGTCAACGGTAAGGTTTCCCCACACTATCAGTTCTCCTGTGTAATATTTTAGGAATATCTTTATGCTAGGTGCAGTGCTGTACTAGGTCCACTTCCTCTATGCTATTTTTTTCATTCAACAAATATACATTATAATATCCACTAGTAACACATGTTGTGAAGAAAAAGACTGGTCAGGAAAGAGAATGACAGAAAGTTACTAGAAAAAGAGATCAAGAAAGAGACTTACAAGAGGTGGCTTTTGAACAGAAACCCGAATGAAGTGAGTATTTGATACTCATTTGATACTCATAAATATTCATTTGAGTAATACGGTGAGATCAATAGTATCCTAGGCTATGGAGATAGCATGTGCAAATGTCTTGAGGTCAAGAATGTTCACAGAACAACACTGAAGGCCCATGTGGCTACAGAAGAGTGAGGAAAGAATGGTATAAAAATAAGGCAAGAACATGTAGCCACTAACCAGACTCTGGATGGCCTTATAGGCCATAGTGAAGATTTTAGATTTTATTATAAATCTGATGGGTAAGCAATTGGAAAGCCTTGAGCAGAAGATGGCATGATCTAATTTGCATTCTGAAACTGTTCATAGATGTAGTAGAGATACAACAGGTGGGCAAGGTTGAAAACTTAAGAGGCTATTTAGGTAGCAGAGGCAAAAAAAAAAAATGATAACAACCTGTATGAGGGTGGGAGTAGTAGAGACATTGAGAAATAATCTGATTTTAGATATATTTTGAAAGTACAGATGACCCTTTGATGGGGTGGCTACTTGACCCTGAGCCAGGTGGACAGCAGTACCACTTACAGGGCTGAGAGGCATTTGGAAAGGAGCAGATTTAAATGGTGCTGTTGTCCATTTGAGCTGCTATAACAAAACATCACAGCCTGGGTAGCATATAAACAACAATAATTTATTTCTCTACAAGGCTGAAAGCCTGAAATCAGGACAGCAGCATGGCGGGGTGATGACTGTCTTCTGGGTTGCATTTTCACATGGTAGAAGGGGCTCAGAGCTCCATGAGATCTATTCTTCAAGCACACTAATACTATCCATGAGGGCTTTACTCTCTCAGCCGAATCTCCTCCCCAAAGCCCTACATATTTCAACACATACTTTGTGCAGAGGACACAAACATTCAGACTGTAGCTATGTGTTAATCAAGAAAATCAAGCATTTAGTTCAGAACATAGGAGGTATTTCATCACATAAGATGGTCCAAATTCTTTGTCTTTTGCATGCTTTTCACCAAGTAACAATTTAGGTCCCTCCGCTCCATGGTTTGGCTATGTCACTTGATTTGGCCAACGGGACATTAGCCGTTTTCCTGTATTTTCAGAGACTTGTTCATTTCTGACTTCTCTTGTGTGTCTGCCATTACCATGAACACATATCCAGGATAGTTGGATGCAGAAAGAGAGACACAAGGAAAGAAACAGTATGGCTCTGATACCCCAGCCAAAGCCATCCCAGACGAGTTAGCAGCTACCTGGTAAACATATACAAGTCCAGCTAACTACTAGTAGAGTCATCAGGTCAACCTACAGTTGACCCAAGCTTAGATCAGTGGAACCCTGCAAAGCTGCGAACTTAATAGATACATAAATAATTGTGCGGCTGGTTGTTACACAGCATTTTCATGACAATATATGGCTGACACAGGATGTACCCAAATATGAGAAATATACCTCATCCCAGCCAATCCAAAGAGGTTGTTCTTATATTCTAATCTGCTTGTGGGTTGCAAATAGAAAGTGGTAGGAAATCAGTAAGAAAAACTGAATCATAAATAATGAAAAACCATAAAATCCAGGTTCCCTCACTTGTATAGGCCCATTCCAACAAAGGCCCAGCCCGGGTGACTGAAATTAAGCTTTTAAAAATCTATAATTTAGGGCAGAAGACATGGGCAGATATTTCTGCGAAGAAGACATCCAAATGGCCAACAGACACATGAAAAAGTGTTCAGCATCACTCGGCATCAGGGAAATACAAATCAAAACCACAGTGAGATACCACCTCACACCAGTCAGAATGGCTAAAATTAACCAGTCGGGAAATGGCAGGTGTTGGCAGGGATGTGGAGAAAGGGGAACCCTCCTACACTGTTGCTGGTAATGCAAGCTGGTGCAGCCACTCTGGAAAACAGTACGGAGGTTCCTCAAAAAGTTGAAAATAGAGCTACCCTACAACCCAGCAACTGCACTGCTGGGTATTTACCCTAAAGATACAAATGCAGTGATCCAAAGGGGCACGTGCACCCCAATGTTTACAGCAGCAATGTCTACAATAGCCAAACTATGGAAAGAGCCTAGATGTCCATCATCAGATGAATGGATAAAGAAGATGTGGTGTGTGTATATATATATATATATATGTTATATATATTTATAATTATATATATATATAACATATATATATATTTGGTGCCACTTTTTGATGGCTTCATCAAAAGATATATATATATATCTTGCTATTTACATTGACGTGGATGGAACTAGAGGGTATTATGTTAAGTGAAATAAGTCAATCAGGGAAAGACAATTATCATATGATCTCTCTGATATGAGGGATTTGAGAGGCAGGGAGGGGGGTTGTGGGGAGAAGGGAGAGAAAAATAAACAAGGTGGGACCAGAGAGGGAGACAAACCATAAGAGACTCAATCTCAGGAAACAAACTGAAGGTTGCTGGGGGATGGGGGGTAGGGATAGGGTGGCTGGGTTATGGACATCGGGGAAGGTATAGGCTATGGTGAGTGCTGTAAATTGTGTAAGAATGATGATTCACAGACCTGTACCCCTGAAACAAATTATATATTATATGTTAATTAAAAAACCTATAATTTAGGAAAGTTTATTAAGTCTTTAATACTGGGATATATTTTAAGGATTATTGTTAAATTCAAGTCTCTCAAATGCAAGATTTTCTTGCATTTCAGAATTTCTTCAGATTGCCAACACTCAACTACTGATTTGTCATAAAAACCCTCATTGACTCGGCTTCTCATACCTATCATGCATAATAAGGAACAAGGACAGATGTATCATGAAGCCTAAGGCTCAAGGCCATTTACTTGTTTATGGACACTGAGACCCTGAAACAGACCCTAGCAATATGTTCACATCATTGTATTTTCACAAAACATGCAAAAGTAAGATATTTTACCAGTAAATAGTTAGGACAGCTGTCTCTTTACATTCCAACTTCCTACATCATACTTCCCTATATGTTGCACAGGGTTGGGGTGGTGATGGTTATTTTGGGGCTCTAGCTAAGGGTTAACTTGAGCTGAGGTTGCATTTGGTTTGTAGTGAGTGGGCTATATTTATGTATTCTGCAGTAAATTTCCATTACAGTTCAGTTTCTGTTGGTCAGCCTGATGCAGCAATGGCTTTCAGGAATACCAGGGGCTGAATGACCCAGCATCACAGCACAGAGATACAGGCCTGGGACACTGCAGTGTGAGTGTCCCCTGCAGCTGTGGATGTGAATGCATGGAGGAAGTCTGCCTTTTCTAAAGCTTCTTAAGCTCTGTGACATGGGGACAACATTTCCCAGGCTAAGAGGTATTTCCAAAGATTCACAACATGTTTATTCAGAAAGTTGATAAGGTTTGAACTTACCATCTACTGCAATCTGGTAAGTTGTCATGAAGGTCTCAAGAAAACAAGGGAGACATTAAAAGTCCCTGCTTCAATCACATAAGAAAGGTATGCTTTTATGTCATCTTTGTATTTATTAAAGAATGGAGGAAAAACGAAGAAAAAAATTAAGAGACTATGAGACAAACCATTAAAATGTTAAGTCAATAAAAATCATTCTGACACAGAAGAAACCTCTGGTACAAAAAATTTTTCAGACCACTGTGAAAGCAGTCATTAGAAGAAAAATTGTGGGGCTCCTAGGTGGCTCAGTTGTTATGCCTCTGCCTTGGGCTCAGGTCATAATCTCAGGGTCCTGGGATCGAGTCCCTCACTGGGCTCCCTGCTCAGCAGAAAGTCTGCTTCTCCCTCTCCCTTTCTCTCCCTAGTGGCTTGTGTTTTCTCTCTCTCTCTTCTCTCTCGATTACTCAGTCTCTCAAATAAATAATAAAATCTTAAATGAAAAATAGTAAAGGTTTGAAAAATATAGTTAGGGTTTGTCTGGGTGGCTCAGTCAGTTAGGTGTCTGCCTTTAGCTCAGATCATGAACCCAGGGTCCTGGGATCAAGCCCCTCATTGGGCTCCCTGCTCTGCAGGAAGCCTGCTTCTCCCTCTCCCACTCCCCCTGCTTGTGTTCCCTCTCCGGCTGTGTCTCTCTCTGTCAAGTAAATAAATAAATGATCTTTAAAAATAAAAAAATAAGTAGGTAGAAGGAAAACAGTGAGGAAAAGTAACAGATTGGTTCTTGATTATTCAATTAATAAAAAGGAGATCATATGAATAATGGAAAATACTGAAATCCTTCCTGATTTGACACAAATGAAGATTATGAAGAGAACATAAAACCCATCACAGTCACAACAAGGAAGACATTGATGAGTAAGTGGTGATGCAATTCATCAGAGAGTATCTAAGATTAGTCATTGCACAAGCAAACTTCAAATGCCCTGGAATCTTAGGCCTCCAGTATTCAAAAACTGTGATAAAGATTTTCCAGAATTTGATAATTTAAAAAAAAAAAAGTTTTCATGTCATTACTGATAAGCTGTAATGCCAAAATAAACTTTTCTAAAGTGTATTTATGTAAAATAAATCTCAATCAGACTCCTTAACAGAAGGGCTGCTTTCTGTTTCTATTTACACTATAAAAAGATATCTCAAAATAATTTTTTTTTTAAGAGAAAGAGGGAGGGAGAAAGAGAAAGAGCAGACAAGCAGGGGAAGGGGAGAGGGAGAAGCAGACTCTCTGCCGAGCCTGACTGACGTGTGGCTTGTTCCCAAGACCCTGAGATCAAGACTGAGCCGAAGGTGGACACTTAATCGACTGAGCCATGAAGGCGCCCCTCAAAATAATTAAAAAAAAATTTTTTTTTCAGTGTTCCAAAATTCATTGTTTATGCACACACCCAGTTCTCCATGCAATACGTGCTCTCCATAATACCCACCACCAGGCTCACCCAACCCCCCACCCTTCTCCCCTCCAAAACCCTCAATTTGTTTCTCAGAGTCCATAGTCGCTCATGGTTTGTCTCCCCCTCCGATTTCCCCCCAAAATAACTTTTATATTTAAAGGTAAAGAGATAATCGGAGCATTTTCAGCCAAAATACTTATGGGTCCAGGTATCACAGAAGTGGAGTGGGAAGTCTACTAATAAAAACACCCTGCTTTTCTGATTTTGTGATGTTTCCATTATTAGCTTTTTAGCTTTGTAATTTTGTTATGGATTATTTTGTTCTAGTATTCACATCCTTACTTAAATTTAGTGTCCACTGGCATCTTTAGATTTATGGATCTCATTTGCTGGGCCATCGGCTATGTTTTCCTTACTGTGATTGCTCAAAGTCTAAATTTAAAAAGTTAACGAAAATGTATATACAAAGCATGACTAACAGTTCGATCAAATTAGAAATGTCACAGTCAAAAAGCAGGAGCTTTGGTAACCTTGTCTGCCTTTGGGATGGCTATCCTCAGCAATTTCACTTCTGGAATTCATCTTCAGTTGGGTGGCGTGTGTCAATAAATTGAAATCCTGATAAGGGTAACTGATTTTAAGTGAAACTGAAATTAATCAAATGCAGGCAACATGGAGTATAGGAATTTTTTTTAAACAGAGAAAATTATGAATAGATCTTTGCTTGTATGGCTGAAAGGAAAAGAAAGCAGTATTTTTATCACTTGGTTAAGGGGGTATCTGCCATGTGGTAAAATGTTATTATTTGTCCCCCTTTGTAGTTAATACCTGGGGGGATAGATACTTTGTGACTAGGTAAATGCCCTCTTCTCCCCAAACTTCAGCCCATTAACTTTAGCATCCATCAGTGGATTGTGTCTGCAACAATGATTACTGTGGTATTTGCTAAGGGGAATGTCCTTTCTTCTCTTTCATTGGAATTTATTTAATTCCATTTATTTAAATGGGATTCTTCCCTAAAGGCAAAATGCCCCTTCACTCCATGTATATATTCAATTATTTATTTATATCTTCATGTACTTAGGGACATTTATCATTTTTCTATGGGTTAGAATCCAAAACTCTCATCATATATTTGGTAGCTCAAGTTATCCCAGGTTTGTCTATTTGGAACGCCATCAGGTTGGTCCCTGTATCCTGTTGACATGTTCTTGTTCTTTTGAGAGTGTTACCTTACTTTTTGACAACACAAATATTCATTCTGGGCAGTTCTCATCTTTTCCCGGCCCCAGGCATGGAATCAGTTACTTTTGCAAAGAGCCCTGGTTCCTTTATCGGGAAATATTGTTAAGAAATCAAGATCTGGGTGCTAGGTATGCTCTTTTTTCCTGAGGGGTCACTGACTGTAGACTCTCTCTGTGGACAAAGGTAGGAAATGTATGTATGTATACTAACTCATGCATATACACACACCTGCATTTGTGCATACCTCAATCTAATCATGAAAAGGCATCAGAGAAATCCAAATTAGGAGATTCTACCAAATAATTGAATAGTGTACTTCAAGTGTCAAGTTCATCAAAGGAAGGAATGAACAACTGTGTTAGTTTGAAGGAGACAAAGACATGACAACTAAATGTAATTTGGGATCTTGGATTGAAGAGAAAAAGGATATTAATGGGAAAACTGATAAAATCAAATAAGGTTTGTAAGCTTAGTTTATAAGCTTAGTTTTATATAAACTGCTTAGTTTATAGCAGACGTTGGCAAATTACAGGCCATGAGTGAAATCTGATCCACCACCTGTCTCTGTAAATAAAGTTTCATTGGAACACAGATACTCTCATATGTTCATGTAGTCTGTTTCTTTGTGCTACAATGGCAGAGTTAAGTAGTAGTGGCAGACACTTAAAATAATTACTGTCTGGCCCTTTACAGAAAAAGTTTGCTAACTCCTGGCTGATAGGTGTTTTGTTGTTGTTGTTGTTTGTTTGTTTGTTTTTAATGTAACTTGTATTTTTTAAAGGATTTTTATTTTTATGTTTTCATATTAACATATAATGTATTATTTGTTTCAGGAGTACAGGTCTATGAATCATCAATCTTCTGCAATTCACAGCACTCACCATAACACATACCCTCCCCAATGTTCATAACCCAGACACCCTATCCTTCCCCCCTCTCCCCTCCAGCAACCCTCAGTTTGTTTTCTGAGATTAAGAGTCTCTTGTGGTTTGTCTCCCTCTCCGGTCCCATCTTGTTTCATTTTTTCCCTCCCTTCCCCACCCTGTCTCTGAAATCCCTTGTATCGGAGAGATCATATGATAATTGTCTTTCTCTGATTGACTTATTTCACTTAGCTTAATACCCTCTAGTTCCATCCATGTCATTGCAAATGGCAAGATTTGGGGGTTTTGGTGACTGCATAGTATTCCATTGTATCTTCTTTATCCATTCATCTGTTGATGGACATCTAGGTTTTGTCCATAGTTTGGCTATTATGGACATTGCTGCTATAAACATTCGGGTGCACGTTCCCCTCTGGATCACTATACTTGTATCTTTAGGGTAAATACACAGTAATGCGACTGCTGGGTTGTGGGGTAGCTCTATTTTCAACTTTTTGAGGAATCTCCATACTGTTTTCCAGAGTAGCTGCACCAGCTTGCATTCCTACCAACAGTGTAGGAGGGTTCCCCTTTGCTTCCTCACCAACATTGGTCATTTCCTGACTGGTTAATTTTAGTCATCTCCTGGCCAACAGTTTTATACCATTTTTAAATTCCTATTTTTGGCAATTGTACTACAGTTATGTAAAATGTTAACATTCGGGATGAAAAGTATAAGGAAACTCTTTGTATTATCTTTGCAACCTCTCTCTAGATCTAAAATTTTAAAATAATAATTTTAAAATATTTCAAATTAAGAGCTACCATAAAAAATTCAGGAAATTTCCCATAAAATCTCTGTGAGGTTTTTTTTTTTTTTTTAAGCCAAGTCATTTCGTAATATTTTCCAACAGTCAAAGTAAAATGAAAGTGGGACCTATGGTTCGTGTGTCAGATACTGCTAGTTATTGACTCATATTGGCTTCCATAGCATGAGAACCCTAATTTTGTTTGGCACAAGATGTCTGTTTAAGATCATATTTCCTTATCTCTATGATAGCCAGGGCTGGGCAATGAAGTATAAGCACAGGTGTTTCAGTGAGACTTTAAGGAACACTCATTAGAATACGGCCTCAAGGGCCCTATTTGCCCTTTTTCCTACTGCCTCTTGCCTAGAAAATCAATGTGATGGCTCAAGTTTCAGTAGCTTTATCAGACCATGAGGTGAAAAGAGTAGTCATGGATCCACCCCCACTTCAGGTAGAGCTCAAAGGCAGAAGAAGTTTATGGTAGATTTATTATGGCCTAATTTTTCATGCATCAAACCCTAGTATTCAAACCCTTTGCAGTATTTCCCATCAAGAACTAGAACCTGTTTCCCAGACCATCTAACCTGGGCTGGACTTAGGACATGATGTGATCAATATAATATGGCAGAAGTGACAGAGAATCACTTCTGAACCCAGACCGCAACAGGCCCTGAGGGATTCTACTCTCTTTTAGAAAATTTCCACTGATATGTGAAATATCTTGTGCTAGAGAAAGGTGAAAGGTCATGTAGGATGGGACATTTGCCTTAGTTGAGGACATTCTGAAACCAGGCCCCCAAATATAAGAGATGACCAAGTCAAGATGAACAGAGCTACTTACTGAACCCTATGTTGATTGCAGATACAGGTGAAACCAAGACTAGAAAATTCTCCCAGTTGATCTGTAGACTGATAAGCAAGGGTACATGCTTGTTTTAGGACACTGAGTTTATGATAGTCTGCTATGTGGTGATGGTGGGCTTGATATAAAACCTCTATCTCTGATAACCATGAAGTTACCACCGTGACCTGAGACTTTGTGCCTAAGGTCATTTTTTAAAAGTAAACTTGGCCCACAATGTGGGGCTTGAATTCATGACACCAAATCAAGAGTTACATGCTCTACTGACTGAACCAACCAGGTGCACCATAAGAGAAAAAATCCACCTTGACTAACCAGTTTTATTTTCAGTCTCTCTTCTTTGCCACCAAATAGAAATCCTAACTGATACATAAAGGGCACGAGATGTCTACTTTTCTATAATCCCCATGCATCATCCATTTAGGTTACCTACCTCTCCCCCCTCATCCCCGGAGCATCTGAATGTGTGACTTCTACTCTACAGCCACATTTTTGAGAAAGAGGAAGAAAGAGTATCTTATGGTCTCACTTTGTACTTCGAGGCTCACTTAATTTAGTGGATTTTTTTAAGGGAGCATATTTGAGGATAATTATATATTTTGCTTCATAAAACTCATACTATACCCCAAACCACCTAAGCTGGTGGCTTGTGGCTCAGGACAACAGTGGAAATACCCATGGGAAACAAAAGAAATAACAGAAATGATTTTTTTAGAGCATTCAAAACTTACTAAATTCATGTCAGCCTCCTTACATTGTCAAGTGTTGCTGGAAGTTCAGTGAAATCCCTTTAGAGAGAAAACATTTCTCTTGGAAAGAGCAGTATAAATCCACCTTCAAATAATATTACCCCAAAACGTGAAAATCCAGGCTACCATTTCCTTTAACATATATACATAGGACTATATATCAAAAGAATTCCAAATTTCAAACAAATGTTAACCACATTGTCCTTATAGTCATAAAAATGTATATGTAAAATAATTAGCTATACGTAAATCATAGCAGAGTTAAAATAATTGTTAACATAGTGATTATTTAAAATATATATGAAGTGGGCCCCTGGGCAGCTCAGTCAGTTTAGTGTCCAGCTTAGGTCATGATATTAGGGTCCTGGAATCCAGCCCTATGTCAGGCTCCATGCTCAGTGCGGAGTCTGCTGGGAATTCTCTCCCTCCCCACCACTCATGTTCTGTCTTTCTTGCTCTTTCTAAACTAAATAAATAGGGGTGCCTGGGTGGCTCAGTCGGTTAAGTGTCTACCTTTGGCTCAAGTCATGATTCTGGGGTCCGCAGACAGAGCCCCACATTGGGCTTCCTGCTCTGAGGGGAATCTGCTTCTTCCTCTCCATCTGCCCTCCCCCCTACTCGTGCACACGCTCTCTCTCAAACAAAGAAATAACCTTTAAATAAAAAATATTTAAAATATACAAGAAGCGACAACTTATGAATTAAAATACACAGAAGCAATTAATTATATCTAATGAAAAGTAGTATAATTCCTTTTATATTTACTTTTTAAAAACTAAATAGCAGTGTCTATCAATATAATTACCACAAAAAAAGATGCTTTAATTTATAACTAGTATTCTGCCATGTTTTCAGAAAAAAATTAATAGACACCCTTCTCTTATGGAAACCTCTACTTTTTAATATTATTTCAGGTATGTGAGAAACACACGAATGCCAAGCCCATGTTTTGAATTTGGGTATTTATCATTTCATTCTGCATGACAAAAAAAGTCAACAACAAAAAAGGAAAAACACGCTCAAGTATGCTCAAGTATGTCTTGGGCTCCAAAGATTCTTTGTAAAACATAAAAGCTCTTAAAATCTGAAAAAAAGTATGCTGCGGATGTGTTCTGACATGATATGCTGAGTCCCTTGGAATGAATATACCTGTATATCCACACTAAATTGCAGATACCAACAACCTCTGTTAGCCCAAGCAAGTGACAGTCTATTCCATCTTTTTTTTAAGATTTTATTTATTTATTTGACAGAGAGAGAGAGAGAGATAGCACAACCATGGGGAGTGGAAGAGGGAAAAGCAGGCTCCTTGCTCAGCAGGGAGCCCCGATGTGGAACTCCATCCCAGGACCCCAGGATCATGACCTAAGCTGAAGGCAGATGCTTAACCAACTAAGCCACCTAGGCATGCCATCCATTGAGTTCTTGATTGCTGAGTTCATATTCTTCTCAGCTAGTTTTCTGTGCTAACCTTTATCTGGTGTGCAGGAACTCAACCTCATCCAATGTAAAATGAGATTCCTGATTGATAGGAACAGTTTCTTGAAAACATATCTCAAAAGTCAGAAAAGGGAGAATTCCTGTGCTGCAACATATAGCAAGACACAATTCAAACAGCTCCAGTGGACACTAACATAATGACAGAGAACTTGGATAGCATTTTGCCAAGTCCTATGGCATTCATTTTACCAACAGATTTTGGTAGAACCTGTCTTCTTGGTAAAGAAACAGGCTCTAAACTGGCACTGTCCAATAGAAATATAATGTGATCTACAAAGGTCCATCACAAATGTAAGTTTAAATTTCTTAATAGCTGCATTAAAAAGGTAAAAAGAAAATGGGTGAAATTAATTTTAATAATTCATTTTATTAAAAATAAAGCCAAAATATAATTCAACATATATTAATAAATATTTTTGTTTATTTAAATAAACATTTCAATTTGGAACAGCCATATCTAAAGTTCTCAGTCACTGGGGTCAGTGGATCCAAAACTGGGTATTGCAAATCTAGAGTCCTCTGTGAATTATTTTGATCATTTAAAAATCTAAGGAGTGACAGTAACTGGAGAAAAAAAGAAAGAGGTTTCAAATACAATGGGCAAATGAATTTTCTAAGAAAAATTTGATAGAAATTATACTAACAATTTGATAGAAATTATACTAACAAGTTGACATCAACTAGCTGGATTTTTTAGGTTTTGTTTTTTGTTTTTTTTTTTTTTAAGATTTTATTTATTTGTCAGAGAGAGAGGGAAAGAGAGCGAGCACAGGCAGACAGAATGGCAGGCAGAGGCAGAGAGAGAAGCAGGCTCCCCGCCGAGCAAGGAGCCCGATGTGGGACTCGATCCCAGGACGCTGGGATCATGACCTGAGCTGAAGGCAGCCGCTTAACCAACTGAGCCACCCAGGCGTCCCGGATTTTTTAGTTTTTAAATACACCATGTTAAAGCAGATACTTCACAGAGAAATTACTAGGACATTGAAGTATGCCAAAATGATTCTATTCAACTTTAATGAAACATCCCAAGCAAATAATGAAGCACATTTATTTAGATTCTGCAACATGGATAATAAAACATAATATAAGAAGCCTGAAGTGAATATAAAATATCAAATCCAATAGCACACTCTTATAATCACAGCCTCCAATCTGATGATTAGTCTTTAGGTCAGAATTTATCTACAGTAAAAACAGACATCGAAATATGTTTTTCCAGAATCAAATTAGTTAATTAAAATAATACATACATCCAGGAGGTCAAGTATAAGGTATAGAGGTCTGGCTGCATGTCAAAAAGCCATAAAACCGAGGAGTCAAGATGGCGGAGAAGTAGCAGCTGAGACTACTTCAGGTTGCGGGAGATCAGCTAGATAGCTTATCTAAAGATTGCAAACACCTACAAATCCAACGGGAGATCGAAGAGAAGAAGAACAGCAATTCTAGAAACAGAAAATCAACCACTTGCTGAAAGATTATAAAAAAAAAAAAATAAATAAATAAATAAATATAGGAAAAAAAAAAAAAAAGCCATAAAACCTCCAGGCAAAAATAAGTGCCATGCAGAAAATGAAAAGCCTTTCTAAAAGTTTTTTAAGTAAAGGTGTTTAGGTATTTCAACAGCCTAAGTACTCTAACATCAATAAAACACTGCAAACCTCAGGGCTGTCAAATTACCTGATAACTCATAATACCGTGTGCTTCTCAGGGCAGATTTTAATTTTCATTCCATGATATTGTGAAACAAATAAGTGGCACCCAATATAAATGGCAAATATTATACATTTTTAAAAACTTTCCTTATCTACTATTCATGTGTATGTTGTAGAAAAATTGGAAAAACATATAAAAGCAAAAAATAGAAAAAAAAAATCACTCAGAATCCCAGCACCTAAGACACTGTGGACATTTTAGTCTATATTCCTCCATGCTTATATTAATATAATCATTACTGCCAGGTCTTCATGATATAATAAACTCATGTGGGCTCTCTTGTAGATCTAATTCTCTCAATAGATCTGATAATCCCACTTGGCACATATGTACCCACACACTTCCCTTCCACACAGATGTCTATTCAAAGGTTGTACAGAATCCAAGAGCACTCTGATCTGGGGTTGATCTGTCAATGTCTTCTGTCTTTTTCTCCCACTCCATCCCCACCTCCAACCATACCCCCAACACCCATACAGTACGATCTCAGTCTAAACGTACTTTCTTCCAGTTAACTCAAAGCTTTGGGGCGCTCTCTTAAGAAGAGAGGGGTTTCATAGAAACAATGACTACCAGTCTACTTAATTACAACCCTAAAACAGAATTCTTAGGAAAAGACACCTTCTTCTCTCTTACTAACAACGTTGGTACTGGCTGATGAACATAACTTTTTGGTCACATTTGGCTTTACTTTGTGCCTGAAATAATCTACTTTCTCAGACAAATCTTTAGATTCAACAATAAACATCTGCCAAGTGCTTGAAAGGGCAGACATCGTGTTTAGGACCAGACAGTGAACTGTGGATGAAGCAGACATGATCTTTTGGCCTCACAGAAGTAATATTTTAGTAGAGAAGAGAGTCTGCAATCAAGTCAGCAGATAAATACATAATTATATACTGGGATCAATGCTACAAAGGCAGTGGACATGGATGTTGAGATAGAGAACACAGCATTGCCTATCTTAGTTTCTGACACAATGACTTGTCTGAAAGACTGGCAAGAACTAAGGAAGTTTCCCACCCATTCCGTCAACACTGACCTGCTCAGAAGCATACCACTGTGCTAAAGAGAACCCACACTGGTTGTAACAATTTTTGAATCAATTACCAAGGTTAAGTCATTCAAGAAGCTTCTATTAGACTTCCTATTATAATAGAGGAATGTCTCCCTTTAACACAACTGTGGACATCCTGCCTATGAAGCTGATCTCATAAACCTTGGAATAGGACACCTTTTTTTGTATTAGAGAGGATGGAAATCTGGAGAAATTTGTGAATCTTTGTTGAGCAAAAGCACTATTGTGAATGTGCATATATCCAAAAGAAGGCCTGTAGTGTTGATGGGATAAGACCGAGAGCTAGTTTGTCCTCCATGGAAGACTAAAAGGAATTTGGAAGAAGTGAGTAGGCAACTGGATAAATCTGAGAGAACAGAGGATAAGTGGGGAGACAAATAGAGACATAAAGACTAATAGAGAATTAAGGTGGGAAACAGGAAGGACAATAAGAGAAAAACATAAAGAAAGAGATACAAAGAGAAAGAAAAGGTAAAGAAACGTAAGACAGCAATGCATGCATACACACAGGTACACCCATGCAAACACACAGAGAGCAGGGGGTGGGAGCGGGAGAAGAAACCCCAAGACAACACCTAACAAAGTTGAGGCCAATAATGTGAGCACACAGTCCGTGAGAATTCCCTTCTGGCTGAGAATGTCTGATGTGTCCAAAATATTAATAACTAACTAAATTTAAAGTTCTCGCTCATTGTCTGGTATAATTTCTCTCTGTTAATCTAAAGTTTGCTAGCAATACTCCCCTTATAATTAGAAGTGTTTTGAGGAATGAAGAAAGAATAGAGGTAACCATAGTGGGGCAAACACGCTGTTGAGAGAAGATGCTAGAGGATCCAAGGGCCATGGAAGAATGAATAAGAGAAACAGGCTTTCCTGTGGGCTGCCTTGGCAGTGGTGAGTGAACTGCCATTCCTCAAAACTATTCTTGAGAAAAGTATATGCAATATATAATACTATATAAATGATAAAGAATTTATATATACTGAGTACCTGTTACCTCTGTGCTTTATAGATACAATCTCATTCTTGAAAACAACCCTACCAATTGGTTCTACATACTTTGATTTTTTTCAGATCAGAAAACCAAGAGTGAGTTTCCAGGCTGGGTAGTCGGGAGGGGGAATCCCAAGAGAGGACCAGCAGACTCCCTGTGCTGTGAGACAAGAGAGACCAAAGCAGCTGGAGTTTTTAGCAGGAAATACCAGAGATGAGAGAGAGCAAGGGAAGGAGGGGGGAGGGATAGGAGAAAATTATACAACCACAGATTCAGAAACCTCAATAAAACACAAACACAAAAAAAAAAAAAATGTGAAGAAAACTTATACTGTTCAAACACAGAGATAAAGAGAAAAATCTTAGCAGAAGCCAGTGGGGGAGGGGGGAGACACTTATGTATGGAAAAACTAAGATAAAGATGACATATTTCTCATCAGAAACTATGTAAACAAGGTAACAGTGGAATAAAATCTTTAAAGTACTGAAAGAAAAATGTCAATCTAGAAAAATCCAAAAGAAAAATATGTTACATAATTGAAAGTAAAATAAAGATATTCTGAGAAACAGCCCCCCACTGCCAAAAAAAATCCCTGGGACAACACTGGACAAATAGAAAAGAAATAGCAGGAGACATCAGACTTAAACTTAACCATATTAATAACCACATTAAATATAAATAGTCTAAATATTCTATTAAAAGGCAGAAATGTCAGATTGGATAAAAAAGCAAGATCTAACTATATGCTGACCATAAGAAACACATTTTATAGGTAAATAGACAAATGTAAAGAATAGAAACAGATATGCTAAAACTAATTAAAAGAAATCTAGAGTGCTATATTAATACTACAGAAAATAGATTTCAGGGCAAAGAATATTACCACCAAGATTAAAACTGGTCATATTGTAACAATAAAAGGGAAAATTCATCAAGACCTAACAATACTGAATGTTTATACATCTAAAAACAGTCTCAAAATACATGAAGCAAAAGCTGCTAGAACTGCAAGTAGAAATACACAAATCTACAATTATTGTTAGAGACTCAATGTTAACTTCATAAAGGTATCTCAGTAAGGCTACAGAAGACTTGAACAACACTAACAACCAATTTGGCCCAATTAACATTTACAGAATAATTCAACAACAGCAGAATAAACATTCTTGACAAAACCACATACAACACTTACCAAGATAGACTATATTCTGGGCCATAAAATTAGCTTCAATTAGTTTAAAAGGATTCAGTACAAAGTATGACTCATACAGAAAAGATTCATACCAAGTATGCTATCTGACTAAAACGGAATTAGAAAACAACAACAGAAAAATCTCTGGAAAATTCCCAAGTAGTTGGAGACTAAATAATGTAATTCTAAATAAACCAAAAGTCAAAGAAGAAATCAAAAGAGAAATGAGAAAGTATTTGGAAGTAAATTAAATTACACATATAAAATTATAGATATGTACATAATGTAAAAATATGTGGAATACCACTGTTATAGTACCTAAGGGACAATGTATAGCATTAAATTACAAAAGAACATAAGGGGTGCCTGGCTGGCTCAGTTGGTTAAGCAGCTGCCTTCCATTAGGGACATGATCCCAGGGTACGGGGATCCAGCCGCACATTGGGCTCCCTGCCCTGTGGGGAGTCAACTTCACCCTCTCCCTCTGCTGCTCTTTCTCTCTCTGTCAAATAAATAAAGTCTTAAAAAAAAAAAAAAAGGTCAAATCGATGACCTCAGCTTCCACCTTAACAAAGTAGATAAAGAATAACAATTAAACCCAAAATAGAAGAAAGTAAATAAAAATCACTATAGAAGTTAATACATAAAAAGTATAAAAATAATGAAAAAAATTGGTGAAATATAAATCTGATTAAGAAGACTGAGAAAACTGATAGCAAGATTGAGCAGGAAAAAGAGATAAATTCTAATAAAAATTTTAGTGGATGAATCTAAAAGCACATAATCTATGAAATAGTATAGATAAAACAGTATATAATCTATAAAACAGATAATACATCATGATCAAATAAGATTTATTTCAGAAAAGCATAGTTGGTCTATATTTGAAAAATTAATGTAATTCATATATTTTTTTTCTCAAATACTTATTTTTCGGGAGAAAGAGTGCAAGAGTAGGGGGAAGAGCAGAGAGAGAGAATCTGTCAAGCAGACTCCCCACTGAGAGAGGAGCCTCTGGAGAGGGAGGTTTAATCCCACAACCCATGAGATCATGAGCTGAGCTGAAACCAAGAGTCAGACTGAGCTACCAAGGCTCCCCTGTAATATATTAACAAGCCATAAGATTATACATCTATTCTCAATAGACATATAAAAAGCATTAACAAAATCCAACATCCATTCCTGATGAAAAAATATCAGCAAACTTGAAATACAAGGGAATCTAACTTGATAAAGGGCATTTATGGAAAACATAGAACTAATATTATATTTAATACTAAGAGGACTCTTTTTTTTTCCCTAAGGTGACAAACAAGAAGTGAATGTCTTCTCTTACCACATCTATTTAACATTGTTCTGGAGGGTCTAGTTAAAGTAATAAGGCAAGCAAACAAAATAAAAGGCATCTGTATTAGGAAGTAAGAAGTAAACTATCTTTATTCATAAAAATGGTCTGTTAGAATCTATAGAAAAGCTATAGAATATACATTAATTTATCAAAATTGAAGAATACCAGACCAATATATTAAAATATATTTTATTTAAAATACTAGCAGCAAATAGAAAAAGAAAATTTTAAATACCATTTAAAATAACATTAAAAACTATGAAATACTTAAGGATAAATGTGATAAATTATGTTGTAAGCTATAGAATATTACTGAGAAAAATTAAAGACCTAAACAAATGGAGAAATATATCTTGCTCTTAAGTCTCAAGTCCTAAAATTGTTAAGCAATCAGTTATCACCAATTTGCATTATAAATTAAACGCGATGACCATCAGAATTCCAGGAGGCTTTCATTTTAAGAGAAAATGACAAATTGATTCTAAAATTCATACTGAAATTCAAACAACTTAGAATAGCTGAAATAAGGCTGAAAAACAACAGAGATGTAATCACTATAATACACTGCAGTAGACAAATAGATCAATGGACAGAACAGAGTCCAGAAATAGAACCACAGTTATATGGACTACTGATTTTCAGCAAAGATGGGAAGGCAATGCAGTAGAGAATGCGATTGCAACAATTACATATCCAGTTGCAAAAACATGAACTTCAGTCATAATTATCACCATATAGAAAAATAACTCAGAATAGATTACAGATCTAAATAAAACCTAACACTAGAAAGCTTCTAGAAGAAAACACAGTGATAATCTTAGTAGTCGTGGGTAAGCAGAGATTTCTTACACAGAACACTAATGACACAAAAGAATTTTGAAAAATTAAACTTCATCAAAATTAAGTACTTTTATTCTTCGAAGGACACTGTAAAAAGAATGAGAAAATAAGCCAAAGAATGAGAAACCTATTTTAAAATCATAAATCTGATAAAGGGCTTGTATTGATAATATATAAAGAACCCTCAAACACAATCGTAATTTAAAAAAAAAATCAATCCAATTAAAAATGAGCAAAAGACTTGAGCCAACTCATGAATATACTGTATACTAAGAAGCATTCCCATGAAAATACATTCAATGACATCAGTCATTAGGATAATATGAGAACACCATGAGGTACTACTCCATTCCCGCTAGAATTGTTATGGTTAAAAAGATTCACCATACCAAGGCTTGGTAAGGATGTGGAAAAAATGGGAGTCTCGCACATTCCTCAGCGAATGTAAAATCCTGTAAACACTTTGGAAAACATTTAGCAATTTCTTGAATTGTTAAACGTTGGTCCACTATTATGGTCCAGCCATTTCATGCTTGGGTATTTGAGAAATCAAAGCATATGTCCACACAAAGCCTTGCACATCTATGTTCACAGCAGCTTTACAGGTAACAACCAACAAAACCAAAACCAAAAATAATAAATAAACCCCACCCCCCCTCCAACCACCACTAACACAACCTAGAAACAGGCTACCTGTCCAACAGATGAATGCATGAACTACCTGTGTAGTATATGCATACTCTAAACTACTAACCATAAAACGAAATAAACTCTTGATACATGCTACAACAGGTATGAATCTCAGAATAGTGATGAAATGGGCCAGACCAAAAAAGTGTACATACCACACGATTCCATATATATAGGTCTCTAGGAAATGCAATCTAATACATGGTGACAGCAGTAAAATTTGTGGTTGCCTGGGGACAAGGGTGGGGGTGGGTAGATAGGGAGGAAAATGAGAGACTGAAAAAGGCCACAGTAAAACTTTTGGGGTGAGGGACATGTTCACCATCTTGATTATGTTGATGGTTTCATGGTTGCATACATTCATCAACACCTATCAAATTGATTTCCATGTCAGTTATACCTCAATAAAGCTGCTTTTTTTTTTTTTAAGATTTTATTATTAGAGAGAGTCCCCATAAGTGGGGGTTGGGGGGGCAGAGGCAGAGGATAAGCAGATACCCTGCTGAGCAGAGAGGCTGACATGGGGCTTAACCCCAGAACCCCAAGATTATGACCTGAGCTGAAGGCAGAAGCTTAACCAACTGAGCCACCTAGGTAACCCAAAGCTGTTTTTTTTCCTTAAAAAAGGAGTATTTTGTTCCTCAGTTGTACTAGCCGTATACATACGCTCAATAACCTCATAAAGTTAACAGCTACTGTATTGTCAGTATAGACACAAAACATTCCCATCAGTTGGAAACCCAACAATAACAGACTGTCTTGCAAGTGATTTTAAATGTTGCTGTATTTTGTGCCAGAGATAAGTTAGAAGATCACGTGGAATTACCCGAAGCCCAAACCCTGGCATGATTCCCAATTAGTCCAATTAACATGTTATGTTAATGTCTATATAGTAAATGATGCAGACAGAGATAAAAAGTAATCTTATCCTGGGGCACCTACACGGCTCAGTCGGTTAAGTGATGGACTCTGCACCCTGCACTGAGCACTGTGTTGGGCTCCAACTCTGGGCATGGAGCTTACTCAAAAAAAAAAAAAAAAAAAAAGTAATCACTTCCTATGTATTTGGTGTCATTCAAAAGAAATACATAATGATCCTAAGAAATCAGGTTAAATCTGAAATACAGTTAATAAAAAGCAAGTATATTTCTTTGCCTTTGGATTATAAAAGGAACTAGCCCCTTGTGAACAAATATGTGAAATGATGTGCTATGTTTATGTTAAGAACATCACCCCAGAGGAAAGATTAACTGTATTTAAATGAAAAGCAAACAGATATGATGTACCTCATGTAATTACAACCCAACCTTGAACAGCTCACGTTATGTTAACTGATAACAGCTGAATAACACATTTTGTATGTTATATGTAACATATACTATAGTCTGAATATAAGCTAGAGAAAAAAAATTAGGAATAGAAAATACATTTACAGTAGTGTATTTAATTTAAAAATCTGCATATATGGAGCACCTGGGTGGCCCAGTCAGTTGGGTGGCTGACTCTTGATTTAGGCTCAAGTTGTGGTCTCGGCATTTTGGGATTAAGCCCCGCATCTGGCTCCACACTGGGTGGGGAGTCTGCTTCGGGATTGTCTCCTCCCGTTCCTCTACCCCTCCCCCTCTTTGGGCATGTGCTCCTGCTCTCTTTCACTCTCTTTCAAATGAGTGAATAAATCTTTTTTTAAAAATCTGCATATAAGTGGACCTACACAATTAGAACTTTTGTTGTTTAGGGGTTAACTGTATTAGTAAATTTGAAAAGGATAATGTTTACATGGTCACAGATATGATGTGGGAGCAACTGTGCAGCTGTATAAAGAGGCAGAAGCCATCTTTGCTGTGTCATTACGGTATGTTGGTACCTTGTTCAGCTCACAATCTTCAAGGACACAATCTCTGCTTCTCCAAATTAAAATATGATAACCTTAAATATATTATACAATGGATAAACATGTTTTGGGGGAAAATATTGAGTAAAACATTCCCATCAAAGCAAAAAGTTCTATTAGACAGCACTTTTCTCAGTCCTATATCTTAATTAAGGAGTGATAAATGTTCAAAAGCATACTGGGATTACTCTCCACCTCACCAATGCCTCAGGTACTTCAGCCAGTATTTGCAATATCCTGTGACATACGCAAAGTCCTTCCAATATCAGGATGCCACACCACACTGAAAAATCCCTCTTTCCCAAGTTGGATTGAAAGAAGGTTTTTTGTTTGGTTGGTTGGTTGGTTTTTGGTTTTTTGAGGGCTTTTTTTTGTGTGTGTATGGTTTTTTTAATCACAGCTCGCAACCACTTTCGATATGCTCATTGACCTCTACTTGGCTACAGTCATACAAAGAACCAAATATTCCAATGCCTAAATGATCTCCATATTTGACCTTTCCCATGACACAGAGATAAAAGACAATTTGCATGCATTTGGAACAGAATCCGTGCATGAGAAGTACAGCAGTAAATTGCAACAGCTAAAACTTCTAAAACCACCCTTGGCATATTTTATGCAAGTTGAATTTCAAATCACCAGAAATTTACAAACACGTGAACTAAATTACCTGCCCGTGAGAGTGCTCTTTTTAATTCATCCTACCCTTTCTCTTGATTTTTAAACAGACTTTTCCCAGAACTAAATGACATCCGTTTCTAATATGAACCCCTACCTCTGTCTCAACTTGTTATCAGAGGGCAGATTAATGACCTCTGTGACTGAGACTGAATAAATATTCTCTTTTTAGTGATCAAGTTTCCGTGCCTCGTTTGAGAAAACCCCAGACTGAGCGACTTATAGAAGGGAGGGATCTTCTGTCTTCAGAGAGGTCCCGTTAGAAGAAAAGGCTGAAGACAGAGGCGTATCTTGTCAGTACAACTCAGCCTGGAATCAATGAAGATAGGAATGAAAACCAAAAAGGCCTGACCACACTTGGGCATTTCGCCACGAAGTGCAAGTTCAAGCCGACTGAAGCAGGGACAGTCTTTATTTTTGTCTTGCTTTGGCTCAGTTCAGCATCTCACACCAATGAGAAGTTGTTTAGAAGTTTGTATATGCTTCATATTTTTAAAGGGAAAAATAATTATTAAGAACTCTGGCACTGGGCAGTTTCCAAACATGGAGTCTACAGCAAAAAGAAATGATCAATGTTCTTTGGTGGTAAACATGTTGAAGCCAACCCCGGACATTATCAGTGAACACCTTAATTAAGAGCTCATCTTGTGGCAGGGATCAGGGGAGTGCTGGCAGAAAACAAGGCCATGCATGGCACAACTGGAGAATGAGAAGAAAACCTGGCAGCAAACCCAAGGCCCTGAATACCTAGGGGCTTATTTGGGGTGAGAGGCAAGTCTAAGACAAATCGAGAGTCTCTGGAAATGAAGTGAGAGGCATTTAGTGTGGGGGTGGGGCAAAAGGCCTGGCTCTATCCTGCTCTTGTTCCTAAATGGTTAGGTAACTGGATTGACTGTTAGGAAACTGGGATTAACTTCTTGTACCCATATGTTTTGCCACTTGACTTTGAAGCTGTTCGCCAAAAGGTGAGGTGTATTTCTCGACCCAGGTGACTTGCTTTGTCCAACAGAATAACAGTTTACTACTCCAAGGTCCTGAGAGTCCAAGCCTGGGCAAGCCTTTTCTCAGCCGCCCTGCTCTTCCCAGCTGAGGCCCACCTAGATCAACCAAGAGCCGGCCAATATCATCTAAGCGCCAGAGTGGACCCGTGGCTCATCTAAGCCCCAAGGGCAATAAACATTTACTGCACTACGCCCCTGAGGTTGTGTGTGTTAGGAGGTATTCCTTTGGTAGTAGAAAACCAATCACTCTAACACCCACACATTCTGAAGTGCTTGAAAATGAGTTTAACCACATGGCCTCTCAGATCCCATATAGCTCAGATTTCTGCCATTGAGCCAACAGAAGGTCTTGGGCTCACCTGTCGAAACCTTTTCCCTGTCACTTTAGACCTACCTATCACATACCATACTGCCAAACATGACCAGCAATCAGCCTCGAGTCAACCTTATTCATGCAAGGGCCCCTCCTGGGTAACCATCACTTATGTTCGCACTGTCTGCAAAGCTGAAAGGCAGGAGTGACAAATGTCTGGCTCCATGAGGCCCAGGAAGCCTCCAATAGTGCTGACAGGGCATAGGGGAAGAAAGAAGGAAAGAAGAACAATTATAGAATTGTTCACACTCCTTTAAATCACCTGTGAGCACACCACTTTCTTTCTCCCCATCCAACATCCCTCAACTGTTATCCACAAAACCCCTGAAGGAATGTATGTCTATCACCGTTAACAGTAAGAATTTTGGATTAAGTTCCTGTGGGAATGAGTTCCAGCCTCCACTCTGTTAAGAATGACGTGATTCTGGGCAAGTTGTTTGACCTCTCTTAGCTTCCACTTTCTCATCTATAAATTGAAGATTAATACCTGCCCAGACTACTTCAGAGGACTATTCCAAGAGAAAATGCGCTAACATTTATAAAAATGCTTTTAAAACCCTAAGGCGCTCTACGAAATATCAGGCTCTATCATAAGCCCAATTGCGAAGGGCAAAGGTCTTTGTTAGGAGAATGATAAAGCAACTAGTTAAAACGTGGGGGTCTCTTGAGGTCTTGCATAGAATCTGTAAGACATGCTTTTTCAAGCAACACTAGGTAGGATCCCAGTGATCCTCAGAGAAAAACATCCTCTCTCTTCCCTCTACTGAAAGTGATACTTTGAAAACTATCAGGCCAAAAATTGAAAGTAGCTACGCAGGGATCTTGCCCTTTTGTCCTTGCTTTAAATCCTACCTTAACAAGATAAAAAGAGAAGTTGGAGACCAACAGTGGTCTTACTATGAGCAGGTCGTCCTAAGGCAGAGAGCAAGGAAACCCGAATAAAGCAACGCGGTCCCCAACTCTCACCACCCAAGGGCATTCAGACACCACACAGAGTTGACCTTCTTAGAAAAGATTCTGGTAATGATTTCCTCCCCACACATGACTGTGAATCTGTTCACAGCAAGAAAACCAACAGACAGATGGCAGTGTAAATATCAGGTGCCAAGTATACACTGTTCCTCCCATGTCAAAGCCAAAATCAAAGGGAAAGAGAATCACCTTACTTTTATTATTGTCTCCATAACAAAGGTTAACTGAAACTAAAGTCAATCCGTCCATAAATAAAAATAGGAGCTCCGTTATTCCATCCAAGTCATTCTGCCATTCCTCAGATGGATATAGGTCTTTGTTTTTAATCTCTCACAATAAAGGCATCTAAATATCCCATAAATAAATTACACACACTGATGATCATTCTCTTAGCTAAAGTCCCTGAGGCATCCTGAGTATAAGCAAATATACAAATTCTGTTCAAACAGCAGACATGATGCCCACAACACCTGCTTTTTAAATGGTTCCTATTCATTCCTGCTGTGTATACTATACTCCTGATGTAGACAAGACCTACACCAGCGAAGTCATTTCAGGATGGACCGAAGAAGATAGTTTTCTGGATTTACTTATATGCTTGGTCTCCAAATAGTAAGGTTTCAAAAATGAATATTCTCTACATCGAAGCCCCAATTCATGTGTGAGGGAAAAAAGAGAATTAACTGTGGGTCTATCACTTCTCCTTCTTTCTCTCCATTCCTAGATAGACCTCCGACCCCTTACTCTAGGAAGGGTTGACCTTGATAAAACCAGAACTTCTTGTCAACTCTATGCTGGGATTTACTAGCAGGAAGATAACCCAAAACTTATCGAAGTTTTTAGCAGGTCATTCCTGGTCTGCCTTGATTTCTTCAAAAAATTAACCCAGAATTTTTGGATTTATGGGACATAGCCTTCTGGAGAATGGACACTGGTTACATTGGCAGAGAGTCTATAGGACCAATCAAGTATAAAAGAGAAGTAGGAAGACCTAACGCTAAATGGCTTTGCCTGAACTAACTTGTACCACACTCTAGGCCATATTATCAGTTACTCCTAGACCAAAATGCAACCCAGTGCATAAAAATAGTTTGAGGAAGCTGTGTCAGAGGTTCTAGACCCCTTCAAAGACCGACGTTGGGATGCTGAAATTGTGCTTATGCTTTACTCATAGTCTTCATTAATTATCAGTAACACTTGATGTTGGATAAGACCTATGATCCTTTGTGGAGCAACATGCTGGACACAGTGTCTATTCTTTTTTTTTTTTTTTACAGTGTCTATTCTTTAATAAACATTTTAAAGGGGAGTGTCCTAATTCCCTGAAGTCTGCAGAAGGCTGAGAAAGGATCAGATGTGATTAAGTTCAGGATTTTACAACGGGGAGATTATCCTGAATTAGCTATCACATTGGGGAAGAGGAAGACACAGAGAAGAAGGCAATGTGGAGAGAGAGATTTGAAGACTGGAGTGATGTGGGCATAAATCAAAGAGTGGTGGTGGCAGCCACCACCTCTTCCACCTGGAAGAGGCCAGGGACAAATCCTCAGGAGAGACACATCAATTTCAGTCCATTGACCTCGATTTCAGACTTCTGGTCTTCTAACCTGTGAGGGAACAGATTTCTACTGTTTTCAGTCCATAAGTTTGTGGTAACTGGTTACAGTAGTCACAGGAAATTAATAATACATACCCTAAAAATGCCCTGTAACAGTACATTAAATAGAATAACCCGAGAATGAAATATGGCTTCTTCTAGAACAAATAATTTCGGTTATTAGCTCACTCAACTGGCAAAAATGGCATGTGCTCCAAGGTCCTAAGGTCCCGAAGACCTAAACCATGTAGAAGCTAGACCATGAAGGCTCACTACCAGCAACAGCTTTTCTGATTACACTGGCACCCCCCATACAGGCCCCCTTCCATGGGCATTCCTAATATGGCTAATGAATGTATTTTTTTTTAAAAAAGGAACAAGTAAAGAGTTTGAGGGGAAAAAAATCATCGAGTTCATGCTGGGTGACCAGATGGCTAGCTAGAAGTGGATTATGGATTGAACAGAAGACTGGCAGACCATTCTGACTATCACCCTGATGACAAGCAACATCCTGGCAGAACTCTTTCACCTTATGAGAGCTGTGTGGTGGGATGACAGTCCTGAATGATGTTCCGCACAAGTTCAAAGTTATTTCTGTTGTGACCGAAGCCAGCCTTGGTCTTGCCTTTGGGTTCAGCAGTTGGCACAGCCACTGCACTCAGCATTGGTTCTCATTTTCTTTCCATGTCACCCGAATATCAATTTTGTTGTCCATGTTTGTGGTTTAGCAAAATCAGCCCATTCCAGCTAAGGTGTGAGGCCTCTTGGGGAATGTACAGTTTATTTGCCTATGATGTGAGCTACTGAAAAAGTTCCAACAGCAGGTGAATGGCGGGAGGGAAGAAACTTCCCAAGCAGAGGAAGCTTTGTTCTTCTCAAGTCAGGTTTTCAGAGTACATCCCTTAGTACTTGATCTGAAATGAAGTCATCCCTTAGTCAAAAGTAAGCAGGACATGCATTACACAAAGCCAACTATAAGTATAATTAATTATCTGACAGTTGGGGTTATTCATTCTTTTTCTTCTTTCAATTTCAGAAATTAATTGAAAGCTGTCAGTACCCAGTTATTTTTTATTAAATTGCCATCTTAGTAAATTGCCATTACCTTAGTCAAAGGCTTAAAATGGTGCACTTATCTTTATATGTCATTTTTCACTGACACTACATCAAAAAGCAATTTTCACTTCTAATACCTAAAATACATTCGACATCTCCCATGCCTATTAGAAGATGGACCGCAACACTGGTGACTCAGTTTCTTTGTGAGATGAAAAATCCCACAAGGAGGAAACCACCTTTTATAGCTGTTAAATTTAGCTGACACTAGATAGTCAATTTAATATCTATAACTCATCTTGGCTAATGGACTACAGAACAACCAACCTAATACAGTAGTGCAGTTAATGCAATATCCTGGGTGCCTCAGATGATTTTCATCCATCAATTTCAGACTCCTACACAGTGCTTTTGCTCTAGCCACAAGGTATGCAGGAATCTCCTTTTGAGATACAGGCTCTGGCTTATAGGTCTGGAGGAGGGCCAAATAACCTGCATTTTACCAAACTCCCAGTGACACCAATGCTTCTCCCCCAGACTCCATCTTGAGTAATAAGGTTTTAAATGAATAAAGGATAAACAAGTGCATTAACTTTACTTAAGTACCCAAAATATGAAAAGAAAAATAAAAGGAGGAAGCATTTATGTAAAAACCACAAGAAAAAGGAAATTGTGAGGCTAATTTAATGTATTATTTTCTCACTAATTGTTGTCCCAGCACCCTCCAACCGCTCCCCATTGACATGATCAATGAAAAGAATGTCTGCATCAAATAAGCAAGGTTTTAAAATGACTAAGAGTGAGCCCAACATTGATAAAAAGTGTTTCCCATTTCCTACGTAGAGAATAAGGGCTCCTCTGGGAATGATCTTCCAAAGACTGTTATCATTTTTTAAAAAAATATTTTATTTACTTATTTGAGAAACAGCCAGAGAGAGCATGAGCAGGGAGGAGAGGAAGAACCATGCTCCTTGAGAGCAGGAAGCCTGACATGGGGCTTGATGCCAGGACCCTGAGATCATGACCTGAGCCAACGCAGATGCCTAACTGACTCAGCCACCCAGGTGCCCCAAGTCTGTTACCATTCTTAAGGTGTCCCAACTCTCCCCTTTAGGCTGATGGATCTGAGGCAGCCTTTGCCCCGTCCCATACACCCTTGACACCTGCTCCATAGAGGGCCATCTGGCTCCATGGAGCACACCTGGTGGAACACATCTTGGAAATGGGTCTTCTCTATCTCAGCTAAGTTCTTCCCAGACTTCTCAGTATCCAGAAATGGCAGAGACATCCCTTGAACTGAACCAAAAAAGCGAATAGAGCCAAATCTCTATCTTTTTCATTATATACTTTCCACACTAATGTATAACTTACTACAATAAGTCTTAAGTGTAAGACTTGATGAATATTGACACTCAATATTCGTATACTAAAGCAACAACCCAGACCAAGGTCTAACATAGTGCTGTCCAATAGGACTTTCTACAATGATGGAAAGGTTCCATAAAGAAATATAATTATGCACTGCCCATTCATTAGCTATTGCCTACCATGTCACATTGAACACATCAAATTGGCTCGTGCAACTGAGGCTCTTAATCCATAAATATATTTATTTTAATTAATTTACGTTTAAATAGCCACAGTGGCTAGTGGCTACCATGTTGCACAGCACAGGCCTAAAACATTTTTAGCTGCTCGAAATTTCTCTTGTGCCCTCTCCCTGGCAAGATTCTCTAAACATGACCTCTCCTTCTTAATTGAAGTACAGTTGAAACACAAAATTACATTAACTTCAGGTGTATATAACCTCTCTTCTGACCTCCAATA
Organism: Lontra canadensis; assembly: GCF_010015895.1. NCBI lineage: Eukaryota > Metazoa > Chordata > Mammalia > Carnivora > Mustelidae > Lontra > Lontra canadensis. The sequence continues at coordinate 12,338,713 of NW_022631010.1, forward strand.
TAATACCACAAGTGAATTTTGGATGTCCCTGGTTTAATGATGATCAAAAACTTTTTCAGTTTTTAGATTTGGTGCTTTATTTGAAAGAATGATGGGTAAATATTAGAAAATGACTCTTACTTTTTTATCATTTTTATCCATAAAAACTGTTGCAGGGGCAAATAGTTTAGTTTTTCTGTTTGTTTTTTGGAGGGAGATAGAGAGAGGGCATGCAAGTGGGACAGGGAAGGGAGGGAGAGAGGGAGAGAATCTTAAGCCAGATCCATGCTCAGCACGGAGCCCAACACAGGGTTCAATCTCAGGATCCTGAGATCATGACCTGAGCCAAAATCAAGAGTCAGACACTTAACCCACTGAGCCACCAGGTGCCAAGAGTTTTTTAAAACCTATTGATAGCTATCAGTTCTCACACACACATGAGATAAAAATGAACAGTCAACTTATCCAATATTCATTCAAGGTACTATATAGACAGAGCTTTCTAATAGCTATAATTCTTATTAAAAGCAACAATCTGGTATTTGAAACATATGCAATTGTTTTGCTATCTTTTCCCACTTGTGAAGTTGGAAAATCCTGATGACCACGATTATCTCAGATGATTTTGTAAACCCAACAAAATCCAGAGTAGTGTTTTGCATTTAACACTTGTCCAAGGTTCACTTATAGAAAGAGAATAATTGAGTCCTAAAGTAAGGACTAATTTAAGTGTTTTGAAATGAACATTAATGTGAGATATTTTGCTGTTCCATAGCTTGATGTAATCACTAGTTATTCTTGCTTTTTGTAAGATTAGCCATACAATTACTGCTATATACAAACTTTTTGTTACGACCTATGACAAGATAAGAAATTTGCACAAAGATATAAATCAAGTCAAAAAAATAAATAAAAATTTAAAAAAAGATATAAATCAAGTCACTACTTCAAGAAAGTCTTATACAAGAAAAATATCAGCTGGACCGAATAGTGTACTGAATGATTTATATTCTAGCACAAACTTTACATTTCATTGTTTGACCAGTAACAGTGCTCAGACAGCACAGGTCCATGGACCACACTTTGAGTACTATTGCCTTAGACTATAAATTCTGGAGAGCTGTTTTGTAAACAGGAACTACCCAAACATTATTCAGTTCTTACTCTCTGGTGCTTCATAATTCCTGACTTTCAGCAAGTATCCAATGAAATATTATGAACAAATAGTTGTTGAGCCACATAGATCTTCAAGTATTTAACATGTTAATCTTCATCAGTTTCTGCTCAAAATTTTTACCCAGAGGGATTACTCTCCTGGTGGCAGCAGTAAATGGTTGCCCCCCGAAACCTCCTAAAACACAGAATGAGAATGATCAGACTCCACACAAAATTGTTAAGTAGACTAATTCTATTTAATGAAACTATTTTAAGAAGAAAGTGACACCTTCCTCAACAGAGTGAAGCATAACATTGACTTAATGTGCTCTACTTTTAAAATTATGGTTATGATTTAATTAATAAAAGAACCTGGAAACCAATGGAACAAAACCTTTAAATCCTCCTAAATAAAATTCTCATAATTTGGGTCATACATGACAATACTAACTTACAACTCTGTTTGTCATAAGGGACAATATAGTTAGTGAAACAGAACTACTCACTGCCTCGCAAGCATAATTAATTGAAGGTAGTCACGGCTCTTATGTGTAAGCAACCAAAAAGGACCCTGTTTTACCAAAGAGTAAAAGAATTTATTGAAAGAATCATAATCGGAAACATGCAGTATGGCGGAAAAGCCTGAAGAAAGAACCAAGGAGAGACAAAGGAGGCTAACAAGGACCACAGCTCTTAGAATTCCACCCCAATCTCCCCAGTGAGGACAAGTATGTGTTGTCCTATAATTTGCAATGCCACCAGCGTCTGCACTGGTCATTGTTCCTCCTGGGCCTGTAGCCCCAACTGCCACTACCTCTACCAAGAAAATGGCTTCCTTCCCGTGCTGTGCTCATCAGAGTCTAGGCCATCTGATCACCCAAACCCAAACCCAGGCCACATGCCTGAACCCCCGCTGCAAAGGAGGCTGGGAAACCAAGTGTCTGGCTTCCCGGGCATCTACAGAATCCAAAAGGGAGGAAATCACCCAGCTAGAAGAGGGACTGTGGATATCTGGCAGCTCTTCCAAATGACAAATGTTCACCGCAATGTGTTTCCAAACTATTCATGCTAAGAGAGGGTATGACTAATTCCTAACATATAGAAGTCAAACATTACTAACATATAGAGGACCTATAAAAATTAAAAGGGTCCTCTAGCATCTTCCAAACACCAGATGTGCCTTGTTCAAAATGTAGTTTTTGCGACTCAAAGCATTTTAGCATAAACACTTCGAGACGGGATCCACCTGGGGAGAGGCTGTGCAATGTACCACTTCCTCCCCCATCCATCCCTCTCACAGTGTATTTCCCAAGGCCATCGTCTCATTAACGAGCACGAACCCTCCTGCAACCCAACCGCCTATCAAACGGCTGGCTTCTTCATTAGCTTGCATCTCTCTCTTCATCTCTTCCGATTAGCAGCAGATAAAAGGAAATCAAAAGCACCTGATACTCATTTTTCATGATGGAGAGATTTCATTTCTTTCTGAAGCACGAATAAAATTCAATTTCAGAGAGCTCTCTTCTCCGTTTGGAAAACCAGGCTCTGACTACCGAGGCCTTTATCTGACAAAGACTCCTCTCGGAAAATGTTTACTTGTGTCGTATTAAGCAAGGTACTAATATGTTTCTTCTGTAAATGTCATCATTTGATACGAAGCACCGTATATTGGGATTGTAATTCTTTGGACCATTCCAATTCTATTTCCATAATAAAAGATCATTTGTCATGATCAATATTTATGATGTGTGGCTGAGTCTATTGCCATGAAAATCTGGCAAATAAAACACATTTGAAAAGGAAGGTTACTTTTCATTATTTAGTAAAACTTTCATGGAGGGTTTGCTCTGGAGGTAATCAATGAACATTTAATAAGTGACCACTACCCAATGATGTGTATAATCAGATACTGTCTTTGACTTTACGAAGCACATATTTTGGTGGAAGAGCTAAGCAATAAATATGTTAAATTAACAAATCAAACAGCATTCTTAAGGAAGTGCACAAAGCAATACAACAGAAAGTAATCAGAAGAGTCCTATTTGACCCAGGTAGTTAAGGATGTGGTTGTATTCAGAAAGAAGTTCCATGAAAAACTGGAGAAGGAACATACCAGGGAGCGGGTATAGCAGTTACAAAGTTCCTGAGACAGAATGGGCATGATATGCTCCAGGAATTCAAAGGAGGCAGATAAGGCTGCAGCTGGACAGAAGTCAGATCACTATAGGATATGTGGGCCATGGAAAGGAGTACAGATTTGTTCGAAGAGGAAGAATGACAAGAGACAGGAATTGATTTATATTTTTAAAAGGTCACCATGCCTGATGTGTGGAAAACAGATTAGAGATAGCCCAAAGTGGAAGTAGGGAGGTCAGTCAGGGAGTTACTATGGTCAGCCGGGTGAGATGGTGGTCTGGATCAGTTTTGGCAAGAAAGAGAGAGAGAAAGAGATGAATTTTAAAAAATATTTTAGTGAGGGACGCCTGGATGGTTCAGTTGGTTAAGCATCTGACTCTTGATTTTGGCTCGTCATAATCTCAGGGTCATGGGATAGAGCCCTGTGTCAGGCTCCATGACCAGGGTAGAGCCCACTTAAGATTCTTTCTCTCCCTCTGTCCCTCCCCGCTGCTCACATGTTCTCTAAAAAATAATAATATTTTAGTGTTAGAACAGGTAAGGATTACTGACTGATTCAACATGGGGAATCAGCATGCAGCAGACTACAAAAAGACCAGCAATTCTCTAACCCATTGTAACATGACTTTGCACCTCCTCCTGCCAGGAAGATGGAGTCTGTTTCTCTACCCCTTAAATGAATGAATGAATGAATATATATATATATCTCCATCCCTGACAGGATACTGTGAAATAACATAAAACATCATAACTGAACCCCCAAATAAAAGAATAGGAATGTGTAAGGTCTCAGGTAATAATACCAAAATTGGGCAGCTTCAGGGTTCATCCAACAATGCCATGTCAAGGTTACCTATCAGCTTTTCTGGGATTTTCTTGGCTTTTCACTGGTTACTCGATGGCTACCACAGCTCCAAGCACCATGTCCTCACATGGCTTCATTCAAAGCAGGAAGAATAGGTGTTGGGAGTTTCCCTTTCCCTATCTGTTTTACAAGGGACGAATCCTTCCCAGAAGGTTCACCTCCCTAAAGACTTCTTGTCAGCACTCACTGGTCAGAATCGGGTCATATGCCTCTGTCATGGGTGGAGAGGATGCTGGGAAAGTCACTATGTGGTAATTTTTAGGTTCTTTTTGTTTGTTTGTTTTTTTAAAGATAGGATTCTGCCATCAAGGAGGAAGTTTAGGAAAAAAGCTTAGTAGAGAAGTAGGCAACCAACAATTTCTGCCGTCCTATATGAAGTAGCTAAAACAGCTGCCAGCAAATCAGTATTAGCATTAAGTAAAAAATGATAAATTTTAGTTCCTTTTGTTACAATTATGCCAACTTCCCCTCCACATGTAGTAAATCTTGTCATTGATGTTATGCAGCCTCCATTTCCCACCAGTAAGTCTTCCCCAGCCTCCTCTCTGGGAGTCACCATTCCCCCAGTCTTATATCATTTTGGTAGAAGTTAAACTTCCTTCTACTACTGAAGGACAGTGGACTACATCTTTCCTCATATTTTTCTGGTAGAATCAGAGGGGGGGCATGAGCTTTAGGCAGTGCCAATTCACACCTTCTTTCAAGACTGCATTTTTAGTGAGTGATGTAATGGTGGCGAGTGGACCACTAGAGAGGCAGCAGAGGCAGCAATAGGAGCCGGCCTGCTGACCTTCCTGTTCCTGCTCTGTGAGGCTTTCCATGTTTCCTATGTTGCACTGGCTTCTAGATTTTTCTCAGATCTTTTGTGGGCCAGTGCCCCTATCCCCCAGCTGCTATCAGCTTACAACTGCCCCTTTTTCCACAGAACTGCCCTCGACACACAACAAGCCCCCCTTTAGGAGATGCCTGGGAATGGAGATTTGCTAGATTCAGCTAGCACTGGCTCACAAGAGCTTGTTGTACAACCTAAATCTCAGCTTTCTCCTCAACTTCCTATTCAGTAACTTCACACTAGTGGCCTGAAAGAAGCCGTGAGGAGATTATTTAAACCCTGGAAATGGACCAGTGCAAATCTCTTTCTCCCCTCCCCCAGAGACCCTGGGAGGCTATGCCCCATCTAGAGGCAATCCACAGCCAAGCACTGACTGACAGAGGAGCATGAGAGGTTGGCACTATACCTCTAGGTAGAACTATTCTCTGATGAAAACCTCCAGAGCTCCCTGTGGAAAGCCAGCTCCAACCAGACTTTACCTGAACCCTCCTGTTTGCTCCACTCCTCCTCAAACCTATTCTGTTTCCTTTACTCCCTTAAATATTTCTCCGGAGGGCATCCCTTCCTTCAGTCAACCGCACAAGAACCTCCATCTCAGGGTCTGCTTCTAGAAATCCCAACCTAAGTCATCCCTATTTTACCCCTTGGCTCCTGCCTGCCTGCAATGCCTGAGGCTCAAGATTTCTATCAATTCTCTTAATCCCACTCTTTCCAGGAAGTCTTCTTTACTTATGACAGTGTCCTTTTCTATTTTGCTCACATCCATTGAAGAATTAAGAAGATATAGAGAAAGGAACCCAATAACTACCTTTTATCTACTGGGAAATGGCTTAAAGCAGCTTCAGAAAGCAACACATCCTGGAAAATGAGATCTATGAAAACAAAACAGAGGATCTTCAATAACTGAATCCACTGACCCAGTCTGATGTGTTAAAGATGTTTAAAACTAAATGTAATATTTTCAATTAGAGTTACATTAGCACTATTCCAATAGCCAAATGAAAAGTTCACATCCATTAAGGCAATTATTATGTAATAAAACATTCTATTACACTCAGCCAGTTAAATCCTACTAAAGGAATCTTCCTAGCATAACTCCAGAAATACCCTGCATATGTAATCAGCTGAAGCAAAATCTTTCCAAGTGCCATGCTTAGAGTTATCATTTTTCCTTTAGCATCTCAAACCTCAAAAGTCAATTATGCTTGAAAACATCATCTGTAAATTATTAAATGCTTTCACATTTCACTCAATGAATAAAACAACCTTAATTAATAGAGAAACCATAGCCTTTTTCACATTAGCAACTCAAATACCTCCTAGGGTTCAACAGGAAATATGCAAATACAAAGTCTTTGACCTGCCCTGCTGGCAGCTACTTTTCAAAGGCCTCTAAAGTTTAGGCCAGAAAGGTGGCACAAACAATGATTCTCAGCCATGTATCTGACAGCCTGGGGAAAGCAAAATGCTTGAATTCCCATGGATTCCAAGGGATCCATAATATGGCCTTGTAAATGTCCTCCTAGCCAGACTTAGTGCAACTCATTTTACAGTACAGGTAAATCCCTATAAGTGTCTGTAAATTAGTCCAAAGAATATGAATCAAGGCTCTAGGTAAAAAGAACTGCAAGGTGACAAGTTCTGAAAAGTGAGAAATCCTCTTTTAAGAGTATTTTAAACAACAACTATCCAACTTGTTTATTACTACACATGATATTTGAGTTTTACACATGGCATTTGACGAAAATAAGATAAAGCTTAGTAACACCCTTTAAAAACTATTTGCTAACACCTGTTCCTCCTAATGTAAACTATGGGCTGTGGGTAATTATGGCTGTATCAGTGCAGGTTTGCCAACTGTAACAAATGTACACTCTAGTGGGGAATGTTGATGGCGGGGAGACTGTACATGTGTGGGGGTAGAAGGTACAAGCACATCTCTGCACCATCCTCTTAATTTTGTTTTGAACCAGGGGTGGATGGGTGGCTCAGTTGGTTAAGTGTCTGTCTCTGGCTCAGGTCATGATCTCCAGGTCCTGGGATGGAGCCCAAATCTGGATCCTTGCTCAACAGGGAGTCTGCTTCCCCCTCTTCTTCTGCCCCTTCCCCTGCTCAGGCTCTAGCTCTCTCTCAAATAAATAAAATCTTAACCAAATTTTTTTTCTGTGAGCCTAAAACTACTCTAAAATAATAAAGACTTAAAAAAACAAAAAGCAAACAAACAAACAAACAAAAAAACAGAACAAGGACTCTGTTCTTCAGGGAAATTATTTCTATGGTATTCTGTCTACTGTGCCTAATCAAACTGTAAGCTCGATGAAGAGAGAGAGCCCTTGTCTCTTCACTGAAAGTTCACAGGGCCAAAACCATGCATGGCCGAAAGTAACTGTTCCATCAATATTTGGCTGCTGGTGGGAGAAAGCAAAAGATAAATGAACACCTATTTTTCACTAGTAAAACTCTATGCTGATATATTAATGAGAACAGCAGAGACATATTTTCAAAGACATTAAAAATATTAAAGTTTTCCAAATGTCAATAAATCAAAATACTTCTGTAAAATAAGCAGAAGATTGCATTTCCTGGGTTTTATATCTTGAGAAATCAGAGGAATGTAATCTAATTGAGAAAGTAAAGCATCAGTTGGGCCAAAAACTCAATTTACGTATTTGGTTCCCTGGTATACTGGATTAGAATTAATTTTGGGGGTTACTCCAAGAATGACTGACACATGCTCCCCCCCCACACCCCCTGCCAAATGCAGTAGAAAGTCAAATGCCAATCCATTCTCCTAGAACTGCACTGCACTCTTCACATGGGGCTAATGAACATTTGAAAAGTGATTAGTGTGAAATGAGACACAAGATGTGCTCTCAAAGCAAAATGCATACCACATGTCAAAGATTTGGGGCAAAAATGTAAAATATCTCAAATTTTATACTGGCTCCAGGATGAAATAAGGTTTTGGATGTACTAGTATAAAATATGTATTAAGTTGAATTTCACCTGGATCTACTTGATTGGCTCTTAGAAAATTAAAAATTACATAGGTAGCTTACATTAGGGGCTCGCATTAAACTTCTGTGGACAGGCGCTACACTAAGGAATATCCTTCCTCTGCACAGTGAAGACTCCTTACTGCAAACACCTGGAACTTTCTGGCCAAAGAGCTTCTATCAGGCTAAAGCAAGAAAGTAGTCTCACATAGTTGAAGACCTTGGAAGCCACCTTCAACAAGTGACAGAAAGTGAGCAGAGTCAATATACCAGTTTTCTTGCCTTTTCACTTGGGACAATTCAGAGTCATGTTCTACCTGTTTCATGGAATTCCCCAGAAGGACTGAGTACCAGTTGCCCATCAGGGCAGCTCACTTGATAACATACTCTTCGCTGAAGTCTTTCCCTTTCCTAACTTCTACTCGCTCAGATATTTCCTAGGAGTCCTTCCAAGAGATTAGACTTGTGTTAGAATCTGCATCTGGATGAACACAAATTACAACAATACCGAAGACACGACAAACCTTTTAGGAACATCCCATACCTTTTAATCTGCCAAGGAGTTCCAGTTCAACTCTTCATAATCCTAACTTATTAACGTGAAAGTGTTAGAATATTTTTCTTGTGCCTATCACACTCATTGTCCTGCTTTAAACAGGATGGAATTTTTAAAATGTGAATAAAACAAAAACAGATGTTAAATTTTATCAAATCTAATATGGAGTTGTTTTCCTCCTAGAAATTTTATTGGATTCCACTCGACCCACTCAGTAAGATTTTTTAGCTCTGTTTTCTCTGATCCTGTTGGGAAACTTCTAACTTTTTGGAGATACAAAGTTGAAAGATACTGAGATTCAATGAAGAATTTTGTCATACTCCAACATGGATCTATAGCTAAGATGCCTCATCATTCCCTACTCCCATAAAATGGCCTTATTCCAAGAGCTGTGTGAATTGATGAATACACTTACAAAACAAACTTTCCAGATTCCAGGTCTTCAAAGAGCATTCTTTAAACATTTACTTGAATTCCTTTCCTCCTCTTTCCAAATACCTTGGTTACTCAGGTACTGACAGAAGTAAATATGTACATTTGCTGCTCTTGGTATATAAACATGATTCTTTAAGAAGGAGGAGTTTGCTTCAAAAATTATGCTGCCCTGGAGGCTACTTCCTAGTCTTACTTGGACTGCGGACTCTTACTATTTCCTACAAGAGCAAATGTACATATGCAACAGCCTTCTAGAACAATGAGCTGTTTTGCACACATTCCTTTTACTCTTGGGGCAGCCTTAGCTGGGAGTAAGGGTGGTTGCTAAAGTCATGTATGTGAAAATCTGAGGTGTGAAGTTCCTCTGAGCCTTATGCTTTGAGGTGGAACTCATCATATTAATAGAAACACAGAATCCAACTTTTTGTTTTTTGCTGCATCTACCCTAGAATCCAAAATTTTAAAGCTCCCCAACACAGGGGCCAACACATTAGCATGGAAAGGAGTTGGCTCAGGCACATGAATATATTTTCTCATCTACTGAAAACCAAGAGCTCCCCACAGGCTTTTCCCCCCCCAGTTTTGGGTAATACCACAGGCTGATCTAAACTGACAAAAATGATAAAGGGGGAAGTTATCTCTGGCTTTATTCTTCCTGATGCCCTTGTTTCTTCTAAAAAACTAATCCTAATTTCGTCTTGATGCCATATTAATCCAAACATACCAGCTCCCCGCAGGCCAAGCCTATGAACCCAAAAGCGATTTCTCCCCTCCTACCCACATCCACCAAGGGCTAGTTCAATTCCCAACTACTTCAATCTCAGAGGGCTGGGAAGGACATACTTTGGACAGTGCTATGCTCAGGCCAGCTGGCACAGGACAGCGACAGCCGGTTGTCCCAGCTCCACTCCAGCAACATCACATTGGTAAGCTTGAAATTGGCCATGGTGGGAGTATTACAATCACAAAAATCAGCCAATGCTACAGTCCAGGACTAACCCCCCACCCCAACCCTGCACATCAGTTTGCTGACATTTAACAGCACACTAGTGAATTTGGTGGGGACTAGAAACAACAGAGCAGTTTATCACAAATGTGTTCTGCCCACTCAGGAGAAACCTCTGCCCCAATAAGGACAAGAAATGCCTCAGTCCAGTCCACAGGTTTGCTTATCCATGAATTGTCTGCTTTGATGTTAGCCAAGAGGCCATGTCTAAGGAAAAGAAAGGCAGTTAAAGGCTTTTATCAACATAGAAACAGGTTCCAGGACTGAGTTTAGTTCAATGTCTTCTTTTCAAAAGGGACTGAACCTTTTGTGATTCTAGACATAACAGGGTCTCTTGAGGAGTTACACACTAATATAACCTTGTTCAGCTCCTTAAGAACTCCTAATGAGAAAGCAAGCAAGTAACCCTTATAAGAAAAAACTCAAATGAGGATCTTACTTAACATCATGTCCTACAGTATAACAAGAAAAAAAATTTTCCTAAAAATCTTAAATGTAGGGGCACCTGGGTGGCTCAGTTGTTAAGTGTCTGCCTTGGCCCAGGTCATGATTCCAGATTCCTGGGATCCAGTCCCGCGTCAGGCTCCCTGCTCTGTGGGAAGCCTGCTTCTCCCTCTCCCACTCCCCCTGCTTGTGTTGCCTCTCTCTCTCTCTCTCTCTCTCTCTCTGCCAAATAAATAAATAAAATCTTTTTTTTTTTTAAATCTTAAGTGTATGGCAGTTACACTAGATGCTGCAAAATTTAGCTCTGCCTCTTAATATTACTCTTTTCACTGCTAAGCATCTAATAATGCCATGTTTTAAGGAAATTACTTTGTAGCACGTTTCCATGTATAAGAACCTACTTCTTATCATATCTTAAGTGTTGACTCATTTGAGTCTCTGGGAACAACTCTTATTTGCAGGGTAAACAGGTGATCAGGGTGATCTTCAGGGAAGTGTAAAGCTCTATGTCTGTGGTCACCCCCCTCCCTCATTGGAACTCTAAGGTTAGACTTCAGAGAATTACCAAGAGCCCTGCTCCCGGGGATTCTGAGTCAGTAAGTGGGGCCCAGAGCTAACATCTCGAACAAGCTTCCAGGAGTTGATGATGCTACTGGCCCAAGGACCTCCATCTGAGACAGTGCTCTACCCGACACTGCACTTTAGGTGCAGAGGATGTACACTGAACAATGTCCAGAAAGGAGGGTCTTCCGGTCCCACGCATGTGTCTTCTGTGAAGCCCCCAAGTAGTGTTGTTCCCATGTTTCCTCAAACACAGGTGGGAAGGACTCCCTGGAGGCAGAAGGACCATGATCCCTGGTGACAGAATACTGTTAGGTCCTAGAGGAGAGGACCTTATCAAACACCAAGAGACTATTTTAACCTCTGCATCTAAGGTTATGTGAAGATCATAATATATATACCAACCATGTCATTCTCTATTCAATATCTACCTATGAGCTACCAGGTCAAAGAAAAACTTTCAGGTAAGTGTATCTTCATTTTGTGCTAAGCTGCTACTCCCCTGGGAGGGGTCCCCCTGCCCTCATTTTATCCAGGGCTTGTACTGAATGCTATTTAAATATTGGCAATTAAATCAAACAGCACAGATACTCTTTCCATGTGTTTTAAGGAGAAGCTGTGGCAGCCAGAGCGTTCCAGCCCTACCTGACATATTTACTGCAAATAAACACAAATAATGAAGGCTTTATTTTTTAATGTGTTTCCAAAAGCAGAACAAAAAAGAAAGAAAGAAAGAAAAAGAAAACTAAAGTAAAATTAAGGGAAAATTAAAAAGCTCATTCCATACTTTAAGGCACTGACAAAATAATGAAAAAATCTTAAAATATCATCTTTTATTTCTCCGTGCTATCCACAAGAAGTTCCACTACTGAGCGTTTAATGATTACTTTGAACAACAATTCTTTCTGGGAACAAGCCGAAAAGGACTCTTGTTTTCAATTCTGAGCAAAACTAGCCACACAAATCTACTGTTCTTCCATTAGGATTTGGACTCATAAAAGGCATGGTAAGTATCAATATTGCTTCTACAAATCCATCAACCTATTTCTCACAGAATGCTTCCAGAAGTTCCCAGCACAGAATTTCAAGTTTCCGATAGTTTACCGAAAATGCATATTTATCTGAGTTTAGCTTTTTGAAGTTCATCATCTGTATCAATTCAACTGACATTGATACTCTTCCCACGAAATTATAGGGCCTGTTGTAAAAAGACAGCTTATTCATTTAGCACCTCAGATTATGCTAAATCATTTTTCTTATAACACAAGCATATCAAGTATCATCAGTGTTGTTAAAGAATTAGACAAAGATTTTTTCCCCCAATTTTGGGTAATACCACAGGCTGATCTAAACTGACAAAAATGATAAAGAGGGAAGTTATCTCTGGCTTTACTCTTCCTGATGCCCTTGTTTCTTCTAAAAAACTAATCCTAATTTCATCTTGATGCCATATTAATCCAAACATACCTGAGATTTTCTCTGGGTAGTCTCTTCCCCTTGTTCCACATATCTTCATCTTAGGGAGCTGATTGTTAAGAATTCTTCCTTTAAAGCTCAATTCGGTGCTCACTTTGACAGCATATATACTCTTAAAGCTCAATTCTTACCAGATTACTAGACAAGTGTAGGTTAAACACAGTGGAGTTGATCCCATTAAGACTTCGGCCCAAATATTAGAGAATGGATTGAGTTATAAAACTTCAAAATAAATGGAATCAACAGTAGTTTCTCAACTCTTTTTATTTTGAAAAATTTCAGAACTGTGGAAAAGTTGCAAGAGTAAAAGATTCAGGCCTATATAACCTTCACCTATAGGAGTCAAAAGTTAAAATGTTGCCACATTTGCTTTCTCTTCCTGTTTCTGTCTCCCTATCTCCATGTACATGTGTGTGCTGTGTACACAAGCACACATGCTTATATGTAGAAATATATGCATATACTTTAAGGGAAATCATTTGAAAGCTATTTGCATATATGACACTTCACTCATGAATATTCAGCACATTTCTCCTAATACCAAAGTCATTCTCCCATGTAACCACAATATACTGATCGTATCTGGAAACTTAACATTGATATAATATTATTACTTAGTCTATAATCTAAATCTCCACACTGTCCCATATAAACGTTCTTTATAGCTTCATTTTTCCAGAATCCAATCCAGAACCACACTCTGCATTTGATCACAATGGAGATGCCCTTAATCTATACCAACAAGCTGGCTTCTGTGGCATTGACTTTTTTTGTTATATTTTCTTTTTTTTTTTTTTCTTTTTTTAAGGTAGGCTCCATGTCCAGTATGGAGCCCAACATGAGGCTTGAATTCATGACCCAGAAGATTGAGACCTGAGCTGAGAAAGAGTCAGATGCTTAACCAACTAAGACCCCTGTTGTCCCTGTGACACTGACATTTTAAAAAAGAGTATAGGGGTGCCTGGGTGGCTCAGTGGGTTAAAGCCTCTGCCTTTAGCTCAGGTCATGATCCCAGGGTCTTGGGGTCATCAGGCTCTCTGCTCAGCAGGGAGCCTGCTTCCCCCTCTCTCTGCCTACTTGTGATCTCTGTCAGATAAATAAAATCTTAAAAATAAAAAAAAGGAGTATAACCGAACTTTTTCAAGGATGGTCCTCAATTTGCCTCACCCAAGTTTTTTCCTCACGATTACCTTAAGTTTTGGAAGAAATTCTGCACAGATGACATTACATCCTTTCTCAATGCATCTCGTGAGGCACAGGGTTTCATTGTGTCCCGTAACTGACAATATTCAATTTGATTAGTTGGAAAAGGCAAGGTCTGCTCAATCTCTCCATTTTAATGGTAGCTTTCCCTCGTTGTAAGTAATAAATAACCTGTGGATGACACTTTTAAGACTATGTAAATATTTCTCTTGCCCAACAACCTATAACCAGCTGGTTTTAGCAGCCGCTGGTGACTTGCCTAGATTACTATGGTGTTTACAAAATAAGTATTATGCTTCAACCACTCTATACACTAGAGATAGTCCAACACAAACACCTTTACTTGTATACAGAAAGTATTCCTTACAACGAATCCTATTATTGTTTAATAAAGAGTTTCTTCTCTTTCCTCTTTTCTGAGAAAATGCATCACTAGTGGGTAATTCTGTGAGTACAGCTGCCAGTTATTTTCTTAACTCAGATAAATGCAAGAATGAAAATAAACAGAAATGATTTCAATAAGGCTTAACAACAAAACTAAAATGAGCAGCCCTGAACGGATGGTCTCTGTGGCAGACACAGTGATAGTGCATCAAAGAGTCCACGAGTCTTCCCATATTTACCAAGTGCCCTTGCAGTAGGGAGGAACCACATAACCAGTTCCAGCCAAATGACCTCGGAGTGGAACTGACAAGTCACATCTGAGCTGAAGTCCCTACAAATCCATGTATCACCGTCGCGGCTCCCCTTTGCTCCAGAAATGGCCATGGAGCCTGAGTGTTGAAATGACTGTGTCCCAACACAAGAGCCACCCAGGCTGCTGAATCACTGCATGGAGAACAGTAGCCCTGGAGGGTTATTTGACCTACAGAGGACATGATGTGAGTGAGAAATAGCCTATGTGTTGAGCTGCCAGAATTTGGGTTATAACCACATTTTAAGTCTAGTCTATCCTAACAGTGTCTAAAGGCCAGTTTTCACCAATAGTCAGAACTTTACAAGAACAATCTTGGGAAGAGAATGGTGTTTTATTAATTTATCCATGATAATAATTCAATAACGGATGTGAAAACACTAGTTGCCTACAGAAGAACCTTCTCCACTCTTCCCCTGGCCCTCTTTTTTTTTTTTTTTTTTGGCAGAGGCAAACTTCAGCTTTAGTGAATGAAAATGAGAGCTAGCGGTGTGCGGGAGCTGGCCTGTACGAATTTGGGAGAGCTGCTTTGCAAGCTGGTTGATGTAACATTGACACCTTGAAATTGACCATGGTGGAAGCATCTAAACTGAGGAAACTGACAAATGCTACAGATCAGCCCCACTTCCCAAATCTTCATGCAGAGAGCCGGTTGTTGAACATTTAATGGCACATCATGGGCTACTTCTTTTTACGATTTTATTAATTTATTTGACAGATAGCAGATAGAGATCACAAGGAGATGGAGAGGCAGGCAGAGAGAGAGAGGGGGAAGCAGGTTCCCTGCTGAGCGGAGAGCCTGATGTGAGGCTCGATCCCAGGACCCTGGGATCATGACCTGAGCTGAAGGCGGAGGCTTTATCCCACTGAGCCACCCAGGCGCCCCACGGGCTACTTTCTTTCCTAGGTTTTGATGCAAATAGGAGATGGGCATATGACTCCATATTGGTCAATAAAGCTTGAAAGGAATTAGAATACAGAACATCAAGACTTCTCTCCATATTAAAAAATGAAACCGTCTTAACGGTATATCCAAAACAAATGCAGGCATATGATCACTAAAAGACATGTACTAGAATGCAGCACTACTCACAACAAAACCGGTCACTATTCAAATGTTCACGAACAGGAGAATGGACAATACAGTGCTTACTACACAGCCATGAAAGCAATATACAGCTGTACACAAAAAAAAATGCCTGTAAATCTCAAAAACAAGAATGATAAAAAGCAAACACAACACAGTACGTGGTATGTGGTTCTCTTCTGAATAAAGTTCAAAACAGGCAAATTAATCTGTGGTGGTAGGGATTTAAAATGATACAGCCAGTTACACTTGGAGAAGGCAGTCATGGAAAAGGGGCTTATGAGAGACTTCTTACGTAAGAATTATGATCTGCTTCTTGACCTGAGTGCTGGATATCAGATGTTTAGTTTGTGACAATACATCAAGCTGCACACTTAGGACCTGTATATTTTTTGTATGTATAAAACAATTCATTTAAATACTGTTTTGAGAGGAAAAGGAGAGAGCGAGAGAAGAGATAGGAGAGAGAAGAGATGAGACAGACTTTATTTTTCCTTATTATATTAAATCACATCTATGTGAGACCCGGAGGCCCAGAACTATGGTCGCCATCTTAATCAATGCACTGTGGGTAGCAGAGCTGGCTGTCTCATGAAAGGGTTGAATTCTGCACCAATCTTAGAAGTTCCTCTGGGTCTCTTGTTTTGGAAATAATATCACTGTTTTTTTGGCCTAGGGTATTTGTGTCATCAAAATTATTCATTCTGATCTTCGATGAAGGCAGCCTTTGGTATTTGATAAGAAAAAAATCTGAATGTCAAGATTGCAAAGCAGAACGGTTAACCTATATAAGTGAGTAATTTGCAACACTGTATCAAATAATCAACAAGGCTGTCTTAGTCCATTAGGGCTGCCATAATAAATTACCACAGACTCGGTGGTACACAAACAACAGGTTTATTGCTCCCAGTTCTGATGGCCAGGAAGCCCAAGATCAAGTCACCAGCAGGGTCATGTTTTGGTGAGGGCTCTCTTCCTGGTTCATAAACTGGTACCTTCTCACTGTATCCTCACAGGGTGAAAGGGACTGGAGAGTTCCCTAGAACCTCATTTATAAAGGCACTAATCCCATTCACGAGAGCTCCACTGTCATGATTTAAGCTCCTTGCAAAGGCCCCACCTCCCAATACTATTACGTTTGGGGGTCATGATTTCAACATATGACATGGTGGCGGGGGGACAGAGATATTCAGATGATAGCAAAGGTTTTCCTGATCATTCTGTTTCTAAAAATTGGGTCCCCTAAGTTATATTCACTTACCTATCTACTCAGACGTCACCCCCTCAATGGAATTCATTTATAAATATTTATTCTGTAATAACAATTTCTTTGCCCCTGTTACCTATTTCTTTCCCATTGCCCTTTTATTTTTCTTCAGCATACCTATGTCTCCAAAATCATATTTGTGTGTTTCTCTTCTGGAATATAAGCTCTATACAAGAATAAACATAATAGAGGGGCGCCTGCGTGCCTCAGTGGGTTAAAGCCTCTGCCTTCAGCTCAGGTCATGGTCTCAGGGTCCTGGGATAGAGCCACACATTGGGCTCTCTGCTCGGTGAGGAGCCTGCTTCCTCCTCTCTCTCTGCCTGCCTCTCTGCCTACTTGTGATCTCTGTCAAATAAATAAATAAAATCTCTTTAAAAAAAAAAAAGAATAAACATAATAGAGAGCCCTTTTCCATCTTGTTTGATGTGGTCTCTCTGACATCTGAAACTGGCCTGACAGATTATGGACAATCAAGAAGTGCTTTAAAAAATGTAAATAAAGAAGGAACACATGTCCAGGCAATATTTAAGCTCTTCAATGGACACCTGTTGACTTGTTCCAGATTTCTGTTCTGTGGTTTATCAGTCCCCCTGCTGCTTCCCTTTATTTCTTACTGCTACACACAGATACCAGGCAGGCCTTTTGGCACTGGGATCTGTCCTATCTGTTCTTGGGATTCAAGGGGACATACCTTGTCTCCTGGTTTTGTTCTAACCGTTGTCTATGTGTTTCCAGCTTTGCAATCTAACTGCCCCATGTTTGTAAGAGTATTGTAAAAAGATAACCAACTATGCCTTCCAGTCTGCTGACCACCTACCCAGAATTCCCCCTAACTATAATTTTTAAACATTTCCCAAAATAACTCCGTGGCAAACATGCCTTTTAACAAATCAAGAAAACAGAGTTATCATACCTTCTTATGGCCGAGCCTCTGACTAACCAGAAGCCCAGAATAGCCAATGTAGCACAATTACCATCTGTTAGATGAGTGAAAATACAGGCAGACAGGGTGTGACTTGAACCATGGCATTAATACACAAACTCTGAAGTAGGACACAGCTCCAAGTATATGCATAGGAAGCTTACCTTTCCCATCATCAGTACGGTACATGTTACCTGCAAATTCTGCCCATGGAATAAAACATTCCATCAAAATACAAGGCAGAGATTCTAGTAAATCCTCTGTATCCCTGCCAGTCTGCATCAATACACAGGTGTCCCCGTGACATGCTCTACCCCTCAGCCATCAGGACTAAAAATAGTTCTTGGCTACAACCGCTACAGGGTGAAGACTTTGACTTTGACATAATTTATCAGATTGAGCTATATCTCTTCCTCCTTTTCCTAACTTTCAATGACGCTCTGAACTCTTCTGCACAAAACTGAATCTGACAACTGCAAACCAAAGAGATTTAAGAGAACAAATGGTCTCCAAGCTTTCCTTCAAGCCCAGTTACACAGACTTAATGTGCCTTTAGCTCAGCTGCGGGCTAGGGAGAGCACACCCAAGGTACAGAGAAAATTGAAATGCTTCAACAAAGGTGATGGAATGGAATGGTTTCACTTTTCTCTAAATATTTGGGAGCTTTTCCTCTGTTTTAAACCAACAACCAGCCATTCCCCCATGTGATGTGGCCTCTGGTATGGAGATGAAATATTTTTAGAGAGAAGTTCTTTAAGAACTAAAAATGTTAGAAATAAATCAGTAGTAGCTGGTGCTTCCACCTACTCCTACAGAAGTAGGAGACCATGGAATGATCTGACTGCAGAAATAGATGAATGATTCTATTGAGGAATTTTGTTCTAAAAGGGAATATAAAAATGGATAGCTAGAAATTTCAGATAATTTTTCTAAAAGGAAAAAAAATGGAGCATGCATGTGGGTGATGCAGAAAGGTAAAACCAATGATTCGGGAGAGAGGGAAGAGTTGTGAGACCAAGCAAGAAAGCATGGCACTCTGCTCACTAAGTGGAGGGTTTGACCCTATGACCCTGGCAGGAGCACTAACAGTCCAGAGAAAAGGGAACAAAGACAGAGACCATGGGTGCAGAGGCAGGGTCGGTAGTGTGATGGTGGGGACAAGGGGGCATCCTATTCTGATGGCTTCTCTTTTCTTCATGAATCAAGACTATCAGCTACAAGTGAAAATGAGACAGAAGAGAAGATATGGAAGTTACCTAAGCCAACAAGAGACCAAACGGACTTAGGAAATAGGACCAGGCTACTCAGGCGCTCAAAGGGCTCCTGAGTGGTTTGTGGTCATGGATAGAAAGGGAAACCAGCTAACACAGTGGTATGTTTTCTGCAGCCATTTTAGCTTGGCAAGTAGAGGCAATAAGTGAGTCAAGAGTTGAATGTAATCAGGGCTAAACTTTGACCAAGTGAAGAGAAAAGGAGAAAAGGACAATTGTGTGCCAAGTGGAGGCAAGAGAGTAGCTATCATAATGGAGATGAGAACCTGAGCTGGAACCGAAGGGTAAAGACATGAAGGAGACGAGGAATGGTGAGAATGTGGTAGCATCAATGGATTCCAGGTCACAGAGGGATTGAAAAAATATTGAAATGGAACCACTAGAGGGAAAAGGGCTCTCAAGAAAGTATCCTTGCTGCCACATAGGACTTTAGTATTAGCATAAATGGAGAAGCAAGGGGTCAAGGATATACAGTGGAGATAGTCCCCAGTTGCTTGAGTCTGCCATGGGAACAGACATCTCAGACTGGAGTGGTCTGAGGGAAAGAAAACTGTCCCATAAGGAAGACATTGGAAAGGACAAAGGAGACTCCTAGCTATAAACATATACCTGAAAAAACCATTTTCTCCTGTAATATTGTAGATATAAAAAAAGATAACAAGAAATAAAAACATTCTTGAAACGGGATTTCTTGCAGCAGTCATGACAATGACCCATATCCTGGAGCCTTCCTGTCTCCCTTAACATTCATAAAAACAAAGACCGCTACTACTGAAAAGCTCCTTTGGAGTCTTCTAGCCAGACCCATTTTACAGATGTGTAAATAAGACCCAAACAGGTGGGAAGGGGGGAAAAGCCACATTAAAGCCACTTAGTTCTAACAGAGGCATCTTGACTCAGTTTTCTGTCTTTATATCAACTGACCCATATGAAACTGGTATTTTATAGGCCAAAAGAGGCTGAATATTGCTACATTCACATCATTCAACCTAATGTACTCCAGAGTTCTCTCCATGATAGCAGTGTCAATAATAAGCAAGTATCAATAATTTTTTTATTAAATTAACTATTGCTGATCACTAATTCTCTAAATTTTTTCAAGAATATTTGGAGGAACTAAAGTGAAGCTAACAGCAAAGAATCTTTTAAAAGTGAAGTTACTGTTAGTAAGGAGATGACAAAAATCCAGAAGTCACAGAGAAGAGCAGCCATCTGGGGCTGTGACTAAGAGATTACTAGTGACTCTAAGAACTTAATTAAGGTGAGCTGGGAGAAGTGTAATTGGATTAGGATTATGAATCTAATGCTTATGGCTGAGCAACTGCCTGGTTAGCAGGAAGAGAGTGGTCAGCAAGGGGTCTACAGTAAAAGTAGAAAAACAGAATCAGATTCCACACAGTGGATTTTGTCGGAGTCTCCCAGACCTTCCCCATGGAAGAATAGCTCCACTTGGGCATGGAGGCCATTGCTCTACAGAGCTCAAGGATACCAGCCGAGAAGCTCATGTTGCCAACTCTGAAAGCCCCAATCTCTTTGAGAAGATAACCTGGCCTCTCACCAGGACACAACCACAAGGAGAGGCTGCCATCATCAGATCACACATTTGGGATTCCTGGTGGTTATGTTTCTCACTGAATATTAATAAAGTAGCACTATCACTTTCCATACATTAGTCTCTGTTCTTGATAAATGTGGTTTGTCATGCACTGGTGCTTGATAAGTAATAAAGCTCAGTGTCCATGCATATCCACTGGGCCCACACAGAGGGCACCAGCAGAGACTTTCCTCACATGCCAAGGTGTTCCTGCTTCCCTTGGTTAGAGGGTCAAGAAGGTGGTGCTCAGCCAATATGCAAAGCCAGCTGGATATGCCAAGGGGTTAATAGCCCAAGAGCAACCCCCAAGCCAATCAAGTGTTGTTAATATCCCAACTTCATCCCCCTTTGGTGGGAAAATTCAGGTACACCCTACACTGTCTCCTCAAGGGTCTTCAGGGAAAACTCAAACTAAGATAGGCAAGTCCGCATACTGAGAAAGCAGATTTCTCACCCTTCAAAATTAAAAAAGGGCACTGGTGAATTCAACAAGGCATGGAAGGCCACCCATGAGGACCTGTCTGGAAGACAAGCTGGCTTTGCCCAAAGAACTACACCATGGAACAAAAAGAGATGCATCTTGTCCTTGTATTTTTTCCTCTTTAAAGTCTACATTAGCAATGTTATTCATGTAAATTATAGGTTGCTGCTTTTTCCCATTTGGTTAGAGGTCACTTTTCTCATGATTGGTCTTATGAATGAAGAAGAGAAGCCCAAAGCCTGAGTATTACACATTGAGTTAATGGAGCTAAGGAATATGCCAAAAGAACAGAGAAAGAAAGAAAAAAAAGCATGTGGGAAACAAAGGCAGAAGGTGGGAAAGAGCCAAGTTAGTGGACACCAGAGGGTACAATGAAGATGTTAACATTCTCACAGCCACCACCATAATAACGGACAGCAGAGCTGGAGCCCTGAGGTAGCTGTAGTTATGGGCTTTGAAAGCTTGACTCTCACTATAACACGTTTTACTATTTTATTCTCGCATTGCCAGCACTAGGTATCTACAGCTGGTGTCCACCTTGCAGGTGAAGGTAACAAGGCTTGAGGTTAAGTGCCAGGTAAACAACAGGTAAGCAGTCGAGTTAGCAGGTGTGGCCAGGGAGTTTCAGTCCTCAGTGCGTGCTCTGCAACAACTCTTTTTCTAGTGCTCTTTTCTCTCTCCTGACAAAGTGATGGACAGCAAGAGAAAGGTTTCAGAAGGTTCTGAGAAGCAGGGGTGGGAAGAAGAGAGAGGAGAGCCACAAAGCAAAGCAGGATGTGGGGTCACCTACTTACTCTGGCAAATGTTGAGGCCATCCCAGTCTGGAAGTGACAACAGGCTGGAGACCTGCCCTGGAGTGGGACCATCACAAGCATCTGGTGGCAACACTTCCAACTAGTAGAGCTTGGGGGAAGAGGCAAACAAAGACAGCCCAACGTTTCTCTTGTGAAACTACAGCACAGGCTGTAGAAGATGGAGAAGATGGGATTATGTATGTAACCTAAGTAGGAGAGATTGTGGATACCATTGCATACCCACCAGAATGCCTAAAAGTGGAACAATCAACATCAAATATTAGGAGCATGTGGAGCAACTGGACAGCTCCTACCCTGCTGGGTGTAGGGGTGGAGGTGGGGGAAGCTTAAAATGGTACAACCACTTTTAATAATGGCTTGGCTGTTCCTTCTCAATTTAAACACCAACCTTATTACCCACCAATCACATTCCTTAGTATTTACCCAAAAGAAAAGATATGCAAAATAGTTCATAGAGGCTTTATTCATAATAGCAAAAAAAATCAGAAACTCAACTGTTCAACAGATGAACAGATCAACAAACTGGTATACCCACATATTGGGATTTTTTTTTTTTTTTTCAAAGAAAAAAGGAAAGAATTACTGATAATATGCAACAATGGACCTCAGAGGTATAGTAACAGGTGTGGCAGTACACACTTTCTAGATCAGGCTAAAGTAAGGGATGACAGAAATCCAATCAGGGGTTACCTTGGGGGTTGGGGTGAATGACTAGAAAGGGGCATAAATAATATTTTAGGGTGACGCAAATGTTCTGTCTTGATTGGAGTATGGGTTGTACATAGCTATACATTTGTGAAAACTCATAGAACCCTAATATTTAGATGTGTGCCTTTCATTAGTGTAAATTACAGCTAGAACAGCATCAGTAGACTCATTCATATGTTGACAAGTTTCAGGACAGCGTGGGTGAAGTCATTGTAGTCTGGGATTCCATCAAAGTTGTTGAGCACCGCTCTTCCATGCACAGGGTCCCATGGCCTCCTTTCCCCTCCACTAAATAATTTCCCAAATTCATCCTACTCTACTTTCACACATGAGTAAATGGTGTAACTACAGATGAATCCTTTGATTTTTCCTTCAGGTTCAAGTATTACCACATTCATTTCTTTCAGACAGAATAACGGGTCTGAATTACAGCTATGTTCCCTTTACTAAAAAACTGTTCAACATTTGTTGTACAGATTGGAATTCTCTTGCAGGCACATAATAGGTGGAGATTATGCATTCATATTAAAGTTCCTCCAGTGTAATGTAAATTGATTTCTTCAAAAGACTGAACATTCAGTCATTCATCGTGAGGAGAGTTACATTTAAAATTCTGACCTTACTAGTAAAGAAATGGTTACTGTTGAGAAATGGGAAAAATGGAAAGATGGGTGGGGGGGGTGAATCGGGTAAGCTAACATTTGAATAACATTTGAATGCTCACTTTGCACTGAACACTTAAGCATATGCTTTGCATATGCAATCTCATTTCAGCCTCATAG
This sequence comes from Lontra canadensis, assembly GCF_010015895.1. NCBI lineage: Eukaryota > Metazoa > Chordata > Mammalia > Carnivora > Mustelidae > Lontra > Lontra canadensis. The sequence continues at coordinate 12,361,978 of NW_022631010.1, forward strand.
TACCCCTGTGAAACAGGTGTTAATAGAACATAATGGGCATGACAAAACTGAGGCTCATAGAAATTAATATGTTCAAAGTTCAGAGCCAATAAAAGGTAGAGGCAGAATTTCATCCTTGGTCTACACAACTCCACAGCCTACATTTTTACTGACTAGGAGGACATGCACCCATTTACTCATTCAAAAGATGTTTTATCTCCATACGTCCTTGGTTTGCTCTGGGAGAAAGCACACTCTAGCAGCCTTATAGAGAGGCCCATGTAGTGAGGAACAGGGACCTCTTGATGATAGCCATGGCAGTGAGCTTGAAGGCAGACCCCCCAAAACCAGACAATATCTTCAGATGGGACTGTAGCCCTGAGCATTCAGACTCCAATCTAAAGAGGAGCCCAAACCAGAGTCATCCAATTAAGTTGCTCCTGAATTCCTGATCCACAGAAACCATGAGATGAGAAATATTTGTTGATTTAAAGCATTAAGTTTGGGGGCAATTTGTCATGCAGTAATTAAATGGACAAATAAAGATACATTCATTACAAGTACATAGGATAAGATGAGCTGGGAAGAAAAAAAAAAAAAGTGCTGAAAGAAATGGAAAGGTGCCAGTGCTACTTTAGGTACAGTGGACATGGGAGGCATCTCTGTGGGTTTCATATTTCACTGGAGACATAAAGGATGAGAAAAGAGAAGTGCTCATTGGATTTGACAGCATGAAGATAGCTGGTTCCCTTGACAAGATCAGTTAGAGTAACTGGAAGCCAAGGCCCAAGTAGAGTAAAATAAAGAGTAAATGGATAGAAAGAAGTAGAACTGTATGCATAGGTTTTCTGAAATTTCAGGGAGGAAGGACAAAAGAAATGGCAGGAAGCTAGAATGGAAGAGGAGGGCCATTGCTAGTGGTGGTATTGTTGCTCTTTTGAGATGAGTGGTATCAGTGTATATGTATAGTGTGAGGAGAAAAGCCCAGTGGAAAGGGAGGAAATGACCAAGCTGAGGATGTACAATCTGGAGCACAAATTATGGGATCAAGAAGGAATGGTATTTCTTTCATCACAACAAGGCCTGAGAAGGCTGAGCATTAGGGTAAGTTTTCTTTGAAGCTCTGTGTATATGGAGATGAATTGGAAACAATAGGGCTATTGTTTTTATGAGTAGGGCAAAATTCCTCTAACAATGTGTATTAATTTTTAAGTCTAAAACTTTTAATTAAAATATTAACCAAAATAACTATAAACAGGTTAATTTTTAATTTACCGATTTGGGGTTTTATGTCTTTCTTAACATCTCCCATGCCTCTGGAGTGTAATTTACCATAATCCTGAACAAGTTCTCCAACGTTGTTTTTTTGTTTTGTTTTGTTTTAAGTAATCTCTACACCCAACGGGGAGCTCAGATTCAACCCCAAGATCAAGTGTTGCATGCTCTGTCAACGGAGCCAGCCAGGTGCTCCTCCAATGTTATTTTACAATACTATCTATTTATTTATTTATTTATTTACACTTAGTTCTTTGACTTTTATCCTAACATACACAATGGAGCATAGATGATCTTTCTACTTGGTCCCATTTATTTGATTGTTTACCCTCTCTACACTAAATGGAAATGCTACCCATGCTAAATTCTCATGTAAACATGAATCCATTTCTGCAATACCTATATTTTCCCACTGATCTATTTGTCTATTCCTGGGTCTAGACCATAGTTTTTCTATTGTGAAATATAAAGTAACACAGAAAAAGGGGAATCCATATATATGTACAGTTTAATTAATAGTACAAAGTGAACTTCCAGGTAAGAATTTACACATGCATATTTTAGATAATATATCTATCCCTAAACAATAAAGTTTATTTAGACTTCCCCTTAAAAACTTGGTCTCTGGCTGCATAAACCTTGTGCACTATTCTTTTTTTTTTTTCACCTTTTTCCTTTGTTTTGTTTTGGGAGCATTTTCTTTTGCGGATAAATTCTGGAATTAGATTTTACAGTTCATAAAATACATTAGCATTTTGGTTAGTACTGCATTTAATTAATAGATTTTAATTCTTCCTGTCAGTTCTAAGAACTTGATATTAGTGGGGAAAGGGATGTCAATCCCTCCCTTATATATTTTCCCACTTTTGTATATTTATATTTAAACACATATACACCCACCTTTATGTATTTTAATTATGTTTATGCTACATTTAATACTTCAGATGAAATTAATTATAGCCCCTTAAAGTCATTCCACTATTAAAACTAAAAACACTTAAATAACGTTATTAGAAGATCATCTACTGAAGACCTCTGTTTTCAATTAGCAGCAAAGAGGAAATGTATCAATACACCTTAACTAAAAATATGTTCTTTTATTAATAGCTCAAAGAACAAAAAAAGCATAAATTCTATATAAAACAATATGTAAGAATTTGTACTGAATATCCATTTCCAATACATACTTTCTATAATAAAATGCATGTTTGAAGATACTAAATTCTCAAGAGCAACATTTCTAAGAGACCCTCTCGTGGAGCTACCGATACCAACAGGCACGTTTTCTGCACAGCCTGGAGACCAGGCCAAAGTATGAAAATCAATTTTCTAGACTCATGGGGAAAAGGGAGCTCCTAGTGAGTTGCTATCAGTGTGGGACAAAATCAGATGAAAAATACACATTAAATAACCCTTCTAAAACTCTCTTCACCACTAGTTCATTTTTCCCTAACACTAACTCACATCAGGAAAATCATGGACAGAAGCAGAAAAAAATGGGATATAACAGGGTGCAATTTTTTTTAAAGATTTTTTTTTTTATTTGACAGATCACAAGTAGGCAGAGAGGCAGGCAGAGAGAGACAGGAGGAGGAGGCAGGCTCCCTGCTGAGCAGAGAGCCAAATGTGGGACTCGATCCCAGGACCCTGAGATCATGACCTGAGCCGAAGGCAGAGGCTTTAACCAATGAGCCACCCAGGCACCCCAACAGGGTGCAATTTAGAAAGTTAGGCCAATACTTACCAAAAATGGGAAAAAAAAAATCACTTCATGACTCTTCAGCTTTGATATTCAAAGCAACATTTACTTATTCTGTTACTAACTCTATTTCCAGTTTGAATATAAAATATTCTCTCAGTCAAAAGCAAATGTTATCCTGGTCCTAGAGGATGCAGAGACATTTATGCCCATATACCTCCTCAGTCAAATACAATTGGGCATATCCACCAATATAATCTATGTTTACTTAGAACCGTATTTGCATTAATGCTAATCTGTAGTTTAAATACTAGAAAGATTAATTTCTGTATTTCGGTTAAAATCTGTATCTATAACTACACATCTTCGTTGCTTTCTTTCCACATCCCTTCTATCGTGTAGTTCACGCATAACCCCTTGGAGACTGTTCCTCTAAACCATACAAACATTGTATAGTACCTTCCTTTCAACAAGCCTTTTTCTATGCTATAACCATTTGAATGTTAAGCAGATAGAGATCTAACTTCCTAAAAGTGTGTTCTATCCATGTGCCATGTGCTTTAAAGGTTATAATCATATAGTAAGTTATGACTTCATCTTCTCATCAATCACATAACCCTAATGTGCTTGTTCCTTTACTTATCTGGCTATTATCATGATGATGATTATTTTTCCTTTATTGTCAGAGGTCGTAGCCTTCGTCTTTCTCATGAAATGGACAGTGCCTGTTACAGCATCCTCGGCAATAAAGAAAAATATAATAGACAATAGACACATTGTCCATGTGAATTTTAAGTCGGCAGCTATCATGGATACAAATATTGCTGTATCGTTTCTGTGGGGTGAAAGACCTCCTTTTCAGAGTATTAAATCTTAACTGGCTACATTTCTAAACAGATCCCATCACTAACTCAATCCTGGATTTGAGGAACAGAAGTGGGCAGGCCTGGAAGAAACGTACATGGAATCCTTCATGAACTTACCACTGATAAAAATGACAGTCCAGGGGCACCTGGGTGGCTCAGTGGGTTAAGCCTCTGCCTCGGCCCAGGTCTTAATCCCAGGGTCCTGGGATTGAGCCCCGCATCAGGGTCTCTGCTCAGCAGGGAGCCTGCTTCCCTTCCTCTCTACCTGCCTCTCTGCCTACTTGTGATCTCTGTCAAGTGAATAAATACATCTTTTTAAAAAAATGACAGTCTAAAACAAGGTATCAGAAAATGGAAGGAGACATTTTAGAAAAGTTTTTGTGGTACAGGCCTAAATGTGACAGCACCCCCAGAGAAGGCTATCTGATCAGGAGAGTACTGTTCAGAGGATGCTGCTTTTGCTTGTTCCAGAGCCTCAAGGAGCAAGTAAGTTAGGGCAGATATTGCACATTGTATTTGCTGAAATCAGGACATACCAATCTAAGAAGTATCAAGACCAGACCTCTTTCCCAGCACAGGGACTTCTTTTTTTAATGAACATATAATGTATTATTTGTTTCAGGGGTACAGGTCTGTGAATCATCAGGCTTACACACTTCACAGCACTCACCACAGCACATACCCTCCCCAATGTCCATCCCCCAGCCACCCTATTTCTCCCCTAACCCTCCCCTCCAGCAACCCTCAGTTTGTTTCCTGAGATTATGAGTCTCTTGGGGCACCTGGGTGGCTCAGTGGGTTAAGCCTCTGCCTTCAGCTCAGGTCATGATCTCAGGGTCCTGGGATCAAGCCCCGCATTGGGATTTCTCCTCAGCAGGGATCCTGCTTCCTCCTCTCTCTCTGCCTGCGTCTCTGCCTACTTGTGATCTCTGTCTGTCAAATAAATAAATAAAATCTTAAAAAAAAAAAAAAAGAGTCTCTTATGATTTGTCTCCCTCCCCAGTTCCATCCAACATTCTCCTCAACATCTTTTGGATCACTTGCCATCAGGCGTCTGAGAGAAAACTCAAATCCAGCATGTCCAAACCTGGACTCCTGATCTTTTCTCCCAAACTCATTCTACCCACAACTGTCCTTACTGAGGTGAGGTTTCAGATGCCATCAGTTGTGAATCCTACCATTATCCTGGGAGGACACACAAAACTAGGACATGGCACTGATTTTAAGATACCTCTGGGTTTTAGGGCTGTTAAAATGTGAAAGGTTAAGTACTCTGGAATCAATGACATATGGGTGGCAGGCAGTTCTTTGAGAGTATCTTCCCTCGCCTCTTACACAAAACATGCAGCAGCAATGACAGGACAGGAGCCACTGGAGACTCCAACTTTGGATTCCCATCCTCATTCATTCCTGAAACAAGGCTTTCCTGGGAACTTACTCTTCACCAGGCATTATGGGTACAGAAATGAGGACACAACATCTGCTCTGAGAGGAATCTGAGTCCAGTAGGAAGCCTGACTATAAACCTGAGATTGAATTACAGTGTGCTCAGGGCTATGATGATTATGTCATCTCAGAGGAGATCCCCACCATCATCAAACACATACACACCTCCAAAACTAGAGAGTATGCAGAGTTGTGTTGTTTTTTCCTTTTCCCAAACTGCAAAATGGAACAAGTTATGGTACTAACATAGCACCAATTAACATACCGGCTAAAGTATCATTAGACATACACACACATATTTATAGTTATTCCAAGTCCATATACATGCTTGTTCCCACCCCGTCTTGATGTATGAACTCAGGCACTCTTTCCATTTCTGTCTCTACACATTGTGTGACATTCTGAACTTCCGTTTTATCAGTTTTAAGCAAGATGCCAGAAAGGCTGAGCTATTATCAATTCTCAAGAAGGTTATCTTTACCCTCAGAAAAGGAGTCTATTTTATTTTCTCCCACCAGGCTATGTTACAGAACATTGTATTAAAATAGAGACTAAGGATACTTGTTTCACAAGTTAAAAAACATCACATAGGAGTCTCTAAATCAAGTCTGAGTTTATGAACTCTGGGACTTAATTTTTAATTCACAACACAATGTGAACTCTACATCAGGAAGAAGAGTTAGAAATATTCTAATGCTTCGGTCTCCTTTAAAATGATGCACTTGAAGACCCTGAAGACCAGAAGAGCTTTCATCTCCTCAAAAGATTTAATCATGCTAAGAATCTTCCACCTGTAAAATTCTTCTTACTGTCCCAATTGCCAATCAATTCCTGAATCAAGTTTTTCATCATGTAGGACTCTGACAAGATATGGGATACATCAATCAACTACAATTCAACAGTGAAATAGTTTGAGTCATAAATAGCAGCTGCCAGTATCCTCTCAACAACCTATGACACGACTGACCACAAGATTGTCAGGTAACAAAGAATATAGATAATAAGGGTTTTTACTGGCCTAAACTTCCATTAAAAGGACTATTTCTGATGTTCTATTTCCATAGTATGACATAGTAGCTTGTTTAATTTTTGGCTTTGGCTTCTGAGATACAGGATAGGGGATGGGAGAGTGGCTTCCAAGATGAGAGGGGGCTAGAAATAAATTCAGTTTGGGGTATATTTTTAAGATATCACCCAGATGGAAACAAGATGGAAACACAGCTTTGTTGCTCAAGGAAGAGGATGGAGTTAGAGGGACAGACTGGATGACAAGTGTTGTGGAGAGCCCCGAGGCTGGACATGATGGCAGAGGGAGATAGGAGCTTGTGGAAAAAGGCAAAGAAAAATCTCCTCAAAGAGAATGAAGAAAACCACAAGGGAATGGTGAGCGGGGAGAGCTGAGAAGGAGTGATGGAGAACCTTCAGAAGTCCGGTGGATGAAGGCTTAAAATGTTTTGTTGGGTTTGGGGCAGTTTTTTGCTATCAGGAAGAACTCAGCCATTGATGGAGTCACAGGTGGAAACCTAGGTGAAAGGCAGATAAGAAAATGATTTGCCGGAGCCTGAACAGAAGACAGGACTATGCATGAGCACTTCAAGATGTTTAGAGGAAAATCTCTCCAAGATTCCAGTCTCTTGAGGGGAAAGGCAAGTTGCAGGAAAACCTGATGGGATATGTGGGTTGAAGATGAGAGGGCAAGAAAGACATTCTTTGAATATACCGGTAAAACACAGGGCCCACTGGGAGATGCAAAGTCCTAGATCACGTAGGTGAGGTCAGAGCTCAGGGTTTGCAGTAAATTTGATGTTAATACCAGAGCCCAAGGTGGGTGGGGCAGGTGGGTGGAAGCAGAGGCATGAACCACAGATGGACTGCATTCACGGTCAAGTAAAAGGCAGGGCCATAAGCAAAAAGCAAGGAGGAAACAAGACCTCTAGCCAACCATTATGTGGCATCTGACAATCCTCTTCAGCTAAACCCTCTCACTGTTTACAAATGAATAAAGGGAACAGATTGGTCCAATGCATGTTAAATTGAGCTATATGTGTTTCAATTTCAAGCGAAAAACGTTCTCCTTTTTTTAATATAATAGTCACTTTTTCAGGCATCTGGATGGCTCAGTCAGTTAAGCAGCTGCCTTTAGCTCAGGTCTGTTCCCAGAGCCCTGGGATCAAGCCCCACATCATGCTCCTTGCTGGGCAGGGAGCCTGATTCTCCCCTGCCTGCCACTCCCCCTGCTTGTGCTCCTGCTCTCTCCCTCCCTCTCTGTCAAATAAATAAATAAAATCTTGAAAAAAAATACTCCCTTTCCAATAAGTGCAGCTCCTCTTCATATTGTATTAGAGTCCCTTTTACTTACATTTTATCTTCCAGCTTTCAAAACACCTGTATCAACTTATATGTACCTTTAACTAAATATCATAATCCTTAAATGTTTCAGGGCACCTGGGTGGCTCAGTGGGTTAAAGCCTCTGCCTTTGGCTTGGGTCATGATCCCAGGGTCCTGGGATCGAGCCCCGCATCGGGCTCTCTGCTCAGCAGGGAGCCTGCTTCCACCTCTCTCTCTCTGCCTACTTGTGATCTGTGCTGTCAAATAAATAAGTAAAATCTTAAAAAAAAAATGTTTCTCCAGTCTGTATCCTTATGATTATGAGACCTCCTGACCTTAATCAAGTATTCTAGGAAAGGATGTAAAAAATTCATCCATAACTATTAAACAGATTGAAACCATTTTTCTCCTCAAAGTTGACAAATTAACATGTAACTATTTGCACCATTTAAATTATCACCATGGCTTAGAATGCTTATACAAGACATGTACCATTACAACAGACCGCGAACAAACAAAAAGTTTGGTGACGAACGACAGTGAACAAAGAATTTTAATGTTCAGCTTCAAAATGGCTGTGATAAAATGTGCTAGCTCAACCAAAAAAAAATCACAGCATCTGTTCTGTCAACTTTCCAAGTTATCAAATTCCTTCCTAGTCTTTCCATCTCCCTCTGAATACATCTTGGAAAATCATCCAGGCTCCAAGTAAAGATAAAATATCCTCTTCAGATATGGAAATTTGAAAATGTTTCATTTTCTATAGAATTGCTTCACAACTAAGAGGACATAAGATTGCCATCTTGGGGGAGGGAGAGGGGAGTCCAAGGAGGAGAGAAAAGTGTGTGAATCAGTAAAAACCTTCTGCCAGTACCTTTGAGAAAGTTGTGGAGATCAACAAAACCTGGGCTAATTTCATCACGTGTTCTTGCTACCTAGCGTAGGTCCAGTAATGTCAAAACAAACACGTAAGACATTGTTAGAGAAAATAACAATTGTATAGGAAGGGGTCAAAATTTCCAAAGAGGAATGTTTTGGGTAGCCTCAAGGTCAGAGAGACAGGGTCCTAAAATGGACTGTCCCACACCCTCTGAGCCACTGGGTCTGTTAGTTGGACTGACCAATCCACAAGAAGCACAGGTCCCGGGGACATCCCACTTCCCATTTGTCCATCCTCCATTGTGAGTATAGAGGCCTCTTTCCTGAAGCTTGGCATATCATGGCTGAAAGACAGCTGACCTGATTCCAGGCACCACTGCCCTATTCCAGCCAGAGGAAGAAAAGAGAAGGCAAAAGACAGGATTGGAAGGTATGCCCAGTGAGTCTCCTTCTTTTTAAAAGGCTTCTCCAGATGCCCTTTCAACAATTTCAGATCGCCATGCCTGTCCAGAAGGGTTAAGAAACTGAGTATTTTTTTTTTAAGATTTTATTTATTTATTTGAGAGAGAGAGAGAGAGAGAGCTCACAAGCAGGGGGAGGGGCAGAGGGAGAAGCAGGCTCCCCGGTGAGCAGGGAGCCCGATGTGGGGGCTCAATCCCAGGATTCCGGGATCATGACCTGAGCCGAAGGCAGATGCCCAATGACTGAGCTACCCAGGCACCCCAAGAAATTGAGTGCTCGAGCTTTGTGACTTTGAGAAAGAAGGGCAAGCAAAGAAGATGTGGGCTGTCCATTAGTTTAAGGTTCCCATCCCGCAGGATCTTCCAGGTGGAACAAAGGAAGTGTTCAGTGACCACTTCCATGTGGTGCCATGATCTGTCTCCTTGCTGGGTGGGACCCATGCATGCCACGTCCATCCTCGCCCTGGCCTCGTCTCATTTTGTGTCCTGCTTTTGTGGTTCAGTAGAGCAAGCACTTTCCGCTCTGTTGAAACCCTACCCATTCTTTAAAGACTTTTTTTTTTTTTCATTGCAGTGTATCAGGGCGGCTGGGTGGCCCAGTCGGTTCACCGTCGAAATCTTGGTTTCGGCTCAGGTCATGATGTCAGGGTCCTGGGTCTAACTTAAACTCTAACGTCCCCATTTCTTCATGTACCAAACAGACCAACTGATGCCTACTCTGCAGGATTGTGGGAAGGACTTGCTTGCACACAGAATGGCGTACGGTGTTCGTCTCCAGTGCTGTGCCGGTAAATGCTTAATAACAGGCTCTCCAGGAAAAAGAAAAAAAAAGTTCCCGATGCTACCAAATACAGATGTGCAGCAACACACCATTATGTAGTCTTCCCCTGTACATGGCACAGACGTGGAAACTGCAAGAATAGTTGCACATAGTAAAATAATGAGGAAGTGAGGAGGTTTTAAGTGTTTGTTACTTTTTAAATTAAATGTCATTGTATGTTTATATGGTTTGTATTAGGGGCTGAAAACGAGTCGGCTGTGTGGTATCATTGTGTACATACAAACACCCCTGGAGAAACCAAAGCCCAGGCTATTTACAGAAATGAAAAACTACAGTATTTTCTTCGTTTTCTCTAAACAGACATAAAGTAAAGGAAACACTGATTTTGTTGAATGTGATCTTGTACCAGTGATGTATCAGCAGGTTTTATCACGGAGCTACGGCCTCCGCCCCAAAGCTAAGGCACAGAAACTCTGGGATATGTTATACTCAGAATTACAGGGGACTCTCCAGCAAGGAAGTGCTGAACATGTGTCTCCAATAAAAAAGCAGGGATCACAGGTTAGCCTTTCATAGCAGGAGATACCGAGTATCTTCACTGAAACCACATGCTGACAGATCCCCCCCAAAACTTGTCAGGACATGTTACAGACCCCGACAGGCTTTTTTTTTTTTTTAACTTTCTATTTAAATTCAATTTAATTAACATATATGGTATTACTAGCTTCAGAAGTGATTTGTCAGTTGCAATACAACACCCAGTGCCCTCCTTAGTGCCCATCACCCGGTTACCCCATCCCTCCAACCCACCTCCCCTCCAGCAACCCTCAGTTGGTTTTCTATAGTCTCTTATGGTTTGCGCCCCCGCTCGGTTTTTATCTTATTTTTCCTTCCCTTCCCCTATGTTCATCTGCTTTGTTTCTTAAATTCCTTGTGAAAGAGACAAGCCTTAAATCAAGGTACCAGTGCAGTCCTTCCACACCGCCATCCAAACGCCAAACTATCAACCTGCTCCAGCTGTGGTGAAATCCCAGTGGGGGGGGGGGGGGGGGGTAGGATCAAAACAGGGGAGAGAAGCCTTAAGAGCTGGCCCTGGATGTGAGAACCAAGAAAACACTGACGCTCCTGCAGTCAAAGGTACGTTAGGCAGATGCAGCACACAGATAAACATGGCTATTACCTGGCAAAAAAAAACGAGCATCATACTGACCATCCTGTCTTCATATTCTCTGCTCATATCTAAGCCACTGACATGCTTTTATCTCTATGGAAATTAGGTATTTGGACCAATTTATGCATGACTCCATCCATCACTTCAAGTGTTCAACAGGTTCCAAGATTCAGCATAATCCTAGCGTTGTCCCATCTCCACAAAGCAAACAGAGGAGCAGTTAAACCCAAGTGTAAAACTTACCTTGAGCCAGGCAGCAAGGGGGACACAGCCAGGCCAGTGAATTTCAGGTGTTAGAGCTTCCAGTAGGCATCAAACACAAACTTAGGATGTATGAAGGTATTCAAGTGAATAAAGACCCAGACCTACCCTCAGAGATCTCGCCATCTACTAAGGTGCACCTGCCAGGGCATGGCCTCCAGACAGGGGATGCACCTGCCGAGGGACAGCCTCAGAATAAGGCCACCAGAAGGCCTGAAGAGCATTCCTGGCTGAGCTGTACTGGAATCCATCAGTATACAACTTGAACTGAATTAATCAATTATTTGTAGAAGTATGTGCTTCACTGCCACAAAGTCAAGCCTCTGGTCACTCAAATACATCACATTCAAGTTCATTCAAATACTCTGAAAATTGCTGTAATCTCTCTCCTTGGTGTGCTGTCTTTCTTTACAGAACACTGTAAGTGATGAAAGCTATGCCTAATTCATGATTCTCAATCCAAGCCAGTGTCCTTTATGCTTTTTCTTGCTGCCAAGGCTGCATTTCTTGCAGACGGATGGCTATCAAACTGCTCTTCCATTCAGAATACACAGCAGATACCCTCACAATCCCAGTGAAATACTAGGCTTTTAAAGGTCTCAGCATTTACCCTCTAAAGTTTAAAAACTCAAGCTAACTTTGAATTCTCCTAATAGGAGGAAGAAGAAATTTCCTTTAAGCCTTTCTTTTCTGTTTTTCATTAAACACCACTTAAATGAAGTTTTAACTCTTTTCTGGAGTTAACACTCAACGTGACTTCAAGGACAACACAAACCTGACCTCTCTGGACCAAGAAGGGTTCACCACATTTAGTGGAGGTTGCTAGCACCAGCCTGAATATGCATTCCCGGTCCCATATGTGGTGGTCTGGAGAAGACAGAGCAGATCAGGATTTCTAGGAGCAAGCAAAGGAACGGTCTCCTGAATTTCTTGTGGAGGCTCCAGGAGAGGCCAAAATAAAGCATCCCCTCTCCGTGAACCTCCAGAGACTTTCAAAGTCATTCCTGAGGACCATGTGGGTTATCATCACTCAAAAACTGCCCCAGGAATGACACCAACAAGACTAAACGGCTCATTTCCCCATAAATCTTAACCACTTGAGTTTGCAAAAAGATGTTGATGCAAATGAGAGAAGGAAGCAGGGCGGCGGGGAGGGGTCCTCTCCATACCCAAGATGCAAGCAAATGAATAAGCACTGGCCGCGGGAAGTAGCTGCAAGGGCTGTCAGAGAATTCACCTTCTGGAACCTTCTTCCCTACCATAGCTTTCTACCCAAACTGCAGAATAGCAATCTAGGATTGCTAACAAGCCTGCCTCTTGCTGAGGCAAAGCAAACTGTACCCCCAAAGTTCCTAATGGGTTCTGCTTCTGTGCTGGTAATTTCTGCAACCAACTGCTTTGGCTCACGTTTCTGAGATCCAAGGTGAGGGCACAGCCATACCACACCACTGTGAAGCCATAGCACTTCACGCAGTACAATTTACCAATTTGTTTGTTGCCACAGAGCAACTGGAAAGAGAAGTTCCTATTTTGAGGTGAAGCATGGTAAGAGAAAGAAAGGGGAGCAAGAAACGTATTTCAGGACATTAGGGAGAGGGAGGACAGAAGGCTTGGTGGGGGAACATTACCCAGGGGGAGAATGGCGGCTAAAATAAGCCACCTGTGAAGAGTTCTATTTTATAGTCTGATCTTGGAACAAAGATGAGGAAAGGGGAGAGACTCGTTCTGGAAATAAACTTCCACTACTGCACAGCTGGTCGCAGATCCAATCAAGGCTAAGGGAAAAGAAGCAAAAGTTAAGGCATCCCAACACAGAATGGGGAAGAGCGCCACCCTCTAGGACCAAGGGGAAGCTTCCAATAGGGTATGCGATGCCATCCAGGCAAAGGGATGGGCCATAGACACTACCCGTGCCCAACTCCCTTTTGTGTTATACATGGCATTTGTGGTTTTCTTCAAAACCCTGTCTGGTCAGTGCTCCACCAGATTATTTTGCTTTTCGTCCCTGTATCATCAAGCTCCACACAGGTGCAGCATTCTCGGGGGACATCTCATTCTGTATCATCCCCTGCCACTGCCCCTTGACACTGCTCTTACAACAGAGTTGATTGTGAGTCCCTATTGACCAAAAGTCTTGGGATCTGGTCCTCCTCTTCCTTGTCTCTCTGCAGCACTGGGAGTGGGGGGGTTGCATTACTGGTCTTCCCTGACCTTCCTTCTACTGACTTTGTACTTCCTTCATGAGATCACCTTTCCAGGCCCATTTTCATTTGCCCTCCTCTTATGCAAGAGTAGCATCCAATATTTGGCATCTTTTTCTCAGTTTTCTGTCCTTGTTTTATTGTGCTCATTTGCTGTGGTTAGCCACAACTCTATTGTAGACCTCAAAAGCTTTAATTTTTTAGTCCAGACATCGCCTCTAAACCCTTGACATATAGTCCAGATTTCCTGCGTCCTGGGCAGGTCCATCAGCAGGCCTTTAGGCACCTCACAGTGCACATGTCTGTCTACAATTGAACTTCTTGCTAGGTCCTCACAAAGACGTTCCATCTTCTTTTCCACGAGGAAATTCAGTGAATGTCCCACCACTCACTCAACCATCCAGAGGAAAACCTTCAATCGTCTTGGATTCCTGTCTTTCTGACACATGCCAATAAAGGTAGGGGTGTGTGCCATTCATACCCTCCCTGTTCACCACTTCACACACAGGAGACTTCCAAATACCAGCCCTACCTCCCTCTGGGCCATCGATCGAGTCTCTTTGCCCACCTGTGTAGGACTGGCTCTCCACCTGGGATTAGCCAGTACAAGCAACCCTATTTTTTTTTTTTAAGTAGTCTTCTTATCCAGCATGGAGCCCAACAAGGGGCTTGAACTCACAACCCCGAGATCAAGACCTGCGCTGAGATCAAGGGTCAGACGCTTAAGCAACAGAGTCACCCAGATGCCTCAACCCATCAATCCTTTTAAAAAAGTATACCTTCAAACAAAACACTGGTTGCTTAGACCAAACCACTCTTATAATTACTTTGCTGTAATTGCTTTCTATTCAAGGTCTATGGGCTAGAGATGCAGCAAAGAGAGTCCTTTAAAGAGGCATTTCGTGGCTGAGCCATGGGCCTCATGAAATCAACTTTCCCAGGGACCCCATCCTACTGACTGGGTCACACTTCCATGGCTTTGCTGAAGCTGCTGGCTGTACTGGTATTGTTCCTTCTCACATCAATGGTGGGTTTTGTCTTCAAGGACTTGAAGCAAGTGCTACCTTTATGAAGCTGCTTCTGTCTGCAAACCCTTCCGTTAGCAAGGTCAGGGGCGTTTGGGAGGGAAGAGTATATTGAAGCTCAGAATCTCTACCATGGTATTCTTCTTCATCTGCCTAGCTCCCTCACTAGACCACAGGCACCTTGAGGGGCAGGACTGGGTTTGTTAACTATTTTGGATCCTGCCACCACACGTGCTATTGTTATACTTATTAGAAGGATAAATTTAAAAATGAGTGAATGATTTATGAAAAGATAACATTTATGACTGCTTTACACTGGCAGAAAAATACATGGGGAGGTGTTTAGTATTTACAGGATCCATTCTGAGTAACGAGAAAGTCACAGAATCCCAAATAACCGTATCTAAGAGAGGAAAGGCAGCATGGTAATCAGGGTGGGCAAGATCTCCGGTCCTGACCCCTAAACTGAGACAGTATCTTGCATCACCAAATCACAATAGTTCTACAACAGAGCCAGGAGTCAAGTGCCTTTCAGAAGTGCTGTTGCCGTTGTCACAACCCTTAGTCTAGGAATGGCACCAGGGGTTATCTTCATGTGAATATATAACCAAGAACTGCCAGGAACCTTTTAAATGGGATGGTAATTTCTGGCAGACACATCTCTGAATACATCTCCCATTTCGTTTTCAAGAAGCCTAAGTGGAAACAATCCTTTTGAGAATACCTAATAACAGACCCCAAAGAAACAAGCCCAAAGAAACATATTCAAATAGAGAGCTGGAGAAGATATTACCATTTCGGGGATGACTGACAACCCATTTATATTTTACTACATGTTATAGTAGTAATCCCGGCGATGCAGTATTTTCAGAAAGCGAGATTATGTGAGAGATTCGTCGGTTACAGGAGATATAATTAACCTCAGATCAAGTGGAAGTTGGCATCTGAAATCCTTCTAGGAATCAAGCAGGGTATGACTCAATCAATCAAGTACGCTGGCAGAGTTAACAGGCAGGTAACTTGGATTGCTTGCTTAGAGAAAAGGGACTAAATCAAGCTCATTCTATTGCATCAGCAGAGCACCTTGAAAACATAGGGGGAAGGTTTTTCAAATAACCGTGATGGTTCCTGGACAATTTCTCAGCACCATGAGGAGACCATTTTGTCCCTTACAGGCAGAAGAGCTGGTAAAGCCTATCCACCCAGTGGCCCCTCCCTGCGCTGCTCAATCCTTTCATTAGAGCTAACTTCATTTATTCAGCAAATATTTGAGTATTTACTCTGCAGTTGACAATGGGCTAACTTCCTAGGGGATATGAACTATAATCTTAACCCTGTGATTATCAATCTTTGGTAGCAAAAGCATGAAACCAATGAGTAAACAAGTGTTTTAAAAAGATAAAAATGGCTTTGTAAAGAACATCAGTTTGTGCTGGTACCAAGTAACCTGCAGGTCAGTCTACCTACCCCAACAGGTTACCTAGAGGAACCATTTAAGGGGGGCAAGAACTGACTTGGGGTTCTAGAATTAGGAGAAGATTCAGAGGGAGAAAAAGTCACAAGGGTTAATGGAGACGAAGGATATGGATGTAAATCATTGAATCTCTCTGCAGAAGTAATAAAGACAAACAGGACAGGGCTAGAGAACAGAGAGAAAAATATGGATTAACAGACCAGTGGTCTTAATGAAGGAGGAAGGTTTCTTGTAGGAGAATATGGCAAGTGATCTAGGAGAAAAGTTTTGGTCACAGAGCAGGACTCATGCAACCATGATGCTGAAGGCAGTGGTGTTTCCAGTCACGACAGAACCTCTGGTGCAACCTTAGGAGTGTTGTTAAGGTAAAATGCACAAAAAGGTCACTGGAAATTAGAAGATAGAGGAATGAGAAAAGAAATATGGACACATTGTGCTTGTCTGTTTTTGAAAAGTTGGTCACAATGATACTGGCAGGAAGAAAGCATTTCATCTTCCATTAAGGCAAGAGTCTCCAAATCTGACAGTTGTCTTTTTTACCTCCAAGTTACACGTTGCAATAAAAGAAGAATCACAGCTTTTGTCTATGAGGCCCTGGTTGGCTTTCCCTCTGGCTCCCTATCCACCGGGCCTTCCCTCTCATACTGGAAATTTTTGTCTTTTTTCCCCATCAGACTCACATTCTCTACATCCTCCAGACCCCCAAAGCACCCACTCCCCTTACAACTCACCTTCCACCACTCAGAGAGGTTGGCCCTTCTGGATACCCATATATACCCAGTGTGTATTATACATCTCAGCAATTAACAGAAGATCCTGAACCTCCCTTGGGTACTCATTTTTCAAGATGAATATGTCACCAGGTCTGTTAAATCAGTCTCTAGACAAAGACAAGCAAGAATGAGTTTTGTGTCTCCTACTGGGAACCACTGCATATTTATAAATTTTCCAAGCTGTAAGTACTACACATATTTTTATAACTGTACCTACACCAAAAGTATTTATACAGTCAATGATTTTTTCTTCCATCAAAAAGGATGCACCTCGCCAAGTGAACAGTTCTAAAAAGATTAATGAGTATTTTCCCATATAAGCATTTAAATGCCTCTAAAAATAACTGGATTACAACCTTGATTGTGTTTGTCATCGAAAACTTGGAAATAAGGCGGCACAATGGAATCCAACATAATTCAGCACCCTCAGAGATAAACCCTCAAAATATTTACCATCTTTTTCAGATATCCAATTATCGGGCAAAAAATGGATCTCTACTGTATAGCGGTGCCTGGAACATAGATGGTGAATAAATATTTGCAGGCTGAATGTAGTATCCATAAGTTCTGTAGTCCACTTTAAAATATCATTCTTCTCAAACTAGGATATTACAAAAGGACCCCTTGTAAGTTATAAAAATTTAAATAGCTAATAGTTCAAAAGGAGATGAAATAAGAGAAATGCTTTTCACTGCATATTGCCATTCCCTGGAAGAAATCCCAGTAGAAATCCTGGCAACTCACACAGAAAGAGAGATGCACGGAGATAATCAGTACAGAGCTACATTTAACAACAGCTGGTATACATTCTATATGATGTTTAACATTGTACTTATTCCACTTAATATTGCTTAAATAGATCTCCCATATCTGCACGCAAATGTACTTCTTTCTTTACAAAGGCTTCATTTGGATTGTCCTGTAATTTTACCATTAAACTGGTGGACCTGATGTAGTGGCCAAGATTCTCTGCTGTTAAAAGCAGTCCTACAATAAACACTCTCCAGTCTCTCGATAAATACTGACTGAGCACCCACATGCCATACCAAGAACCCAGTTTTGGAGACTGGGATGTGCACAAAACAGCTGAGATCTCCAAACCTCACAGAGTTTGCAAGAGGAGAGTGACAACAAGAAAACAAAAATGAATGTATCCTTCCCAATTTTAACTTGTGCCATGAGGGAGAAGGAGAGAGAGAAAACTAAAAGGAAGTGATGGAAATCGGATAGGCAGGAAGGTCCCTCTGAGGATGTAACCAGTAAGATGAAAAAGAAGCTGGCTGTAAGGTCTGGGGCATCTAGGCACCAGAAGTAGCTGATGCAAAGGGTCCAGTGAGAGAGCTCATCTCCAAGCAAGACAGTCAATGTGGCCACAGTATAGAGAATACAGACCAAGGCTGGGCTGGAGAAAGGAGAAAATGGGTCAGTCTTATAGGATGCTAAAAAGAGTTTTCATTTTATTCCAAATATTACAAGAAACTACCAAGGAGCGATTAGCAAGGGAGTGACACGATATTACTTGCATTTTTAGAAGACCCCTCTAACTGCTATGGAGAATGGACTAGGGAGAAGCATGCATGGGGAACTACCGCAGGTTGCTTCAGGGCACAGGTAAGAAAGAATGGCAGGGTTTGGTCCAGAGTAGGGGCACTGGATGGGGAAAGGCACAGATCAAAGTCACAGTCTGGGTTTGGACCGGACAGAGCAGAGGAGACATGTCTAAGAACATGGCTGGGCTGTGAGCAACTGGGAGATACCTTTTTCTGAAATAGAAGACAAAGGGAGGAGGAATAGGGTTGGGGAAAAATGCAGAGTTCTACTTTGGATAGATCAGTTTTGAGTTGTTGACTGGACAACCAATTTGGAGGTGCCAGTTACACATGCGTGAGAGTCTGGATTTCAGCACAAAGGTCTTTGCTACATAGAAATGATTCCTAGCTTATGAAAGGCTGACTGTCATCCACAGAGATATGAACTGGACTATGTGGGAAAAGTGGGTTGAGAGAAGTAACAACCAGTAGAGACTAGAGAAGGTAGCTCTAGCAAAGGCAGAAGGTTAACTGGGTCAAATGTTACCCAGAAGAGAACCAGAACTCAGTGAGAGGGAGACCAGAGGGAAATCCAGTTTAGTGGCATTTTGGGGGCAAAACTGGACTGGAATGAGTTTACCAGTTATCAGAAGGTAGGAGGATGTATATGAAGACAACTCTTAGAAGTTCCACTTTTTAAAATCTGCCTTAGAGTAACGGTAGGAGTTATAAGATCAAAAATGGTTCACAGTTGTTACTATGTGTATAATTGTAAAATGAGAAGTCCTACAGCATGTTTGTGTATCCATGGGAGTAATCCAATATGGTAAGAGGAGCATAGTCAAGCAAACAATGAAACCTGGAAAAGGTTAGGAAGGATAGGATTCAAAGTACAGGGTTTGTCTTTGACTTCCTTCAGGAGAGAGGATGGATGAAGGAGAAAATGGAATGTCAGACCCCAGCTGGTTTGTGGATTTGTGATAAGATGTCAAGAATCTTCTCTGCCCCTATTTTCTCAAGAAAGCATGAGGTGAGTCATCAGGTTCAAGTGCATGTACTTTGGTGCCTGTAAGAAGAACAGGCAAGTCTGGAGGGGGGAAAGCAAGATGGTGAATTTTTTTGTGGACCCTGGAGTGGAAGCTCGGTAAATTCTCCAGCTAGTGTTTTCCTACCGTTTTAGTTGGGGCTCACAAATTTATAGTGACACCCATCTTCCAGCCATGATTCTGTCGTAACACTGACAAAGCATTTACCTATGGCAGTGTTTCTCAAAGTGTCCTACCCGGATGAGCCCCAAGGGCTTCACCTGATAAGTCATGAAAAATGCAAATATCCAGCCCCACCCCAGACCTACTTATGTCTGAATTCCTGGGGGTGGGGCCTAGCCATCTGTTAATACGCCCTCCAGGCAATTCTGATGCACTGGAGTTGGAGAACCACTCATCCTAGAAGAGCTTTTTTATTCTCTTTATTCTCTTTTTTTTTTTTTTTTTTCCCCATGTGAATGCAAAGGAGGGAGAGAGCAAAATAATTAAAATGCATCTGCAAGAGTAATTATACTGATGATCCACAGAATAAGAAGTAGATAGGCTGTGAAGGCATCCTTTATAAATACAATGGCCCTTCTTGGATAAATACTTAAAAAATAGGCTTACTTCAAATTTTAAATTGTGATATATATTGTACGATGGCCCACCAAGAATGGTATATACATGTCCACAGAGGGGGTGGGGGAGAAGAAGCCCCCTGCACTGTATGGCACCCAACATTTTTTTAATTGAAGTATAATTAACTTACAATGTTCTGTTAGTTTCAGGTAAATAATTCTTATTTCATTTACATCCATTTAAAAAGTGAAGAAGGGGATACCTGGGTGGCTCAGTTGGTTAAGCAACTGCTTTTGACTCAGGTCATGGTCCTGGAGTCCTGGGATCGAGTCCTGCATCGGGCTTCCTGCTCGGCAGGGAGCCTATTTCTCCCTCTGACTCTCCCCTTTCTCATGTTCGCTCTCTCTCAAATAAATAAATAAAATATTTTTTTAAAAAAGTGAAGAAGTTATCTCTTGGTTATTGTTCCTGTGTTGTTGTTGCTTATCTTTTATTGCACTTAGGTCCCCAAAATGAACTATACAAGAACAGGATGGGGGTACCTCGCAGAAACATGAGAGAAAATAGCCAAAGGAGAGTGAATTGCCACAGGCAAGAAGGCCAGAGTATGGTATGGCTCCATGGATAGCAATGTGTGTCCTGTTCCACTGCAGAGACATTCCCATTCAATTCTGCCCAGGAAAAATGCCCAGAGGTCTTCCTATTCAGTTCTGGATATCACACTTTGAGAGAGATGTGCTATCTAAAATTCTACCATAATGAATAAGTGTCTTCCGGAGACCACTGAACATAAGGTAGAATTGAATGGTTGGGGAATATTTGGCCTAAAATAGAGACTTCTGTGGAGGGAAAAGAATGTAGAGAAAGAGACCAGCATGAAACCCATAAAGAAATATGAATAACAAATGAAAGACAGTGTAGACTTCATCATCATAAATCTTTTTAAAAGAATCAGGGGTAGAATTTGTAAGAACACAACTTCTATTACGACCTATAAGAATACTTCCTAATAAAACAGAATCATCTTTCCTGATCCTCTAGGTTTTTGGCCAAGGTTGAATGACATTAGCTAAGGTCTAAAACAAGGGTCTTTACCTTCTTCTCAAACTTTGGAACCCTCAAACCCTTATGTCTAAGAGTGCCTGTTTTCCAACCAAGCATTTTGAGTTTCTCATTTAGCTGTAAGGAAGGAAATACAGGTCACTTTCATTTTTCAAACTTTATAAAAAAAAAACTTTTATTAGGGCATCTGGGTGGTTCAGTCGCTTAAGCATCTGACTCTTGATTTTGGCTCCGGTCATGATCTCCAGGATGTGAGGTTGAGCATGCCAGTCTCCCCACTCCCCACACCTGGCCCACTGCCCAGGCTCCTTGCCAGGTGTGGAGCTTGCTTATGATTCTCTCTTTTCCATTTCCCTTTGCTCCTTCCTCTCTCTCTCCTTCCCTCTTAAAAAAAAAAAAAAGAAAGAAAGAAAAAGCTTATATTTAAAGTCACGATTGTTTATCATGAATCTTAACATCTATTTGAACTTTGTGCCTATGAGATAACAAGAAAAATATACTTGGAGACCTTCTACTTCCCAATATTCTTGCATAGTTTTGACACAATGATAAATACGACCAGCAAGTCAGAAACGAATGTGTAATACCAGACCCAGAGTCTGAATCTATCACGATGCAGTTCACGGTGGCTCTTTGGTAGATTTACTTCCAACATCTCCATGGCTGGTGAAATGACGGATTATGGACTAACGACCTCCGCTATCTCCACTGCTACCTTCCAAGAAGTGAATCTAAGTCACAAGAAGTGAATCTAAGTCACAAATGTCAACCTCCCGCCAACCCGCTCTTTTCTTGAAAAGACTAAACCAACATCACAGACATACTAGCCTCTCTCATCTGCACACCTCCCTCCACCAAGGAGTTTGATTCCAGATCATGCTTCCAGCTGCAGAAAGGATGGAGATCTCTGGGAGTGGCAAAATGCAAGGCAGAAACTGAATAGCGTTAAGAAATGACTATAAAGATGCATTCTGAAAATTCAAAGACTGTAGGAGAATTTGGAGAAGTCTTGTAACAGAAGCACTGTTATGTAAGAGGGATATCTAATTAACCTGTTAGCATATAAACTTCTTTCTTTACAGTAAGATATGGAATCAGTGAAGAAAGAAAACAGGATTAGAGAATTCGTACTTCAATAATACTATTGTCCCTATGGGAAAGCAAATTATGAAAACCTTATATATAACCCCTGTCAAAAGGTTTTCAGGTCATGGCTGAGAATAATTTAGTGGGTCACTCCTCCCTTCACTGCAACCTACAAGGAGAAAAGGGATGCAAGCTAAACACATTTATTCACCATGGGCGAAAATATTAGGCGTAACACCCAGTTAACTCCTCTTTTTCTTCTTGTCCATGAAACGTCTCAAATTTTCAAACTCTGCTAGTGTCAATCTTAAAATTTTTGATCTGCTAAAGACAATAATTAGATAGCACACCCCATGTATCTCACAACAATATCCTGTTGTGTTCTGAATGAAGATTTTCTTCCTCTGTACTTAAAGAGGTAGCCAATTTTTGGACAAAGCTTCTTAAAGAGCTTATCACTTGGGAAATATCTCTGAAACTCAGTTCTCTGAGAAGACAGAGTTGTATTTGTGTGTGTAAAACACATATAAGCAGGTAAACTATTTCTGCCAACTAGAAAAAAATAAAATTTTTCTTCTCTCCATCCCCATGATTCCAAATTCTGTTTTAATTGAATGTGATATTGGCAAGATTTATAATTCAACATTTAAGTAAAAATAAACCCTTACTAATTCAGACTAGTTGTAGGAATGGCCAGTGTAAACTACAGTATCTCAATTCTCAATAGCTTGTGATAAATTAAGGTTAATTCTACAGATCCAAGTAACTCAAACTGAAGGCCACCAAAATACGGCAGAGGAGGAGGGCCTTGGGCAAAGGTTTGTGGGCTGCTACTTTATCAGGGAGTGCCATCTCGGAAAGGGACAGTGAGTGATGAGCCAACTAAAACAGGGAAGCAAGAGTCAATAAAGAAATGCTTCCCAATGCTGGCCACCACTAAGGGGGACAGATTTCACTTGATCTTGCAGAACCATCACCTGAAAGCCCATTTAAAAAAAAATGCTGATTAGGATGGTCCTTCTGCGGGTAGAATTTTTTTTTTTTTTAAACGTGCTCTTGCTTCCCATCTATCAAAGATAAGCTCTATGGAACGTTCATTTCCCACAGTTCTGGGTTGTGTGTTTGTGTGCAGTAAGTAAAGATCTCATGGAGTTTCCTGCTTTGGGTACAAACAAGGGAGGCAAAAGGCATATGGCTCCCGCACATGATGTGGGGCCTGGCTAGACGCATGGGTGGCTGCAGCAGAGACTCAAGGGAGAGACATGTGAGCCCAGGAGGACCTCGAGGACCTCAAGTGGTAAATATGGCAGTTGGCATCCGTGTCTACACAAAGCTTTCATGTTCATTGAAACCATCTAGAAGGGTAGCCCTTGAAATCATTAACATCACTTACCTCCTGGGGGGAGTAACTCTGTAACTGGGGTGGGGAGAAGGAAGAAGCCTAAACTGGGTACATTTTTATGTTTTGATTTTGAACCATAAGAATGTGTTCCCTACTCAAAGATAATTTTAAAAACTTAGAGTTCTGAAAAAGAAACAGGATTTAAGCATATACTTTAAGGTCATGAAGGAGAAATATATAACTTTGGGAAGTGGGGAAAATGGGAGTTGGAGAGGAGTGGGAAGATAAAAGTTAGAGATGATGTAATTGCTCTAAATTCTCCATTTTTCCTCCCTGAGTAAGGATTGAAGAGATTCTGCATCAAGCAAGAAAGACTGGTGTCGAAAGAGCGTTTAAAACAAAGCAGAAACAAAAGGGGGATGGGGTGAGAAGGAGGACAGTGAATTATCATTTTATTCACTTCTGTGCCATTTGATATTTTAAACATGTTCATGCATTACTCATATTAAAAACACTGTTTAGTAAGAAGGGAAAAAATATATGTTCTAATCCATTCCCCAAATTACAGACTAAATACAGAGCTACCAAAGGTGGTCGCACCAAGATGACTTCAAATCAGAAAATCACCACCGACTGTACAGACACTTATTTGAGAGCACCAACGCTTCCTGAGGCATTCAGAAAACAATGAAGGACAATAACAAACAACAGCAATGCCAGTGCTTTTAACTGAGAACACTGCCACTGTTATGAACACGAACACTGCACAAAAAGAGCTCCTTTTAAATATGTGGTTTTACTAGAAATTGACATCCAGAATTAACAGCTGCAGTTGCCTGAAATGATAAAGCCCCTTTACCAGGAAATCAATGGCCACTTACTACACCAAGCCCAGACTAGCATGAAATGATATGCAAGGGCACATCCCAGCACACATTTGAGGACTGCAAAGTGCCAGCCTCACCAAAGTACTTGAGAAACATCAGTTTCTCAGAGAGGAGAGGGATAAATTCTCCTTATGTGAAAAGGGAGATGCTCAACATCCCAATAATTAGGATAACTTCCTAAAGGCAAGTGGTGAGAAAAGGAAACATTGGGAAGACTCTAGTAATGTCATTAGCCTTCAAAACTGATCATCTCTGAAATAAAGGCAGATCCAGTGCACGTTGGAAAAGCTGATGTAATCCAACACCATTGGCTTCTGGAAACCAATTATTTAGGCAAACATGCTGCAATAATTTATCTGCATTCCAGTATCAACTGCAAGAGAAAAATAACCTGCCAACAGGCAGCTTCTGGGAAAAGGTAGAATTAAAATAAACGGGAACATTATGGTCAGTATGTTGTTCAGTAACCAATAAATCCCATTCTCAGTTAGGAATTCCTGGCGCCACAGGTCTCCTGCATGCGCAGAAATAAAGTCCTGAAGCCTTTTCAGAAACCTTGGACATCCTCGGACACGTGGGCTCCATATACCAGCTAGAGGAGTTCATCACATCGTCAGTGCTAAAATAAGAGCAAAGACTAATAAGGAAGAAATTCCACGTATCTGATGAAGCCTACTGATGCCTCAGAGGCCCACCTGGAAGGCATGAGTCATAACTATTGTAGGAGACTCCCGAGCACCCTACCACCAAAGTGTGGTGTGTGCCCAGTAGCAGCAGCAACAACATCTGAGAACTTGTTAGAAATGCAGAATCTCAGATCCCAACCCAGACTGGCTGAATCACAATCTGCATTTGACAAGAGCCCTAGTGAGTCATACGTTCCCTGACGTTTGAGAAGCAGTATCACGTTTCTCAATCTTGACCCTGGTGGTGCTTATACAAAAATACAGATTTCTAAGAGCCTTCCCAGACTGACTGAATTTCCAGGCATTAGCCACAAAGAGCTACTAAGCAAGAACTTGAGGTAATCTTTCACACCAGGAAAAGGATAGACATAGATGTGAATGAAATAGAAATAATGAAAGTCCTGAGGTGCCTGGGTGGCTCAGTGGGTTAAAGCTTCTGCCTTCGGCTTAGGTCATGATCCCAGGACCCTGGGATCAAGCCCCACATCGGGCTCTCTGCTCAGCAGGGAGCCTGCTTCCTCCTCTCTCTCTCTCTCTCTCTCTCTCTGCCTGCCTCTCTGCCTACTTGTGATCTCTATCTGTCAAATAAATAAATAAGATCTTAAAAAAAAAAAGAATGAATGAAAGTCCATAAAAAACAAAAACATGTCTCTGTGGTCAATTCATTTTTTTTTTTTTTTCCTAAAAATTGTGTCTTGGGGAGCCTGCGTGGCTCAGTGGGTTAAGCCTCTGCCTTCGGCTTGGGTCATGATCTCAGGGTCCTGGGATTGAGCCCCACATCAGGCTCTCTGCTCAGCAGGGAGCCTGCTTCCCCCTTCTCTCTGCCTACTTGTGATCTCTCTGTCAAATAAATAAAATCTTTTAAAAAAGAGTTGTATCTTGACAGGCCTAAGGTTTTTTGCTAAGTCATCACTTACATATAGAAAGGCTGTATGTTCTGAATGTGTATATCTTGATTATTCTGAAGTATATACCCATGATACCATCACCATATACAATGGCATAATAACCTTAATCATCACCTCTAGAAGTTTCCTCCCCGTTTTTGAACACTTAAAATATCTATCCTTTCAAATTCTTAAGTATGCAGTATAGTACTATTAATTATACTCTATTGTACAGTAGATTCTTAAGACTTGCCAGTCTTGTACAGGTGAAACTGTACCCGGTCACCAACATCTCAATTCCTCCTCCTCCCCCTGGTCCCCGGTAACTCCATCCCATTCCACTCTAAGAGTCTGACTATTATAGGGGCGCCTGGATGGCTCAGTCCGTTGAGCCTCTGACTCTTAATTTCAGCTCAGGTCATCATTTCAGGGTTGTGAGATCAAGCCCCATGTCAGGCTCCATGCTCAGTGGGGAGTCGGCTTCTCTCCCTCTACCCCTCCCCCAGCTTGCATGTATGTCCAAGCATGCTCTCTGTAGCGCTCTAAAATAAACCTTTAAAAAAAAAATCTGACTATTGTAGATTCCTGATATAACTGGCATCATGTAGCAGCTGTTCTTCTGTGCCTGGCTTATTTCACTTAGCATGTTTTCTGAGTTCATTCATGTTGTAGCAAATGGCAGAATTTCCTTCTTTTTTAAGGTGGAATAATATTCCATTGTATGTGTATACTTCATCCATTCATCTGCTGATGGACACTTAGAGTGTTTCCATGTCTTTGCTATTGTAAATAATGCTACAATGAACACAGGAGTGTAGGTGTCTTCTCAAGATCCTGATTTCAGTTCTTTTGATTATATACCCAGGAAGTTGCTAAGACATTTCAATGAAGGCAAGAATGGTATTTTCAATAAATAGTGCTGGGGCAACTACATGCAAAAGAATGAATTTGACCATACTACCTCAATACCACATGTAAAATTTAAATATAGATCAAGAACTAAATGCAAGAAGTAAAACTATAAAACTCATAGAAGAAAACATACAGGGTAATCTGCATGATCTCAGATTACTTGGCCATAGTATCTTAGGACATAAGCAACTAAAGAATAAATTTGACTTCATCAAAACTAAAAAATTTTGTGCAAAGGACACTCGAGAGAGTGAAAAGACAATGCATTGAATGGATAATATTTGCAAATCATATATCTGATAATGGTGTAGGATCTAGAACATAAGAACTCTATCATTCAATAATTTCTTTACCTTTATTATTGAGTTATAAGAGTTCTCAAACAGCCCAATTTTTTCAAAGAAGACATACAAATGGCCAATAAGTACATGAAAAAGTGTTCCATATCATTACTCCTGAGGGAAATGAAAATTAAAACCACAATGAGATACCACTTCATACCACCTAGGATGGCTTGAATCAAACAGATCATAACAAGATGTGACAAGGACTTGGAGAAACTGGATCTCTCATGGGAATATAAAATGGTACATGACTTTGGAAAATAGTTTGGCAATTCTTCAAAACACACAGTGACTAAACAACCTAACAATTCCATTTTAGGTTTAGACCCAAGAGAATTGAAAACATATGTTCACATAAAAATTGACAGAAGCAGCATTATAGCCAAAAAGTGAAAACAAGTCAAACCCATCAACAGATGAATGGATTAGCAAAATGCAGGGTACCATATAACAATTAATTGGTCATAAAAAGGAAGGCAATTCTGATAGATGGTATAAACATGGATGAACCTTAAAAACATTATGCTAAGTGAAAAAAAGGCTAGTCACAAAGGACTGCAACTAGATGATCCTATTTATATAAAATGTCTAAAATAGGTAAATCCATAGAGGTAGACAGGAGACTGGTGGTAGCTTAGGGTTTAGAGTTTGGTGGAGTGCAGAGAAGAGAATGACTTCCAATGATTACTAGGTTTTTTTTAAGTTGATGAGAGTGTTCTAAAACTGATTATGGAGGTGTCTACACAATTCTGAATATCACTGAATTATATACTTCAATTGCATGGAATATTAATTATATCTTAATAAAGCTGTTAATTAAAAAGAAACCAGGAGTGATTATCTCTAAGGGAGAGAAGGTGATACAATTTGGGGACTAGTACACAGCAAGATTTCAATAATATTAGTAATATTTTATTCTTTATGCTGCTGGTGGGTATATGGGGTACTTTAAATTATTCTTTCATGTCAATAAATCAGTTGTATGTCTTGTAGGTCAATAAATCAGGTGTGATAATTTTATTTACATCAATAAATCAGTCAATATGTATGTCAATAAATCAGTGTGATAATTTTATTTCAAAGATGCTCCCAGAAGGGAGACCTGAATGCTGACCAGTATGGGGAAACTCATCACCATCACTTCCAAGTTTTCAATCAACACTATAAACCCTTAATATGCACCAGATACACCTACAATGTTTTCATAAAAATGCAGATATTCAGGCCTCACACCCGATCAATCAAATCAGAGACTCTGGGAAGGTAAATGGACTGAAAAATGGTCAGGTCATTTGCTGAACAATTCAGTTAGAGAAAAACTCTTACTACTGATCTGTTGAGGCCATCCAAAATTGTCTTTGGCAGCCTCATAAT
Organism: Lontra canadensis; assembly: GCF_010015895.1. NCBI lineage: Eukaryota > Metazoa > Chordata > Mammalia > Carnivora > Mustelidae > Lontra > Lontra canadensis. Next base: position 12,390,314 of record NW_022631010.1, read on the forward strand.
GATGATGACTCACATTCTGAGTTTGGGGGACAACCCTGTGTTTAAAAAAATAGAAAAGAGGTGTTAATTTTAGTCATTCTGACTGGTGTGAGGTGGTATCTCATTGTGGTTTATGATTTGTATTTCCCTGATGCCGAGTGATGTTGAACATTTTTCATGCATCTGTTGGCCATTTTATGTCTTCTTTGTGTCTGGGCAAGAACACAGAGAAAGGGGAACCCTCTTACACTATGGATGGGAATACAAGCTGGTACAGCCACTTCGGAAAACAGAATGGAGCTTCCTCAAGAAGTTAAAAATAGAGCTATCCTATGACACAGCAATTGCACTACTGGGTATTTATCCAAAGGATACAAACATAGTGATTAGAAGGGGCACCTGCACCCCAGTGTTTAAGGCAACAATGTTCACAATAGTCACACTATGGAAAGAGCCCAGATGTCCATCCACAGATGAATGGATAAAGAAGACGTAGTGTGTGTATATATATACATACATACTCACACACTCACAAACAATAGAACATCACTCGGCTATCAAAAAGAATGAAATCCTGTCATTTGCAACGATGTGGATAGAACTAGAGGGTATTATGCTAAGCAAAATCAGTCATTAGAGAAAGACAAATACAATATGATTTCACTCGTGTGTGGAATTTAAGAAACAAAACAGATGAACATAGGGGAAGGGTAGGAAAAGTAAGATGAAAACAGAGAGGTAGGAAAACCCTAAGAGACTCTCAACTACAGGAAACAAAGTGAGGATTGCTGGAGGGGAGATGGGTGGGGGATGGGGTAACTGGGGATGGGCATTAAGGAGGGCACGGAATGTCATGAGCACTGGGTGTTACAGGCAACTGATCAATCACAAAATTCTCTCCCTAAAACTACTAATAGAGTATATGTTAACTAAATTCAATTTAAATAAAAATTTTTAAAAGAAGAAAGGAGGAAATAAGAACAAGAGGCCACAAATATCTGCTTTTAGAAAGGAAAGTAACAGCTGAGACAAATGAATGATCACACAGGAAAAAACTTTTTTCCTACCATCAGAGATTTAGTTGGGTGTGTGACTGGATCCTATCTTTGCCTAATCTCTGTTGGGCTTAAATTTGGTTCTAGTTCATTCTGTTTGGTGGGGAAAAATCAGAAGTGAATAGTTCTGACATGAATAGTTTTGATTTGTCATCTCTACCTTCTACCATTTGCCTCTTCAGAAGTAGGCTTATCCCTTCCTGGTGTTTTTCACTGAGAACATCATTTCTTCAAGGTTTTGAATTATTGCCTTTTGGGGGTACCAGGGTGGCTCAGTGGGTTAAGCCTCTGCTTTCAGCTCAGGTCATGATCTCAGGGTCCTGAGATCCAGCCCCACATCGGGCTCTCTGCTCAGCGGGGAGACTGCTTCCCCCTCTCTCTCTTTCTGCCTGACTCTCTGCCTACTTGTGACCTCTCTCTGTCCAATAAATAAATCTTAAAAAAAAAAAAAATATTGCCTTTGCATTGGTTTGTTTTGTTCTATTTTGTTTTTTGGTCCCTTCACATTTGTAAGTACTGTTTCTTCAAAACTCTGACCTCAAGGTACCATTTTTTTTTAAGATGTACAGTCTTTGCTGACTTAATATTTCTCAAATGTTTTTTAAATTTATTCACATCCTACATTCCTTACTTATGCCATCTATGGAATTTATAATTTTGTTTAAATCAATTTTAAATTGACTCATTTTTAAAAATTTATCCTAAAAAAATTATCCTAACCTACTACAGATAAATTCACAAGTTTAATGTGCCTCTTTTGTTTAGTGTGCATTACATAAATGCATAAATAACCATTTTTAAGTTTGTGAGCTATACGAAATCATAACATGTACCACATATCCTATAGAAACTACCATTTGGAGAACACTGCTTGAAAGGCTGTAGGGTCAGAATTTTATTCTGAAGAAGCCTCTTCATCTTCTTGAGTTGCCAAACATTAGAAAGCCTCTGGCCACCAGATCCTACTTATCTTTCCTGGGACTTTCCAGTCTGTAAACATTTTCCTAACACTGAAGCTCTACCTTCCAACACTAAAATGACAGCCACTTCCTCCCAAGAATCACTGGCTTCATTTCACCATCTTCCCCTTATTGGTCAGAGTTTAGTTCATAGTCACAGATGTTCCTCATTGCTTCCTCTACCTTTTGGTCAAAGGTTCTCAACCTCCTCTGCACCTGGAGGGCTTTCAGAAATCCTGATGTCCTATAACAATGATGTCTTATAACAATACTCTCAACTTTTATTGAACATAATACTGAATTCCTAGCCACAGCAATCAGAACAAAAAAAGTATTAAAGGCATCCAAGTTGGTAAGGAAGAAGTAAAACTTTCCCTATTTGCAGAGGACATGATACTAAATATTGAAAACCCAGAAGATTCCACCAAAAAGTTTGTAGAATTGATCAATTCAGCAAGGTTGTAGGATGCAAGATCAATATACAGAAATCTGTTGCATTTCTATACATTAATAATGAAGCAACAGAAAGAGACATTAATAATCCCATTTAGAGTTGTACCAAAAATATACCTACAAATAAATTTAACCAAGGAGGTAAAAGACCTGTGCTCTGAAAGCTATAAAACACTGATGAAAGAAATTGAAGATAACAAACAAATGGAAAGATATTTCATGCTAAGGGACTAGAAGAACAAGTACTATTAAAAATGTCTATACTACCCAAAGCAATCTATAGATTTAATACAATCCCTATCAAAAAAAGCCAAAAGCATTTTTCACAGGACTAGAATAAATATCCTGAAATTTGTATAGAACCACAGAGGACCCAGACTAGCCAAAGCAATTTTGAAAAAGAAGAACAAAACTGGAAGTATCACAATCCCAAGTATCAAGCTATACTACAAAGCTGTAGCAATCAAAACAGTATGGTACTGGCACAAAAACACACACATAGATCAACAGAACAGCGTAGAGAGCCTAGAAATAAACCCTTGAATAATGGTCAATGAATCTATAACAAAGGAGGCAAGAATATGCAATGGAAAAAAGTCTCTTCAACGAATGGTGTTGGGAAAACTGGACAGCAACATTGCAAAAGAATGGAACTGGACCACTTTCTTACACGATACACAAAAATAAACCCCAAATGGATTCAAGACCCCAGTGTGAAACCTGAAACCATAAAAATCCTGGAGTAGGACACTGGCAGTAATTTCTCTGACATGAGCCATAGCGACATTTTCCTACACACACACACACACACACACACACACACACACACACACATATGTACTCTGTCCTGAGGCAAGGGACACTAAAGCAAAAATAAACTCTTGGGACTACATCCCAGCTTCTATACTGTAAAGGAAACAATGAACAAAACTAAAAGACAACCAACTGAATGGGAGAATATATTTGCACATAACATATCTGATAAAGAGTTATTATCTGGGGTCCCATGGGTGGTTCCATTGGTTAAACATCTGACTTCAGCTCAGGTCGTGATCTCAGGGTCCTGGGATTGAGCCCCGTGTTGGGGGGGGGGGGTTCCTGCTCAGCAGGGAGTCTGCTTCTCCCTTTCCCCCCACTCGTATTCTTTCTCTTGCTCTGTCAAATAAATGAATAAAATCTTTTTTAAAAAGTTACTATCCTAAATATATAAAGATTTTATACAACACCACACCAAAACACAACCCAATTAAAAAACGGGCAGAAGACATGAACAGACATTTCTCCAAAGAAGACATACAGATGGCCAACAGGTACATGAATAGATGTTCAACATCACTCATTATAATGGAAATGCAAATCAAAACAACAATGAAATATCACCTCACAACTGTCAGAATGGCTAATTCTACCACTGGGTATTCACTCAAAGAATACAAAAACATGAATTTGAAAAGATACATGCACCCCTATGTTTATTGAAGCATTATTTACAATAGCCAAATTATGGAAGCAGGCCATGTATCAATGATAGATGAATGGATAAAGATGTGGTATATATATATATATATATATATATACACACACACACACACACACACACACACATATATAAATATATATATAAATACAATGTATATAACAATATATATATAAACACACACATATACATAAACACAATGGAAAATATATAAAAATATATATATTTATACATACAAATATATATATATAAACACAATAGAATATTACTCAGCCTTAAAAGAGAATAAAATCTTGCCATTTCCAACAACATGGATCAATCTAGAGGATAGGATGTGAAGTGAAGTAAATCAAAGAAAGACAAATACCATATGATTTCAATCATTTGTGGAATTTAAGAAACAAAATGAAGAAAGGAGAAAAAAGCAAAAGAAAGAAAACCAAGAAAGAGACAAACCAAAAAAGGGACTCTTAACTATAGACACCTGATGGTTTACCAGGGGTATGTACGGAGGTGGGTGGGGGATGGGTGAAATATGTGAAAGGGATTTTAGGAGCACATGTATCATGATGAGCACCGAGTAATGTATGGAATCATTGAGTCACTATATTGCACATCTGAAACTAATATAACACTGTATGTTAACTACACTGGAATTAAGGCATTTTTTAAAAGTAAATAAAGGCTTTAAAAAAAAAATTCTGATGTCCTAGCCATACCACAGATCAATTAAACCAAAATCACTTGGACTGGGGCCCAGACATCAATAATGTTAAAGCTCCCCAAGTGACTCCAGCATGTAGCCAAAATTGACAGCCACTTCTTTAGAAAGACACAAATACCAGCAAGGCAAACCAAGAATATATTGAAGGTAGTATTTAAGTAGACTTAACTGGGCAGATATTTGCTTTTCTGACATCTCCAGACACTACCATTTATAATTCCAACTCTGTGATCTCAAACTTGAAATGACCCTTTGACCATTAGCTGTTAAGAGTATCTCTGCAAAATGTACTCTGCCTGCTATTCCCCTGTTGAAGTTTCTTAATATGGACCAATAAGAATGGGCAAAGTCAGGTTTCCCCATTTCTTGAGATAGATGAATGAAAACCTTACAGAGTTTCACTGTATACACACCACATACACACACAGTTGGAGATATTCAGGAAATGAGTCTTCAGATAACTCAAGCGATAAGGAAAACACTATCCAAGTCAGCTCACAAAAGACATCTGGTAGCCACATCAGCAATGGAAGAAGTATAAAAATTTATATAGATAGCATGATTTGTTGCACATTTTCATACATTCTCTGCTGTCTAAGCACTACTTGAGTATTTTTAATGACTGTGGAATGTTTAAATTGAGTAAAATGAGCACCAGATTGTTTACAAAGTGCTGGTCAATGATCTCCTCCTTACAAATTAATCTGCCCCCCCCCAACTGATCCAATGTGATTTCTTGAAATGTACTATCCTACACAGTTTTCCTTTTGATGAGACTTACCAAAGACCACCTGGCAACCCCTAAACCCCTTCGACTCAGGTCATGATCCCATGGTCCTGGGATGAGCCCCACATCAGTCTCCCTGCTGGCGGGAAGTCTGCTTCTCCCTCTCCCACTCCCCCTGCTTGTGTTTCCTCTCTCCCAGTCTCTCTTTCTCTCTCTCTCTCCCTCTCTCTCAAATAAATAAATTAAATCTTTAAAAAAATGTGTATGTTTTGTATATATGTTAGGATTAATAGAAAATCTTTTAAATAAGATTAAAATGAAGCCACATGATGGGAGAGGGATGGACTGTTTTAGGCTGAATGTCAAACACCTCTCTGAACAGATAGCAGTTAGGCTGAAACCGGAATGACAAGAATGAGCCAGAGAGGTCAAGTTCTCGCACAAGCATATTCAAGGCACAAAGAATGACAAGTGGACATCAACAGCAGAGCCAGGCAGGGAGATGAGGTGGGAGAAGTGGATAGGGGCTATATCATAAAAGAGCAGCAGAGTCTAAGGAAGGAGTTTAGATTTTACTCAGATCCAATGTGAAACCACTGAAAAGTTCCACACAGAAAGATTATGAAATTATTTTTATCTCTGTGAGTTGTCTCACCTTTTTAAGCCATAGTTTCATCATCAGTGAAATGGGAATAAGAAAATAAATGACATAATGCATATAAAGGGCTTAGCCTAGTGTTTAGCCATCTAAAACTGCTAATGGTTAATAGTAACGTATTTCATTGAATTTAACACAGCAGGAATTACAAGATGCACCATTGTTTTAGAAGTTATTAAAAAATATTTTTTTTATTTTTGGTTAAAATATCCCACTATTACTTTATCAGTTAGGGTTTTTAGTTTACCTTGCAAAAGCTTGGGGTCCTAGGTCACTTTTCAGGCATAGAAGGTAAAAATATAAGGTAACAGAAACTTCTTCAATTCAAAACCTCACTGCTCTGAATCTCTTTTGAACTCTGAATCCCTCCAACTTCTTGTTCTGGGCGCTGGGGCAAGGCCATAGTAAGGACATGAAGGGGACCAGCTCGAAGTCGTGCAATACTTTTGTTATCCGTACTGTTGGCCATATAAATCTGGTTTAGTATCTGCACTGAAAATAGAAATAGGATTACTTGCCACCATTCCTGGGGAAAGCAGGGAGTGAGAACGGACATCCATCTGTGGAATGCTTGGAGTTTCTTGGGAAGTGAGGCACTGTGAGGGTCCAGGTGATGTTACTGGGCCGTCCCCCCACCCCTAGAGCCGCTCTTCAAAAATCACACACTCCACTTGAGCGCATACACACTGCCCCTCTCCCAATGCCAGATCTTCCCCAAGTCCTACAGGGGACGGTAATTACTTTCCTATGCCAAATCATTGTTCAGGTATAATTTTATCCCTGTCCTATTGATTCTTTGTGTTCTGAATAATCTGTTCTCACTGTGGCCTCTGGTGATTCACAGCAAGTCCTTTATTACGATTCAAGGTCTACTGTAGCAATTCTTTTTATTTCCACTAGGTAGAAATTTTTCCTTTCTTCTACCTACTAAAATGGTAATTAAATTTAATCCCACCAACCTACTGGGTGGGGGGGGGGTGGGAAGGGAACAATCCAATCCACTTCTATTTCACATGCCAGATGCCAGTTCCTTCCTGACTCTCCAACCCCTCAAACCAACGGAGTTCCTTCTCTGGGTTTCCCTTCCCCGAGGCCAGACACCCAGCTTCTCACAGCACAAGGTGAAGAGGACTCTCATAAAGCAGAAAACACACACACTATCTGGGGAACTTGAAAGTCACACTGCAGTGGAATTGCGGGTTTGGAGTCACTGGAGTGTGAGGGTCAGTCTGCTTTAATAAAAGTTCTCAATTCTGGGAACTGGCACTCTGGGGTCAGTACTGCTTGATGGCAATTGACAGCAGGCTTTGTGTGACCTTGACCACGTTCAGGAGTGGCAGCATAACCTCGGGTAAGTAACTCCCTCAAGCCTCAGTTTTGCCATCTGAAATATGGGGATTACTATAGTACCAACCTCCGGGGATTACTGTGAGCATCACATTGATGTGGGAAACAGAGGCAGAAGAAAAATTATTGAATTTCCTTACTTACTGACAAGCCCTTAAAACAGGCAGAGTGACTCTCCTCTAGGGACTCAACTACCCCCACCTTAAGGCTCTGCTAAGGGCAAAGGGCAATCCTAGCCTTACTGACCCCCTACCCCCAACCAGGATCCTGTAAGTCTACTTTAACAATTCCTTTGGAAACCTTATCTCTAAACCTCCAAGATAGTGTCAACAATCATTCCCAAGCATATGGCCCAATGATATACATCTAAAGGGTCTCACGAAAAGGTTTTATTACTGGTAATGAATAACCTTTTCCCCAGACAATAACTAGCCCCTCAAGGTCCTAGAAACCTTGCTTCCAAAATTCATTAGAGTCTCATGCCATCCCTAACCCCCTCCCCAACTTACAAGTATATAATAGACCACTCCTCACATCCCTGGGTCATCAGCTCTTCCTGCCCACGGGTCCTGCCACGGGTCCTGTCCCCGTACTTTAATAAACCACCAATTTGCACCAAAGATGTCTCAAGAATTCTTTCTTGGTCATCGGCTCCAGACCTCACCCCACCAAACCTCACCTACATTCTAGAACTTCATCAACATCAGCCACAGGGAAGAATGAAATAAAGATTGGCCGCCATTCCCATTACTAATACTAGTTTTACGATTCTACTAGAACTACCACTACACAGATGTGCCCTAGAGGAACAATAGGACAGCTGAATGCACTTGTAACCGAACAAATTCTCTTAACTTTTCTGGGATTTCTTTGAAGCAAAATCATGTTTTACTACAAATTTAAGAATATACATGTACGGACATTCAACATAATTACAGTTTGTGGTGGATGTACAATCTTAGAATCACTACAGCTTCAAACTCTCAGTAGAATTTTATATCGGTATAGTCAAAAAATCTTATATCCCAATAGAAGACTTTCAAGCTCCACACAGAAGAGCCTCAGGTATCAGCAAACGACAGTGTGCATTTATCGAGCGCCTGCTGTGTGCCAAGCATGGTTTATCCATTCAGTCCACAGATAGGTACTGATCCCCAACAGATGTTTCAGGCCCTGGAGATAGAGGGCTAAACAAAATAGACAAGGTCCTTGATCTTGTGGGGAAGAGATTTTAATGGCTGAGGAGGAAAATAATAAAAAAGTACAAAATAATAGTAATAAGATTTCCTTTATGAGAGGGAGACAGAGAGCGAGAGAGTGTAAGCAGGGGGAGTGGCCAAGGGAGAAGTAGGCTCCTCACTCAGCAGAAAGCCCGACAGAGGGCTCAATCCCAGGACCCTGGGATCATGACCTGAGCCGAAGGCAGACACTTCACCGACTGAGCCACCAAAGCACCCTGAAATCATAGTAATAAACAGAAAAGTGTGTAGAAAGTACACCAGAGGGGCGCCTGGGTGGCTCAGTGGGTTAAGCCTCTGCCTTCGGCTCAGGTCATGATCTCAGGGTCCTGGGATCGAGTCCCGCATTGGGCTCTCTGCTCCGCAGAGAACCCGCTTCCTCCTCTCTCTCTCTCTCTGCCTGCCTCTCTGCCTACTTGTGATCTCTCTCTGTGAAATAAATAAATAAAATCTTTAAAAAAAAATTAAAAAAAAAAAAAAAAAAAAAGAAAGTACACCAGAGTCACATTGGGGGTCGGGAATGCTGCTAACCCACAGCAACCCTATGAGTCACCTAATAGTATTATTTTTTTAATCCTTAGGAAATCAATGCTCAGAGTAACTTATAAATTGGGTCAATTTGCATAGCTTGCAATGGTCCAGACAGGGCCAGGGACCCACACGTGCCAAACTCCAGATCCAATGTCTTACGCACTGTGCAAAGAGCCTTTGTAATAATGAGGTTTTGCTTAGTTAACGGTCATGGCTAGTACGAGTCACACAGTAGGTTGGCCCCTATGACTTACATCAAATTCCCTAACTGTCAGTTCTGAATTAATGAGGTTGAACCAGGTGAGGTCCAGACACAACCAGACTCAAGCAGCAGGACCCTCCTCCCCACCGGGTCACAGAGCAGTTGGGGTCAGCAGCTTACCTTCGTCACAGAAAAATTCAGCTTCCATTTCCAAAACAAATATTCAATTGCTTCTGTTGTGAAAATTAAAGACCACAAAATCTTTTTGAAAAGAAAAACAAAAATAGAAAGAAATGCAAATTCAGAATGAATAATGCCTTCAAACAGTTTTCTACTCAATGTTCTTTCTGCTCTTTAGGCTGGAGGAAAATTGTCCCAGGGGAAGAATTTCACTCCCCACCCCCCCCAGAAGGACCTCAATCTTCTCTTTTCTGGAGGACAAAGTAGAAGGACATGCATATTTTTCAAGAAGGCAACCCAAAAGGAGGTCAAAGGAAGGGAAATCGAGGGATCTGGAACTTCCAATCCATCGACCTGGGAATAGCAGCTCACAGAGCAGTCTTATAGAAGACGGACAATCTACAAGAACCACAAACACTAACCATGTCAGGGAAAGTGAATATAACCTAAAGATGCTCACAGACCTGATGTTCCAAAGGCCACTGATGTTTCACCCTTGAATGATGGATGAATTTATCATAAAGTATTTATCTGATAATGTTCCATGGAAAAGACTGAAAACATGGTTTCAGTGGGGCTGAAGGCAGTCGTCAGGTGGGGTTCTAAGTTTGCCATTTTCTCAAGAATTCGCAGACATCCAAAGCCAAGATAATAGTAGGTGTACAATGTTAAAATAGATTGTAGGTTAGCAGGAGGACTGTAGAAATAATATAAGAGTGCTGGACATATCAATTAAATAATAATAGGAGTAGTTTACCAAAGGTGCTTTCCAATTTGTCCTGTGCAAAAGTTGAACAGACCTAACAAAACACAAAACTATGCAGGGCATTGCGATACCCGATCGTTAAATCATGGAGACAAAATACATTCTGCGTGATAAAACCAAAGAGAAAATACCAGGAGAGGTTGAGGGCTTGGGTGTATACATTGCATGATAGTTTGGTGGGACATTATGTTCCCACTAACCCACATATGTTCATTTCTCTGAGAAACAGGTTGCAATTATCACTGATTTTCTTCCCATTAAGATAGGTTCTGAATATGCAAATGACTTTTCATTTTAATTTCATACTAAGTCAGTATATGCACACAAATCTATTTCTTACCAAGGTTCCAAAATAGAAGCAGCAGTACAATGGCAAAATTAGGACACAAAGATAAAAAGCGAAGATCACAAGAGGATGAGGAAAAAGAATCTATGTATAGTGTCTTTGGGAGCCAATTCATTTCCAGGAAAAATAGAAATTTTTAAATACAATTAGTCCAATAAATTAGAGCTGCCAAAATCATGTGACCAGAGAAATTTCACTGGGCCAGAAAACTTTGTAGGGAATAGAATTGCAATGGTCAATTTTAATTTTATCCACTCTAAGGGCAAAATTTTTTTCATGATGACATCCATTGCTCCTGTTTCGGATAACATCCTCATACTCCTTGTGAATCCTCTCTACATTCCCCCCCACCCACCCCCCCCACACACACACATACTCATGGTCCAGGTAGTTCAGGAGATAGGAGCTCCACTCTGACTTCGGACTCTGGGGACAGATTTGGGCTCAAGTGGGGTCAGAGGGTAATACATTCCCCCTAGTAGTGAGACTAGGAAGAAGCACGTTCATGTGACCCCCCCACAGAATTAACACTGAAACCCAATGCTGAGACTTTTGCTGGAATTCTTGGGCATTCTGGCTTTTAACATTAGTAGGCTCTAAACCTAGAGCTGGAGGGGGCCATCTTGCCAGAAGAAAAATGGGAGAACCTGCTTGAGAATGAAGCCCATCTAGAAACATACAAAGCTGGGAGATGGTAAGAAATGGCACCATGGTAATACTTCTAAGCTCCTAATCCAGAGGTATCCCTGGACATTTTAACTATTCAGGTCAGTAGAGGCCTACTTCTCTTGGTACACTGTGAGCTACACCCCTTTGAGTTGAGTCTTTTTCAAGCAAAAGAATTGGGTTGAAGACTCTCAGTCTGGGCTTCCCATAGCTTCAGGCTGCAAAAGTTCAGCCTACAGGGAGTCCATTCGTTTTTCCTCCTCTTAATACCACCTTTCATGGAAATGAATGAATAGTCAGAAATCAGTAGAAGTGATGTTTATTTCCTTTAAATGCATTTGACAAAATTCAAATTTCCCCTATGTGCCCAAAGCCTCTCTGCTTTTATTTTAGATTCTAATTAAATGGGCCAAACTCTTTTTTTTTTTTTTTTTTTGGTAGATACAAAGAAAATGTGTACTTAGAGTTTTCACTGGCAGCCATGGTTTCATTAATAGAAATTGATGGAAAGACATGGAAATGCTACGGTCTCTTAGCAACTAAGTCTCTCTGAATTTCTGCAAAGACCAGTGCATACTTTCTCCACTCTCCTTAAAACCGCCATCACCGTTGTCAAGACCGCCACAACCTTCCACCTCCAACTGAGTGAGTCACTTTGCCTCCATCTTTGAAGATAAACAGAGATGGCTCCGAACAAGAACGTTCATCTTCCCACCACCAAGCTTCCCTGAAACTACTCCATCCTGTCCTTTACTCCTCTTCTAGAAGAATAGTCCTCCTGGCCACTCCTCCAGGGGTCCTCTGGGTTCACCTCCCTACTATATCAATGACCAGCTCTTGAAAATATCCAACAGGGTGTTTGTTTGGGTCAAGGAACATCAACAGACAAAATTCACACAGGGCCTAACACCTCATCAAGCCTCCCAAGTCAGAGCATTATCCTCATTCATGTGTTCTATAAAGACGAATTAAGCAACTCACATAGGGCGTCACGTGAGAGCCTTGATCAGGAATAGCTAAAGTCTAGCTTCTTCCCTCAAGCTTCTTCCAGTCCACCAGGAGCAAGAGGGAAAAGGAACAGGAAACACGTGATTACAAGGCATGGTGATCCACCCTACCAAGTTTGGATCAAACCAAGCACATTGTAAGCGTTGTCCCTGCAAGAGGCCCACTCAGGCTGCGGACCACACCACGAGGAGGCGCCATTCTCACGGACCAGAGGTGAATGGTGCCCCTGAATTTTTACAACACAGACGTCCTGAATATAAAGGAACTGAACGGTGAGCCCTGAAGTTCTGAAGAGGGAAGGGCAAAACTGAAACCCTCAGGGTTTCCACACTTAGAGCAACTGAAGATGGTAATGAAGGGCTCAGTGTTGATGGTCCAAAGCCACCGAGGACCACTCTTCCTCTGGCTCTAATAGCTCTCTTCGGCCTCCTCCTCCTTACCCCTTTAGGCACCCCAGAAATTACGGAAGGACTCTACATGCTTCTGCCATTCCTGGTGGGAAGCTCTAGCATGCAAGGTGCTATCTGGTGTGAGAAATAAACCTAGAGGGCTCCTTGCTATAACAATGAGGATGAGTTTCTTAAAACCATACCTCAAATCCAAGGCTTAACAGACATTATTTTGAAGGTGCAATGATTTGGGACCTGCCAAGCCTGAATATCCTTACTGGTGATCACTGTTACGACCTCATCAGCTTTGGATCCCTTTCTTGTGCCACACTGTTTGAGGCAGAGGGCCAATTTTAAAACACTTTGCCTACAATCCCAAACCACTTCAACTGATAAGTTTTATCAAGGGAACCATCTGGGTTATTTTCTGAAACCCCACTACAGGCTGCTAACTGCCTATCAAGTACATTTCAACACCCCGTTAAAATACACCAACATTTACTGTATACCCATATATAAATATGACTAAGCCTTGTCTCTCTGCCCTCAGCATATGTGTTACACCCCCTTCTTTCTCTATGCAAAACTATTTTTGGTTTGGGGTTTCTAGCAAGGCCCAGACTCAAGACCATTTTTATTATTCCTGCCAATAGATACAACTTTTATTATATTTTCTCCAACGTTTCCCTGCTTTCATATTATCTGCTGTTAAAAAAATGATCACGGCATGAAATACCTTATTTGGGACACAGAGTTCCATTAATGCCTTGGAGGAGATGGCTTACCAACTGGTCCACCAGTGTCCGACAAGAATGCAATTGCATTACACATGGGTAAATGATTTACTCCTGGGGAATATTTTATCCTCTGTTTTGTCACAAGGTCAATTGTAGCCTTACTTCTGTCCCATTTTTCAGTATCCAGTACATTTAACAACTGCATGTTTAATTACCTAAGACCCCAAGTCGGTACTGACAGTTATATGACTGCATTCAATTGGAATGACCATGACTATGAGAGCAACTTACCTCTGGGTCAGTGTCCTTTTCCATTGTATATGCAGTGTCCTTGTCTATGCTGTTAGATCATCCAATTAATATACTCACCATTGGCTAGCAAAAGATAGCGTTTTCAAAAAAATAAAAAGAACAACAAAAACTAAAAAACAAAAACACACGGACCTGTGAAGTTCTGCAGGCACATGCTAAGGAAAAACCAGGTATGGACATATCAAGCCCTTTTAATGCCATCCATATGCCTCCTAACTTCCAATGGCCTGTATCTGTGTTCCTAGGAGCTTTTTCCATACTACGTAAGGTTGGAAATACAGCTGAATTAACATCCCCTGGGTACAGTCTTCAACCAGTTCCAGATGGAAGTTGGTGTATAAATATCTCAGCTCTTCCTTTTTGGATGGAATCATTCTGAAGCATGAGTTATACACCATTTCCAGTTCCGCCAGTAGTAAATTCAAGTTCTGGTAGCTTTTCCTTCCTTATGTTACTTCCCCTTCTCTTCTAATGGTGTTCCCGAACTTTCCAAATAAACTACTTGTTCCTGACTCCTTGACTCAAGGTCTGTTTCGGGAGGGGTGTGGGGACCCAATCTAAAACAGAGGAGGTCAGAGGAATTAGGTTTTAGAACTTAAGAAAGTACTTTCTAACTTCATCTTTTATGCTTGCAGGAGAATAGTTTTAATAAAGCAAGGAAGATCTGCTCCTGGATGGGGACTCTGCCAGTCACTAGTCATAAAATGAGAATAATGAGAGCACCTCATTTATAAGCCCACTGGAAGCATTGAATAAGATAGGGCACCTAATGCATACAACAATATCTGGCAAGTAAAAAATGCTCAGATGATCTGTTATGGTAAACACCATCGTTCTAACTCTATAGTATAACTTGTCTTTTTATAGCCACATAAATAGCTTCTTGAGCACCTACTATGTGCCATAACTTCATCTCAGAAATTATTAAAACCCCAGGAGCCAGAGCTGTGGTTCAAATTCTGTGAACATGGAACTGCATGAAAAACTATTTTCACCAAGAAAAGTCTGGGAAGTTAGCAGGGCTGCAGTAACAGTGTCCTCAGCAGCTCAAGAATGAGGCTAACATTTGACCTGAAACTTAAAATTCTATTTCCAAATGAAAATTTCTGAGGGTCTTTGTAAGAGGCCAATCGTATGCAAATTGGAATACACTGCAAAACGGCCATAGCCTCCACCTCTGCATCCAAGGCCTTTGCAATGTGACTGTGCAGCAACTTTAAGTAGCGTCCACTTCCCTACCCCTTAAATCTGGGCTGGCCTCGAAATCTGCTCTGACCAAGAGAATGTGCCTACAGTGACCATGTACCTTCTCCCAGTCTGGGCCTTAAGATACCTGTGTATCTCCCTTTTCTCTTGGATTCCTGCTCAGGTGCATGGGAACAGGCTGAGAGTAGCCTGCGGAGGATCAGGGTCACGTGACACATTCAGCCCCATCACCCTAAAGAGCAGCCTGTCAACCACCCCGTCCATGATTGGGTAGATCCTATAGCAGCTGGCTCTGCTGGTTCTACTGGATCCACCTCTTCTACCCAAGGGTTCTAGCCACCTCTTCTACCCACCTTCCACCCAGGATTCAACCCTTGGATTCCTTCTCTATCTAAACTCACTTGCTTTGGTGAGGTTATCATCTCTACCTCCAGCCCAAACTTTTTTCCTTAACCCCAGACTCACAAACTACTCAACATTTCCACCAGAAGTAGATGTCCACTGTTTAAACTAAACTCCTAATTGACCCCCCAGAAATCTCCTTCTCCCACAGTCCTCCCTTCCTTAGGTGAAGGCAACTTCATTCTTCCAGGTGCTCAGGTCAAAAACGTTGGAGTCTTCCTGACTCTTCCCTTCCTCTCATAACCCATATTGAATCCTAAAGAAACCCTGCCTGCAAAATGTGTAAGAACTGGGTCACAACTCACCACTTCCACAGCTCTAAGTCTGGTCACGCCACCATCTCTCTTATCTGAATTATCAAAATGTTCCCCTGATCAGTCTCCCCACTTTCATACTTGCGCCTTCTCAACAGGGAAGCCAGAGAACTCCTGGTAAAATAGGTCAGATTCTGTCCTCTGCTCAAATCTCTCCAGTGGCTCCCCATCTTGCTCAGAGAAAAGGCTAAGGTGCCCTGCTGACTCTGACCCCTCCTTCACTTTGTTCTAGCCACACTGGTTCTCCCCAGACTTCCTCCCCCAAGCCAGGCATTGTACCTTGGGGCCTGCGCACTGGGTTCTCTCTGCTGGGATGTTCTCCCATATCCCTTACAAGGCAGACCTGAATGAGTAGTTCCTTCCTCTTCTTCAATGTCACCTTCTCAACAAGGCCTATCCTGACTCCCCTCCTCCACACCCATTTAAAACTGCACCCTTTCCTGCCACCATCCCACTCACTTCCTAACCCCTTGAAAGCACTCTCTTTTTTTCAAAGCTCCAATCACCTTCCAACATTCTATCCGTTTCTTCATTTATTTTTTACTGTCTCTCCCCGCAGGAGAGGGATTTTTATCTACATTCACTGAAGTACCACCCCAGTCAACACTGCAGTACTGAACTCAAGTCTGTGGGATAAATGAATGACTAGTGAGGAATGGTCACTGTCATATCTACTTTTATCCTATTTTTAAAATTTTATCCCTTAATCCTTTTTATCTAGCCTGTCCAAAAAAACCAAACCAAACCAAAATAAAAACACAAAAACCAAAAAAGCAGAAGCAAGCAGGCACCACCCTAAAAGATCCAATTATTTTTGTTTTTGTTTTTGTTTTAATCCTACCACTTAAGTGGTTAGCTTTGAAAGTTTTTGTTTTATAAGGACATCAACAGTCTTTGCACAATCGGGTTTACCTAGGAAAGAAAACCCCCTCTGACAGGCGGTGCTCTGTGTTTAAAATCAGGCTTAGGGAGGGCACCTGGGTGGCTCAGTCAGTTAAGCATCTGCCTTTGGCTCATGTCATGATCCCAGGGTCCCAGAATGGAGCCCTGTGTCAGGTTCCCCACTCAGCAGGGAGTCTGCTTTTCCTTCTTCCTCTACCCTTCCCCTTGCTCCTGCTCTCTCTAGCAAACAAGTAAAATCAAGCTGAGGTCTGAAAAGAACTGGGAAGCCACTTTCTAAAGTCTTCTCTTATGCTATTTCAAGCAAATAGTAACTCTAAGGACAATTCTGGAATTTTCTATCTCGTTCGTTTTTCATTACTTTTTAGTAAGGTACAGTGATATCATTATTCTCAGTTGCCCTGGGTGATTCCAATATTGATTTTGAGCTTCTCCCAGCTATTCTATAGAGTGCATATCATTTATAAAGTTCTCCCTCACTTCTATGAGCATATTTGCATTCTGAATGTTTTATATTTTCCAGATGATAGTATCACATGAAATATGATAGCATCCTTCTGAGTTTTGATAATCCGTACCTCCAGCAAGCTCAAGACCACAGGATTTCCTTTTCTATTTTGGCTTAATTCAAATGGAACACAGAGGAAGTTTTTAATAATTACCCCGTATCGCAAAAATATTGAAGTTGAGGTGCTGAAGCTTAACTATGCAAATATTACCAGCAAATATTAAGAAGGCTTAACTCAATATTTTTTTCCCTAGGATGGAACTGTAAAAATATATCTTTCTGAAATCTCATTTGCCTTATATTTAAATTATTAAACAAATAGGCTTATATTTTCAGGAAATGAGATTAAGAAGGAACATTGTATAATAATGACTCAAAACCATAGAGCAATCCTCTCCTGTAATCCAAAGATGACAAATTCAAAAGACTTCAAGGGACAAGACAGCAACTTAAACAATTAAAATGGCCTGATGGGATCCCTGAGGGAGTGATGGAAACGGTGACAGAGTGCAGACTCCATTACCTGTCTATGATGAAGACAGCTTCTCAGCTACAGTGAACAGGTGCCATAAGAAAACCTCGCACTGCCAGATTTTGTACTTGTGTATATATCGGTTTTCTTTTAAAAGAGAAGAAACCTGAATTTTTAGGGGAAATTTCACACCATATGTGCCAAAAAGAACATATCCAGACCACAAGGCTCTGCTCTAAAATGGCATTGTCAAGTGTTTAGTACCTAATTCACAGTGTTCTCCCACACTTTCCAGCTTTCAAAGGACAGCCCAACTATATTTCACAGATAGTAAAAGTCTCCAGTCGTGTTCTCTGATTCCTAGTTGTTAGCGGGCTCTGGGTGTTGAGTGTTTCTTTCAACTGGAGTAGAATGCTAATGTTGCAATGCAGGTACCCGCCACAGGAATCCAAGCTGAAGTCAACCAAGTAATTGCTGTCACAGTGTATCTATATACAGTCTTTAAAATCCCTTCCAGTTATCACCCTAGAATAGTCTCTCTCTGGGCATGCTGCCACAAATATCTGTGACCAGAAGCCTGAAGAGACCCCGGTCCCACCTTGGGGAACCCCTTACTCGAACCACTTACTTTGATTCATTTCCCTCCCCAGTCTTCCTGGTTTTTCTCATTTTTTAGTGCATCTGTTACTATGGAAACACGTGGTACCAAAGACCAGAGCAGAAGTGAATAAAACCCCAGCTTTCCATATAAAATATCAACTAATATTCAAGCACCATCGACCAGGCATATTCATACCAGGTTTGAGACATCAGAGAAGTGTAAGTTGCATCTAGTAATCAAATAACTATCTGTAATATTTTTTTAAGAAGCTCAGTTTATTTATTTTAAGATCTTATTTATTGGGACACCTGGGTGGCTCAGTTGGTTAAGCGACTGTCTTCGGCTCAGGTCATAATCCCAGAGTCCCAGGATCGAGTCCTGCATCGGGCTCCCAGCTCCATGGGGAGTCTGCTTCTCCCTCTGACCTTCTCCCCACTCGTGGTCTCTCTCAAATAAATAAAATCTTTCAAAAATATTTATTTATTTATTTATTTGTCAGATTGAGAGAGAGAGAGAGCACAAGCAGAGGGAGCGGAGGCAGAGCAGGAAAAGGGAGAAGCAGGTTCCCTGCTGAGCAAGGAGTCCAATGTGGGACTCAATCCCAAGACCCTGGGATTATGACCCAAGCCGAAGGCACCCACTTAACCAACTGAGCCACCCAGGCGTCCCAGAAGCTCAGTTTATTTACTGTATTCCTGGAGAGCTGGCTCTTCATTTATGGTTTGCTTCATTACTTCCTTTTCAATGTATTTAGAAGGTCTACTTTATACCCATATCCACTATTAGAATTTGTCTCTAACCAGAAACAGAGTATCAATCTTTCCTTCCACATGTTTTTCATTTATAGAAAGTAGAAGAAAAAAAAAATTGCATGCTAGTATTAAGGAAATGGATTAGACCATTTCTAGGTCCCATTCCACAATTTTAAACCATCGCATTACTCTTTTGCTTCTAGACTCATTATTTAGCCTAGGTAACATGGATTTATCCACAAACATTTTTTTCCTCCCACAAACATTTATTAAAGACCTGACATACATATGCATATAGCTTGATGCTGGGGATATAGACACCAAGAGACAAGTTACCTGCTTTAGAAGAGTTCTTGGTCTAGTACAAGAAGGGGGGCACCTGGGTGGCTCAGTGGGTTGAGCCTCTGACTCCAGCTCAGGTCATGATCCCAGGGTCCTGGGGTCAAACCCCGCATTGGGCTCTCTGCTCAGCGGGAAGCCTGCTCCCCGCCCCCCACCTGCCTCGCTTGTGATCTGTCAAATAAATAAATAAAATCTAAAAAAAAAAAAAAAAAAAAAAGGTAACCAAGTAAGAAAACATCTACAAAACAGTGTGATGACTGTTTTGAGAGGGGCAAGCCAAAACCAGGTATGAGAAGATTTTGGGGGGTGGAGGGATGGAGGGTAGGACAGGGGAGTGGTAGTTGGGTAGGAAGTTTTCAGTGGGATGGTGATATCAGATGATATAATGTTTTTGTTTTTGTTTTGTTTTGAGGTGGGAATGAAGGCAGAAAAGATAAAGAGGCTGACACAAGGTCTAACAGATGCTATGGCAAGTGGCAGTGGGACAGGGAAGGGCATATGCAAGAAAGTTGAGATTTAAGGACTCTTTGGATAGGAGGGGGTAAAACACACTAACATTACTATTTAACTCAAGTCACGAATGGCTGTTACTCAAATACTTAGAAATTTCCTTTTTATTATTTGTTTCCATGTCTCTGAAACCTAGACATCAAGAAAACTCTACATCAGTTTAAGACTTTTTTTTTTTTTTTTTTTTTTTTTTTTTTTTACTTTAACCACCACCCCCCCATCACTGTTTATATTTTTAGAGATTAAGTCATACCCACGTAGCAACTGTCTCTACTTTGGGGGAAGAATATTTTAAACAAATGAAGTTTTCTAGTCTTCACTACTAGGAAGTTCTTTTCCCAGGTCAGTAAATTGCAGTACAACTAAATTAGGCAAGTGGGCAACTCAGATAACACTTCAGAACAACTTACTTTGAAAATCAGTGTGTTATACAAATATCTATTTGCAGGACTCAGATGATCATCCTCAGATGCAAAGGGGCCAAGTTCCATCAGAAAACAGTTAAAGAGTTTCTTAAATAGTATGTCAACCTTGAATTTGAAAAGTGAAGCTAATAATTGTTGACTCTGTCATAGAATTTATATTTGGGACTGAAGGTGTGAGTGAGCTCATGCCTCTCCTCCCTCCCTCCTTCTAAAACTTGTTATTAAGAGTGACGGAACCAACGCTTGGATAAAGCCCTCTTGATTCAGTTGGACAGTGGGGGAAATGGAGGCTTGGGGTTAAGAACCAGTGCTTTATAGAAAAAAGAAAGGTACTCTCCATTGCTAATTTACCTTCATCACCAATGATGTAAGTGGTAATTCCTTGGAAAACTGGCAAAGGGACTCTCCTGACATCTGTTTTAAAATGTCAACCAAATGTGTTTCTCCTACAAGCAACCAGATATTGATTTTTACTTTTGATCATTCAGTTAATCTTAACACTGAACACAGCGAGGACACCGATGCATTTACTTTCCCTTTTCATGGGGAAATTTGCATGAACAGAAATGCTGAATCAGTGGATTGGAGAGTTAGAGTAGGTTGATTAATCCAGTGATTTGTACATTATTGAAGGTTCAAGGACTCCAAACAAAACTTTTCTTATCTACTGACATTGGATTTCGATGAGCCAGAGTTTGACTCCTCTTCACTATCCCACCTAACTTGAATGACCTATTTTATAAAGCCCTTCTGAAGATTAATTAAGATATACAGGTAAAGTACCGGGATAAGGATTTAATGCATCTTGTTCAGTCTGTTAGCTATAATCGCAGGAGTGCAATCCACTTTTCTCTTGCTCTGTATTGTTGCACCAGTAGCTAATTGTTGTGTGTGTGTGTGTGTGTGTGTGTGTGTGTGTACACAACTGAGTATCATCTTTCTAAAAGACTTAGCAGGCCCAAGCCTAACATTTCCCTTCCCTTTCAAGTCTTTTCTCAGGGAAGACTGTATTAAATAAATAATTACAAAAGCATAAATGGAGTCTTAATTATTACACATTTACATATGATAAATCAAGTTAAAACTTACTAAATATGTTCTATCTGCCTAGCTTGACAAGCATGCCTTCATAGCAACCTAGAAGCTGAGTTTAAATTCCGATTTCTTGAATTCCAGAACCCAGCCAAGTAAGGAGCACCAGTCTCCTGCCTGGTCCCCTTGCTCTTTCCACCCTAACCTCCAGCTCCTGTGTGTGGACTATAATTTCCACCTGTCCCGAGCTCCAGCCACACCTCCCACGAACAGTCTCTGCTCAGCCACCCTTGGGCCCAGGAGCCTTTTGAGCAGGGAAATCCAAGACCTGGGTAAGCAAAGCAGAGCACAGAGGGGGGCCAAGGGGCACATGGGCTCTTTGGTAGGGGGCAGGGTTGGGGGTGGCTGTGCAGGTACACAGAAGTTGAGGGACAGAGCAGCTGAGTTCACTGCAGGGCAGTGTCTAGGGTGGGGGCCTCTCCCAGTAATTTAAGATTTTCTCGGTCCTGTTTTTAGTGCAACTGAAGAACAATTTCCCTTTTTCCCTTCCATTTGCAAGTCTTTCCTTGGGGAAAAGTTTATAAATAATTACAAAAGCAACATGAACCTGAGCATGAAATTACCCAGATAGCCACAGACATTTCCTGTTTATGACAAGAACTGTGGGAAGAATACCAACTTACCTATGGATGTTTGGAATCCTGTACCAAGCTATTTGAACTGAGACCACAGTATTCATGGTGGACAAGTTCAAATACATAACTACAGGACTTGCTAAATGTAAGTTAGAATAAAAACAGGCTTAGACTTGTGCTGGCGCCCCCATCCATTTCTAAACTATACCTCTTGCTTCTGTGAAACTGGTTCGGATAATCCTTCCCACTGGTTCTTAACTCATTGAAGAATGGGGCCTCCCCTCAAAACTCCTGCCCATACCCAAAGATAGAGTCTGAAAGCCATCTGCAGGACATGTCCCTGCTGACTCCAGGAGAAAACAGCATCTCCTGGGTGAGGGACCACCACACACACACAGCATCATGAACCTCGTAGTAGCTGTCTGTCTACATCTCAGGTGTTCTCTGAGGAGGAGGAAGGCAGGCTGCTATTCAACCCTGCTGGCCTATAAGTCCTGGGGGTAATGGGCATTTTAATTGTCTTTTTCGTGTTGGTTTGGTTTTGGTTATCACCCATCTTTCCTGTTTCTTTGTTAGTAAAGGGGGCAGTGGGTCTGCTAATTGAGGCGCCCTTCCCTCCTGGATGCCCAGAGGCTGAGTTGGTTGGGAGGGGGGTGGCTGCAGGGGAGGTTGAGTCCAGGTATAACTACCCCAGACTGTGGCCCAGCCCTGAGCAGCCCTATTCCTGGCTGGAGCCTGTCTCTAAGCTCCTGATATTTAGAGCTTGGAGCTAACTAGGTTCTGGTTTGCTTCCAAGCCTGTTTTTTGTTTTTGTTTTTGCCATTCACCCCGCCCCCATTCCTGGCAATTCTCTTAGCTATCTGATAACCTTCTAGTAAATTCTTTTTGCTCAAGTTAGACAGTTTCTTTCATTTGCATGCAAACTAAGAGTCATTGCTGATACACTTGGCAGAGCTCCTGACACAGAGATAATCAATGAATGTGTTACATAAATGAATAATTATAACCTGAGTGTGTATCACTACCATATTTGTAAAATAATCGGTTTTTTTTTGATTCATAAGACAATGCTATTGACTTTTTTTTTTTAATTCGGAAAGGCATAAAAAAAGAAAAGCAAAGCCATAATTCTACCATCTAGACACAAACTAACTTTGTTTTTACTCCAGCTTTTACATACCTATAGGATATTTCCATCTCACAAAACACACATCATTGTGCACTGGCTTATTTCCACTTGAAACTAAAGTTGGGTTGTCTGGGTAGCTCAGCAGCTTAAGACTCTGCCTTCAGCTCAGGTTGTGATCTCAGGGTCCTGGGATCGAACC
This sequence comes from Lontra canadensis, assembly GCF_010015895.1. Taxonomy (NCBI): domain Eukaryota; kingdom Metazoa; phylum Chordata; class Mammalia; order Carnivora; family Mustelidae; genus Lontra; species Lontra canadensis. The sequence goes on from NW_022631010.1 coordinate 12,413,495, forward strand.
CCGCATCGGGCTCTCTGTTCAGTAGGGAGCCTGCTTCCCATCTCTCTCTCTGCCTACTTGTGATCTCTCTCGCTCTGTCAAATAAATAACTAAAGTCTTAAAAAAAAAAAAAAAAAAAAAAAAAAAACTGAAGTTGTTCCACATCACTACATAAGCTTTGAAAGGATCACCTTTAATACTCAGTAATTGTCTATTATCTTGGGACCTTCAAATATCTTCAACCAGCCCCCCAATTTTTAGTTTTAAGGGTAATTTCTTTATTGCTTTTGCCTGCAACGAATTCCTCAGCAGAGACTAAAATTAAAATTAAAAACCAGAGGGGCGCCTGGGTGGCTCAGTGGATTAAGCCGCTGCCTTCGGCTCGGGTCATGATCCCAGGGTCCTGGGATCGAGCCCCGCATCGGGCTCTCTGCTCGGCGGGGAGCCTGCTTCCTCCTCTCTCTCTGTCTGCCTCTCTGCCTACTTGTGATCTCTGTCTGTCAAATAAATAAATAAAATCTTTAAAAAAAAAAAAAAATTAAAAACCAGAGAAATAACTATGTCAAATAATTTGAACTTCGAAAATATTTGTCAAATGCTTTTAAAACTGTCCTCCAGGAAGGCTATAGCACATAATTCTCCCACCAGCAGTAATGAAAATGTCACTGCATCCCTCCTGGTACTAAGTATTTATATTCATATATATATAAATACATATATATACACATATATGTGACTATATATTGCTTGTTTAATACATGAAACATGGCATCACATTTTTGTTTTAATTTGCATTTCTGTGGTTAATAGTAAAGATATTTATTAAATATGTGAATTAGCCTTTTTATTTCATCCTTTCAAATCATTTCTTCAGATAATTAGGCAATTCTATTGGGGTGTTATTTTCTAGTGACTGATATGCAAGAGTTCTTCAGTGCAATTATTCTATTAACTGTTCTGTCATGCTTGCTGTTAATATTTTTCTCCATGATTATTTTCTGCTCTAAACTGTATATTTTTGCATATGAAAGTTTAAAATATACTCAAAGTGATCTTTTGCTCTGCCATTATTTGCATTAATTATTAAGTACTTTCTTCTAGCTTTGTTTCTCACCTGGCAGATCAACTTTCCAATATATCTGTAATTCAGTGAATTGTGCAAACAGGTTCTTAGTTGACGGTTTTCTACTTATTGGTGCAGTGCCTTGGTTTTGTTGAATACTTCCCCCTGTTTCAGAATGCTTTACCCATCACTCTTCTGTTTCCTAGAACTACCGGAGTCTGTTTCCAGGCTACTCTATTCCAGTGAGCTATCTATTGATTCCTCTACCAGAACTACACGTCTACAGTGACGCTCAATGACCAGATTTTTATTTCTGTAAGGGCAAACCACCCCCAGATACATTCTTTTTTTTTTTAATTTTTATTTATTTGACAGAGAGAGAGATCACAAGTAGACAGAGAGGCAGGCAGAGAGAAGGGAGAAGCAGGCCTCCTGCCACCAGAGAGCCCAATGTGGGGCTCAATCCCAGGACCCTGAGATCATGACCTGAGCTGAAGGCAGAGGTTTAACCCACTGAGCGACCCAGGCGCCCCCCGCCAGATACATTCTTTAGCAAAATCTTCTTGAGTCTAGTCCTGTAGTAATTCTTGTGGCCTGATGTTAGAATCATTTCGTCGTTTCCCCAAATCCCCAAGCAATAAAACTGTAGGATTGATTGTAGAAAAGTAACTATTTCATAAAATCTTTCTATCCTAAGAATAGCATGTTTTCATTTGTTCATTTCTTATTTTATGTGTTTGAGTAAAATTTTACAGCTTTCTAAACAAGTTTTTAGATGTTTCTTATTATTCCCAAATATTTTCCATACATTTCCTATGTTTCTTGAATTTACATTTTTGTGGATTTATGAACAAAATGCTTCTCTATTGTATTTTGTAGTCAGTGAAGACCAGTATTTTGGGGTAGCCATTGATTTTTTAAATTTTCTTCTAAAGATTTTATTTATTTGACACAGAGAGAGAGATCACAAGTAGGCAGAGCAGCAGGCAGAGAGAGAGAGAGAGGGGGAAGCAGGCTCTCCACTGAGCAGAGAGCCCAAAGCGGGGCTCCATCCCAGGACCTTGAGATCATGACCTGAGCCGAAAGCAGAGGCTTAACCCATGATCCATCCAGGTGCCCTACCATTGATCCATAATCATGAATTTTATAACTAACCATCTCACCAAAATAGCTCTTATTAGTTTCTTCAGGTTTTAGTTGACTCAGTTGTGTATCTATCACTTCTACACATAATCAAGACACGATATCTGGGTTTTTTTGCTACTTAGGTGAAAAGTCTTACTTAAACATACACATTAAATATTTATTTTAAAAAAATCACTTTTCATGAAATAAGATTACATGAAATTGCGGCCATCCTAGAAACCCAAAATGTAGCCTTGTAGTCCTGCATTGAACCACATTCTTTTCCACAGGGTACTCAGTTTTGCTTTTCTCAAAACTACCCAGAAGTGTGCTGAAAGAGCCATTCGGTCACTTCTCACTTGATTTAAATAGACAAATGGAAAAATTTAGTGGCCGATTAAGAATTGTGATTACTGTGGAAGACCCAGAAACATACCAGGAACTTGCTCGTGTATGAACAGCGGTCTCTTATTTAACCCCTCTTATTTAACCCCAGAGACAGGGTTAAATAAGAGACACACACAGGGGGCGCCTGTGTGGCTCAGTGGGTTAAGCCTCTGCCTTCAGCTCAGGTCATGGTCTCAGGGTCCTGGGATCGAGCCCCGCATCGGGCTCTCTGCTCAGCAGGGAGCCTGCCTCCCCCCTCTCTCTGCCTGCCTCTCTGCCTACTTGTGATCTCTGTCTGTCAAATAAATAAATAAAATCTTAAAAAAAAAAAAAAAGAGACATAGGCAGGATGATTTTTAAAGTAGAACAGGGCTCACCTGGATATATTCAAAACACAAATGCATGTTCTTCTGTGTATGAGCAGGTTCCTTTTTCCACAGATAAGCCCAAGTTTCTTATTTTCAAAGATCAGGATAATAGTATCTACTAATTATTAATTCATGGGGTATTTATCGTGCATCTGATTTGGGTTCTGTGTTATGGGAAAGACAAAAAGCCTATCTCTAGTAATGAGTAGGGATAGCGACTGAGGAGAAGCGGGCATATGACAGAAGCTGAATAAATGTTATTACTACACATTATTATTTACTATTAATCTCTAGAAGGCTAAAAGTCTAGTGCTCCATTGTCCCCCTAAGGCCTAGCATGGCAAATATAAATGTCTAATAGATATCTGTGAAGTGTTTGTTGACTGACTGATGTGTTTTACAAAAACATCAGTTGTTAGAAAATATTTTGACTCAATTCTAAACCGCTTGCTTAAAAGCAATTCTTCGAAGATGCATTTGTTAAAGCCAAGAATACTCCTCTTTTGAAATCAGAATGAGTTTCTCAATTGCTCTTTTTATACAAGTTAGTAAAAAAAAAGAAAAAGTTTCTAAAAAATCAGATCTTTAAGTTGGCATAGGAAAATGCTGTAAGAATATTCATTCTTTCACTCATTTGCCAATACCGAGCATCTTCTACATGCAAGACACAAAACAAATGGCCACTGGAGTTTACAGAAATTAAATATCCAAAGAAATAAATAGGAAATTACAAATTAAGGTAAGTGCCTCATGGCTATGGAAGAAAATTAGAAGGGTGATAAGGAGAATGGGGCTGCTGGGGAAGAGAGACCAAGGAGGCCTAAATGATGAGTAGTTTGCCCTGGCAAGGTATAGGGGAAGTGCTTGGGATAGTCAACAGACATGAGGTCAATGTTAACAGCAATAAGAGGGGATGCCCAAGATACGGCTGGCTAAGTATATCCAAGGCTCAGACCATCTCTGGACCCCATCCCAAATATGTGAATGCATTTTATGCAAGGAACTGACACGATCTTATCTGTCCTCGAAGAATGATTGGAGGGGCCAAGCAAGGAGCCAGGGGTCTTCCTAGAAAGTTATGCTAGTGATCCAGGAGAGAGACGATGACTTGAGGTTTGATGGTGTGGTGGTAGGGATGGAAAGAAGAATCTATCTAGAGATACATGTAGGAAACAACATTTATGTAACTTTGTGATGATTTGGGATTTGGAGGGCGCAGGATGAAGGTGTCAAAGACAATTCTCGAGTCTGGCTAAAGAAACACCATGGACGGTGGTGAAAGATTAGAAAGGTGTTAAGATTGGGGTGTATCTGTTGCTCTTGTCATTTTTCTCATTCAATTTGGTTGTCTGCTGCTTATTTGCATTGTAGTCAGTGGGGTAGCAAAAAGAGAAGGGGCAACATTAACGAATGTCATTGGGACAGGGTGTGTCAGGTAGGTCACCTGTAGGAGACCGAGATCCTGGAGCAGCTAGGTTTTCAGATAAGTGGTATTTGTCTAGTACCTCTAAATACTGCTCTTCCTTACCATGGTTGGGAAACATCAAATATGTTAACTGCATTAAATAACCTTGAAAATCTTTTCCAAAACCACAATACTCTACCTTCTAGTCCTATGCTGAAATAATCAGGTCATTAAACACAGATCACAGGCATGTTGACACATAGCATCCTCCAAATATTATTCATGCCTAACCAGAACCTATAAATGTGACCTTATTTGGAAACAGGATCTTTGCTGCTATAATCAAGAGGAGGTCATACTGAATTGCAATGGACCCTAAATTCAATATGAATGGTGTCCTTATAAGAAGGGGAAACTTGCGTGGCTCAGTGGGTTAAGCCTCTGCTTTCAGCTCAGGTCATGATCTCAGGGTCCTGGGATCGAGCCCCACATCGGGCTCTCTGCTCGAGGAGCCTGCTTCCTTCTCTCTCTCTCTCTCTCCCGGTCTTTCTGCCTACTTGTGATCTCTGTCTGCCAAATTAGAAAAAAAAAAAGGAGGGGGGTACTTTGCCATATGAAGATGGATGCAGGAATTGGGAGCTATGTTGCCACAAGCCAAGGTACACCTGGGGCCACCACAGGCTGGAAAAGGGCAAAAGAGGGTCCTCCTCAAGAGGCTTCAGTGGGAACATGGCCTTGTCTGCATCCTGATTATGGAGCTCCAGCCTCCAAAACAGTGAGAAAATAAATTTTGTTTTGAGCTCCCTGGTTTTTGGCAATTTGTTATGGCAGCCCTAGGAAGAAAACAGTTGGAGAGTTAGATCACTTGTTTGGGGCTGACTAGCATTAACACAGGGCACCCAGTGAATGTTAAATAAATATCCATTTTCCTTCCTCTTCTGAGGGTCACCACCATTTTTCTGGTGGTTTAGGAGTCACCCACACACCCACCCATTTAGGTAAAGCTCTGTCCCCAGGATTGTTTAACAGGGGAGGAAGCCAAGGTGCCACAAAGTTAAATAGCTTGCCCAAGATCAGAGAGTTAAGAACAGAGGAGTCAGAGCCCAAACTCCGCTGTCTCATCCCCAAGATGGTACCACGCCCAGGAACACCTGCCTCTCACACCTGCAGGGTTGAAGCGGAGAGGAGCTGCCAAACTATGTTTTCAACGCCTGCAATTAAAACTCACATTTATTAACAAAATTCCAAGTTGCAGGCACCTAGTATACCAATCTTCACCCCTTCCCAGAGGAACACAAAAATCTTATTCTAAGACCAATACTATCAATAAACTTGCCATCAACTCGATTGCTTCTATCAGCAACATTTCTGCTTTGCACATTACGTATTCCACCTCAAGGTATTACCATCAGATTGGACATGTACGGCTTTAATTTACTTAGACGCATTTTCCTCAAGCACTCCCCATTTCATTTTGAGGATACTGACTCATTCTTGCCACCTAAGGAGACCAAAAGAATAAATACTCTAAGTCCGCAGGAAAGGGTCTCTAAACTTCATAGTCACAGATGTCCATCCTTTAAATGATAAAGTAAAAAATAAAAGCATGTTCTAAATTTACCTTCTCTCCTTAACTCAGGGTGTTGTGCTGAATATAACAGATATAGAAATACAAGGCGGCAGAGCTGTTATTCTGGGGTGCCAGTTTCATAGACTTCTAGTGTAGGAGGGGCTTTTCAAGAGTGTCTTGTGCATCTGGACTCAGGTGAGAGACATTGTATCTACATACCACCAAACCCCAGAAGAGAAAAGGGACATGCTGAGAGATTTTGTGAGTTATCTAAGACTCCATGGTTATTTCTTGGTAGAACCCCGTACAAAGCCAGGTTTCCCAATTTCCCCAAAAGCGTATTTAACCTCCCAAACTGTCACCAGCTATTAAAGATAACACTTTTTCCTGGCTTCCTGCCAACTTCTCTATTAATTTGACCTAAAAAAAAAACAAACAAAAAAAAAAACAAAAAACAAAACACCACCACAGGCAGCCCCACTGATTCAAATTCCCTTAACGGATACCTAATGTTGAATTAACTCGATTCCCATGTTTAAACCTCCAGCTACACACACATGGGTTCGAGGAGGTCAAACACGCTTCTCCAAACCGGGCACAGATGATCTTTAGACTTTTCAAGTTTACCCTCCAGGAGGCCGACATCACACGCGATTTTGACAAGAGTTTGGAACCGAGATCCTCTTCCACGCTCTGCCCACACCCGTGCCCACGAGCAGAAGTTCTCTCTCCATTACAACCCACCACGCGCGCGCACACACATACACACACATACACACCAAGGCAAGTAACAAAGGAAAACACAGCCCCATAAATGTTCAGCTATTACATCTTCCAGTCCACACCTGCCAAGAGACAAAAACCATACGGAAATCCTGCCCTGGCAATGTGTGCAACACGCCTGGGGAGAAACACCCTGGCTCCGCCCTGGGCGTGCGCGGCTGTATACACAAAGAACCGGTGCGGGGCTTGCTAGCGGTCCGGGGGACCAGCGCACTCCCAAAACTGGTATCCGGGGGTCTCCCCCTCGCCCTCTCGCCCGGCAGAAAGGAACTATCCTTTATTTGACCCGCAGAGAGCCCAGGCTGGATGGCAGCGCATGGGGGGTGGGGGCGGTCCCCGGATCCCTGCCCTGCAGCCCGCCGGTCCCCAGCCTCTGGCATCTCCTAGGCGATGCACAATCGCGCGCTGTCAGATGCCCGCTTCGTATCCTCCGCCGGCGAAGCGAGATGCCCGGGGTCCCAGCCGGGCGCATCCCCGCAAGCGCCCCTCCCCGCGCGGCTACCCACCCAGGAAGCCCAGCCTGGCGCGCCTGCCTACCTGGCGACTGGCTGTCAGCGCAGCGGCGGCGCCTCCTCCGCTTCCCCTCCGCGGCTGCTACATCGCTCGGAGCGCCATGTTCCCAGTCTCCGCGGGCGCACGCCGGGCAACTACTACGGGCTGGGTAGGGGCAAGGGGGGCGGGGGCCAGAGGGAGGGGGTGGGAGGCAGAGCCGCGGCTTTCTACTCTCCACCCAAGCCTCCCCCAGCTACTGAGCATGCCCAGCTGCCCGGCTTCGCCCCTAGGAGGACTTTCCACGAGCGCACGCAGCTGTTCCGGGTTTTCGCGGCAGCCGGCGGGAGGCAGGCAGTAGCAGATGCGGTGGGGGGTGGGGGGGAGTCGGGGGGAGTGTCTCCACTCTGCGGAGCCCGGAGCCGGGAGAAAGCAGCCCCTTGCCAAGCCAGTTACCCAGCTCCCCTACCCCGGCGCCGGGGCAGCTCCTGCACGCCCCCTCCGCACACACTCGGGGTTCGCAGAAATTTTGTGCAAGACCAATGCGGGGCTGAGCTTTGCTAAAGAGGAGAGCAAAGGTGGGGGAGGAGGCGGGGCTGAGAGGCAGATCCCTCCGCTAACCCTCTTGCTACCACCTGGACCTGTGCTTCTCAAACTTCAACGTGCCATAGGATTAAAATGCAAAATCAGAGTCACTGGGTTTGTCCAGGTGCCTCAGGTTCTACAAGCTAAACAAGCTGTCAGGTGATGCTGTTGCCCATGGTCCTCTGACCACACTGAGCAGCAGGAATCTAGAGAACACCCCTATGACCTTTGTGTGGCCATCCTTCAATATGCCAGCCCGGAAATGGTCTGTGGCATCACAGAGGCTCCTTCTGCCTAGAGAGGGTGCCTTGGCTAGTAAGTAAAGGTCCTGCAGCGCGCGCGCGCGTGCGCGCACGCACACACACACACACACACACACACACACAACTGGGTTGCTGTGCATCCCTGATAGAAGTCACATTAGGGTGGCTCTGTGCACCCAGCACCAACTAGCTACTTTCTGACTTAGAAGTTGAGGTTTAGGGGGACAATGGGTTCCCAGACCTCTCCATGCTCATTTTGCTAGTTGGCTAGCAAACTAGTTGCTGCTTGAGCTGCTCTCCTGAAGTCTGAACCAGTCTCCCTTGGCTTTCTTGAGCTAGGACAAAAATTCAGTCTGGGCATCCAAGTGCCGAATTTATTACACAAGCCATGATAAGGCTGGGCTTGCCCAATTAAGAAGACTGACAGATTGTGACAAAAGGAGGACATTTATATACCAAGAGATTACAGGGCTTTCTAATGAGTGATGTTTGGGCTGAAGCTTGCAATGGTATCTTGTGGTTCATATTAAATCCCCTAGTTGTCCACTCTCTTCCCAGCTTCTGAAGGCTCACACAATGTCAAGAATATTCACTGTCCTTGCCATAGTGAGAGAGAGACATTCGCAAAACCAGTCATGAGTTTCCAACCTTGGAAATGAAGAAGTTCTACCCTTGTCTGTCCTTAGCTGCCCCAACAATATTGTCATGAGTTACTGATACGGTATCTGATTCCATAACTGCACAGCAAATTAAAAAGAAGGGTTTGTAACCATCTGTACCCTATAATACTCAATAACTCTAAACAGTTTTATAGTTAATGGTACAGTATTTATCATTTCTCTCTTGTTTTCCATTCATTCGGTACCCTCAATACAGTAGCTGTAGTATTAAAGCAGGAACCATAGGATAAATGAGTAATTACTTTTCTCCCTCAATACTCCTATGTACAAAGGCTAAATATGTCCTGGTATATCAGCCTTGTTTTTCTGTTTAAAGGAATAGGAATCTCTAAGTCTACCTCTTTATTTTCTAAGCCACACACATAGGCCTAACTATATACCCACCACTCCTACTCCCACCATTATTTGCATAAATATTTTCTATTTTTGACCTTCTTGTGTGTGCTTGCACAGATGCAAGAACTAGAAAATATTTTCATAGAGGTCTTCTTCGTGATTGCTATCAATTAGAATTTTGCTTTGAAATACTGAATTTTAATCACAGGAAAAAAAAATCTTACCTGTTAAACAAACCTTGCATTTGCGTGGTTGTTTAAGTGATTACATACCATGATTATTCATAGTTGTCTTTAAATTCATTTAGGAGTTATGCAAGGTAAACTTTATAAATGAATAATAATACTATTTCTGGACATACCGCATTGCATTAAGACCTAGGGAGTTTCCTTTTATATAGTATCATTTCTTGAGAGTTTGTTAATTAAGGACCAAGAGGTATGGGTGGGAAGTGCAGGAAGCAGGAGTGGACAGAGGTAGAAGTCAAGTTATGATGCAGGCCGATGAGTCTTGGTCAGCCATCCAGGGAGCTCTGGAGCTAGGATGACCCTTCAGAGTAGTCGAGAGTTGGTTTGAGTTGTCCGATCCTTTATATACAAACATTATTCTATTGCTTGTATTGGAATGGGCATGAACTTGAAAATGAAGCAGCTCTCTGAAGCCAAGGCAGTCCCTAAAAGAGAGAACACCTGAAGGCCATCGGCCATCAGTAATCCCTGCAACCGGGGTAATAGGTCCTTCACCTAAGAGGGATTTGGGTAGAACTTTACTTTGTCCACCACACTAAGAATCATCAAATATAGCACTTTTGAATACACGAAGTAGGACTGTATCAATTTGTCAGAGGGATTTAAAAACTTTATTTTTAAATAAGTAATAGACTTTTTCCATGGTGCAGAAATTTAACATTTGGAAAATAACCTATAAGCAGCAATTGAGAGTTGTTGGAGGCAGTCACTGAAAGGACTTGACTTTTAATTAAACCACAATCTGGACCTGGGCAATCAGAGACTCCTTGCCCCTGAATGTACATTCAGCCCACGGTTCCCACAGTAGGAGCCAGTTTCAAGGACACAACCTTAGAGAATAATGTATTGTTGGGTCCACCTGCTGAATATGTGACTTAACCCAGTTAAGGCCTCTGTAAACTTCTAAGATTCTGGTGCGTATGTGTGGAGATCTGCTCATCTTGCACCAGTTAAGACAAGCCTCACATGTAAATTCTCTTGCTTATTAAAATTGCTGCCTCCAATCTGGAGTGGCCTCTTCCTTTGTTTTCTCCTTGCCCTCTATGTGTGGGGACCAGTTTCAGATTTCACCCAGGAAGCTCCCAAGTTTACAAACCAACAAGAGTACATTTCTTTCTCTCTCTATTTTTAGAGACCTATTTATTTATTTGGGGGTGGATGGGGGAGAGCACATGTGAGTGGAGCGGGGAGGGAGCAGAGGGATAGGGGGAGAATCTCAAGTACTCCTCCCTGAGCACAGAGTCCAACTCAGGACTCAATCCCAAGACCCATGAGATCTTGAAATCAAGAGTCTGTTTCTTAGTTGACTGAGCCACCAGGCACCTAGAAATAGATTTTCTCTTTAGTTATCTGGCTCCATACATCTTTTATGTGTGAAATGATGAATCATGACCTCCTGAGCTGACATGTATTCATTCCTTAACATTTAAGACATGATTTTATCCACTATCAAAATCTGTATTTGTGCTTTGTAATTTCTGAGGGGGGATATAGCAGTTAAATAGTAATTAGAAATGTGCATTTTTCAATACAATAAAGTTATCTACTAGTGAATATTTCATGAGAAATTAATCCCAACCAGCCTTATTAACACAAACAGTGAAAAGATATATATGAGCGGTAGAGAACTTTGGTAAATTGTTTAAGACCACACTGCGGAGTCAAGATTCAGACTAACCCCAGCTTACATTCCCTCTCAGCCATGCTATTCATCAGCAAGTAGCTAGAATCCCTGAAGATTCATCACAATTACAAAGGAACCAGCATGGATTCCAGAAAGAAACAGGACACTTGCTCAGATAAGAGGGGAGAGGCACGACAGGGGTTGGAAATGAATGTTTCAAGAAGCAGAAACAAAAAGCATAAGAGAAAAATTCACCTGAAGGAGAATTACCCCCAGGAAACAGAACAAAAGATCAGATAAAAATTTCTCCAAAGTTCTAAAAAGGTAAAGATTATATGATCTGACAAAAAAAAAAAAAAAAAAATTTCTTTAAGAAATACAAGGATTTAAAGAAGAAAAAATCTGACCAGATATGAAAGGGACCCTGGCAGAGTTTTGGCAGGGGTGGGCGTGGGGGAGAGGGAGAAGTCATTAAACAACTCAAAAGGTAAAAGAATAGGAAATGAGAATAAACACAACTGAAATCCAGTGATAGACAGAACTAGATACCAAAAAAAAAAAAAAAAGGTATAAAACTCTGTAAGAAAATTATATGGAAGTCAAACAAAGGAGATCCAACATATGTACACATAAAGGATTGCACCAGTCTGCAAGAGCTCCTAACTCCATATTTGGTAAAAACACTGATAGCTTGAAATCAACCATTGTGGGAGACTTTACAGCATACAAATTGACAAACAGTACATATCAGAAAATTTTAGTTGTTTTCATTTACCAGCATACCAGCCACTTTTTACAACCTGTGTTGTTAAAAGCAACAACAACAAAGCAGAATAAAATGGAATAGAAAAATTAATCAAAGATATTATAGAAGTTAAGTTCTTGAAATAGAGTCTTAAATTTTCTTTTTTTTTTCTTTTTTTTTTTTTTAAGATTTTATTTATTTATTTGACAGAGAGAGAGCTCACAAGTAGACAGAGGCAGGCAGAGAGAGAGGAGGGGAAGCAGGCTCCCTGCTGAGCAGAGAGCCCGATGCGGGGCTCGATCCCAAGACCCTGGGATCATGACCTGAGCCGAAGGCAGAGGCTTTAACCCACTGAGCCACCCAGGCGCCCCTTTAATTTTCTGAACAAAAGGACATAGTTAAGAAATACTCTGGTGGAGGTATAGAATTTCAAAGACAAATAATCTTTGGTGCATCCAGGCAGAAAAGGCAATTTACATACAAGAAAAAGAAAATCAGGCTGCATTTTGATTGCTTCACAGCGTCGTACAATGCCTGGGGGAATGTTCTGAGTTAAAAAAACAGTGACCCAATGATGTCTGTTTCGCCTAGCCAGTCTGTTCTTCAGCTTTTCAAGATAGCAGTTAATTGTTCTCAAACAACAAATCAGGATATACAGCACACTTAAACCTTGAAAAACAAATCCTACTTGACCATGACATGGACTCACCCAAGAAATAAATTTAAAAAACAATTCCTAAGAATGATGAAACCATGGTCAAATGTGATGAGGAGGATTATATCTGTTTTTAAATAAATCTGAAACTAAAAACTATGTGTTTGGGAGCTTTAAAACAGAACAAATATTACAACCTTGACAATATAAATGTTTTTGTGTAATTTACTAAGTTCTGCAGATAGAGAGAGGGGAGTTCTGAGGAGATTTAAAGACCATGGTTTCCTCATTTTCCTCAACAAGAGGTCAATGGATATTATTAATGTTGAAGCACATAGTTACATATGCTTCATATAAACCTGATATATATATTGATATCTTATGAAATCCTACCTCCAATCTCACTGAGCTCTTTCAGTCTTTTTTCTTATCTTTATTTCTTTTTTTGAAGATTTTATTTATTTATTTGACAGACAAAGATCCCAAGTAGGCAGAGAGGCAGGCAGAGAGAGAGGAGGAAGCAGGCTCCCTGCTGAGCAGAGAGCCCCAAAGCGGGGCTTGATCCTAGGACCCTGGGATCATGACCTGAGCTGAAGGCAGAGGCTTTAACCCACTGAGCCACCCAGGCACCCCTTTTTCCTTATCTTTAAAGGACTAGTTTAGAAACTTATCTTCTTATGAAAATAACTTTTTCTCTGTGAAAGTAACATTTTTTCTGAAGTTTAGAAAATGCTGTAGGAACATTTTCATTCCTTTTCCTTTTATTTTTAAATTTAATTTTAGTTAAGATTAAATATAATTTAGTTTTAAAATAACGTAAGTGGTACCACCCATATATGAAAAAGAATACCTTTCAGTTTATTTTCGTTATAATCTTACACTTTTATTTCTCTCTCTAGAGGAAGATTTATAGAATATTATAAATCAAGGGATATTTCTTCTTTTTTTTTTTATTAATTTCTTTTCAGCGTAACAGAATTCATTGTTTTTGCACCACACCCAGTGCTCCATGCAATATGTGCCCTCCTCAATACCCACCACCTGGATCCCCCAACCTCCCACCCTCCGCCCCTTCAAGACCCTCAGATTGTTTTTCAGAGTCCACAGTCTCTCATGGTTCACCTCCCCTTCAATTTCCCTCAACTCCCTTCTCCTCTCCATCTCCCCATGTCCTCCATGTTATTTGTTATGCTCCACAAATAAGTGAAACCATATGATAATCGACTCTTTCTGCTTATTTCACTCAGCATAATCTCTTCCAGTCCCGTCCATGTTGCTACAACAGTTGGGTATTCATCCTTTCTGATGGAGGCATAATACTCCATAGTGTATATGGACCACATCTTCCCTATCCATTCATCCGTTGAAGGGCATCTTGGTTCTTTCCACAGTTTGGCGACCGTGGCCATTGCTGCTATAAACATTGGGGTACAGATGGCCCTTCTTTTCACTACATCTGTATCTTTGGGGTAAATACCCAGTAGTGCAATTGCAGGGTCATAGGGAAGCTCTATTTTTAATTTCTTGAGGAATCTCCACACTGTTCTCCAAAGTGGCTGCACCAACTTGCATTCCCACCAATAGTGTAAGAGGGTTCCCCTTTCTCCACATCCCCTCCAACACATGTTGTTTCCTGTCTTGCTAATTTTGGCCATTCTAACTGGTGTAAGGTGGTATCTCAATGTGGTTTTAATTTGAATCTCCCTAATGGCTAGTGATGATGAACATTTTTTCATGTGTCTGATAGCCATTTGTATGTCTTCATTGAAGAAGTGTCTGTTCATATCTTCTGCCCATTTTTTGATATGATTATCTGTTTTGTGTTTTGTGTTTGGTGTTGAGTTTGAGAAGTTCTTTATAGATCCTGGATATCAACCTTTTGTCTGTACTGTCATTTGCAAATATCTTCTCCTATTCCGTGGGTTGCCTCTTTGTTTTGTTGACTGTTTCCTTTGCTGTGCAGAAGCTTTTGATCTTTTTTTTTTAAAGATTTTTATTTATTTATTTGACAGACAGATCACAAGTAGGCAGAGAGGCAGGCAGAGAGAGGGAGGAGGAAGCAGGCTCCCCACTGAGCAGAGAGCCCAATGCGGGGCTGGATCCCAGGACCCTGGGATCATGACCTGAGCGGAAGGCAGAGGCTTTAACCCACTGAACCACCCAGGTGCCCCAGAAGCTTTTGATTGTGATGAAGTCACAATTTTGTTTCCTTTGCCTTTGGAGACATATCTTGAAAGAAGTTGCTGTGGCTGATACCGATGAGGTTACTGCCTATGTTCTCCTCCAGGATTCTGATGGATTCCTGTCTCATGTTGAGGTCTTTTATCCATTTCAAGTTTATCTTTGTGTGCAGTATAAGAGAATGGTCGAGTTTCATTCTTCTACATATAGCTGTCCAATTTTCCCAGCACCGTTTATTGAAGAGACTGTTTTTTTCCACTGTATATTTTTTCCAAGGGATATTTCTGATGGGAAGATTTTGGTTGATTATTTACTCTCTTCTCTATATTTTTTGGAATGGTCTGAAATTTTTTAATAATGAATGTACATATTTTAAAAACAAATCATTATTCTTTTCAAAAAATTTAAAAATATCATCCCTTTCTGTGGCATACTACAACATCACAAATATACAAATTGAATGAAAATAGATTATCAGAGTCAGCCTGGATTAAAATCACTCATTTAGACAAAAACAAAGGGAAAACATAAATCACCAGTATTGGTAATGAAGTAGGAGTGATAACTGTGGTGTCTAAATGGAGTGTCTCTCCCCATGAGATGGGGGACCCAAATGTGGGGCAACAATCCTGTGGAGGACAGGGGTTTGGGCAGTGAAAGGATTCACCTGAGGCAGAACAAAGAAGATAAAAGTTTATGGGATACATTGTAAGGAAATGGTGGGCATTATGACAGAAGAGAGGCTGGCGACAATGAGGCAGTGGGTGAGGGCTGTTTTTAAAGGAGGAAGATGAGAAGGTGTGGCAACATACAGAATTTTCCCTTTTTGGTTAATTGTGCCTGGTTGTAACTAGCCCATTGGTTAGTTAGGGCCTATGGATATTTTCAGGTGGGTCACCTAATGGCTCTTTCTAGATTACATCACTCAAGCCTGTTTGCCTAAAAGCAGCCTTTACAATAACTATAGATTTTACAGCCATTAAAAGGATAATAAACAAATACTTTGAACATCTTTATGCTTACAAACTCAACAAGAAAAATCACAAGAAATGGACAATGTCTCAAAACCACACACTACTAAAATCTCAACTAAGATGAAATATATAATCAGAATAGTCCTCAAAATATTAGTATTTTATTAATATAATCACTAATAAAAATTGAACTCATAATTTAAAAGTTCTCCTGAAAGAAATCTCTGGGCCCAGATGGTTTCATTGGAGAAAACTACCAAACATAGGAAGAAGAATTAACACCTCTCTCACACAATCTCATTTAGAAAATAGAAGAGGAAAAAGTAATTCTTAACTTATTTTATGAGGCCAGTATTACCCTGGTATGAAAACTAAACTAAAATTTATCCTAAATTCTGTATGGAATCTCAGAGAACCGAAACAGACAAAGCCATCTTGGAAAAGAAGAACAAAGCTGGAGGACTCACAGTTCCTAATATCAAAACTTACTACAAAGCTGAAGTAATTGAAACAGTGTGGTACTGGCATACAGATATAAAGTCTAATGGAATAGAATAAAGAGCCCATGTATATGGTCAAATAATTTTTGACATAGGTGCCAAGACCATACAATGGGGAAAGAACCGACTTTTTAAATGGTATTGGGGAAACTGAATGGATATCCACTTACAAAAGAATTAAGTTGGATGCTTAACTTACACCATATATACCAATTAACTTGAAAGGGGCAAAAATCTAAATATAAGAGCCAAAAACTATAAAACTTTTATAGGAAAACAAAGAGCAAAATTATCATGAGTTTCAATATGGCACTGATTTCTTAGATATGACACCAAAAACACAGGCAACAAAAGAAAAGTTACATAAACTATACTCCATCAAGGTTAAAATCATCTGTGCAAAGGACACAATCAACAGAGTAAAAGGTAACCCATAGAACAGGAGAAAATATTTGCATATATATGTTAAAGGTTAATATGCATAATATATAAGAACTCCTAAAACTCAACAATAAAAACCAATCAACCCAATTTAAAAATGGGCAAAGGACTTGAACAGATTTGCCCAAAGAAGATATATGGCTAGCCAATAAGTACATGAAAACATGCTCAAAATCACAGTCAGGGAAATGCAAATCAAAACCAGAGTGAAATGCTACCTCATACCCATTAGGATAGCAATAAACAAACAAATAAGTGTGTGTGTGTGTGTGTGTGTGTGTGTGTGTGTGTGTGTGTGTGTAAAAATGCAGAAAACAACTGTTGGCAAGGATGTGGAGCAATTGGAACCCTTGCGCACTAATGATGGGAATGTAAAGTGATGCAGCCATGGTGGAAATCAGTATGGCAGTTCCTCAAAAAATTAAACATAGAATTACCCTAGGACCCAGCAATTCCACTTCTGGGTATACATCCAAAGAATTGAAAACAGGGACTTGAATAGGAATTTTTACACCAGTAATCACAACATTGTTAACAATAGTCAAGAGGTGAAAACAAGGGGCGCCTGGGTGGCTCAGATGGTTGGGCAACTGCCTTCGGCTCAGGTCATGATCCCGGAGCCCTGGGATAGAGTCCTGAGTCAGGCTCCCTGCTCAGCGGGGAGTGTGCTTCTCCCTCTGACTTCTCCCCCTCATGTTCTCTCTCTCAAATTCTCTCTCACATTCTATCTCTCCCAAATAAGTATATAATTTTTTTTTAAATCTTGAAAAAAAAAAAAAGAGGTGAAAACAAACTAAACGTCCACTGACAGATGAATGGAAAAACAGAATATGGTATATACTTACAATATCAATCCTTAAAAAGGAATGGAATATAGAGACATGCTACAACATGGATGAACTCTGAAGACATTATGCAAATGAGACAAACACAAAAGGACAAATAGTGTGTGGTTCTACTTATATGAGGTACATGGAATAGGTAAATTCATAGAAACAGGAAATAGTGTTTTCTAGGGCTGAGGGAAGGACCAGGCAGGCGGGGAAGTGGGAGGAGGATAGTTATTATTTAGTGGATACAGAGTTCCAGTTTGGGGTAGGAACAAAGTTCCAGATGTGGATAGTGGTTATGGTTATGAAAGAAGATAAGCATACTTAATACCACTGAACTGCAACACTTAAAAATGATTAAAATGGTAAATTTTAGGTTGCATGTATTTTACCACAATAAAAACAAAATAAAACAAAACAGATGACCTAATTATGTTTGCATCTTTAAAATACCATTCTCCCAGCAATGCCTTGGAATAGAGCAAGACTCTGCGGGGAGCTGTTGATGTAGCTTCTGAGAGGAATAATCAAAGGCTCAAATATGGCAGTGGAAAGGAGTGGGAAAAAGGAAAGAGATTCAATAAATATTAAAAAAGCAGAAGCAGGGTACCTAGGGGGCTCAGTTGGTTAAGTGACTGCCTTCGGCTCGGGTCATGGTCCTGGGATCCTGGGATAGAGTCCCACATTGGGCTCTCTGCTCAGCAAGGAGCCTGTTTCACCCTCTCCCTCTGCCTGCCTCCCTGCCTACTTGTGCTCTCTCTCTACCTGTCAAATAAATAAATAAAATCTTAAAAAAAAAAAAAGCAGAAGCAGAAGGATGTTGTACTCAAAGGGATGTAGGCGATAAGGGGTAACAAGTAATTGAGATGGTTCCCAGGCAATTGACTGCGTTAACTTCCTGGATGGTGGGACTACTGACTGAGATGGCTAATGAGAGACAAAGAATGGCTTTGGAGCAGAAGGCGTGTGGCTCAATTTTTTAAATGTGCTGAGATCAAAGGGACTGAGAACATCCCAGGACTCAGTGATGTCTAGTAGTCAGTGAGAGGAATAAAATATGAGGCTCAGGGAGGAAGGCAGATGACGCACCTGTTTTGGTGTCTGCTCAAAACATAGACACAGCTGAAAAGACTTTATTGAGTGAGAATGGTCAAAAATGGAACTTGGGCAAACACCAGCGTGGGAGCAGTTGATGGAAAAAGTGGCTACAAAAGAAAAAAGTGGCTGGAGAGATGTGTGAGGAAAAGCAGGAGCGGGGCTCGAGAAGACACATGGAGCATGATTCTGGGAGGACAGATGAGTCTATGTTTACAAAAACTCATAGAGGACTTTTCTTTTTTTCTGGCCTGACGGAAAGAGAAATGAAAACATTTTGCGATCAGGTCATGAAATAAAGAGACATCCACAGAAGAGTCCAAAAATAAACCCAACTCTATATGGGAATTTCATTTGTAATAATGGTGGCCTTGTAAGTCAGTGGAGAAAAGAAGGATTTTTTATTGGTGAAAAAGTACAGCTGAATTTCTGTGGGATTGAGCTTTAAGTGCCAATGGCCTTAAGCAACAGTAAATTACTTTATTCAATTTAGTGAGCGCTACCCTCTTTCTGAAAAAGAAACCTGTGTACCTTTAAGGTTACAGATTTCAGTGAAATTTGTATGAAATCCCTTTGAATGATTTAGGTTGAACTTCACTCCAGAGCAAACTTACGAATTCCGAATAAGAAGCCAGATTTTGAAAAATTAAAATATTCACTGCTTATATATTATATATACTGCTCAGAAAGTACAAGGCTTGCTAGCCAAGCAATTAGGGCCTTTGCTTGTGTAAATTACTCATACCTAAGTGTGCCTAATTGCTTTTATCTTGCTAAAATCCCAGCATGCCCAAGGATATCAATGCCGGGGGTTTCTTTCTGTAAGAGAAACATCATCAACACCACCATGTAGAGGCTATCCCTTAATGCCTGTATAAGCCATTGTTTAGTTTTGAGGTTGAAGAGTGGAAAAGTGGAAAATAAAGTACAACCTCATCTACCACAGCTTATCCACAGCACCTTAGTCATGGTCCCTAGGCCATGCCTATGTGATGAAAGATTGTAACTCACTTGTCATTTAGCAAAGTTGTCAGCATGGAGAGCAGCATGGATTCTCTCAGAGGGATTATTGGTTACCTTTCTTTGCTTTGTGCAGACCTAGTGGTTTAGACAGGATCAGAGAGTTGATCAGAGATTTGAAGGAGGCCCCATGTGCTTGCGCCAAAAAAAACCCCCAAAACAAAAAAGACCCACCAAAAACAAAGCAAAGCAAAACAAAACAAAACAAAACAAAAACAGGTTTGTGGCCCATTAAACCTACCCCATCTTCATTTTAACTTTTTTTTTTAAACACATCCTTGGGGCACCTGGGTGGCTCAGTGGGTTAAAGCCTCTGCCTTCAGCTCAGGTCATGATCCTGGCGGTCCTGGGATCCAGCCCCGCATCAGGCTCTCTGCTCAGCAGGGAGCCTTCTTCCCCCTCTCTCTCTGCCTGCCTCTCTACCTACTTGTGATCTGTCTGTCAAATAAATAAATAAAATCTTTAAAAAAAAATAAAAAATAAATAAAACATATCCTTGCTGCTGCCACCTAAAGCCTAGGTTGACTCTTAGAGGGGAATTTAATAGGCTCTCTGTTTTCTGGAAAAACCCACTTGGTCTTGTAAAGATCTAGGCAGGATTTATTCAGAGCAAACAGATGAGAGAGCATTGCAGTTTTTTTTCAGTATCTGGTATTGTGAGTTAAAGGAAAAGCTATTGCCAAGATCAAAGTCGGCACCACAGGACCATCTATAACCAGATAAACTCTAGGGGTATCTGTTATTACCATGACAGGGACAAGCTTCTATTTTTATAAGAAGGGCCACTAATAAAACATTAGAAAAGTTTCTAAGGATAATGAGGGCATTCATTTCATTTCACAAACAATATGACTTATACACAAGTAAATTTTAAATGTATGAGATATGGGAGAGCAAGAAAAGGAAAAGAGGGAGTTGGAGAGGGGTAAGACAGGGGGAGCTTGGAGCAGAATGGAAGAGTTTGAGCCTCAGTAATATTTAGCAGCTGTTTGACCTTGAGCATGTCATTTAAGCTTTCTAAACTAGTTTCCTTACCTGCAAAATATAAGGAAGATACTTTGAGGCAGGAGAGATGCCCTATAATTAAATAGGAGAGACGCCCTATAAGCAAAGGACATAGGCCTGTCCCAGAGTCCTTACTCGAGGGTTTTGAATGAATTTCTAAAAGAATAATGATCAAACTTCTGTGCATCAAAACCATCTGAGAAGTTTATTTGAAATAAAAGTGACTGGCTTTCTTCCATGTCTACCAATTCAGAGGCAAGCCTGAGTTTCTGAAGGCTCCTAAGTGATTCTAAAGTATAGAATTGATGGGGTGGGTATGTAATGTGCCATCTACCTCCCCTTTCAAGGAAGAACTTGTTGCCTAGCCCCTGGAAGGATGGTTGGCAGATTATTTTCAATACAAGGCAATTCAGGGATGGGCTCAGCTGCAAAGAGGTCACAGCCCTTCCCAGTTCACCCACAAGCAATGACAAATCAATGTGGAAATACCAAGA
Source organism: Lontra canadensis (assembly GCF_010015895.1). Lineage (NCBI taxonomy): Eukaryota > Metazoa > Chordata > Mammalia > Carnivora > Mustelidae > Lontra > Lontra canadensis. Next base: position 12,434,340 of record NW_022631010.1, read on the forward strand.
CCTGGTAGAGTGACCTCTATGAGGTCACTCTAGCTCCAGAGCTCCCTTTGGGGTTGGCCGGGGCTGTTGGCCAGGGTCTGCATTACTCACACCTTGTTTTTCTGCTCACTCTTCCTCCTTCCCTTCTGCCCTTAGGTATTGTCACCTTAATACACATCTCAGACATTAAACACTGCCTCAGAGTTTTCTTCCTGGGGAAACCAACCTATGACATTAGGGTATCTTGGATGGAAAACCAGAGCTGATTATATCTTCCTCATCCTAAAAGCCTTCTTAGTCCTCATTGCCTACAAATTTCATTTCATGGAAGTTTAAGACCTTCATGATTTAGTTCCAATCTTTCTTTACTGCCCCCTTCTCCATATGCATTTCTTAATCCTCAGGCCAGCAGGAATGGACCGGTTTCTGTAAAGCTGAGCATCTCACAATGGAATCCTTTGCTTAAGCGTTCCCTGGACACGAGTTTACTCTTCCCTTTTGAATTGGAAACCTGTTGGTTGATAAAGGTGACTTTCCAGGTGCCACCTGATCCATAGTTCTTCCCGATTCCCCAGTCTCCTCTCACTCTTGCCTTACTCTCTTGCTAGGAATTGTGTTATGTGTATGTTTTGCTCACCAAACTGAGCCCCTTGAAAACAGCAGTCCTTTGTTTTCCAGCATTTCATTTCCCCACATCAGTTAACCCAGTGCCTTGGTCATAGTAGATACACAAAACATTTGTTGGATTAGTCAACGGTACTGAAACCATAACTTACTAACTTGTACTGCTAGAAGGATCCCCTGGACTATATCATTGGAGCTCTTGCTCCCTTTTATTGCACAGATAAGAAAACTGGGTTTTTTTTTTTTTTTAAGATTTTATTTATTTGACAGACAGATACCACAAGAAGGCAGAGAGGCAGGCAGAGAGAGAGGAGAAAGCAGGCTCCCCACAGAGCAGAGACCCTGATGGGGGGCTCCATCCCAGGACCCTGGGACCCAAGCTGAAGGCAGAGGCTTTAACCCACTGAGCCACACAGGCTCCCCCAAAACTGGGTTTTCTTATAGAAATGTTCTGTTTTCTTAGACATCAGAGGGTTTGCCTAGAGTCATATAATTATTAAACAGTAGAATAGAACCATAACTCAGATCTATCGACTTTTTATTGTGCATATATTTTAATACTCAATTTTAAAATTAAAAACATGCGAAGTAAGCATTTGTAAACCCATTTTTGGTAACTTTTAACAGATTATACAATCAGTTAAGTTGCTGTATACGGAATACCTCAAACACAAATTTGTTTGTAGTTTAGTTATTTTGACCACTTTAAACACATTAAAGAATAGATAAAACATCCAAATACAATTTTTTTTCAAACTTGTTGCCTACTTACACATATTCTGAAACTCAGCCTCATGAATTTGACTCTCTTCCTCATTCTCTTGACATCTACTTCCATAATTCTTAGATTTAGAATCACTCTTATATTTGGTATTCCCCAGTGGTTTTCTAATGTTATTTTGATAACTTCCCAGGGTTTCAATAATCTTAAAAGAACTGGGGAAAAAAAGTATTTTCTCAGATGAGTTCTAATTTATGGTTTGGGATTGCACTTGACTAATTTTTTTTTTTTAATGCTTAAAGTACAATATCTGTATATAAGCATAAGCATAAGCTAAACATATCCATTTGATCCGTTTGATCAGTCCCCGGAGCAAGAAAGGTAACATTGGGTTACAAAGGTGAACCAGATTACCAGCATGTTTAAAATAAATATCAAGGTTCATGATGTATACCCAGGGGCTGGTTTTGGGTTTACACCATAGCTAGTCATTTGGCAGGGATGTGACCAACTCTATTTAAGAACTGTGGACCCCATGGGGCGCCTGGGTGGCTCAGTGGGTTAAGCCGCTGCCTTCGGCTCAGGTCATGATCTCAGGGTCCTGGGATCGAGTCCCGCATCGGGCTCTCTGCTCAGCAGAGAGCCTGCTTCCCTCTCTCTCTCTCTCTCTCTCTGCCTGCCTCTCTGTCTACTTGTGACCTCTCTCTGTCAAATCAATAAATAAAAAATCTTTAAAAAAAAAAAAAAAAAAAAAAAAAAAAAAGAACTGTGGACCCCAAGATGCAAGCCAACTGTCCTAGACATGAAAGCCTCATTAATGCCTTTGTACTTCACAACTGAAAAAGATCCATCCAAGCATTCCCTGCAAAGGATATACAAGAATGTCTGCGCTTGACCTATGTATATATTTTTTCTGTTTTTCCTGCACTGTATCCTTTGCCGGAATAAATCTTAAACCATGAACTGTTACTTCATGTTGAGTCATATTAGTCCTTCCATCAAATTTCCAAAGTAATGGATATTCATGGGACCACTGAGACAACTAGCACCTCTGAAGAAGTCCCCCTTTGGTCCCATAAGATTAGTATATCCCCCAAGAATAACTACCATCCTGACCTCTAACAGCATAAAGTAATTTTGCCTGGATTTGAACTATATGTATTTGAAATCATAGTTCATATTCTTTTATATTTAGCTTTTTTCATTCAAATATTATATTTGTGGGAGTCATACATGTAGTTTATGCAATTATAGCTCACTCATTTTCATTGTTGTGGAATAATCCATTGATTATACCACAATTTATGTCTTCAGGCATCTGGGTTGTTCCAAGGTATTATCAGTACATTGCTATGTGTATTTCCATTAGTGTCTTTGGGTGAACACGTGTGTGCACTTTAGTTAGTAATAAACACAGGAGTGGATCTCTTGCATCATAGGAATGTGTATATTGAGCTTTGGTAAATATTGCCAGAGAGGTTTTCCAAACCAGCTGAACCAATTTATCCTTCTGGCAGTAGTGCATTAGAATCCCAACTGCTCCACATCTTCCCCAATATTGCCATTGTCTCTCTTTTCATTTTAAACCAATCTAGTCAGAAGACACAGTATTGCATAATGGTTATAATTTGCATTATTCTGATAACTAATCAAGTTGGGCACATTGTCACATGTTTACTAGCCAATTAGATACAATGTGAAGAAATTTTTTGCCTTTTTTTCCCCCATGGGGTTGTGCTTTTATATTTGATTTATAATTTTTTCATAGTCTGGGTTGGAGTCCGTTATTGGCTATGGATTGCTAATATGTATCTTCTCTAACTCTGAGATTTGTCTTTCTATCCCTAATGGTGTGTTTGATCAACTGATCTGCTACCATATTTTTACTCAACAAATATTTATTAATTCAGTACTATGTATTTGGGTACTTTGTAGATATTGGGGGGAAATAATAAGCTGAATGATTCCTGTTTACACGCTTCTTAAAGAAATTAGTGTAGCTTGCTTTCACCCTGAGCCAATTCATCTGAATTATTTAAAGGATGTGGTAATATACTCTTCCCAGTGTTTCAGGATTATATTTTCCAAGCACATTTTTTACTAATCAGTTTTTTATTTTTTTTTTAGGGGTGTATTAAGTCGTGCTCTGTTCTATCATGAGGACTGAAATATAAAGAAAGAGGAAAGATACTCTAGGCTTATTGGCAATCATGTCATGTCCCTGTGTATATCATTCCCTGGCCATAAATGTTTGTACTGCCACTCCCACAATATACAAATATTCTGTCTTGGCTCCGATGCCCGAAAAACAGACCCTGAAATGAGGATGTATGTGCAATCGTGTATTTAGGATGTGAATCCAGAAAACAGTAGTAGAAGAGTGGAGGGGTGAGGCAAAGAAAAGCAGGTAGCCAATAAAACCTATGCTATCAAGCTAGTTTTCCACTCTGGATAACTGGATCTAAATCTTGGTGGGGAACTCTAGGAACCAGTATAGAACAAATGCCTTTGAGTTAATCCACCTGGTAGGGCAAAGCAACTGGGATATTTATAAGTGGTCTCCTTTTGGCATTGGTTCAGGGCTCTCCTTAGTTGGGGGTCTGTGTGTTAACTCCCCCAACACACCCAGCCTGTCCATCCTCATGAAGAGCAGTTTCTGTTGCCAGATCAAGCACTCTGCAAGAAATCACAGGTGCTGAGAGCTGGAAGTCTGATTTGTTGGTGCTGAGTTATGTAAGTTCGATTTCACTAGGTGGAATACCAAAGAGGAACTTGAAAAAGAAAATGAATCACACAGGAAAAAATAACTGCACAAAATTTCATTGTCTTTTGGTCTTGTCTTCATGAAAGAAGATCTCGATGACTTAGTGCTTTTTCTTTAAAATGTCCATTGCGATATACATATCAGTACTTGGATCTTGGAAATGACATCTGCTAGAAGCTCTGATTAGTAGGACACTATCCAATTTTTCTAAAATATGTATATAGATACTAGGCTATGAAAAAGAGTCCAAAATAATGATATAAGAATAGCAATTTATGTTCCCCTCACATTCAAGGTGTCTGATTCAGGAAGTCAGCCAACGCAGGGTTAAAGTGATGTCCCAAGACCCAAGCTCTTGTTATCTTCTTGCCCTGCTGGCCATGGCTTCTATTCCCAAGGTTATCTTACTGTCTACCCTGGCAACTGGCACTCCAGCCCCTCCAGTCTCTTACTGCTGCTTAAAGAAAGGCAGAAGGTTGATAGAAGAGATGCAGTGTACTTTCCAGAAGTTGTACATCCTACCTCTGCTTATATGCCATTGCCAAGAACTTGGCCATATGACCAGATCTAGTTGCAAGGGAGGCTGGTAAAGGATTTTTATTCCAAGTGGCCACATGCCCAACTGAAATGGAAACTTTACTACTGAAGAAGTGGGGAAAGAGATTTTCAGGACAACTCTCACTCTCCCCCTCACGAATTCAAAAATAGGAAATGTGGATTTTTAAAAATTTAAAACAAAAGTAACTTCTAGCAGAAAGTTTTAGCTTAACCCAGTGATTATTTAGACTTAAGAGGACACCGGTGTTTTCCTTAGACTCCTGAATTCATTCTTAGGTCAAAAATCTTATCAACTTAAAAAATATATATGTTCAATCAAAATATAGTATGCAAATAGCATGGACCTATTCCAAGGAGTGTGTGTGTGTATGTGTGCGTGTGTATTGGGATCCTACATGGAGTCCTTTCTTTTTGATGCCAGCAACGTTATGGAGATGGTCATACAACTTAACCTATTTGAGAAGGTGACGACATAAATACAATGAGTATATGGGGGAAATTCTCAAACATGAATCTGCTTCAATAGGTCTCATTTCTCATCAGAGTGGTATTCCAATTCAAGCCATTTATTTGACTTCCGAATGTGGAGTACTCTTTAAGCTGTAGTAATATGATAAGCCTTTTAAAGCCCCATTCTTCCTGAAAGCATACATAGTTCCTCAGAAAACTGAGTGAAAGACAGTGACAAGGAAGAGGAGAGACATTTTCAAGCCAGACTTCCTGGTCACCGTAAGAAAGAAACCCCAGGAAAAACAGACGGTTGGCAATGCTATCGTTCATAAATTCAGAAGCAGATCTCATGGGTAAAAATAACACCATGAGCCTCTTGACAAGAATGATGGTAGAAACCAAAAATTGTGACTCTCCTTGGGTGATTTGTGATGGATAATCAAAGGCAGCTTTTTTATATTGATCGGCCTCGCCTTTCTGGAGACCAGAAATGGAATCCATCTGGATGTTCGCTAAAGGACAGCAGATGGAGTTCTACCACGTGACAACAAGCTGTTTTCTGTCTCTCTCATAACCTACCAGTGGTGTTCTTTGTAAGAATAACAGTACTGGAGACGCGGAAGATCATTTTTTTTTTCTTATGGTTTAGCTCCAGATTTGTTATGGTCGTGCATTCTCCACTCCAGAAGAGAAAGTTTCTTAAATATTCTCAGTGCTTTCCTTTTTTAAATTTGGAAAATAAGGGGAGACTAGGCAGCATGATTTTGGTATCTGAAAAGCAATTCATATACACAATATACATATACACAATACACAATACAAAGGTTCCTTTGTAGACAACTTGAAAATAAATGTATGTTCATGAGAGGCAATAATCATTTTGCTTAAGTGAATTATGCCAAATAAAGCAAATAAACTTTCTCAGTTTTACTTAGTCTTCATATACTCATATGTGTTAATAACATATTAATATGTGTTATTAAATCGTATGTTAAATTAAATTGGTTTCACTTATTTGTGATTATCTCCTTTTCCAAATCTTCATCAGCATGGACCCCGGATCTAGATTTACATTGGTCTTCAGGACCCAGTTAATATTTTTTTTCCTTTCCTAGATCTCTTGTTATCATCTGCTTTTGTCTTCATCATTTTAATATTAGTCACTTTGTTCCTATTTTCTTGACTTCTGTCTTCACCTGACATTCTAGACTTACCAAATAGGTTTCAGCCTCCTGTGGTTTTCCTGAGGTCTCCAAATTAGTGCTCTCCAAGTCTTACAGAAGGAACATCTTTATCTATTATAAGTCCCCTTCTCCCAAGAAGCTACGTCCATTTCAGATCCCCATTCATTTCACCAAGACCCTTAGCCTTTCTTTTCAAACTCCCTTCCCATGCTGTACAAGGGCCATATTTGGTTTTACTCTTTATACGACAAAATTGTGAAGATTCATGTAGCTCCTTGGGTTTGTCCTCAGATTTCAAGGACAGAGAGGCATGGAATAATGGCATTCAAAACAAAGGCACTATTAGATGTTCTCAAAAACAAAAACAAAAACAAAAACAAAAACAAAACCCACAGAGACTGAAGCTTGGTGAAAAACAGTTTTTCTCATCAGGTCACTGATCAGTCCCTCCAGGGTCCATTGAGGTGGGCATTAGGTAGTATACCTCATTCATACTTTTTTGCTGGTTCCCTCCATGGTTTCATCTCTCTGGACCCCCCCCACCCCAACCAGGGTCTCTCTTCTCCACAACAGGTTCTCTCTGGTCTTTCATCCACCCTATAGAGATAAAGAATCCCTACTAGGTCATTCAATATTCTGAAGCCTCTGGAGATGCTTTTAATTTCTCTAGTTCTTCCCAGAAAAATTCCTCCAAGTTCAACAAAATGTTCTCCCATTGATACAGAGCAACTCTAAAAACATACATTTAAGGCAACTTTATGCTGAGGAGCCTTCTCTGGAGGGTGGAAAGAGAAAGTAAGATGGCTTGAGGATGCTTTAGTGATCTATACAAGAATGATCATCTCTCAACATCCTATACCCCCTCAGGCTTCTAATTTGCTATATTCACCATGCTCAGCTGTAAATAATCTGCTTTATTTTTATCTTGTTACCACTTTGCTAGGGAAAGTCAGAGACACAAGCAGATTTGACTCACTACATGTTTCTGTTCTGTAATTTTCCTGTTATTAGGGCAAAAAGACAATTCTTTCCTACATGGAAATTTAACTCTAGATTCCTTCTTATGTATCCTTTTCTGCTCCTTCAAAAGCTGTGCTCCTTATTCCCCTCAAAAAAAGCATATCTACTTCTACAATGATACATGCAAAGTTATGACACATACATTCTTGACTCACCTCCTCTTTCATTCATTCTGCAAATTGAGCAGTTATTAGGTACACATTATTGTGCTAAGAACTAGAAATAGAAAAGTGATCTGAAAAGGACCCAGTCCTTGGCATTATAGAGGATATTTTGTAGACAAGACTAACTCTCATCAAACAACCAGTGGTATAAATATAAAAACTAAATTAGGGAAAAGTGTACATTGAGTTACATAGTTCTAGAACAGCTTATAAAAGAGATTTTGAACAGAATAAGGCATGTTTGGGAATGTTTTAGAGTAAGTGACTCTGGATCTGAGATCTGAAGAAGATTAAGCATTAAGTAGGCAAGGGGCTAGGTGAGGAGAAGATTGCAGAGAAGGATTCTTCTAGGAAGAAAAAAACATAATTACAAACATTCCATAGTGCAAGGAAGAAAGATATTTGGAGGATTGAATGAAAGACAGGCTGGATGGTGGGAGCGGATAAATAGGTGATGGGGATTAAGGATGAACCTGTCATGATGAACACTGAGTAATGTATAGAACTGTTGTATCACTATATTGTACACCTGAAACTAATATAACACTGTATGTTCACTAATTGGAATTCAAATAAAAACTTTTGAAAAGAGGAAAGGCTCAATGCGTGGAAAGCTGAAAGCTAGAGGAATGTGGTTTAAGGTGAGACTGGAGATGTGAGAGTTGGGGGAGACTCCAGATCATGTAAAATCTTTCATGTAAAATATATAATGCAAGAAAGATGAAAAGCCATTGCTCTAGTCAGCTTGGGCTGCTATAATACAATACCATAAACTGGGAGGCTTAAAAACAACAGAAATTTATTTCTCATAGTTCTAGAAATTAGGAAGTCCAAGATCAAGGGACTGGCAGACATGGTGTCTAGTGAGAACCCACTTACTGGTAAAAACAGATAGCTGTCTTCTCACTGTGTACTCACATGGTAGAAGGGGTGAAGGAGCTCTCTGGGGCCTCTTTTATAAGGGCACTAATCCCATTCATGAGGATTCTATCCTCATGAGCTAATCACCTCTCAAAGGCCCCACCTCCAAATATTAGCACCACAGGCATTGGGATTTCACATATGAACTTGGGGGTTACACACATTGTAGCTATTGTAGCTATTGAAAGAGTTATAAGCAGTATGCAAGATGTGGAAAATCAGACTTGGCTTTGAGAAGTTCGATGTGAGTGGAGAATGGATTGGAGGAAGACCACAGATTGGAGGATGTAAACCAGTTAGGAAGCTGGTATAAAAGTCAAAGTGGGAAATGAGGTATCCAGGCCTTGGTCTATGTACACTGAGAAGGAGAAAAGTGGATTCGAGAGAGATTTATGAGATGAACTTACAGAACTCGATGATTTGAATACAAGATATGAGGAGGCGGAATTGTCAAAGATAATTTTTAAGTTTCTATTTTGGGGAATTGGGTAGATAGCTGGTGGTTATACTGGATGCGGTCCAGGTTTATAGGGAAGATAAAGGCTATGTTGAGGGATTCTATTTTTTTTTCCTTCTTCTGCAGAGGAATTTGGTTTCTCGGTATAGGCTCAATTCTACCAGAAGCAAGGATTTGAGTGCAAGGCATTATTTAGGGGAAGCAAGTGTGGAAACTGAGTAAGGAAGAAGGAAATAAGAAAGGGAAAGAAAGGAATACTTGTTGAGGAACAGGTTAGTGCTATGGACAACTGAGGCTCCTGCTGGGGCCCTCTGAGAGGTGGGTAGACTGTGCCTCTGATTTGTCCCATCTGGGGGATGAGGAATCTAGAATATTTAAGTGCCAAGGTCCATCCATTATTGGTTGAAGGATCTCCTACAGCATTAATTTATGGCACTTATGGCCTGTCCTGTGCTTTAGTCAATAATGCTCTGGAATTCAGAGGAAACCTCAGGCTTTCTCAAAAAGACATCAGCTTGCATTGGCAGAGGGAATGCTAAATAGAACCAGAGGAGTACGGACAAGTGTCTGCTGCCCTTGAATTCCTTCCTTTAAGGTGTCAAAGTGCTTTTCTCTACATGCCTTTCCTTTGTCTTGATGCTTTTGTCCTTGTCAATTACTGGCCCATTTCTCAGTTTTCTTTCATTGCCACATTTTGAGTTAATCATTGATCCACAAATTCTTTGAACTTCAAGTTAAAATGGTACTTTCTGTAACCCTCCACACCCATAACATTATCTTTTTTATGAGATGGTAATTTATTAAGTGCAAAGCCACACATGATTCTTAGAAAGCTGTGATAAAAAGCTAAGATGGACTCATAGCCAGGCAAACAAAATATAGGTTACAGTGGAATAGTGCTATAAATAATGTTGACTTAAAAATGTTCAAATGGAGCTGTCAGTGCTTTGGTCTCAAACTGGAAAGAGAAAGCAATTGGAGTGCCTTAAGGACCTAAATCCAAAATTACTTCTTATTTTTATTAGTGACTTCTAGGATGGAATAGAGAACACATTTTTTAACTTCTGCTGATATTGCCAAGTTGGTAGTAACCACAGCACTTTGGAAAGTGAAAATATAATATCTAATATACCACTGGGCATAGACTAGATGCTCTTATAAGCACTTTATGATTGATGGATTAAAATCTAGTACAGTCTTTGTAGACATCCTTCATAGATCTCATGCCAAAACTTTCCACCCTCTTGGGTCCCCATCCCCACCTCCTCCTTCTTTGAAGAGAACCTGATGACCAGATTAAGTCCAGTCATCTGATTTTGGCTTCCCTCATTTTTATGCTCCATTAAAGGAATTTCTAAATTAACACACCATTCTCTCCTCCAACATCCCCCCTTCTCCTTCCATTAATTATTTTTCTCCTAGCCTCCTTCTGCATGTTAAGATTTTTCTCATCATTCCTTTATTCTCCCTATTGGAAACCTGCTCAAGTGTCCCTAGGTTCAAAACTCATCTGCTCACTCTCTCTCATGTTACTCCTCGGAGCATCTAAGTGCTTCTCTGGAGAATTATAACCTCCACATCCACCTCCTCACTTATTTGTTAATCCCTTTTGCCTTAAAAGAAGCTTCATGTAAGAAGTCTGGTTTATAATCTTCTATCTCCAGCCCACAGGGGTGGCACAGCTCCAGTCCCCTGATAGGCAATGACTGACGGCTTAGTGAGGGCGTGCCAGTCAGAACTTTGCAATTCATTTTCTTCCCACCCCACTACTTCTTGAAAATCTCCTTTGCTGTCTTGGTTCTGCTGCTTCAGAGCCTTTCTAGGTCTTTTTTCTGGTATGTTGGAGTTTCTTCCAAAGCTTTCTTCTGTCCTTGGTCCTTTTCCTACTTTCCCTAAATTCTCTCAGGTGGGATAGGATCCACTATCACTCCATATCACCTAGTCTCAAGGTCTTAGGTATCTAGGAGCTCTTCCTCTGTGTGGCTTCTCTCTCGCCTTTATCTCTCCATGTTCTCTACCCCTTGTGCAACTTAGGCTGTTCTGAAAATTTAACAGCTTGATGTTTCTCTAGCACATCTTGAACTTGGATACCTCCGTGCCTTTGCTTATGCAGGTTCCCACTGCCTCTAAGGTTCTTCCTTTGCCCTGTCTCCGATATTTGCATTCGAAAGCCTGTGCATTCAGGAAAACCCAACATTGCAGTGACCTCCTTCATACAATCTTTCCAGGGGTCCTTCAGTCACAAACAGTTATCCCTCACACTGCATTATCTGAACTCCCCCACACCATTTATTGATGTTCTCTGTGCACAAGTTATATGATTACATGACACCTTCTCATGCTTCAGCCTGTTGGAGCCCCTGGAAGTAATCCCAGATCCATCAGATAGGGGATGGTAAAAATGCACAGCACGTTTAGGGATTCATTTCTGCGGTTATGACAGACCCACCTATCTCTGCTCCCATGTTCTTGTTCCCCCACCTCCTGCTTTCTAATTCTCATTTACTTCATCATGTATGTTCCTGACACTTTGTCTGCTACTAACCCTCCACCTTTGCAGTCCAGGTAGACACATGTCTCTACTATCTTTTGTATGACTTATATTACATATCAGAAAAATGAGCCAAAGACACTCCAAACCCCACCTGGGAATTTCTAACACTCTGGATTCCAGTGCAGCTGATAAAGGATGGCCGGCTGAAAAAGAAACCAAAATCCCTTTGACATCAAGGACCAAATCCTTTACATTTTCCTATGCTCATTACAGTTAATACTGATTCTTTAATATAGTGAGCACTTAATAATAAAATTTTAAGCAATATATTACTTCCTTGACATAATACATATCTGAAGAGATGGAACGTAGAATTAGGTGTTTTGAAAGGCAAAAAAGGGAGAAAATGTATGTATTTGGTAAATCTTCTGGGAAAACTTCTGTAAAGGGTTCTGTGTAGCTGAGGAAACTGGACAGGACAGCTAGAATGTAGCTGGAAATTTTACAGTTTAGTGATTAGGTGTGAATGTTCAGAGTTAAATCTTTTTTTCTTTTTAAAGATTTTGTTTATTTATTTGACACAGTGAGAGAGCACAAGCAGTGGGGGCAGTAGGAGGAGAGGGGGAAGCAGGCTTCCTACTGAGCAGGTTGCCAGAAATGGGGCTTGATCCCAGGACCCCGGGATCATGACCTGAGCCAAAGACAGATACCTAACCTACTGAGCCACCCAGTTGCCCCAGCATTTAATGTTAATTCCATTGTCTCCTAGGGATCTGTAGCTTTCACCTTTCTGTGCTTTATTTCCTCAACTGTGAAATGAGATTAATAACAGATTGCACTGCACAGGGTTGATAGGGAGATCCAATGAGACAGTACCTATAATTAGTATAGAAATTAGTATAATGTCTGATATATGTTAAGCACTCCATAAATGTTAATTATTATCATCAAAGGGATGAGGGTGTTGAAAGAGGAATAGAGAATCAGAGAAAAAAATATTTGCCTTCATAATTCTATCTAGCAGTGGACTTGTCCTTTATAGCCACAACATGGCCATGGCATTATTTAAAAGAGAGCAGATATCTACTTAGTTACTGAAGGGATCTAGGTTCTTTCCATGTGTGTCTCCCATCAGGGTCCTGGAAATCTGCTCATTCAGTCAGTAGATGGGAAAAATAAGATGAGTATCAGGAGACCCAGTTAACTTTGTGGCTGAGGACTAGAAGTGGCACTCATGCCTCCACTCACATGACATTGGCCAGAACTCATCACATGACTGCTTCTAGCCCAAAGAGAGCTAAGGAGATATAATATAGCTGAGACCAAAGAGAAAAGGAAAGAACACAAATGTTAGTGAGTACTTGTACTACTCACTTTATGGGCACTTCTCCTCAGGAACTAGGGGACCATTTCCAGAGCATGATCATCACAGGAAGTACAAAGCTCATGTTCATGCTCACAACTGTCCCCCACATCCTTTATCATTGCCCCTCACCTCCTCACTCATGGCCACATTGGGTTCAAGGGTACTAGGAATCAAGGAGCATAGAAACATGATAGGGGAAGTAGTTTTCCATTTCAGTTAACAGATGATTACAGAATGCCTTTACATGTGTGCACTAGGAAAAGAGATAAAGGAAAAATAGCCAGATCCACCTGCAACAAAAGCTTCTGACCACAAAGCTGAGTTTACTAGAGTAACAAGTGTTCTGAAGAATGAGGTGAAACAATGAATGTGTGTTTTTCTCACTCAACAGTCCTGGATAGAGTTTCCCTTAAATAATCTTGAGCTATTTTCAACCTTTGCTGCCTAATGTTTTTAGAGCTATTATTTTGTGTTAAAATGACAAAAACAAAACAAAACAAAAAAAGGTGGGGGGTGGGGAACCTGGGTGGTTCAGCCAGTTAAGCATATGACTCTTAATTTCAGCTTAGGTCACAATCTCAGGGTTGTGGAACTGAGCCTTAGGGCTCTGAGCTCAGCGGGAAGTCTGCTTGAGGTTCTCTCCTTCTTCTTCTCCTTCTGCCCCTCCCCCTGCTCTCTCTCTGGCAAATAAATAAATCATAACATGATAAAAAATATTCAAGAATAATGTAAACTATAAAAACATATTTGAACATCCATATTTTCAAGGCCAAATTTCAAATTCAAATCTATGACCCACTTGGCTTGCTTTGGGAATCATGACATCAAGGAAAACATTCATTTCACATAGCATTATTTTCACTACAGAATAATCATAACTAGAACTTACTATTGTCTGGGCATTGTTATAAGTGTTATATGTATATTACCACACTGAATTTTCACTATTATCCTGTGAGATAGATATTATCATCTCCATTTTAAAGATGAAATCATCCTGGGACACATAGGTGGCTCAGTCAGTTAAGCATCTGACTCTCGGTTTCAGCTCAGGTCATGATTTCAGAGTTGTGGGACTAAGCCCTGTGTGGGGCTCTTCACTCAGCAGGGAGTCTGCTTGAGAGTCCTTCCCTCTGTCCCTCTGCCCACTCTCTCTCTTAAAATAAATAAAGAAACCTTTAAAAATAAAATAAAGATGGGGGCACCTGGGTGGCTCAGTGGGTTAAAGCCTCTGCCTTTGGCTCAGGTCATGATCTCGGGGTCCTGGGATCGAGCCCCACATTGGGCTCTCTGCTTAGCAGGGAGCCTGCTTCCTCCTCTCTCTCTCTCTCTGCCTGCCACTCTGCCTACTTATGAACTCTGTCTGTCAAAAAAATAAACTCTTAAAAAAAAATAAATTTCTATTTTATTTTCAAAGCCTGGCACCACACCTAATGCTCATCACATATCTGTGGTAGAAAGGTTGTTTTCTCTCCTGAGGCCCATGTGGAGAGAGTCCTCCCAGGCCCCCTGGTAAAAGCCCCAGAATTTGCCCAAATCCTGTATCATTCCCTCCAGAACCTGCTTAGAAATCACCAAGAACATCTTCATTGAAAAAAACAAACAAACAAACAAACAAAAAAACTTAGCATCTTTATTGAGGTATAAATGACATTCCACAAATGGCCCATATCTAAAGGATATAATTTGGCAAATTTTGATATGTGTATATACCAGGAAACAATCTCTATAGACAAGATGTAACCAGGGCGAAAAGCCCAGTTGTTCCCAAGCCACAAGGGTCCCCACACAGACCAGATTCATCCACTCACAACTAACAAAATCCAAAGGCAGAGAGATGAGTGGAGGTGAAACAAGAAAGGAATTTATTTCAATCAGGTCAACCCCCGGAGGACAGTGGACTAACGTCTCAAAGATTGTCTCCCAAGTGCAGAAAATACTTCTAAATTCATATGAGGAAAATGTGGAATACATGTTGGTGGCCCATGCAAGCGGACAGAAAGATCATTGTCTTGGGGTAGATCTTGCTGACATCAGAGCAGTCCTTATTGCTTAAGCAGATAGATTTGGTTACCATTATGGGATGCTTTGCCCACTGTGTCTTTTTCTTGCCTGAGTTAAGAGACAAGCTGGAAAGAAGAACTTAATCAGTTAGAGAGTACAGTCCTAGGTCAAAATGGAGGTTGTTGAAGTCCTCTTTCAAAGATAGTTTACCTATCCATCATCCCCAAAAGTTTCCTGGTGCCCCTTACATTTCCTTGTGTTCCTTCCCCAAAGCATACCCCCTGTCCTCATGCAATTTAGTTTCTAGTGCTTATCGACCATGATACCACCAACATTGAACCCAACTGAAGGAGAACTTCATGAGAGACATAGTGGCCCCTTCAGTGTCTCAAGAAATAATTGCTTTATCTTCTTAGTCCAATGACTTCTGTAAAAGATTTGGGATGTATCTCCCAATGACCTTGTCTAGTACTGGTTAAAATAAAAAATGGAATTGTCCAAGTTAATTCTAGGACAACCAAATCACATGCATGTGATTTTACTACTTGTAGAGCTGTAATCCTTGGTCTCCTTTGACTTTTCCATATTTTAACATTTCTTTTCATATCATCTTTATGATTCTTTGAAAGAACATTATTTGATGGGAGTGGAAAGGGAAAAGGAGGAACCTTGCAAGGTGCTGTCAGCTGCTCATTCTACGTCTCTGAAGCCTCCAAAATAAATATGTTTTTAAAAACCTTCCAGAACTTATTTCCTGGAAGCATCATCGCTGGCTAAACTACCTGGTTGGGATAACAGATGTTAATTTGTTTACCAAGACTAAAGTAAGAATCTAAGTGTATTTTTCACAGAATGTCCCATATGGGTGACACAAACATTTAATTAGTCCACACAGAGTTCTTGTTTTATTTTTATCTGAATATTTTACCTAATCCATTTTAGGTATGCTCTCATATTATGTTGTGGGATATTTTTAAAAAATTAAAAGTAAATGTATAAAGTATCTCCATTGAGTCAAAACTTCTCTGCTGTGCTTAACTAATTTCATATCTCAGTGGGAGTGGAGGAGAGAGCTAATATTTGAATTTATTAAGAGCACAGACTTTGGGACAACACTATCAGGGATTGAGTAACTACTGTGCCTATTACGAGCCGTGTGACCTTGAGCACATGGGTACTTAACATCTCTGAGGGATGATTTCATCTTTATTTTATTTTAAGATTTTATTTATTTATTTGACAGACAGAGATCACAAGTAGGCAGAGAGGCAGGCAGAGAGAGAGGAAGGGAAGCAGGCTCCCCGCTGAGCAGAGAGCCACCCAGGTGCCCCAATATAAAATAGAAATTTAAAAAATAAAAGATAATATATTATAATCAAGAAACAAAATTCACCAATCTGCAGAATATACAAGACAGATCTAAAACAGAATTACAAAAAAAATGGGCAAAAGAGGAAGGAAGTTATACGAAATGAAATTGGGAAACAGAGATCACAGTCTTAATACCAGGCCAAGTTGAATTTACAGACAAAGTATTAGATTAAAGGACATTCATTTGCCATCGTGACAGCTAAGGAGCTGAGAAGAACTCGGTGGACCCGCTGGGGGCGGGTGGGGGGGAGCACAGAATAATAATCATCAATTAAATGAATAATTTTTTAAATTAAAAAGTATATTAACATTTAAAGTCTCCAGAAATGATGGAAATGACAAGGGTATATAGTACATGAAGAAATGCCTGTTTAAGAAAATCTATCAAATTTCATTAAGAACAGTGCAAGTCTGTGCTATTTGGACTAAGACAATTTCCTCTTTGCCTTCTGGTTCAGCAGGACAAAGCTTCACTCCAGACGGGAGCAGAGAAAGAAAACACAGGGTTCCCTCTACACGTCTGTTCCCATTCCAGGCCTATCTTACTGGGAGGGGAAGGCCTTCCGTGTTTCTCACCCTACCCTCCAGCACTTTGTTGCTAAGACTAAGTTCGGGTAGAGTTTACCCAAGAGGTGG
Organism: Lontra canadensis; assembly: GCF_010015895.1. Lineage (NCBI taxonomy): Eukaryota > Metazoa > Chordata > Mammalia > Carnivora > Mustelidae > Lontra > Lontra canadensis. The sequence goes on from NW_022631010.1 coordinate 12,451,053, forward strand.
GGGTTCCTCATTTACCAGTCCCCACAGGTGAGACGGAGGCTGTAGGCTCTACCTGGGCACAGCACACCTGAGAATGCTGGGGTCCCCTGCCTTGGTTTGCAGGGCCAAGGTTCCATGCCAGGAGATTCAGGCTGAGGTGGACTGAGACAGCCTGAGACAGAGGCCTCTTCATTCTTCCTTGGTTCAGTTCCTAAAGCAGAGGCATCACTCTTCCTACCCCCAAGCTCCAGAGTCCCGGATGTTGCCCTGGGCATAAAGCAGGCTTTAAAACAGAGATCTCCTAATCTCTTCACAAAGGTATGAACTTCTTGTGCAGTAGGGTGTAGAGACAATGCAAACCTTAGGGGGCTTTCAAAAACAATTGGAGGCTGTGCTGAAAGGTAATTGGAAGGAGATCGGTAGAGTCATTGGAAATACAGATTCAATTGTGGGAGAGGTAGTTTGCCAGAGAGAACTAGAATCCTTCTGGTGGTCGGAACAAATCTAAAACATTGACTTTAGTAACTGTCTTTTCAAAGGAGCCTAAATTTGATGGTATTAGTTTGTACAGCCTAGGACAGTGTTGTAAACAATGGAGCACTTGGCCACCAATCAGTGGCTCTTAACTGCTGGTTGTGGTCAGGGAAAGAGACAGCCAAAGAGAGTATCACTATGCTCTCAGGGTGACTACTAGCTTATCCAAGACAGCACCCTCTGCACCGGACCCCACCAACGGGAGCATCAGCAGACACTTCACACTGTGGGAGAAATAGACTCTACTAAAACACTCCATCCAGTCACTAAACAAATACACAAACAAATAATAATAAGCCCTGGAAGTTAAGGTTGGAGGGAGGGCAGTGGGGGGATGGAGGTGGGAAGAAGTACTCAGAATGACTACAATATATTATCAAAACCAACCATTTTCCAGCAAAATATCACAAGACATGCAAAGAAACAGGAGCGTATGACCCATGCACTGGAAAAAGAACAAGAAACTGAAAGTACTTTGGGGAGTAACCAGATGTTGAATTTAACAAAGACTTCAAAATAGTCATTGTAAATATGCTCAAAGAAGGAATGGAAGCTATGATTAAAGAGCAAAGGAAGGGGCGCCTGGGTGGCTCAGTGGGTTAGGGCCTCTGCCTTCGGCTTGGGTCATGATCCCAGGATCCTGGGATGGAGCCCCGCATCAGGCTCTCTGCTCAGCAGGGAGCCTGCTTCCTCCTCTCTCTCTGCCTGCTTCTCTGCCTACTTGTGATCTCTGTCAAATAAATAAATAAAATCTTTAAAAAAAAAAATAAAGAGCAAAGGAAGGTACAATGACAATGTTGGGTCAAACAGAAAATATCAATTAAGAGAAAGAACCGGATGGTTGAAATGTATAAGAACTAAATCCCAGAGTGTAGATGACATGCCCTTTCTGCCTTTGGTCACTCTGAGAAGGACCTTTCCAGCATTTTCTTGTCCTCCTCTTAAACTAAGCAACTTCAATAATTTGTCAGTTACTAGTGCCACTGTGTGTTCTCCTATATAAACAATCATTTTTTTAATATTTTAAGGTAATGAATTAAACTGATTTAATGGGAAAAATATTTTCTTTAACATCAGTGGGTTTCATGAATCTGGCAGAACTACCCTGGTGAAAAATGTTCTTAAAATAAACATATCAATAACAAAGGAAAGGAACTAATATTTGGTGAATGTCTCCATCATCTCGGGTACCTCCTCTTTGCTCTCTCATTGAATCCTCATTAAATGAAGAATTCCTCTAGGAATCACCAACTTAGACGTCAGGAAACTGAAATTTAAAATCAATGAGCAAATAGCAAGTGGTTGGCCATGTATGACTCAAAGGTTATCTCTTCTAAAGTACTTCCTTAAATTTATGAATATTTACTTTACTTCTTATATATCTGAAAAAATTGTTTAATTCCAGTTCAGTTAACAGAGAGTATTATATAATTTTCAGGTACATTATATAGTGATTTTATAATTCTATACATTAATCAGTGTTCATCATAATAAGTGTACTAACATCTGAAAATTTCTGACTCATCCTTCTAGACCCTGTGAAAAGGTTAGCTGTCTTGTGACATTCTCGGTTCTCTGAGGATATCACCATCCTGGTACCTGGAGAGGGTCCCACTGTTATCTATTCACATCTAAGGTCCTTATGGAGGTTCTGAGCTCCTGAAAGGAAGAGATGATATCTTATTTGTCTTTTTTATCCACAGGACCTAAGCAATTTAGTCCATAGTAAGAACTCAATAAATGTTTGTTGAATGAACAATTTATGTAATCCTCCTTTGGGAAATTCCTTTGAGTTATGTGAATCTTAAAACAAAACAAAACAAAACAATTTACCAGCAAAAATGGGTTCATTTGAAATACCAGAGAATTGCAATTCGGAACATACAACCTACTGCAAAACCACAGACAAGTCCAGCAAACAAAGGAGAGAAATGTTATTTTATGGAGAAAAAGAAGGAAATTGGGAAGGGTTATTTTGAACAAAAGTCCATTGGAAAAAAGTGAGAGTTCAGGGTAATGATGGTTTCTCACTGGCCGGAGGTACTGAGGTAGTAGATTTCTTGTAGGAGATACAATGTATATTTTGCCCTATCGGGGCCTGTGTTGATGATTTTTTCCTGTTGAGGATTCTTCTGGTGGGCTCTGTGATTGACAGTTTTTCCTGTGATTGATCTCAAGTGGTACGGCACGAGAGCTCCCCCTTCTGGCCCCCAGGCGACATAAGGTTTCCCTTAATTTTCACAATTAGTAAACTGATTTGAAAATGAAAATTGACTAAGGTAAATATATAAATGGACATTTCATTAATTATATGATGATGATTCTTCTTGGCTCGCTGACATCGGCTGCTCTGGAGAAGTAGCTGGCTTACCCACGAGGCTGCAGATGCAGCACAGACAGTTTGACCGAGGGCAGGACAGTGTGGGCGGCCTTATTGGGATGGCAGACTACAGACTGTGGTGGAAACCATCAAAAACAATTGGTGGAAACCACCAGAAACAATTTTGGCGACGTTAAGTTTAAAAAAAAAAAAGGTTTAAAATTTTTTTTTTTTTTTTTTAATAAAATAGGGATGCCTGGGTGGCTCAGTGGGTTAAAGCCTCTGCCCTTGGCCCAGGTCATGATCCCAGGGTCTTGGGATCGAGCCCTGCATCGGGCTCTCTGCTCAACAGGGAGCCTGCTTCCTCCTCTCTCTCTGTCTGCCTGCCTCCCCCCTTACTTGAGATCTCTATCAAATAAATAAATAAAATCTTAAAAAAAAATAAAAAGGTTTGCAAATATATTTGTTAGCTTTTGGGATCAAAGAGGGTTCTGGAGAACAGATTTTGGAAAATGAGCAGTAACCAAAGGGAGTGAAGTGGTGGGAGCACAGTCAAGGCTGCATCATGCAGCTCTTTTTAGGGTTGATCACTAGATACCTCTCATTGATCTGGCTCAGTCCCACAGCTGCCGTGACAAAAGGTCTGGCATTTTCAAAATCTTGGATTGTCCCAAATTAGGTAACATGATCATGTCTTAGGTGCCAGCGAGTGAGGAAAGAGAGTGCTTGCCCCTTTATCTTCCATGGTGGAAATTATGCTCTGTATTATACTTATTTGGGGATGGATAGTCACCACATTGGAAGGGTATTTGCTTGCTGATAACCACAACAATTAATGGTCGTAATGATAGATCAATGGCATTGATGGCTCCAGGACCTTAATTCTGGTACTGAATCCTGAAGGAATATTTCTGTACTGCGTCTCACACTTCTTTCTATTCCCACGGTGCCATTTGTCCTCTCATTGTTTCTGTTCTAGGAAGTGGGAATGGCCTACTATAAGCTACCTGTTCTCTGCTCCCCAAAATCATGATGCTGTACCTCCAATTTACCCTCTCATAGCTTCCAGAGTAAACTTCTTGAAGTCAAAGACTACTTTAACATTTAGGCAAGAACCATGTAATTCCTTCCTCCAAAGACCACTTCAACATTACCCTATGCTATGAAATATACTAAAAACTTTTTGGGGTGGAATTGGAGTATCTCTGTGATCTGGTGCCAATTAATCTTGCCAGTGTTTCAACACTCTCTAGTTCACATGGACACCTTAGATGCTGGTTATCAAGGACACTCAAGATTGCTGAAGCACACTCTTAGCTACAGGCATTCCTTCCAAACATTTACTGTGTGCCTAGCTACTGGAGAGGTAACCATGAATAAAGACTGGTTTTCTGCACCTCAGATGTGCTATTTGAGCTATGTAAACTTAAAGGGGGTATCACCTAACTATAAAAGCCAAGCAAATAAATCTGAATTGGTTGTGACTATAAGCCCACCACCTTGTACCAAATATCAGCCCTATTCTCATTGTTTCTTAAATACCTAGTCTGCATAATCTTCACCCAGGTTTCAAGGCCCAGACCCAACACAACCCAAGCTATAAAAGTATTTATGATCATCTTCCTTTGGAGCAAGTCTATGTCCTTTCCGTGCTCCTAGAGCTTCTGTCGATACACAGCTCTTCTACCTTGGACACCATGTCTGTAATTTATCATACAAGCCTGGCATTCTTCTCTAAATTTCCAGCTTCTTGATAATAGGGACACCCCTCCCCCCAGCTTGTTCACCATTGTGTTCTTCAAAATATGTAGCCTGAGACTTTCACATGGCAAGTAAGCAACAAATATCCATGAGATTGAAAGCCGTTGGATTTAGGTAGAAGACAGAGAATTGAAAGGTTTTAGCACAATACAGTCTTCAGTACTTTGAGCATATGTTATACTGACAACATGTTATTATTTTGGCCTCTGTTACAGGGTTACTGCAGGATATCACAAATCGTGGAAAGTCACAATTTGCTAACATTGAATTTAGCTTTGCTTAAATGTAGGGTACTTTTCAAGACCTTCGAAAATTCAATGGAAATGTCAACATACATAGACTGAGGCCCACTAATGGTAAAAAATCACTTTTCCTTTGCCTGGTAAAAAGGAGAATTAAAAAAATTCAGTTTACTGAAAAATAGCAATGAATTATGCATGTAACATGTACCATTTCCTCTTCTAAGTCCTTTAACCTAGTAAACGCATTGATTCTCATGACATCATCACTTTGAGATTGAAGGTATTATTATAATATTTTTACAGATAAAGAAATAAAAACTCAGAGGAGTTCAGTGAGTTGCCTAAGGCCAGGTTAGCTAGTAATCGGCCTGGCTAGGATTAGGTATCAGAACTGTCCAATTCTATTTTCTACACTACACTTCCTCCCAACGTGTTCATAGGGAGAAAACTCTAACTCAATTTGATTGGAAGGCAACAAAGTTAGTACTGTCTTAGATGGGATTTTCTTTCTTTCTTTTCTTTCTTTCTTTCTTTCTTTCTTTCTTTCTCTCTCTCTCTCTCTCTCTTTCTTTCTTTCTTTCTCTCGTTTTTCCATTTCGGACAAGTCATAGGAAGACTCCTAATACTTTTGGGCAGCACTCTTAGTGTCCTGATTTGAATAGGAGGGTTCGATATTGATATAAATGAGCAGTAATAAGTTAAAAGGAAAGCAAAAGTTCGTCGTCTTTGGGAAAAGAGGTGATGGTGGATTGTTGCTCATATAATTAACTGCCATCACGTTATCCTTCAAAGAGGCAATAAGGCCCCTGGGTAGAAAGTAAACTTCGGAGTTGGAAACAGAATCTGCGGTCAAATTTTGACTCTACTGCTTACTATGTGGATGCCCTTGGACAGTTTACCTAGCTTTTAATAAATTTTTATTTTCACTGATAGAAAAGGAATAATGTGTGGTCCATACACTCTGGTGTGATTTGAGGATTATAAATGGCAAATATAAAGTTTTCAGCACACAGCCAATACATGGTAATAATCATGATTTGCAGGATGTCCTTTGCATAGAGACCAGATTCAAAGCAATTGACTTTTTACCAGGGGCATAATATGTTACCACTTTCCTTGATTATATTGATTTTTTTCCCCCTTTAATAGAAACTCACAAGCAGGCCTTGCTGCTCTGGAGTAACTATGGTATAATGGAGAGAGGATCTTTATTAAGCCCTGTCCCCCCTGCTTCTCTCCATCCCCAGGACCCAAAGTCTCCTCTTGGGGCAGTATGTGATACTCTTGATTGAGTCTGCATTGGCTCACACCTTCTACAGTGTATGGTGTTTAAATGGCCATCCTCCTGGGGTGCCAGGGTGGCTCAGTCAGTTAAGGGTCTGACTCTTGATTTCAGCTCAGATCATGATCTCCAGGTTGTGAGATCCAGCCCCGCATCCAACTCTGCACTGAGCGTAGAGCCTGCTTAAGATTATCTCTCTCCCTGCCCCTCTGCCCTTCCCCTACCATTCGTGTTCTTGTGTTCTCTCTCTCTAAAACGAATGGCCATGATGCCACATGCTTTACATCAGGTTCACTCCTGACTTATTTGCACAACTTGAAAAAAAAATCTAAATATTAAAAAAGCCCTACTAATTTACTGGAATAAAATTCCCTCAGTGAAATTTTGTATGGGGACAACCTGGACGGGAAGCCAATTTAAACTATCAAGTGTGGGATGTGAGTAGTTAAAATGCCGGATGTGGCAGAGGCATCAGGTAGAAAGCTGTGGAAGACATTAGGATGTTTTGGAAAGACTGGATGTTAGCTTTTGGAGATCCAGAAATTCCTTTCAGATTTTACATCACAAGGTAATTAGTCTCTGACTCAAGCCCGATTGGCTGGCAATACAATGAGATGAATAAGCTAGAGATTTAGCTGTGTGGTTAGAGTTGTATTTTTCTTAATATCGAGCTGAGATGATCTCTTTACATGTCTCAAAGGTCCTCACATTTTGAGAGCTCATTTCTAGCACCCCATCTACTCAATTATAAAAGTCTTCTTATCTTTGGACCCCCAGAACCAGAAGCACTGAGGTCTTGTACCTGAAAGATTCAGGAAAGGAACTAAAAGCATGTCATACTTAGCCCCCCAATCCCTGCCCTTGATGGAAGTGAAAAAACTGATACCACCTGGTACGAGAAGAACTCTGGGGAGAGGTTGGAATTGAGGAAGCATTGGAGGAAGCAAAACGTTCTAATGTCCCCACCCCAATTTGGCCCACACCCATTCGATGGCATCCCAGCCTACAGCAGTAGGTTCTTCTAGCCAATTTCCCCAAACCTCAGTCTACCATTTGTGTCTTGTGCCTTCCCCCTTTTGTCCCAGCCTGAAGGGCTTGGCAGTGACCTGCTCTTGGTTTAGAATCTGGTGATGAGAGGCCTAATCCCGGGTCTGCAGACTATGAATAATGTTCTTTGCTGAATGTCTCACAATGCAGTGTCCCACCCACCCATGTCAAGTCCTCCAGATGGAAATGGTAGCCCGAAACCCTCTTGAACTTGGTAATGCCTGAATTTGGATTCCCACTTCTCCTATCCCTCTTTTGAAACTGTGCTGCCAAAATGCCAGAATTCCTTAAATATCTGTCAGAACTGTGACTTTTAATTTCACAATAAAAACTATACAAACATGTGCAAACGGTTTAAAATATAAATCTGACTTGTAACAGACAGACATAGATAATTACATCCTAAGTGGGGTTTTACTAGCCCCAAGGTAAGAGTGGTCACACTATTCTCATTCCTCCGTTGGTCAATAAGTCTCATTTGTTTCCATGTCTTCTCTACATTTGATTTTTTAAATGTTAAAGTCCAGGACTTCTGATTTTCACAAGACCATAAACATTTCTCTCCTCTATTTCCTGAAACTTCATAAGATAAACTACAGGTATCTTTTCTTAAACCAAAATCCTTAAGGGAGACCAGGAGAGGAGACATCTGCAGGTAAGTAATGCCACTACTTCTTAATGCCTCTCTTCAATGAAAACTAAATGATACTTTAAAAAAAATTTTTTTAAAAGATTTTATTTATTTGACAGACAGAGATCAGAAGTAGAGCAGAGAGCCCGACGCAGGGCTCGATCCCAGAAACCTGGGATCATGACCTGAGCCGAAGACAGAGGCTTTAACCCACTGAGCCACCCAGGCGCCCCCAAAACTAAATGATACTTGAAGAAACACTCTTAGATGAAAGGGAAAAGAAGAGTTGAACAGATATATAGAGAAAAGGAACCCAGAATAGAGAGATCGAGTGATGGAAATAGAAAAAAAGCAAGGCAAATAAACAAAAAACCTTTAAGATGATAAGTGTCACACCCTCAGAAGAAGAAGAAAATGTACATTTGTGGCAGGGGAAACAAATCCTATGAAAAAGTAAAAGCAGGGCAAAAATGAAGATCTTGAGAATTTTTTAAAATTATGGATGCTGAAACATAAAAATATACTTGAAGTATAGAAAATCTCCCAGAAAGGTGATCAAAAAGAAAAACAAAAATAAAAATAGAAAATAGAAAGATAGGAAAGTTAGCTAGTGCTGAATTGTTTTACTTGTTTTTTGTTTCTGTTTTTGTTTTTGAGAGAGAGAGAGAGAGGAGGGACAGAGTGAGAGGGAGAGAGAGATAATCTTAAGCAGGCTCCACACCCAGCATGCAGCTCGACACAGGGCTGGGTCTCACAACCCTGAGACCAGGACCTGTGCCAAAATCAAGAGTCAGACACTTAACTGACTGAGCTACCCAGGCACCCATGCCTTACTTGGTTTTTGGAAAGAACATGTTTCAAATTAAGATAGTTGTGTGGATGATAGGATCTCAAGTATTCAGAAAAACAAAACAAAAATGATTCACCGCTGGGGCGCCTGGGTGGCTCAGTGGGTTAAGGCCTCTGCCTTTGGCTCAGGTCATGATCCCAGGGTCCTGGGATCGAGCCCCGCATCGGGCTCTCTGCTCAGCAGGGAGCCTGCTTCCCCCTCTCTCTCTGCCTGTCTCTCTGCCTACTTGTGATCTCTCTTTCAAATAAATAAAATCCTAAAAAAAAAATGATTCACCAGGTGATTGCTATGAATATAAAGACAGGTACACATGTTATATCAGTGTTCCAGGTGAAAATGTGGATCGGTAATTCCACTAAGCTTCATATTCCTATTGTCCTCAGCTCATGAAGCATTTCCTGCCATGTCATACTCTTATTCCGATGCTGACCATGCTTGTACCTCCAACCCACCCTCTTATCTCAAACCTGCCCCTGTCTTGCAGATGACACCACCATCCATCAAGTTACCCAAATCAGAGCCTTGAGAGTCATCCCAGCACTGTGCTTCTCTGACCTTAGTATTGTGAAAATGCAGTTTCAGATTCAGGAGGTCTTGGCTGGACCCAAGAGTTTATATCTCTACCAAGCTACCAGGTAAGACCGTGGACGCTGATCCAAGAGCCACAGTTCGAGTAGCAGCACCTAAGCATCTGTATTCCTTCATCCCCTCTAACCATGAGGTATTAAGCTCTGTAGTTCCACCTATGCCACTGATGAAGGCAGGCTGGCGTCTCTTTTTGCACAGATTAAAACAATACCTACGAAGCCAATCTTCCTGCCTCTAGTCTAGCTTCTCCAAAAGCCACATTTTTGGCAGGACATTGATTCTTTCTTTCCTCTTCTTTCCTTTTCACCTCCCCTCCCCTCTTTCTTTTTTTACTTTACTCTGGGTTTCGTAAAACACAGGGGTCATGGCCATAAAATTGGTTTTGACTGAAAAGGAAGAGATCAGAAGAGGAGAAGCTGAGTTAAGTGGATACAGGATGGTGATTGGTTGAGAAACTACATTGCCAATTCAAACGGGTCTCAAAGGAAACAGAGGATATGCACTAATGAAAGGATCTCAATGCCATTCAAACATTCCTAAGGAAGAGTGGAAGCTAAAGGTAATTCTAACTGCTTAGCCCGGAGAACCATGTTCCCAGTGCTTCTATTAGCTAACCACAAGGCCTTGGGAAAAGTCACTTCCTCTGAAGTGTCCATCCCTGGGAGTGTTCTGGATAAGGTGTCCGATTTCATCCAGGAATGAGTTCTGCATTTTTCTCAGAATGGGGCCAAGGAAAGATTTCTGGGATGTGTATTTAATCTTGGCTCCACCTCCAACAGCTCTGTGCACACAGATAAATCATGTGACCCTGAGGGAGTCTCCTCCTTCTCACCTGTAAAATAAGAATGTTGAACTAGAGGATCCCAGGGTTCCTTTCAATTCAAAAACCCTGTGGTTATAGCTCTTCTTTTCATAGAGGAGCCATTTATTTTCCTCTTTAAATTAATTCACATATCAGGGCGCCGGGGTGGCTCAGTCGGTTAAGGATCTGCCTTCCACTCAGGTCATGATCCCAGGGTCCTGGGATAGAACACCATGTCTGGATCCCTGCTCAGCAGAAAGCCTGCTTCTCCCTCTGCTCCTCCCCTTGTTCATGTGTGCTCTCTCACTCTCTCAAATAAATAAATAAAATCTTTTAAAAAGTAAAATAAAATATTTCAAATATCAACAATCCATGACCATCAGGAGATAGAGAAGAGGCAGGAAGTAGACACAATGATGAGCCCAAACCCACTTATTAGGAAGCTGAATAAGAGGGGAAAAAAAGCCTATTAAGCAAATTAGAATAAGATTGATTAATGTATCTTATCTATCTATCTACCTACAGTGGCAATTTAGTAGAAGGCCATGATAATATCATCTAAAAGCTAAAAATATATATACATATGATATAAATTTAAATATAAATATAATATATAATATAATATAGATATATTATATATAATATATAATATAATATAAATATATATAATATATAATACACACACACACACACACACGAAGTTTCAGAGCTTCTCTATTACTAATTCAATGCTTAGGGTTAGTCTGTCAGGAATGTTTGAGTAAAGATTGAGGAAAGAGACATTTGCTGATGAATTCCAGGAAATGTGTGTAAGGGGTGTTATTAATGATAAACTTGAGAATATTTTCCCACTGTGTATACTCATTGGCTTTTTATTTTAATTTGACCTCAGAGACTCAGGATGGGATTTAATGTAATGATAATTCTTAAAAAAAAACAATTAATTATTTTAGAGAGAGAGAGCATGTGAGCACACAGAGGAGGGGTAGAGGGAGAGGGAGAGAAAGTCTCAGGCCGACTCGGTGCTGGACTGGGCTGGACTCAGGACTCTGAGATCACAACCCAAGCTGAAACCAAGCGTGAGATGCCCAACCGATTCTGCCACCCAGGCACCCCAATCATAATTTTTGATATGTTATCACCAATCCATACACAGTACTCGTTTACTTACTCATCTATCTATTCCCTATTCACTTGTTTTCAGATGATGTAATGGACAATCTTGTCTCCTTCCCTCAATTCAAGAACAAGAAATTAACAAATATTTATGTCTATCTATGTGCTTCTTCCCTCTCCCATCCTTCTCCTCCCCAAAAGGAGCACCCATCTTGAATTCTGTGTTGATAACTTATATAACTTTTCAACATTTATATGGATTTATCAAAAATGGATATGTTGAAACAACATATTGGTTCATTTAAAATTGTTCTTAGATTTTTACAGAAGATTATTGTGTTCTGTGTAGTCTTCTGAAACTTACTTTTTTCACTCACTACTGGGTCCCTAAGATTCATCCATGGGATTGCTGTATAATATCTTGGGAGATTGACTTATCCCTATTTATGCCTTCTCTGTCTTTGGGCAGCCAGAGTGTTTTCCCCCACATTTCTGTATTACTAAACAATATTGCTGTAAATCTTGTGTATAAGATGTGTCTGTTCAAATTGTTCTCTACTATGTAGTTACTATTTTCTCTTCTTTAATTAAAGACTGTCTTGCAGGAGATACTTTGAGACTATGTAAAAAATCCTGTTTCTCCTCAAACATTCACCCATTAATTTTAGCATCCTTTGGTGGGTTATGCCTGAGCAATTATTACTATGGTGTTTGTCTAATGATAACTTTGTCTTTCCCTCATGTATTCTACATTTATTAATAATAATAATATTATTAAACCATGTTAATATATTTAATGATATCATATAAATGTTATGTATTAATAGTAATCTATAATATATTAATATTTGAATAATATAATATAATTATATGGAATAGCTATCTGTGCTCTTCCATTTATTTGCATATTTAAATATTTATTTAGTTTTGCAGTCATAGGTATTTATTTTATGAGTTATCATGAAATATCATATCAGCTAGTTTTGGCTTTGGCCATTGGTTGCTCATCCAGGTGGCTTCTGTACCCTTTTAGGATGACTCATCCTTTTCTGTACCCTTTTAGGATGACTCATCTACTTTTGTACACTATAAGATATTCTAAGGACTTGGGCTTGCTCCCCAGGAATCTTGTGTTTTCCCTGCCTTGTTCCTGAAATCAACCACTTTTAAAGGAGCCCTGATTCCTTTTATTGAAGAATGGTGTTTAGAAACCAAGATCTGGACACTGGGTGTGCTCATTACTACTATGTCATCATTGTCTCTAGATCCTTTCAGTGGACAGAACTACACATATATTCCCTTAGCTTTGAATGAAGTGTTTGTGTCATGTCTACATCTAACCCATTCTTTAATATAATTTTCCTTCATCCCATGAAATCAACTTTGACACCAATGCTAGAAGTATTTGACTTTCCTGAAATTGCATAAATCTTAATCTGTACCACAATTTGCCTTCCCCCATGGACTATGTTAATTCCTATATCTACATTATAGTTGATCTTAGACCATAAGTTCTCTCAAAGAGGACATTTTATAGTTTTTTTGCATATAGAATAAATATTAGAGCCACCTTTTCTGGGGAGCTACACTTTTTGAAACAGGTAATTTTATTTGTAAAAGTGAATTTCAAAAATCATTTTAAATTTTCTCAATAATGTAAGACTATTTCAGAGGAAACAAAATTATTGAAGCATGTAGAACAATGTTTATAATATTATAGTTATAAAATACATGTGAATTATTGCTTTTGTCCATTATAAAACTACTTTCTCACAGGGAGGATTTAATGATCTTCTAATAATCTAAAAACATTAATCTGGTCTAAGAATGCAGCTAGTTTCTTATTCCTTATTATGTCTAAGGAAGTAAAAATGTCACTAGAAATACATTAAAAAGTAGGACAGAACCGATTAAATATTGTAACATATATTTTATAAATAAGACTGTAATTTTTAAAAATTTAATTATGAGAAATGATCAACATTGTCACTTTCCTCCTATTAAGAATTATTTTCTCCATTTTTATATTTTTACGATACTGAGTAAGTTAGACTCTTTAAAGAATGTTTGATAAGCCCTTTGATTTCTTTTACACATACTGTTTAGGAAGTCCAACTGGTCATATTACCATATGTAATCTTACCAAATTCTTTTGAGGGGTGTGTGTGTGTGTGTGTGCGCGTTCATGTATGTGTGTGTGTGTGTATAGAAAAACTCTTTAGTCGGAAGTTCTGTTTTTCCTTTTCTCTATCACTGAATTGGCACAGTATGTCATGTAGATCATATTTCTAGGCCAACAAGACATTCATTCAGCATCCAGTCAAACATCTTTATTACTTTGTGATTCTGATCATATTTCCTGGCACTAGACCATATGTTATTGTTGATGACAAGGTTAATAAATACCATGGCTCTAAGAATTGCCAGAAAATGATCCATTTGTCTTCCCCACTTGCCTTTTCTTTTCAGAAATAAGATCATCTGACCGCCACTGTCAGTCCTTTAGAATCAATTTTGACCTCAGAAAGAGAGATTTAAAGTGTTTAGAACTCTCTGGCACTTAGAATTGAAGACTTCCTGCTCTAATTCTGAATGATGCTGGGCCTCTGCAACATTTTCTTGGGGCCAGATTTCCAATTACCAACCCCAGTTGCCCACTATTGAATCTCATGTTGTTCCTTATTATTGCAAACTGCTTAATTTCCAAGCTTCTCTAAGAATCTGCCTTCCTCTCATAAGTCAACCTCCCAGAGTCTGAGGATTGCTCCTCAGGAATCTTATCAGCAACTTGGGCACCTGGCTGCACTTCTCAGAACTGCTAGAAACATTATGTAAAACATGAACTGTGTTCAGACTCTAGGAATATACTTTCATTTCTACTCAGTTCAACTCAACAAACATTCATTAAGCAATTTCAGAGCCCAGCCCTGTACTAGAGTGTGGGGATGTAAAGATAAATGAAACAAAATAGTGTTCTCAAAAATTTCCTAGTCTTGTTGAGAAAACCACAATGCAAATACACAAGTGTGTATTAATACACAAGTGTGTATTAAGAATTAGACATATATTCCTAGTCAGAGAGAGAAGCAGCTCTAAAGGAGTAGGAAATCTGGTAGGAAAATCTGGAAATGACATAGTTTTCATGTGCAGTGATGGCATAGCCACCATGTCTGGGTTTTATCCTTTGGCAATTAGAAGATATGGTAGATTACATTATTGGTCCCAGTATATACCTTCTCATATATGTATACACTGTTTGACATGACTTTGTGGGGGTAGTCACCTGAAACATCCTTTAACTCTTGAGACATTAGTATACATAATATAAGCAGGGTTGTGGAAATGGATTTGCATAATGGAACTTGTGCTTTTATGTTGCCACCATTGCCATAAAGAGATACTCAGGTCAGTCTATGGATCCCAGGAGGAGATTGAGAGACAAATGGAATGAAGGTGCTCCAACTAAGCTAAGTCAAGCTAGCCTATAGCAGCACCTTCAACTGATGCATGAGAAAGCCCAGAGATACATGAGAAAGCCCAGCTGAGATCAGTTCATCATTGACCTCATGATCCATAAAAACAAATTATCATTGTGTTCAGCCTTTTAATTTTTGGTGGTTTATTATGCAGGAATAGCTAGCCATATAGGAATCATTGATGCTCTTGAAAAGTTTACCAGCTGTATATTTTAGAAGGATCACTTGGAGAAACCAGTAAATTTGAAGGGAGGAGACTAGAGATGGACAGACAAGCCAAAAAATGACAATATTTAGCTAAGAAATTATGAAAGCTTGAACTACAGTGACAGTGAAAAAAAAAAGAAAGATTTAAGAGTGATACAGGATGTAGGTCATAGCTATTCATTGGATGTCAATGAAGAAGGAGAGGATGAGTTGAGGATAGCTTACTGATTTCTGGGTTAGATTACTGACATATCTGACTGTGATAAATGGAATATGCAGGAGTTCAAGCAGCTTTATTAATGGACAGGAAACAATAGCAGGCCAGTAACCCATTCCCTTCTTAGCAGAGATACCCAGAAGTAATGAATTCAGTTAGATCTCCATGTAAACATGGTAAAGGCTTGAAAACAAGACCTCCCGGTAAACATACTAATGTTGGTTATTGGTGGGACAATACCAGGGATCTCTTACCTAGGATTTTTTTCCATGTGATATACGTGGTCTCTCTTGATTACTTATTGTTCACAAAACTGGAATTTGTGGATTTGTTGGTCATGAATGACTGAAGAATGGAAAGTTGTACTGTAGACTGTAATTGATGGAGTATAAAATAGGCTTTTCTTTTTTAAAAGATTTTACTTACTTATTTGAAACAGGAGAGAGAGAAGATCACAAGCAGGGACAGTGGCAGGCAGAGCAGGGGGAGCCTGATGTGGGACTCAATCCCAGGACCCTGGGATCATGACCTGAGCCATAAAATGGGCTTTTCTAAAATGGAGATGGGTCTCTTTGTATGATTGGTATCCTCATAGAAATTGCTCAGAAGAACCTTCTCTGTTAAATATGAAACCAAAATTCAGTGACATGAGGGACAAAAATGGTGTTTTGGGGATCTGCATCTAGTGTTTCAGAATCCTCCAAGAAATGAATGTTTCACCAGTGACTGGTGACTTCCTGCTTCCTTTGACTTATTATACATTTCAGTATTGGGTAGGACTCACAAAGAGTCTCCTTTGACAACTCAACAGTTTTTTCCTCAAATGCTGGAGCAAGGAAAGTGTGTGACAACTTGGATTGAGGCCAATGTTAATAAAAGAAGCAGAAGCCACCAACAGGCACCTGACACTTCTTTTGATAATCAGTGAATGTTCTCCAAAAGATAGGTTCCTCCTGGAGTGTAATGAACAGGGCTAGGGGCTGACTTATGTAAGATAAAAAGACTTTTTTTGATTACACCATGAGGACAGTGTGGATGGATTGAGTGCCAGAAATTGCCAGAAAGAGATGGTACACGTCTCACAAAAAGTCAAAGATATTTGGCAAACAAACAATGGCTGTCTTTATGAAATTCTCTCAGGGTTGGCACACAGTTTTGATATCCGGGTAGATTTGATGTCAAATCCTTTGTTATTCTGGAATTATTTGAAATGTGTATGTTCACTGCTTTGCTCATTTTAATGGGTTTATGCTTTATTTCTCTCCAAATATTAACTTCTTGTGAGCAAGAGTATGTTGTACATCAGTAATTCTCAAATCAAGAGTGTACAAATCACCAGGGGATCCTGATAAAATGCAGATTCTGACTCAACACATCTGGGGTAGAACCTGAGAATCTGCATTTATAACAACCTATCTGGTATAGTTGATGCTGCTGGTCCATGGACCACATGTGTAACCCCAGTCTAACTCTAGATATTCATCTAGAAGAGTAAGGGTATCTCACAGCTGTTTATTATGGGTTCTTAATAATAAGAATTATTCCAATGACTACCTCCCATCAAGAAATTCTCCATTTGGAGGTACCTGGGTGGCTCAGTTGGTTAAGTGACTGTCTTGGGCTCAGGTCATGATCCTGGAGTCCTGGGATCAAGTCCCACATCGGGTTCCCTGCTTGGTGGGGAGTCTGCTTCTCCTGCTGTCCTCTCTCCTCTCCTGCTCTCTCTCACTGTTTCAAATAAATAAATAAATAAATAAAATCTTTAAAAAAAGAAAGAAAGAAAATAAATTCTCCATTTGGGTGAAGGCCCTTCATGGACTTTTGTCTTCCTTCTGAAGAGCAGAAAGGGACTCAGGGAGCAAAACAATGCTTTCCTCCTACCCATTACAAAGTGGCTGCTAGCTGCCTTGAAATGAAGATATGACTCCCATCAATGGCAAAGTGTTCGTGAATTGTCCTCAGCAAACTAAATGACAAGCTTAAAAAGGCTTTCGTAGAAAAGTGCTTTTGAAGAAATTTCAGGACATCTAATTTCTCTTTCTTTTATACCCCAGGGACTTCATAGGGCACAGCTAAAACCTCCCCTACTCTACAGTCCCTACTTGTCCCTGTTTTATTCATCAGCCGTACTGATTTAGAGATATTATCCACTACTAGATTTCACCATAATTTACACATTTCCCATGCTTGACTTGGGTCCCCAAGAAGATGTTAAACTCTTGTAGGTCAAAGACAGTAACAAAAACAATGGCACCAGTTAACAATGAAATATTTGTATTTTCTTCCTACCCTCTGTGCCTAACTGCATGATATGTACTTTTTATGTTCTACTTAATTTGGTTTTAAGAGTGAACACCTTGGGGCACCTGGGTGGATCGGTAATTAAGCATCTGCCTTGGGCTCAGGTCATGATCCCAGGGTCTTGGGATCGAGCCCCGCATCGGGCTCCCAGCTCAGTGGGGTGCCTGCTTCTCCCTTCCCCATCTCCTCTGCTCCTGTTCCCTCTCTCAAACTCTCTGTCAAATAAATAAATACAAATCTTAAAAAAAAAAAAAAGGAGTGTGAACACCTTATTAAGGAAAAAACAAAACAAAAAAAACCCTGTGTGTTTTCTGTGCTGAAATAATCCTTCTCAGGAGTTCCTTGAAGATCCAGCAGATATACAGCATCCCCTAAACAATTAGAAAATGCAATAAAGGTATTTCTTAAATATAGGAACTTCTTGTGAAGATCCTTATTTTATTTATTTGTATTTTTGCACTCTGCATTTTTCCCATTTGCAATTCATACATCTGAAGTTGCCGTTATCCTGTAAATATGCTTTGGCAAATATTTGTTAAGTATCTACAATATGCTAGGAATCAGTTAGTTGCTGGGGACAGAAGGGTTAACAAACTAGGTAATACCCCTGATATTTTGGTGTTTGTAACCTCATGAGGATGGAGGAGGATATGGGGAGAGGGCAGACAATAAACAAACAAATGATGAGTCAGATAGGTAAAGGGGATAGTGTTGCCAGGATTGGGGTAGTTACCTGAAGTGGATAAGAGAGAAAATCAATGAATGTTTGTGTTCCATATATGGCTGTCCACATACATTTTCAGTTTGAGAATGAACATATATCCTCGTGACAGAATACTGATACATTTCTGTCTATGGCCATACTACCCTGAACACGCCTGCTCTTGTCTGATCTCGGAAGCTAAGCAGGGTCGGGCCTGGTTAGTCCTTGGATGGGAGAATATTGACACATTTCTGAAAAGGTTCTACATTATTCTTGACAACTTAAAAAACTTTCTGTGGACTTGCCCGAGCATTTGTTGTCCAGCAACACCAATTGGTCAATAACCGGCTTGCTTTTTCTTTTCTTTTCCTTCAGCTGTGAATGCGATGTCATTCCATCAGGAGCCCAACCCCTTCCTTCCTCACATGAGATTTTACCTTATGAAACCAACTTGGAGAGGGGAGGGAGGTGGATGGGGTGGCTGGGTGATGGACACGGGGGAGGGTCTATCCTACGGTGAGTGCTGTGAATTGTGTAAGACTGATGGATTAAAGACCTGTACCCCTGGAACAAATAATACATCATATGTTAATTAAAAAAAAAAAACAACTTGGAGAAGAGAACTGAGTAAATGAATAATGAGTATATGTGGGAACATGGGGGCCTACCCCAGATGGCAAGTATATAAAAAATGGGAGCTGGAACAATCTTGGATAAAGATTGATATTCCTGAATTTCCAACCCTGATTCATCTTATGCCTTTTTACATGTGAGGCATGACACTGCTCTCTGTGTTATGTGGTTTGAAAAGTAAGTGGAGATGGAAAGAGGAGTAGAAGGGGATTTGAAAGTAGTAGAAGGAAAGGTAATGAGACAGCTGCTAACGTTTTTGCAAAAGGGCAGGAAGACTGTCCTTCCTGTTTAGAGATATGATCTTTTGGATTTTTCCATTTCCATTTCATTTTTCTTATCTACTGAATATATGAGAATCCAGATGATCTGTATGTCAAGCATTTTCTAGAAATAAGAAGTTTACAGTCTTTGGCTTTGTTCTAGCAGTGAAATCCATCTGCCTAGCACAAATCAACAGAAACCCACTTTCCTGTCTTCATTCACAGGAAGCCCCTCAAAAGCCTATGGTGACTGGCAATGTTTATCATTGGAATTAAAACTGATAACTTCTGATCTCCAATGTGGAAATGTGCATACTTCTCAGATAGTATACTGTTGTCTCTAAAAATAACTACAAATTGAATTCTGAGTTTAATTGTAATATACAAATCATGAAGTGCCATTTCTGTATCATGGTACCCCGATCTAGTTTTACAAAATCTGACTGCACCCTCCCGGGTTGATATTTTGCTATTCTCTGCTAAGAAGACAATTAGTAATAAATGTTGTGTTGGTCTTTGTGTTTTATGTTGGTCAGAAGTCCCTAGAACTCTGAGACTGAGATGGATTCAGGAGTAGGTGATTGAGGAAGATTTCTTAGGAGAAAAGGTTTATAACAGTGGGGAAAAAAGTAAGCAAAACCATGGTCTTAGCTGGAATCAAGTCTCAGTCTCATTCCACAGGGAGTTTAAGAGCATGAGTTGTATCTCTGCTTCTTGTCTTAGTACCCCTGAGTCTATAAGTTGTTGGTTATAGGATGTCCTTCTCCCCCTAGGAGAAAGGTCTATAACCTACAGTAGAAGGCAGCTCTCACTGACTAAGGACAATTCTATGCAGCTGTGAGCCATAAGCAACCAATGGTTAGAGAAGCTGGGATATATGGGTACCCTGACCCATGAGTCTACCAGACTGGTAGTGGTGATCTAAAAGCATCCATATTCCCCTTTCTTTTCTTTCCTTTTTTTTTTTTCATCCAGGAAAACTCCCTGCTTGCCTTCTGTTGTAGTATACTCTCACAATTCCCTTCTTATTTTCCTTTAGTGCTCAAGCTTTTCTTTGTTCTACTCCTGAAAGATATGAATGATTGCATTAGTCCTTGTATAATTGATGACAATCAAGATTTTCATATCTATCTATATCTATCTATCTATCTATATACATACATGTACATATGCTGGCCTAGATATTTTGACTTTTTTTTCCAAGAAAATCTAGAAATTTCTTTATTTTTAAATGTTGATGATTAACTGAAACAAACAAACCCAAAAAACTAACACTGTCAGAACCATGCCCTACATTTATTAGCTGAACTTCACCTGGGAGCTTTTGATTTGTATCTACTGCCATTAAGTATATCCAGATGGACAATTACCATTTCTACCTGTTTGAGTTGAACAACAACAACAAAAGGAAGAACTAGAGGGTGATACTCTTTGTCATCTTTTGCTGTTCAAAAGCAGCTCAACCAAGAGCATCTTTTTTTTTTTCCCTATACAGCTCTGCTTTGAGTCATTTCCCATACCAGTGACAGCTTCTTCTTCTACCTTCTTTACTCCTGTCTTTTTTTAGTGTTACTATTCTTAAGGCCTCAATTCCTTAACCCTCTTTATCTTCTTACTCAACACCTGGAGCTCCTAACCACTCTTTTGGAAAGCTGGAGGAGGTCCATGGCTGTGCTCCAAAGGGGGTCAGTGAACACTTGAAAATTCCTCAGCAAAATTGTATGTATGTGTTGATGTGTGTTTGTATGTGGAGGAGTTTGTAATTTTTCTCAGCTTCTAAAAGTGGTGCCCCCTTGTCCTGGCTTATTTCATTCACTCCTGAAGCCTCATCCATGCTGGCAGATACCCTGGTCTCTCACAGCTAGGCCACAACACGTTCTCTTCCCTTCTTTAAGAATGCTTTCGTGGATCCCCACTGCTTTCCAAATAAAAGGCAGACTTTTTTGATTAGCAGACAGGATCTGTTTTCATCACCTCCAGCTCACACCCTATGTTCCATCAGATGTAACGCTTCAGTCTCAGTTCTCCTCATGCTTCCATGTTTGAGCGCATGTCACCAACACTTCTCCCCACCTCTCACCCATGTGCACATGGACGGCTCATGTTTATCTTGGGGTTGAGTTCTCCCAGAAGCTGACCCTAAGACAAGAACTTGAGTGTGTTTTTTGGGGAGTTGATACCAGGAACCAGCAATAGGGGAGTGCATGGGAAGAATCTAATAAAAGATACGTTATCAAGCCAGTTACTGCTGTGGGCAGTTAGAGAGACTCTAGTCCACTAGGAGCTCTGACAGTGTAGAAAAACTTCATGGGGGATCTGGGGGGACTCAGTTGAGCATCTGACTCTTGATTTCAGCTCAGGTCATGATCTCAGGGTCATGAGATCGAGCCCCCTGTCTCCACACTCAGCCGGGAGTCCGCTTGAGATTCTCCCTCCCTCTCCCTCTGCCCCTCACCTATGGCCCTCTCTATCTCTTGCTCTCTCTCAAATAAATAAACAAATCTTAGAAAAACAAACAAACAAACCTTCAGTTATCTCATCTGTAAAGCCAGGCAGTCGGGGTGTTTATCCACCAACTCCTGGAAATCTCTGGTTGAAGTCTGTTCTTGGGGGCGACTTCTGGTGGCAACAGGATATGTTTCAAGGGAAAAGCCCTCAGGTGGTGAGTCTTCAGTGTTCCTGGGAAACGGCCTGCAGCACAGAAGTGAGTTCTGAGCGGAAGTAGGCAAAGTAATGCCAATTTCACTTAAACAATCCCAAATATACAGATTCATGGTAAACATACCCAGTCAAATGAAACACACCCAGAGGAAGATCTCCACAGGTTTTTCTCCTGCATTTGAGGTAGATAACTATCCATTGTGCTCTCTTAGTAGCTATAATAAATTCGAACAACATATTAGCTACACCACTGAGGAAATATTTATTAAGTAAATGCCATGGGCTGGTCATTGCCATGGGCAACAAGGGTGTAGCAGTGAAAACAGCAGGCAACCACCCATCAGTCACAGGTGCATGAGCATCATACAACTATAGAAACTTAACCATTTGCCTCCAAGTCTAAACAATATCTTTCATGTCTTAATTCTCAGGCCTTACTCATGATCTGTCACAGAGTGTGCATTTAATAAATGTTGACCAATGATTAGTGAATAAATGAGTATATTCCTTAGGCTTTTTTGGAACCCTTTACTCGAAATTTGTGAGCACAAGGAACAATGCCAAGTTGAATTAGGCATTTAAACTCTGCTGATAAGCACAGATCTGGGAAATCACTGAAATCACTGCCTACTTTGGAATGTGTCACCTTGACTGGGGCATTTAAGCGAAGTAGTAATCCCTGATTAGCTGTCACCCAGAAAGAACACTCTGTATGATTCCATGCATGTTTTTTTTTTTTTTCCCCAGTAGACTCAAAGCAAGCCAGCTTTGCAGCAGGAATCAGTGCAATTGATCAGCAGTAATTAAAACTAGGCCTAAAAGACAGACTTTTCATCTTTGAAGTAATTCCCAACGTGAACCTTTAAAAATATCTGCCCTAGTAAGCCCAAACCCGAGCAGGATGGATCGTCTCCTGACCTTTTCGGGGAAGACAAGTGCAGCATTATGGATGGAGCCTTTTTTGATCACTTTGTCTTGGCAGACCTGAATCTTTCTGGAGAAGAAATGCAGCTTAATACAAAGCCTATTTTCAGATCCGAGAATGGAAGTTTCTACGTATTTGTCTGGAAGCATCACATATTCAAAGATATTACAGAAGAAGGGTATTCGAAGTATTCTAGAGATGTAACTGCAGTATTTATTTCCACATATTACTGATTTCTCAGGAAATGCCTTGATATGCAAATGAACCTCGTTCCCTAACCAGTGTTGTGATCCTGTGAGCCACCTTCTGGTCACTACTGACAACTACACCAAAATTAAGTCACTTTTTTTTTTTTTTTTTTTTTTAATTTCAACGTGGCCTGCTGTAGAATAAGTGGTTATTAAACTTTGGTGGGTCTCAGAATCACCTGAGAACACACACAACTAAGTTTCCCGAAGAGGACAGAGGGCCTGGGGCTTTGTATTTTTACTAAGCTTTCATAGCCATTGAATTTGAGAATCACTGCTTTACATTATACACACAAGTTTTTCTCAAACATTTTGGGCAGTTATTTTATACAAAACACCTCTGGAAAAAAGCCTTTAAGTTTACATCACTCAAAAAAACTTAATAAAAAACACAATAATAAAAGAAAGTCAAAAGATTATATTGCAAAATCGAATGGAAGCGAATTAAGTATTAGTCTACCTAAGACTATTTCATTTTGTTTTGATGCAAAAGAAGCTATACTTGAATTGTGTGCTACATGCAAGTCATTCACAGAATAGTGGTTTATTAAATACTGATCTAGAATATCATAACCTTCTTTTATTAATTTTCCTTTGGTTTCCTACTTAAGTTCTAACCTTAAAGCAAGACTATTCACACTCCATATTCCAATTTTTTCTTCCAGCCTATATTTACTTTTCAGAGGATTTCAATAATTTTTATTTAAAAGGTATTTATTTATTTTCATAACATTGTGACTCATTTAAATTTACAGGATCTAAATAAATAAAAATAAACTAGTTCAATCATATTGTAGGAGACTGAAGCTCAAAAGATGATTTCTACCTATAAACTTTAAAAACATTACATACACACCTCAGAATTAAAGAACTTGGCTCAAATATGGATAATTTCAGGTTGGCATCCAGTGAAGAAAAAATTCTGCAAAAATAGTAAATGTTACCACTCAAGCCTACTAGTATGTTTAAAATGAAAACAACTGGCCCATGCTGGTGAGGATATAGAGCTACTGGAACATTCGTAACAGCCGTTTGGAGTGTTAAATGATACAATTATCTTTTATAAAAAAGTCTTTATAATGTTAAACACTTATGGGGCGCCTGGGTGGCTCAGTGGATTAAGCGTCTTGATTTTGACTCAGGTCATGGTCTCAGGGTCCTGGGATGGATCCCTGCTTCTGGCTTTGTGCTCAGTGGGGATTCTTTTTATATTGTGGTATTAATTTCAGTTTTTTAAAAGTAGGCTCCATACCCAACACAGGTCTCGAACTCATGATCCTGAGATCAAGAGTCGCACACTCTACCAACTGAGTCAGGCAGGCACCCCCTAATTTCAATCTTAAGCAGTGATGGCTTTCTTATCATGAGTTCCATATGCATATTTCTATTATCTGTAATTCTTCCTCCATTTTTTGAATTGTCTGCCTGTAGGTTTTCATCTCCTCTGCAACTGATGGCTTTTTCTCTTTCTTTTCCCATTTATTCTCTTTGCAAATCAGCTTTTAAAAAAGATTTTATTTATTTGACGGAAAGATAAAGACAGAACACAAGTAGACAGAGGGAGAGGGAGAAACAGGTTCTCTGCCAAACGGTGAGCCCAATGTGGGGCTTGGTCCCAGGACCCTGAGATCAACTCAGGGTCATGAGTTGAAGGCAGATGCTCAACCAACTGAGCCACCCAGGCACCTTAGTAAATCAAGTTCTTTACAGAGTGTACTCTTTATGTGTTTTTCAGGACCATGACACTGTGTTGCAGGGTTTTGCATTCATTTTCCAATAGAACTTTGTTCAAGTCAGTGAACAAATCTCATGTTCTTTATTTGTTCTTCCAGCCCATGCCTGGTTGACACCTCATCACTCAGTTTGGATAGGAAATGGCCTCAGTCTTTTCCAGCTATTGTTAACAAAGATTATATCCAGGAGATATATATCATCTGTCATCTCTGATTTATTTTATCTCCTCACTCTGGTGATTTACCCATTATTTCAGCTGCCCAGTGCAATTATTCAAAACTTCAAATTTGTTTTTTTTTCTTTTTTTCTCAAGGTCTTTCTGAATTTAGTAGCAAACTAATTTGATTGGTTTGCTCAGCTAAGTTTCATTCAAATTTTCTGCTTTCTGGAGTAACTACTCCATGCTCCCCTTAGGTCTTGATATTTTTCTTTCTCTTGAACCTGCCAGAAGTCAGACTTGCTCTTCTCTTTGCTGAATTTTGCTTCATTAAGGCTTCCCCCACCCCTTGAAAGTTTTGGAAAATCCCTTGAAAATATTTGTTGTATATTTCCAGTGTCTTGTTCTGTTTGAGCTTGTTTCCTTTATGTGTCTGCTTTTATGTTTTATACCTACTAAGTTTCCCAAAACAAGTACAGTTTCTAGCAACACTTCACTTATTATGTTAGACATCTTAAAAAGACTCTGGTAAGAACCTTTATGTGCTTCCTTCCTCAGAGAAATGTTTATTTCAAATCCTGATTTTTACCTCCTCCCCCCAACAAAGCATTTGCTGCTTTAATTTTCTGTTCATATTTGACAATTTGTTTAATCTTAAGGTGTTTTTACAATCCCATGAATCAGTTTTGCCATCATTTGTTATCCTCAGCTCTTCATGGAAAGAAACACTCTCCTGCAGAAAATGGTCAACGAACAATTTCTCAGTAAGTACTATTAATTCTTCACTCATGCAGTCCTTCACCAAAATCAGACCTGGTTTAGGGTCTCCAGGGGATGTAGAACTTGTAGCATCTCAGAATCTATAGTTTCAGCAACCCCCCCGCCAAATGGCTGAAAAAAGTCATTCTTCATCCCTGAAATGTGCCATGGTTCTGGATTTGCTTCTGTATTTTTTGTCTCTTAGTTCCATAGACTCACAAAGCCTCTTTTAATAGTTCTGAATCACCTCTCAAGGACTTCTCAGCTCAGTTTCTAGTAGCTGGCAATCTACAGCTAGCGGGTCAAACCCGGCCCACCACCCTTTTAATTTTTTTTTTAATAAATAAACTTCTATTGAAATACACTTATGCACATTTGTTTATTTATTATCTATGACTGCTTTCATGCAATAAGAACAGAGTTGAGTAGTTGTAACAGAGACCATGTGGCCTGCAAAGCCAAAAATATTTCCAATTTGGCTCTGTACAGAAGTATTTTGCAGACTCCTACTCTAGAGTTTTATGCATAGTGAGTGCAACTCTATGCTCCAATGAAGAGGGCTGGTGCCTGGCCATGCTAGGTCATTCCCTGATTTCGTGTGTGGCTCCTTGGGCTTGATCTCATGGACCTCATCTTGGGTTTTTAACAGGTTCATGTCTTTCCTTCCCAATTTCAACTGTGGGCTTTTTCAATAGGGTGCCTATTGAGGAATGGTCCATTCTGCCCTCATTCTCACCTAAATCCTATTTTTCTCCCTCTAAAGTATCAAAGCTTCATTTCTTCTATGAGGACGGTCTTTACCTATTGATAACACTAGCATGAAATCTCATCATCTCTCTTCCTCTCCCTCCTTCTCTCTCTTGTACTGCATCATTAGTTGGATTAAATCATTTGGAAATTGCCTACCACCAAAACTCCCCTAGCTCATAGCACACATGCTGTTTCCTGTTTTTAAGTTTTTAAACTGTAATCAGGTAGGTGAAACCCTGTAGGACTTTACCCTCACATGTTACATGCTGAATTTCTCAGTGGGACATTGTTTCAGCCCAGAAATGTCCAATCCCATTCTGCCTTAGTAACTGTCTTGGCAGTTAGAACAACAACACTGAGGAACAGCTAATTTAGAGATCCTGGAATCAAGGCTGGGAGGAAGTATGGAGATGGGAAAGACGTGGGGAGAGGTTGGGAGAACTAGGCAAAGCTATTGGGGCAGGAATTCAGGGCCAGAAGTGAATCCTTTCTGGCTTTAGCAAAGGGATTTTTACAAAGTCTTCAGGCCTGACAAGTCTGTCCCATCCACGTACATGAGAGTGGAAGTCCCCTGGGATTCCCAAAACAGCTTCCTTATTGAAAGGATAATGAGATCAATCCTAAGGGATTGCAGCCAGTGGTGTCCAGCTTTGAGTCCCTTCCTTTTGAACACAATCCTCTGGCACTGCTTTTAGGACTAGGATCAGGGGTCATTCTTCTATCATGTGTTTTGAAATAACTGGAAAGCTCAATAAAACTTTATAAAATTATATGTTTATAAATGGTAACTAAGATTGCAAGAATTTATTCTACTGAGTAAATTTTAAAGCTAGCATGTAATGATTATTACATATTTCTGGAAGTACTCTATTAAATTTGGACAGATTCCTCTACTTCTAGTTGGCTAATTGTGTGTGTGTGTGTGTGTGTGTGTGAGAGAGAGAGAGAGAGAGAGAGCAAAGAGGGAGAGAAAGAGACATGGGTAGGGGGGATGGGTATTCTATTTTATCAAAATGTAGTATCTATTGAGGAGGTGATTTTTTTCCCCTTTAATCTAAAAATTAAGATATTTACTAAGAATGGTAATGTTGCATCCTTGTGTTAATGGATGCAAATAAGTGAATAAATATATATTGATGAAAGTTAACATTGTAATTTTAGTATCTGGAAAGTAGAATAGAATGAGACAATGTTATTTTATACTAAAATCATAATAATTACAAACGTGTATATGAACTATCAGTCTTATGACAATATTAGAAATATTGACAAGACCTCACATATAACAAGACACTTAACTAAATTCTCATAGTTTGGGATGCATTAAAAGGCCAAAATTAAATAATGAAATGTAACCATTGAATACCAAATAGTATTGACTAAATTGATAAATAATTATTTCCAATGTTCTATGAAAATTTGATGGGGAGGAGTATCCAATCAGGAGTGGAATGAGTACACATACAACACATACATTTTATATAGGTTTATCATGTATCTAGTCATTTTATTGAGCTTTCTGAATAAGGCAATTAGGGTTTTTAGCTGAGTTTCTTATTTGTTGCAGGCATGAAATCATATCGTTTGAAAACTGTTGTATGAATTTTGAATATTTCTGATTTTGAATATTTGTTCCTTTTTGATCATTGTTAAGGAACAAATGGTACAAAGCTTCAGAGAATATGTGAGTGTGTTGTTCAAAGGGAACAGTCCAGTGTCCTGGAAAAGGGAGGACACCTCTGAGGGAAGAGGAAGGAGGGACAGTGATGGGAGAGAATAGTGTGCTGGGCAGCATGTACGAGGGGACAATGCACAATAGCTTCCCTGTAGGGACTGTGTGTTTGGAAATCTGGATGGCCCATTTGTTAATATCTGAGGAGCCCTGAGAGCAGAAACTGTCTCTTGTGATTATTTTCTACTTAAAATAACTGTTGCATTAGGTGAACACCAAAAAGAAGGAGAATTCAACCCATGTAATTGTTAATTTTCCACTTTCTGCATCCTTTGATGCACATTTTGCTCTGAGGATATATATAAAGATAGCCTGAGAAGGCACTGATACAAAAGCTAAAGTGCAAAAGTTCCAGAAACATCAAAACAAAATCTATACTAAGCCTATAGTTTAGCACATTATAGCAGTCCTCACTTACCTAGGGGTGAGGGGATGCAATCTAAGACCCCTGGTGGATACCTGAAAACACAGATAGTACTGAACTCTGTGTTTCCTCCTACACATACATATATACCCATGGTAAAATTTCATTTATAAATTTGGCTGACGTAGGAGACTAACAGCAATTACTGATAAAATAGAACAATTATAACAATATACTATAACAAAAGTTATATGAATGTGACTTCTCTCAAAATATCTTATTGTACTGTACTCACCCTTCTTCTTGTGATGATATTCAATGATAAAATGCTTACATGATGAATTGAAGTAAGGTGAATGATGCTGACATTGTGCCATTGTGACCATTGACCAGAGGATCATCTACTTATGGCCCATGGTTGACCATGGGTGACTAAAACCATGAACAATGAAACTGTGGATAAGGGGAACTATGGTATAGAAATGGTTCATATTCTGTCTCTTCCTAAATCTACTTCCTTTCTAAGGTGATTTTGCCACTCTTCCCACTAAGATATTTCCCCACCTAATGACCCTGGGCTGGCCTTGGGATTGATTTTGGCCATAGAATGATGCAAAAGTACTGTTGTACCAGTTCTGAGCATGGGCCTCAAGAGGCTTTGCTTTATTCTGTTCTTACTCTTAGATCCTGGCTACCACCAGGAGAGCAATCCTGAGCTAGCTTGCCAAAGATGAGAGACCATAAGAAAGAGAGCTGAATTTTCTTTTTTTTTTTTTTAAGATTTTATTTATTTGACAGACAGAGATCACAAGCAGGCAGAGAGGCAGGCAGAGAGAGAGGAGGAAGCAGGCTCCCCGCTGAGCAGAGAGCCCGATGCGGGGCTCGATCCCGGGACCCCGAGATCATGACCCGAGCTGAAGGCAGTGGCTTAACCCACTGAGTCACCCAGGCACCCGGAGAGCTGAATTTTCTATGTCAAAGTCATTCTAGATCAATCAGCCTCACACTGACCAAACAGTGAATCAGTTCAGGTCATCAGGAGAGACCCAACCCAGACCATCAGAACCAACTAGCTAATCTGTAGATGCATTAGAAATAATAAAGGGCTGTTGTTTTAAGCTACCAAATTTTGGATAATTGTTACTTAGCCACAGTTAACTAATGTAATAGCTTCTTATAAAAATCCATCAGTTGTTGAGTTAATATGCTGGGCTAGCCCATATTTATTACAAACGTATGTACTTGGGTTTTCACATCTCTTCCCCCTTTCGTTTACTCTTCCTCCAATCAAATGATAGTTCCCCCATTAACTCTTTAGATATCAAAGCCCCCAGTCTGATGTCCCCAATCTCTTACTTCAATGTTTGGCCTTCATTCATACTAAAGTGTTAATGATTAACTGAAGATTAAAGTAATTTTCTTCTTAAGGGACTTCTGTACTTTAACTGAGATCATAGATGCTTGATTTTTAAATGGCTGTATTTGTCTGCTAGGGCAGCTGTACTAAAGTATCACAGACTGGGTGGCTTAAGTAACAGAAATTTACTTTCTCATAGTTCTGAAAGCCGTAAGTCCAAGACCATGGTGTCAACAGAATTGGTTTCTTCTGAGGCCTCTGTCCTTGGGTTGTAGATGGCCATCTTCTCCCTGTCTTCACATGGTTTTTGCTCTCTGTACATGTCTATGCCCTAATCTCCTCTTCTTATGATACCACCATGTTGAATTAGAGCCCAGCCTCATGGCCTCATTTTCACTTAATTACCTTTTTAAAGATCTTAAAGTGAACAGTGACTTCAATGAACATCATACAGCAAAGGGTGAATGCAGCCAAAATCTCCAGAGTGGAGGAACTTGCTGGACTGAATGCCAATAAATACTAAACCAAATGAAGCTACTGGTTTAAATTGAACACTGACTATTGCTCAGCACTATACTAAGCTTATTACTATGATGTTTCTTTGGTTTCTCACAGCAACTTTATTAGGCAATTCCTATTATTTTTACCACAATAGTTTTGTCCAGGTTATACTGGGATATAAGTAGCAGGGCTGGGGGCTTACACCACTCTGTCTGAAACTCATATTCTTTCATTTAGCAAATACAAGTAAGAATTGGGTTTGGAAACAGAGTCGAGTAATTAGCAGGTACTTCTGGATCATATCCAGGGGCCAAATCTGAAGATTGATGAACTAAAAGGGTAAATGAAATCAGATGGGAAGCAACATCAGAATATAATTTTCTAAAACTTCTAAAACCTTTTCACAAATATATATGGAATATATATTAATTAAGAGGAGAAACTCATTAATGGCAGTATTCACAGGATGGTAAAGCTGGTTCAAAGGAGAGTTCAAAATGCTGAAGCACATATTGTCAGTAAAAGCAGAAATGTTGAAACGATATTGTTAATTAAACACAAAACTGGTTAATGTGCTACAGGGCAATAAAACTGTTTTACAGGACAGGATAGAAATCATTTGCCACTTATCAGTCTTTTAAAAGTTAACATTTAACTTTGGAGAGTCTGGGCCCTAATCATTGGTAAATAGTAATTCAAACAAGAATACACTGTGCTAGAGTTGCTATGTCCAAGATGGTGGTCAAGTCACATGAGGCTATTTAAATGTGAAATGAAATTAACCTTACATATAGCTAAAGATCAGGTTCCTTAGTTGCACATATTTCAAATGTTCGATAGACACATGTGGCCAGTGGCTACCATATTGAATGACTCAGATACAGAACACTTGTATTATCACAGAATGTTCAGTTGGATGCACTTCTCTAGAATATCAGGTGAAGCTCAGGCAGCCTTGTTAAAGAATACCATGATACAAAAAGGGCAAGGTTTTGCATAATTTTCTTTGATAGCAGAAACCGTGAATTTCAGGAACTTGGCCTTTCACTCGAAGAGCATTGAAAACTGAGATGAGAGGTTAGCTGTGCTGGCTGCTGCTCTGATGAAGGTTTATTCTGAGATATTTATCTGGACTTCTACCATGGCCCAGACCAGTTTCAAAAACATCCCTCCTATATGGTAGCTGAGATGGCCCTAGTGCTGCCCACACATGAACCTGTTTCTCTAGAAGTGACATCTCAACACAAAGGTCTTGCTGCCATATCCCAAAACTAATTGTAAAAATTACAGATACCCTCTCAAATTTTAAGTTGAGTCCAATGAGATAACACTACGAGTACATCATATTTTAAGTCAACAAAAGGAATCTAAATATCAATGGCATTGAAATTTGGCAACATCAATTAAAAAGAAGAAATTCTCCAGTGGTAGAAAATTCACATTATTTCTCTTACTACTTGAAATCAAATTTTTATTATGGTCTTCTGGCATGATTTTATCAAAAGGTAATTTGTTTATATTTGAAAATTTTTATTGATCTTTCTATATTTTTTGAAACACATCATTATCCAATGGAAAAAAGACAGTCTCTTCAACAAATGGTGTTGGGAAAATTGGACAGCCACATGCAGAAGAATGAAACTGGACTGTTTCTTTACACTGCAAACAAAAATAACTCCAAATGGATGAAAGACTCCAATGTGAGAAAGGCGTCCATCAAAATCCTTGAGGAGAACAGAGACAGCAACCTCTTCGACCTCAGTTGCAGCAAGTTCTTCCTAGAAACGTCACCAAAGGCAAGGGAAGCAAGGGCAAAAATGAACTATTGGGACTTCATCAAGATCAAAAGCTTTTGCACAGCAAAGAAAACAGTCAACAAAACCAAAAGACAACTGACAGAATGGAAAAAGATATTTGCAAATGACATATCAGATAAAGGACTAGTATCCAAAATATAAAGAACTTATCAACCTCAACACCCAAAGAACAAACAATCCTATCAAGAAATGGGCAGAAGACATGAACAGATATTTCTCCAAAGAAGACATCCAAATGGCCAACAGACACATGAAAAAGTGCTCAACATTACTAAGCATCAGGGAAATACATATCAAAAGCACAGTGAGATACCACCTAACAACCAGTCAGAATGGCTAAAATTAACAAGTCAGGAAATGACAGATGCTGGCGAGGATGTGGAGAAAGGGGAACCCTCCTACACTGTTGGTGGGAATGCAAGCTGGTGTAGCTACTCTGGAAAACAGTATGGTGGTTCCTCAGAAAGTTGAAAATAGAGCTACCCTATGACCCAGCAATTGCACCGCTGGGTATTTACACTAAAGATACAAATGTAGTGATCCAAAGGGGCACATGCACCCGAATGTTTATAGCACCAAAGTCCACAATAGCTAAACTATGGAAAGAACCTAGATGTCCATCAATAGATGGACAAGATATATATATATATATATTTATATATATATATATAACAGATGGACAGATATATATATATACATGATTAACTTATTTCACTTAGCATAATGCCCTCTAGTTCCATCCACGTCATTGCAAATGGCAAGATTTCGTTTTTGATGGCTGCAATATATATATATTGATTGTGAGATATATATATATATATATCTCACATCTTCTTTATATATATATGTATCACATGTCCATATATATATATATATATCACATCTTCTTTAGATATATATATATATCACATATATATATCACATCTTCTTTAGATATATATATATATATCACATGTCCATATATATATCACATGTCCATATATATATATATATCACATCTTCTTTAGATATATATATATATATCACATGTCCATATATATATATATATCACATCTTCTTTAGATATATATATATATATCACATGTCCATATATATATATATCACATCTTCTTTAGATATATATATATATATATATATATCACATGTCCATATATATATATCACATCTTCTTTAGATATATATATATATCACATCAATATATATATATTGCAGCCATCAAAACGAAATCTTGCCATTTGCAATGATGTGGATGGAACTAGAGGGTATTATGCTAAGTGAAATAAGTTAATCAGAGAAAGACAATTATCATATGATCTCTCTGATATGAGGAATTTGAGAGGGAGGGCAGGAGGTCATTGGGGGAAGGGAGAGAAAAAACGAAGCAAGATGGGATATAGAGGGAGATACAGAGGGAGACTAACCATAAGAGACTCTTAATCTCATGAAACAAACTGAGGATTGCTGAGGAGTGGGGTGTGGGGAGAGGGTGGCTGGGTTATGGACATTGGGAGGGTATGTGTTATGATGAGTACTGTGAAATCTGTAAGCCTGATGATTCACAGACCTGTACCCTTGAAACAAATAATACATTATATGTTAATAATAAGTAAATAAATAAATAAAAGCTTAGAATCAAGTACATACTGGTTAGGAAAATATGCTGGGGTTTTCTTTAGCTCAATCTTTAAAGCATATTTTACTATGGAAGATTATTTCTGTCAATATTAAGAGCTACCCAATATTTCATTTTCCAAATATAATGGGTAAATACAATAAAAAATGTGTCAAATAACATTGCAATTACTGGTGATTCACAATTAATAAAAACATTATAAATTATAAACTTTGATAAGTAAAACAAACAAAAACAATTTTTTTGCAAGTGCATCTCTTTAATGAGGTAAATGTGACTTATTCTCAATTTGCTTATTTGTGGATATTTATGAAGAATGCAAATATTTCTTTATTGCTCCAAGGACATGCATCTGATCATGGATTCTACTTCTATACTTCTTTTTTGTAAATATAAATACTATGAAACTTGTTCTCATAAATTCCTTCCAAATGATTAGAAAGAGTTTTGTTATGGTAATGATGTTCAGTTACTTGTACTTTGCAAATAAAGGCAAAATCACAATGTGATCTTTCATAAAAAATCTTATAATGATCAACTATCAGCTGTGAATTTGACAAACCCCTCCTTCAATTTTGCTGAAAGTTCATGATTAAAACCCTCTTCAAAAAGGATTTCTAATCATTACAGTTGTTCAGTATCTCAATTTCTGGGAGGAATGACAAAAAGGCTTACCGAGAATAATCAAAAACTAACAAGGCTTATTACTCTTTCAACTAGAGATATAGTCTGAAATATCTTGGGAAATCAAAATATTGCCAATTTCTAGATACCTTTTTGAATAAAATATTTTTATAAGATGTCTTAAGGTATTATATTCTTTAAATACATTTTCCTTTTTTATCAAAATCTCAGAGCTACAGATCAAATCATGGAAAAGTCCCGTGAGTTATCTCATTGAAAAAACCAAGACTCATATTTAAATTCATCAGCCAAACCCATCCTACTGTCAGAAAAAAAAGTGAGACATTATTTTTCCATACAAATAGATATGTTATGATGCATATCGAAATAGCCATCTTACAAGATGCATCTGGTAAGGCATATTATTGAAAACATGATATAAACTTATTAATTTTATGGTAAATTATAAAAACAAGTTAATAAACCAGTAGCCTGCTTTTCATTTCTTAATTTGTAACGACTGAACGTAGCTAAGCTATAAATTATTTGTGAAATGTGATAGCATGATATTTCTTTGAAACTCATGTTTGTCTGTGTGGGTGCACGTGTGCACACGTGTGTGTTTTATTCTGGTGTTCTGTTTTTGAGAATAATGAGACAAAACTCAGGTATTACAAATTAGAAAGAAGTTATTAGATCTCATTAGGTATCATGATCAAACTATCTCTATATATTTAATTTAAAAGAATAGCTAGACTGCTGAAAACAAATTGACCTGACAATGAGCACATAATTTAATTTTTTTAATTGCAAGAAAAACAATGTGACATTTATAAGATGAAACCAGATAAGGTTACTGTAATCAAGATAAATAGCTAGTGATATTATTTGATAAAGTAAGTTTTAATTCTCTTATTTAACAACAACAAATAACATTTCATCTCTGATTTGTACCCAGAACAAGGTGATATTCCCAGAAAGCAGTCTAGTTAATGTTTAAATGAATTAGAATCACTGAAATGTCATCTTTCCGTCATTCAAAAGTTATTTTCTTCTCTTTTCTAGGGATGAGGATAGAGAATAGTGATGATTTACATTTAAACACATGAAAGAAATTGGCATTTTAGATTTTCTTATTTTTTATGATCTTTTTGCTTTGTTCTCATGCAATTTGCCTCAAGAGGAATTTCTTCTTTGACAATATTCAGGGATTTAAGAGGTTAGGTCATATGCCCTCACCTCCCTACTCTGTAATACATCTGAATTTAAAAATGTTTAGAAAAAATTGGTAATGAAACACCTGTGACATAACAAAAACTATGTATTTGATCTCTGACTCTGTTTCCTTAAAACACTTGGAATCTCCAAAGTCAAAAGTACCTAATGACATTAGCAGTGGCTGGGGGCTCCAGGATAACCTCAGGATGGGGACTGGTTGCCAAAGGAATCAGCCATAAGATTAGAGGGTTGGAACTTTCAGCCCCTAGGGACTGGAGGTGACTTATCACCTTTGACCAGTAATCTAATCAATCACGCCTATGTGATGAAGCCTCCATAAAAACCCTAAAGGAAGGGATTTGGAGGCCTTCCACGTTGGTAAACATGTGGAGGTGCTGAGAATGGAGCCCCCCGAGAGGGCACGGATGCTCTACACTCCTTTCTCCATGCCTTCCCCTATGCATGACTTCCATGAGGCTCTTCCTGAGTTGTATTCTTTTATAACAAATGGGTAATAGCAAGTGAAGTTTTGACTTTTGTAAGCTATTCTAGCAAATAATCAAACATACGAAGGGTGCTGTAGGCAAGCTGAATTTATAGCCCGTCAGAAGTTTCAGAGGTCTAGATTTGTGACTGGCGTCTAACGGGGGGCAGGGAGGACACTTCTGTGGGACTGAGCTCTTAACTTGGGGGATCTGGATGCTGTCTCTAGGTAGACAGTATCAGAATTGAATTGAATCATGGAATACTCAGGTAATATTGGAGAATTGGTTGGTGTGGGAAAAAAACCCTGCATATTGGTGAGAGAGAAAGAGAGTTTTCTCTTTTATACCACATGTCCAATTCTAAGGGATGAAAAATCTGTATCTGGAAGGAAATATCTGGCTTTAATACATATGTCAAGAAACAAAAGAGGTTAAAAAGAAAAGCAAGCTAAACATGCAAATAAATAATATGAAAAATAGCAGAAGAGCAAATCCAATAAACCAAGACAAAGGAAATAATAAAATAATGGCAAAAATCTATGAAATTATAAGCAATAGAAATAGCAGCAAATGGCAGATCTTCATAAGAAGGATAGATTTCAGTTAAGACTGACTTGGGAGGGGTTGTTATTTGTTATTTGCAAATAAACCCATAACATAAAGGAGAAGGACTATACATGCAATGGAAATTTAAAATAAAGAATATTATGAAGTACTCTATGTCTATTAATTTGAATACCTAGATGGAATGAATAAATTCTTAGGGGAGTAACTGCAAATATAATCAATGTAGACAGAAACTAAATGAACCAGTAAGAATTAGAGAAATTGAACTGATTGTCAAAGACTTCTTCTAAACCATCCCAT
The DNA here is from genome assembly GCF_010015895.1 of Lontra canadensis. Classification (NCBI taxonomy): domain Eukaryota; kingdom Metazoa; phylum Chordata; class Mammalia; order Carnivora; family Mustelidae; genus Lontra; species Lontra canadensis. The sequence goes on from NW_022631010.1 coordinate 12,487,834, forward strand.
GTCGAACCAGTTTTATAAGCATTGTCTCCCAAATATTTTAAAAATGGTTAATTTCTATTGTTTAACCACTTTTTTCAGAAATTACCCTAAGTGAAAAGTCTGCCTCCTTATAACTGACAAAATAAAACAGAGTTTTAAAATGACTGCAACAACAAAACATCATTAAAAGAATGTAAAGAGGGGAATAAGGCAACCAGATTTACAACTGAAGATCACTTTCCCTGCTTAGTAGGGCATGGACTAGATGAAATTTAAGTTGGAGGAGAAGGAGGTCTTGTTAGGAGCATATCGCAGCAGTCAAGGTGAGAGATGGTAAGAACCAGAACTAAGACAGTAACATGGTGGTGGAAGAGCTCTATTAAAGAGCTTTTAAAGAATTAAATTAGGCCAGTCTTAATAACTGATTAGCCTTGAGAAGAGATGGTGAGGGAGAGCTCTGCAGTGACTACCAGATTTCTGGCCCAGGAGACAGAGAGAGTCACAGTTCCATTAACCAAGGAGGGGGTGGAAATGGTAACCAGAGAGAGCAGTACTTGATTAACCACAGCTAGGACTAGAGGAGCAGGAAGACATTTGGTGATTTTTTGGATGCCAGAAGTAGGTGTCCAGGAAGCTGGTGAATGAAAGGATCCAGATCACAGAAGGGAAATCTGGGCCAAAGAGGAAGAGGATTAGATAAGGAGAGAAGAGCATGTGCAAAAAGCCTGTAGGGGGAGGGAGAATGGCAAGATAGGAGCCTTAGAAGAAGGGTCCAGATACTGGAACAAAAAGAACCCAGTTCAAGAGCTACAGACTAGCTAGGCAGGGGTCAAGGTATGTAGGCTTTGCTGGCCATCTTAGAGGGAGCTGACTTTATCCTAAGAGCAAGAGGAAGTCTGAGAAATATAAGTGGGGTGGGGGTGAGTGGGTGTCAGGGTAGCAGTTAGCAGTGTGACATGATCACTGTGGCTCCAAGTACTGAATCGATGGAAGGGAACCATAAGGGATGAGATCTGGTAGGAGGATACTACAGCAGTCCTAGCAAGAGATAGCAGTGGCTGGAACTGGCACTGTGGCGAGGGAGATTGAAAGCATGGAAAAATTCAAGGTATATTTAGGAGATTGTTAGGTCTTGTGTCTCCTGTGGAAATAGGAACTTAAATAGTCCCAGAATCAGAGCAAATGAGAAAGAATCCGGAAGTTACCCAGACTAGAGTGGCAGGGTGGCAGAACATACATCATCACATATCATAGCACAGGATGGGATGGGAGGGTATTTGCAGGTAGTTGAGTGAATACAAATTGTATCACCCAGGTCTATAAGGTCAAGTTCTGGGGAAAATGAGGTGATAATTACAGACAGGGAGAGCTGCACTGGGGCAAGTGGAACCCCGCTTTAGTGTCAGGTAGGTGGAGATTCTCAGTGTTGCAGGATTATCAAAGCCCTCAGAAGATCAAGAACCAGAAAGCCCGTCATCTAGGTCCATTTTCTACCAATTGGCTATGTGACATTCATTTGTTTATTCACTCATTTGTTTGTTGATGTATCAATTCATTCTTTTATTCAACAAATATTTATTGAGTGCTAATACAGAAAGGTTATATGTTATATGCTGAAGAAATGAGGAAAAAGACAGACAAGCTAGTACTTTCATGGAAAGCATGACTAGTTCTTCTTATGCTCCTCTCCCTAAATCAAAGATCTGCTTTGTAGTTTATGCCAATTTATATGGAGTAAATATTCCTGCCATGGTTGATTTCAAGTTACCACCATGATGTCAACTGGGCTCACGAAATTCCTGGGAATGTAACAGTTGGTTCTTACACGCTGATAAAGCCAGCCCAGTATCACTGGAATTGACAATGTAATGAGGGAGACAGGGGAAGTCAATGGTAGGATGTAAAGTGGGAAAGTAAATATTACTATTATTTCATTACTGGTATCTAGTGGTTAAGAATGAAGGGGTGCTGTGACAGAAAACCATAAGGTTGGAAGAGTGTCTAGTTAGATAAAATGGTGAGTCAAGACCTCTTCATAAAAGAACATCTAAATTGAGACTGAATGAATGAGAGAGAAACCAAATAGGAGGCTTCTGTTTTAAGGGAATAACTAAGTAAAACTCCTTGTTGGGGTATTTCTCCATCTTGCTCTCTATTAGAATTCTTTCATGTTGTCTGAGTTTCTCCACGGAGATTCGCAGATGCTTTTCTTACTCTCTTCTATACCCACTACTTTGGTAATGCCTTCCCACACTGACATCAGCCTTGGTCATGTGACTTGCTTTTGGACATTAATAAGCACAGGGCAAGAAGCAGCTTGGAAAAGCATTTGTTCATTTCTACTCTAACTCATGGTTCCCTGCCCTTCCTGTGAGAACATACCTGTGCCAGCAGGCTGGAGAATGAGAAATAAGTAGGACAGAGCTGAACTGGCTCAGTACAGCCAAGGTTCAGACATGTGAGAAGTTCCAGATAAGATCACCAAACCACCTAGATGACCCACACCAGACCACAGACTCACTAGTAAGCCCTGCTGAGACTAGGTCTTAATCAACAGAACCCCTCCCCCCACCCAAGCCACTTCTGACAAACAGTAAATGATTACTATCAAGCCACTAGGTTCTGAAATGGTTTGGTAATTAACTAATACAAATGGCTTCTTTTATCTAACTATCCATCAGTCTTCTATCTATCTAGACTGACAGATAAACAATGTAGAGATTAAGAATTTGTGAGAACAGTATCTTTCACTAAGATGACAATTATACAGAAACCCTCAAATGTTTAGATAAGTAGTGAAATAGTGCCTTTTTAATTTATAATTAAGAATTCAGTGACTTAAATACATGTTCTCAGGGTAAAACAAAAATGGGAATCAGACTCTGCAGAGATTTCTCTTTCAGCTCCAGTTAACCTTAGATAGTATACCTGATGGTTTCATCTTCTGGTTATTAAAATTAGACATGCATGCCTTTACTGGTTTCTCCATCTTTCCAGAAGGAGAGAAATCTTATTTTGTAAGAGGGAGAGAAAGCTTTAGAAATAACTTACTCTAATTTCTACCGACTTGCAAAATCTATGCTATCTCTACCAACATTTGATTTTCCCATTTACGTAACCAGGAATCTCTCGTTATGCTCTGTTGTTCAGAGAAAGGCTGTGTGCTTCTTTGTATACACACCCACACACTGTGTTAACTCAGATTCCTTGGAAAACCAAGCAAGCAGATCTTTTAAAAGAAAGGGGGCATATGTTAAATTTCTCTCAGACCTCTGCTTTTTATTTGGTTTAATTACTCCAAAAAGTTCTCAGAGTTGGGCAGATGAAAATAAATAAATTTAAAAAAAACATGTAAAAAATTTACAGTTATATATCACTAACAGTGGTTCACTGATCTATACTGACTTGTAGTGAACTTTGGACCTGGAACATAGCAGGTCACCAAGAAATTTTTGTGGCACAACTGACTTAAAATGAACATGCCTAGAGACCTATTTAATTAGGTGGGCATTGTCAACATTAATGTTTGGATTAAGTGCTTATCCCCAAAATAATATTCAGAATGTTCCTATAAACCTGTGTGTTTTTATCACATTTTATCACTAAGAAATTTACAGCAGTCTCAAGAAATATATCAAAATAATTTTCACCCCCAAAGTTCAAGGAGGTAGAATTTTTCTCATTAAGTGCATCACATTAAGCCCACATCATTTGTGTCATGAAAAAAGACATGCTTTTGAAGGCCAACTGCTGTGAATTTAGCTCTTTTCTTTTATGTCAATTATTTTTACACAGCGTAATTGCCTTAAAAGCCAATGATCACACTAGCAGGACAGGGGCAAATTGCTAAAATGTTTACCACTGAACCATAAGCACAGGTTTTCTGTCCGTTTTTTTTTTTTTAATTATGATCTTGAAATGCTTTTAGAAAAACCAAAGCAGGTTAAAAAGCAAAGCCCCTTTCTCAGTGCTATATTAATTTCAAATGAGTGTTTGTCATCTGAAGACTATACTGAGTGAAGATTGCTCAAAAAACCCACTTTGGTAGAGATTCTCCACTCTCAAAATGCATTCTGTATACACACAAATCAGTATACGAATAGAGTCTTTTAAAGACACATGGAGCTTTGCAATACTTAATAGTAGAAAGGAATCCATTACTGATACACGAAACAACACAGATAAATTCTACAGCCATTGACAAGGGGAAAAAATGGACCCAAAAGAATATACCATTGACCCTTGAACAATGTGAGGGTTAGGGCCACCAACCCACACACAGTCAAAAATCCATGTATAACTTTGACTCCCCAAAACCATAACTAGTAATAGCCTATGTTGACCAGAAGCCTTAGTGATAACACAAAAGTCAATTAACATATATTTTGTGTGTTATGCATATATATACTATTTTCTTACCAGGTAGTAAGTTAGAGAAAAAAGTAAGAAAATTATAAAGAAGAGAAAATACATTTACAGTACTGTACCATATATACCAAAAAAAGTCTGCATATAAGTGGGCCCATGTAGTTTGAAGCTACATTTTTCAAGGGTTAACTATATACTGTATGATTCCACTTACATGAACTCTAGAGCAGTCAAAACTAATCTTTGGTGATGAAATTCAAAAAGAGGTTGCTTCTGGGAAAGAATTTGACTAGAAAGGGGCACAAGGGAAATTTCTGGGGTGATGACAATATCCTAGACCTACTTTTGGGTGGTGGTTACACAATCCTATGCAACTGTCAAAATTCATTGAACTGAACACTTAAGAACTGTGTTTCATTTTATATAAATTATACCTCAACAACAACGACAACAATTAGGCACGCAGGAATAATTTTAGTTTTGCTACTCTGATTATATAGAAGAAAGGTTGATTTTATAACCAGAAAAAAATATTTCCAACGAGGGAGCAGTTATTATCCAAATACACACAGTACTAAATACATGGTGGCCAACTAATTATGTGTGCTCTACTGGGAGTACTGCTCAGTTTTGTGTTATGCAGTGAAATAGGAAAATTCACAAAAAAAGTAATTGTGAAACTTGGTAGAAAGTCAAGTACATATATAAAGATTATGGGTTCTCAACTGTAGCAGCGGGGACTGGCTGACCCATTCCATATGTGGTGCCTTGTAATGATTGCCGCTATCATACAGGTGTGTAAACGTTCACACAGGTCATTCATTGTCTATATTGCTGCTGGGACTTTATCTTCCAAGGTCGTGCTCAGGTTAAGGGCCTGCCGAGCTTCTGGACCCATAATTTTCTGACTTACTTTGTAAAACTTCTCTTTTTTTGTTTTATATATGAAGATTTTATATAAAATTTCATTTGGAAAAGAGGTTTTGTGGTTAAAATAAGGCTGAATTTCATTGTAGAACTAGTATTTTAATTCTTCTAAGTCGTATAAGAGAGCAAGTTTGAGGTATTTTTTCCCCAGTAACACATGGTAGGTAGTCATTATGGGTTTTGCTAACCCTCCATCATCTCTTGATTAGCCAATTTCCTGACCAGGGACATTCCTTTTCAGAATGGGAATCACGACTCAAAGTCTTAAGAGATTCCTATATTTTCCCGCAGATGTTAACTACACATGATACTGCTGCCATAAACTTGGGTTACGAGTGTAAGGGCCCAAAATTTTCTTACAAGGTACATAACCAACAGCATTAGAATAGAACAGGATTTTGCATGCTTCTCAAATATTCTTTTTAGAAAAGTAAATTTTAGTTGCTAATATCAGGATCTTTGTACTAATATTATTCCATATTTAGAGGCATTAAAAAAAAACTTTTGATCTAGCATCAGTTTGCTTTCAGACAAGCTTTACAATAAAACCTGACTTACTAAACAAAACCAGAACAAAAACAGAGCTTCTCTGGTTGAAATAGGATTGGGGAACCTAGAGTCTCACTCATTTGGTTTTCCCCTTGTTTTCTGCAGCAGACCTAAGGAACTGTAAATAACCATAGAGACCACAAAAAGGATATTGAGGTGGAGAGGTGATTTTTGAACTAGAGGCACTTTGTGTCCTAGAGCACATATGACAATAGGAGGAGACATGTCTACTTGTCCCCCTATTCAGTGAGTCACACTCTGTCACCCTGGCATCTGGCAGGTAGAGGCCAGGGATGCTGCTAACCATCCCAGAGGGCACAGGGCAGTCCCCACAGCAAAGGAGTGCTTGGCCCAAAACATCAGTACTGCTGAAATGGAGGGACACAGAATTGGAGCAAGATTTAAAGAGATGCAAACACTTAGATATAATTTGTTCCATTTTTGAGGCTGAGTTAATGAAAGTCCATCTAAATATTTTGTTTTATTATGAGGTGAAAATATAGAGCTTCTCTCTGATACTTACATTTCTGGGTAGCTGCTTATAGCATTTTTCTTCTGTCTGTAACTACTTACCTAGAACTAATTAAAAAGAATGCTTTTAGTTGTCTCCTTAGTGCCCTCAATTGGGTCTCGACATACTTTGTCTTCATTTCCTCTAGCCAGGGGTCAAAAGCACTGACCTCATCACATCGTTCTAATGCAAAAGGGAAACTTTTGCCAATTTTCTGAAAATACTGCATCAATTATGATCCAAATTCCTAGTTATGGTACCATTAGGACTATGTGAGAGCTAATAAAAGCAATCATAATTATTTATATAAGAGTGTTTTTCCTGGAGATGGGGAATAATACCTCTCTGCCAATAAAATAAGTAACATATGTCCATTGTTTTTGATGACAGAACTAGGCAAACATTTCCATCAGGTCTTATTGTTATAAAAAACAATCCACCCCAATGCACAGGAAATTAAGTAATAATTAATGAAAAACAAGAGAACATTTTATTAGCACTATTTCAGTACAGAAAAACAAGGGAACATTTTATTAACACTCCTCAGCACAAAAAGCAATCAAGGCTGCTTGCCAACATCATATATTACTTCTAAAAGAAAGAATTTTTTAGAAACTCTTTATGTTGGCACTTGACTAATTAGAAAACTGATTTGCAGCAATACCTTTCAGTCCAAAGATACAGTGTCATAAGCAAGTTTCCATGCTTAGAGCCTGAAAACATGAACCTTTTCAAGTTTTGATTCCGTAAGTATGATCTACTCACTCACTTACAAGCTCACTCTATCAGTTATTGCTGCATAAAATAGATAGCTATTGCTGCATTAAAGCTATCCCAAAGCTTAGTAACCTAAAACAACCATTATATATTTAGCCCTTAACTCAATGGGTTGGCAATTTAGCCTAGGCTTAGCTGAATCGTTATTCTTGTCTTGACTAGGCACCCACCCATATGCATATGGAGCTAGAAGTAGATCAACTAAGTGGCTTACCTTCTTGCATTGGGCAGCTGTTGGCTGGAACAAAATGGAGAGGACTGGGTCATCAGCCACCAGGCTAGTCCTGGTTTATTTACATGGAGAGACAAGGATCTAAGGAGGGAGAGAGCAGAAGCAGCCAAGTCCTCTTGTAGTCTAAGCTCAGAACTGGAGCGAAATTGCTTTTGTCACATTGTGTAGGCTAAAGCGAGTTAAAAGGTCAGACCAGATTCAAAGCATGGAGAAATAGGTTCTACCAATTAATGAGAGGAACCGAAAAGTTGCAATGCAAAGTGTATGGATACAAGACCAAGTAGGGTATTGAGGCTACCTTTGCACTCAATATACCATACTCACCCAGCATGCTGCTCTCATCTTTATCCTTATTTCATTTTATTTACTTTTTTCATTCTTTACTATAACTTTTTTAACTTTTTAAAAATTGGGTTATGTTATGAAAATAAAGATGATGATGTACTGTATCATCTTTATTTTCATAAGCTTGCACCTGGCAGGAGGACAGTGCAACACAATCCAGAAATGCATGGGTATTAATGCCTAATGGAGCACACTTGGACTAATAAGAGAGAGGAGACGAAAGTGGCTGGTAGATAAAATATCTTCTCTTCCTTTTTTCTGACAACCTGTTCCAAAAAGCTGCATACAGATTAGAAAGCTGACACTATAGACATTGATTCGAAAACCATTGGTCTATGTGTCTGTATTTGTGCCAATACCATGGAACAGAATAGAGACTCCAGAAATGGATCCTCAACTCTATGGTCAACTAATCTTTGACAAATCAGGAAAAAATATCCACTGGAGAAAGATCTCTTCAATAAGTGGTGCTGGGAAAATCGGACATTGTCAGAATAGAAGAATAAAACTTGACCATTCCCTTACACCATACACAAAGATAAACTCAAAAGGAATGAAAGACCTCAGTGTGAGGCAGGAATCCATCAAAATCCTAGGGGAGAACATAGGCAGTAACCTCTTCGACATGGACCACAGTAACTTTTTTCAAGACACATCTCCAAAGACAAGGGAAACAAAAGCAAAAATGAACTTTTGGGAATTCATCAAGATGAAAACCTTCTGTACAGCAAAGGAAACAGTCAACAAAACTAAGAGACAGTCCAAGGAATGGGAAAAGATATTTGCAAATGACATTACAGATAAAGGGATGATATCCAAGATCTATAAAGAACTTCTCAAACTCAGCACTCAAAAAACTAATAACCCAGTCAAAAAATGGGCAGAAGACATGAACAGACACTCCTCCAAAAAAGACATACAAATGGCTAATAGACACATGAAAAAATGTTCATCATCACTAGCCATCTGGGAAATAAAATCAAAACCACATGAGGTACCACCTTACACTAGTTAGAATGGTAAAAATTAACAAAACAGGAAAAAACAAATATTGGCAAGGATGTGGAGAAAGGGGAACCCTTTTACACTGTTGGTGGGAATGCAATTTGGTACAGCCACTCTGGAAAACAGTATGGAGTTTCCTCAAGATGTTAAGAATAGAACTACCTTACGACCCAGCAATTGTACTACTGAGTATCTACCCCAAAGATACAGATGTAGTGGAAACAAGTGGCACATGCACCCCAGTGTTCATAGCAGCAATGTCTACAGTAGCCAAACTGTGGAAAGGGCCAAGATGCCCTTCAACAGATAAATGGATAAAGAAGATTTGGTCCGTATATACAACGGAATATTATTCAGCCATCAGAAATGATGAATACCCATCATTTGCATCAACATGGATGGAACTGGAGGGGATTATGTTAAGTGAAGTAAGTCAAGCTAAGAAAGACAATTATCATACAGTTTCACTCATATGTGGAACATAAGCAATAGCATGGAGGACCATAGGGGAAGGGAGGGAAATCCAAAGGGTGAGAAATCAGAGAGGAAGATGAACCATGAGAGACTATGGATCCCGAGAAGCAATCTGGGGGTTTCAGAAGGGAGGAGGGTAGGGAGAGGGATAACACGGTGATGGGTATTGAGGAAGACATGGGCTGTGATGAGCAATGGGTGTTATACTTAACTAGTGAATCACTGAACACTACATCAAAAACTAATTATGTATTATACAGTGGCTAACTGAACAAAATAAAAAAATTTAAAAAATTTAAAAAATTAAAATATCGAAGAGTTTGTTGAGCAAAAAAGCCCCCTGAATTCAAACAACATTATTCATCTTAGGCAGAAATAAAGATGATGAAGTGATATAATGAGTACTAGGTATTATATAAGACTGGTGAATCACCAAACTCTACCTCTGAAACTAATAATATATGTTAATTAATTCAATTTAAATTAAAAAATTAAAAGAAATAAAGATGACAGCATTTTCTCTGAAAATTTTGCTCTGAAATTTGTATTAAGAGATTTTAAAAACAGCTTCATGGAGCATACAACACTTATATCAAAGATGTATATGAAATGCACTTCAGACTTACACAATGTTATGTAAATTATGTCTCAATAAAGATGTATATGAAAAGTTGTAATGTATTTATTTCACAAGATGTGAATGAAAAGGCTTTATCTCTGAACTGACATGTTATTTTTATAATGTATGGTTTTAAATAAATATATTTAAATTAGAAAAAAAAGAAAGAAAGTCATACCACCTGCACCACAAGTCATATTTGCAAAATAAGTGTCCTGGGCCCTGCCTCTTCCTTCTCTTAAGAACAAATTACTCTGTAAGTACATCTGATTGGTGGCTCTTAACATATGTTCAGTACCCAAGTTTAAAAAAACCTGACAAATCTGTTTTTGACATTTCCATTTTTGCATGCCAGAAGTAGGTTGGAATGAAAGTTAAGTGAGTCAACCCAGAGTATCTACCACAATCTCTTCTACACGAAGGGTTCCTATAAATCATAAGAAAAGAGACTGTGGACTCTGAGAAACAAACTGACGGTTTTGGAGGGGAGGGGGTTGGGAGGTTGGGTGAGCCTGGTGGTGGGTATTGTGGAGGGCACGTATTGCATGGAGCACTGGGTGTGGTGCATAAACAATGAATTTTGGAACACTGAAAAAAAATAAATTAAATTTAAAAAAAAAGAAAGTGCTAGGGTAGGTACCTATTTAAAAAAAAAAAAAAAAGGATGGGTCATCTGGGTGGCTCAGTGGGTTAAAGCCTCTGCTTTTGGCTTGGGTCATGATCCCAGAGTCCTGGGATTGAGCCCTGCATCGGCCTCTCTGCTCAGCAGTGAGCCTGCTTCCTACTCTCTCTGCCTGCCTCTCTGCCTACTTGTGAACTCTGTCAAATAAATAAATAAAATCTTTTTTTAAAAAAAGGATGATGAACTGATTGCTAAAAGTAATTCACAGAAAAACAAATAAAAACAACTTATATACCATAAAAGAATGTTTCTTTTCAATAACAATCAGGGGATGACTTTACATAGTTTAAAAAAAATCAGATTGGCTGAAATAAAAAGTAGTATTTAATATTGACAGGAAGGAACTCTCACTGACCTATGTTGAGAGTGAGTTTATATGCTTTTTTTTCCCTTCCTTTTTTAGAGGCTAACTTGTTATTATCAATCTGTATTTAAAATCTTTTGATCCAATAGTACTTCATCCAGTGATCTGTCTTTTAGAAATGCCTGTAATGCACAAGGAGATATATGTATAAAATTTATTGTATCATGGTTTGATATCAAGTAATTAGAAAATAATCTAAATATTCATCAGAAAAGAAATATTTAAATTGTACAGTCAGGTTATAGAATTTTATACAGATTTTTTGAGAACTATATTATAAGGACTGTCATCAGAAAGGCCCACAAAAATTAGTAACTATAAAAGCAAGTTGCAGAACTATATACAGAGAGAGATCGCATTTTTAAAAAATAAAAAATATATGTAATCTAGTCATCCTTATTTTTCTACAAAAATACCTTAGTAGTATTTACATTGCTGATCTGGTGTGTGTGGTGGTGGTGGTTGTGTGTGTGTGTGTGTGTGTGTGTGTGTGAAAGAAGAAAGATTCTGGAAGAATAAACACTATATAGTTAATGATAACTTCAAGATAAGGGGACAAGAGGCAGGGGGACTAGTTTTTACCCTGCATATTTTAACATTGTTTGAATATTTTATAAGTTACAATGCTCTTGTAACTTAAATAAAAATGCATGATTCACCAAGGAAAACTCTGTCAACAGTTACTCAAACTGTTATACTATTCCTTAAAGCCCTCATTCCAAATGCTGTCAACAATAATTTCCAACAGTATCATCATAGAATATCCTGGAGGCCTAAAAATTTGCATATGAAATCTTCTGAGATTTGTCTGCCTGATAATCATCAAAACTTTCCACTTAAATTAATTAACTTTGATACTTCCGAGGGCCTGCCCACATGGCACACAATCTTTGCCCATTTTAGTGCTCTTTCCAATTGGCAGTAGCAGTAAATACTGCTGCTAAAAGTGCTCAGAACCTCACTAAAAAGAGCTAAAATACAAATCCTCAGTGAAATGAACAATTATTTTGGCTACTTTTTGACCTAAGAAAGTAAACATGACCCAAAGCTGTTCTAGACATTTAAAATTAGTAATAAAAAGGGCTAATAAGTCTGCCCTTACTTTTGCTTTAATTAAGATGCCTGATTTCCTCAAAGCTCACACTGGTTTGTTTTTGGCCCTGAGTATTTAACAAGAATGAAAATCATACAAAGCAACTTTGGGAGAGCGTTTGCTCCCTTAAGTGACCAAACCTAGACATCACTGGAAAGGACATTGGCCATTTTCATTGTAGGCAAATGTCCGGCTCTTATCAAAGCCCATGACAGCAAACCCAAACTGTGACTATATTTTCAAAGACCAAAATCCACTTCCGTTTTGTACAAATCCTTATCCTGAAGCTGATTAGAAAAGCTGTCCAAACCACTTAGAGTCTATGACATACTGGATACCGGATAATTTCCAGCTCATTTGTATAAGCCTAGGGTAAGAACCATCTTGATAAATTAATCTCTGAACTAGGTGGAAATACAAAAATTTGTCTGTTGGAGATAGATCATTATCATAACAAATGTAGGAGAGTTTAAAATGAAAACATGGTATTCTTCCCAAACAGAATTTCATTCAGTCACCTGGAATTCTTCATAGAAATAAACATATTCTCTAGAAATTAATGTTAACTGAAATACATATTTTTCCTTCTTTTCAATTGATAGTCATCTCAGGCAAAGAAAACTTGATCCATCTTGATTTGATTTTTTAATTCCACCTAACATTTATCCTTTTATTATTTGGAGGGAAATCTCAATGTAAAAACAAATCTTAATTCCCAAAGTCTCAAGTTACATCACATTGAGTCCTGATTTTGAAGCATGTTTCCCATGTGATCTTTGCAAATGGAGGTCTTTAAATGAAGTTAGTCTTGAATCACATAGATGTGAAAAGAAGCAGTAAGCTTGTGGTCCTCTGTGTTGTGGAGACCATTCTGGAGGACTGTTTCAGGCAAAAGTGGTTAGGCAAGGGAGGATGCCACATTCCTGGTGGCATTGGTTTCTATCAACAGTAATAACTACCATAGTCACATGTTTCCCATTGCAGCCCCATTGGCTTCCTTTCTTAGGAAAGCACACTTAGGAAAAGCACACTTAGGAAAAGAGAACAAACTTTCCTGTTAAGATTATTTTCCCTGCTTAGAAAACATATAACAGTTTCATCCTAAGGATGCTATTTAAAAAACCAAAACCAAAACCAAAAAAGTCCCAATTCTTTGAAAGTTGAATATTCATTTATGGCACATGTTGTCAACTGTTAGTGGTTATTGGTTAGCTAGTACAGTGTAAAAAACCAACCCCACATTTAGTAGTTAAACAAAACTTTGTTTTGTTTCATTTTGTTCATGAGGTCTCAGGTGAACTGGGCAGTTCTGATGTCAGCTGGTTTCACTCTGGTCTCTATAGTCAACAGTTGGTTTGTTGACATCTCTGCAGACCCGAGCCAGGCTCCCTCACAGAGCTTGGCTGTAGGATCTTTTAACAGGGCCGTGACTAAGAGTACTGAGTTATCATCGATGTTACATTTTTCAACCCAATAATCTGGCTTTTCATGGCAGTGGTAGGGGTGCAAAAGAAAGTGTTGACATACACCCAGCTCCTTACAAACTAGCGGACTATCACTTCCACAACATTCCATTGACCAAGCAAATCACAAGGCTAGCCCAGATTCTAGGACAGATAAAGACTCCACTCATCAATGAGAGCTGTTACACAGTCACATTACATACAGAATGCATATAGGAAAAATGAAGAATTAGAGCATTTCTGAAATCAGTCTACTACACTTATAAAATCTGAATGTTCAATTGATGAAAACATCTAATTTTCCCAGAATTCTAAATAACTAAAATTTTTACTTTATTCAGCTCATGAACACAAAACTAATTAAGCTTCACACTTCATTAAAAAATGTTGTACTTTCCCTAATGAAAAACTAAAACAACTTCATTAGATTCCTTTCAATTTAATAAACTACATATAACCTAAAGCTAAAACGGTACCATTGTGGTCATCTGTCAGTTATTCTTGCCAATACCATTGAACCCATTTTTAAAAAAAGATTTATTTACTTTTGAGAGAGAGAGAGAGAGAGAGAGAGCGAGCACATGGAGGGAGGGGCAGAGAGAGAGGGAGAAAGAATCTTAAGCAGATTCCATGTTGAGTGTGGAGGCCGACATGGGGATTGATCTCTTGACCCTGAGATCATGACCTAAGCTGAAACCAAGAGTTGGATGTTTTAACAACTGCACCTCCCAGGCGCTCCTACCTTTGATTCCATTTAAACAAAAGAATATTTAAATGATTGTGTAAAAAAATTGAAATAGAAAAAAAAAAAAAGAGGAAGCTAGTTTGTAACTTAGGATTCCCTAACATGTCTTTTTTTTTTTTTTTGAAGGGGGTGATTTTATGAAGTTACACATGTACATAGTTTAAAGAGTAAAATAGTTTTCCAATGTTTTTATCAAAAACAACAGTTCCCTGTATCCTTGCAAGAGCCATGCCCATGCAACATTCAGGTATTTCAAAACTTTTACAACTATTTTTTTTATTTAGACATCCATATTACTTAAAACTGAATGCTTATATTTATTGTTCCCTCTTAATTTACAGTCTTGGGCATTATCTATTTTCTCCCTATAATGGAGAAGGATTACTTTGTATGATCTCTCCTGTATCTTCCCACACCCTTATTCCCCACCGAATGCACCTTTTCCTTTTCCCCATCTTCTTAGGATAGTTATATCCCAATTTGTGTTAGAACAATATGTATTTATTGTACAAATACTATCCACAGCTGGCCCATGTGATATACTATAATTACTTTTCCTTTCTTGCAATCTTTATGTTTTGTTTATAATTAATAATCATGTTTTATCTCCTTAATCCTCCATGTACTTTTTCAACAAACCAACCCAAATAACCCAAATACTCTTACATCACATATATCTCCTCTTTAAATGTTCAGCTATATAAGAACACCTGTCTGGCCCAGCCAGTAGAGTATGTGACTCTTGATCTTTAGGTCTTGAATTCAAGCTCTACATTGGTTGTGGAGCCTACTTAAAAAATAGAATAGATATATAGGTAGATAGATAGATAAAAATTCAGATATAACCTTATACAATAATTTCATTATCTCAAATAAATTTCTCTCAAAACCTTCTGGCAAACTTTCAAGGGGAGAATTGACCTGTGCCTGGTGAATCATGCTGCCAAGGTATAGAATTCTAGGCTGAAAATAAATTTCTTTTGGAATTTTGAAGACATTTTTCTGTCATCTACAGCTTTAAGGGTTAGCTATAGATTTTACTGTTAATCATGAAAAGTTCAAGACCCTTCCTAAATTTTATTCTTTTACTGCGACTTTTTTCTCATGTGGTACCTTCTGTTTGTTCCATACATTTAACATATCTCCAGTGTCTTGGCATAGGAATATTTTCATCCATTGTTCTTGGCAGTTGCTGAGTTTATTTAACCTGGACATTTGTCCCTTCATTCTGGGGGATTTCTTGAATTATGTTTTTGTCCTCTCTGCTTCCCTGATATCTCTGTCTGAAATTCCTACTTCTTTTTGACTTTGAGACCTGGACTGGTACTCTAGCTTTCTTTTTATTTTTCTCTCTTACTTTACATCTTTGTCTTTATATTCTTCCTTTTGTAGAGATATTCCCAACTTTATTTTCCAGTATTTACCTGGAGTTTTTATATCTATTCTCATATTTCAATTTCTAAGGGCTCTTTTTAAATATCTGAACATTTCTTTTAATAACATCTTGTTCTTTTGCCCATGAATTCAACATCTTCCTCTGTAATTCTGAATATATTAATGTAAATGCTCTAAAATTTCTTCTGTTAGCATAATATCTTTCCTTCTAAATAGTTGTGTTCCTTGTTTTTTTTTTTTAAGGTTTTATTTATTTATTTTACAGGCAGAGATCACAAGTAGGCAGAGAGGCCGGCAGAGAGAGGGGAAGAAGCAGGCTCCCTGTTGAGCAGTGAGCCCGGATGGGATGCTGGGCTCCGGGGCTCAATCCCAGGACCCTGGGATCATGACCTGAGCTGAAAGCAGAGGCTTTAACCCACTGAGCCACCCAGACACTCCTGTTTTCCTTGTTTCTTTTGGTCTTAATCTTTCATGTTAAGGCTTTCTTGAATGTCTGGCGATCCTTGGCTATCTGCTTATATTTAATCATAGACCTCTGAAAAGCTGATGGGATGCTCTGAACTAGTGGATGGGCTTTGTCAACTCTGGGCTTTACCGTAGAAGCATCTAAGGGAGTTCTCTGGGGGAATCATTAATGTCAGAGTCTTTAGCTCTTTCCTCTTGGGTGGATAAGATTCCTCAGAAAAAGATTTCTAATATTCTGCCTGGAAAACATGGTCTTTGCTGCCAGCACTCTGGAAACTAAATGGGAAGAGAGGGCTGGGGATTTCAGAGTTAAGTGTGCAAATACAGTACTATTCTTGAGCCTGGTAGGGTGACCAACCATCATGGTTTGTCCAGGACTAAGGAGTTTCCTGTGATGTAGGGCTTTCAGTGGTAAAATCAGCATGGGACAGTTTATCACCTTGGATACTCTTTTATAAAAAATTTTTAAAGATTGTATTTATTTATTTGAGAGAGAGGGAACTGGAGAGAGAGATCAAGCATGAGTGGGGTCAGAGGGAGAGGGAGAAGAAGGCTCCCTGTTAAGGAGGGAACCCAATTCTGGACTTGACCCCAGGATCATGACCTGAGCTGAAGGCAGTCACTTAACCAACTGAGCCACCCAGGTGTCCCACGTTAGATATTCTTTAAAGGACCCTGCTCTGGCCTTTCTCTGTAGTGCCCTTCCCCAATGTTAGGGGGACCTGCACCTCATTTCTTGACCATGCTTTAGAATTCCTGCCCAAATGACCTCAACCTTGCCTCCAAGGACTGTGTGAAACTCTTCTCTCAATCTATCCTCCTTATAATGAGCAATTTCATGCACCAGTAAACGTTCTCCTAAAACCAAGTCATGGACAAGGAGTGGGAGTTTTGGGGGATTTGATAGAGCTTGAACAGAAGGTCTGGGTCTCCACAGGTGCTCAGTGGAGGCCTTGACAATGAGGCAAGGGACCAGGATGGGAAGAGAAGGGAAAGTAGACCAGAAGCCAGGTCCCCCATGGGCACTCTCTCTTTGGGCTCTGCAAATGCCAGACAAGGCCTGAACCTCACTGCTTTCCCTGTGATATTTACTCTCCTTCCAACTGTGCTTAGAGCCTTCCAGTCCAGTGACCTCTCAGTTATGTGCTCCTATGACTTACCTTCTTGTATTTTACCAGGATTGCAAGGGACAACAGCCCAGCTACATAGCGTAGACAACAGGATCTTAGAATCAAACCACCTTAAGAGACTTCCAACCTATTGCCTATCTTAGTCCCATCTTCATTCCTCTTTCTGGAAGTACGCAACATGGATCATCAATTGGATTGCTTCTCATCTGACTCCTGCTCAGATTTCTAATGTCGCTTTCTTTAGTTTCCTCAGTTCCTCTCATTCATCCATTTTCCAGCTTCTAACATCCAAGTAGTTGCTTCTCCTGTCCTTTGTAGGTCTTACTCTTTTTTTAAAAAAATGTTTTATTTTCATGTGAACAGGGCTTTGGAGAGAAAGAAAGCGAATATATATATTCAATCATCCATTTTTGCTAGGAAGTTGAAATGTCAAAACATTTCCAGCAAAGCAGTTAACAGGAAGAAAAAGAATAAACTTGGGGTAAGGGTGTATGTGAGATATTAGGAGAGAAACAGTCAATTTCCATTTGCTCCACTAATGAAGCAATATCCTGAAATTACATGAGATAACATCAACCAGTTTGTTTGCCACTAAATGTTTTATATCAGGCAAACATGCAGCTGCTCTGGAATGGGCTGAGAAAGCAAAGGGAATTGGATTTCCTTCCAAGACATTATTTCCAAACTCGGCTGGGGATAAACTATAGTGATTGTGCTGCTTTATATATAGACGGAGGATAGAGGCAACTACAAGCTCTCAAATTAGGGGACACATAGGTTTTAAAAAATATTCTTAGGAGATGAAATGTTTTGGGATGGTACCAAAAAACCAGACCATAGCTTCCTTTCAGCCTCTGTTCTTAGTCATGTTACATTTCAGAGTAGTGAAGTCTTGTCAACATGTGCAAATCTCGAACCCTCATGGGTGTGGAAGGACAGGACACTCTGCTGGGGAGAATCCAGGCATTCTCTACCGCCCATTTTTGGGGGCATTAAGGTAGGCCCTGGCCAGGTGAGCAACGGGTATTGTCATCAAGGCCAAGCCAAGCCCATGTTAGCTCAGGGGAAAAGGCACTAATCTTGACTTCATGCTTCATATGGACTCATCTAATGCATGATTTCATAGAAAACTTATATAATCACACTCTCCATGCAAGGAAATGGAAGGCCAGAGAGGTTAAGTAATTTACTCACGGCCCCATTGGCCAGCCAATGTGGGAACTCGGAATCCCATCCCATTTTGTCTAGTTTTTTAGACTATATGAAAATAATCACAAATCTGAGCAGAGGCAAGGACTTCTTGTTACAGTTTCCCAGGCAGCAAGGAGAAGAGCCTTTGGACATAGCTTTTGTCTACCTGGATACAGGTGCCCTAGGCCTGCCCTTCGCAGCTGCAGCAGCCTTGTCTCTGGCAGATGCAGCCTTCTCTGCTGGGCAGTACACTCAGCTTCTCTCATATACAGGGCCCAGCTCCTCTTCAGATTTCAGATCTCTGTCTGCGGGTCATCAGGGGATTATTATTTTAGGGGAAATAAATTCACACCATTGAGTGTGCTGACATCTCCTGGCCCATGGCATTCTGCACTTTTATTTTTCTAAGTGTGGCATGGTATGTTTGTTTCATATTAAGGAATTTAGCTGATTGAGATCAGATGGTGACATATGATAAGAATAGGAAATCTTTACCTTTTGAGGTTTAGGATGTATTTTTAATCATTTTAGACAACTTTTATCCAATCCTGTACACACACATACAACCCAAACTCACTGGCTGAGGTTTTTTTTCTTTTTCATGAAAGGAGCATAGATATTATCTTAACTGCTGGAAGACAGTAAAATACTTGAGATAACAATGCCCATGGACATACCAACTGTCATACCAAAGTGATTCACTCAGTTCTTGAGAAGAGTGGACAACCGCGTAAAGCTGGATCTCAGGTCTCCTGCAGCATAGCTCAAGGATTGCAGGATGAAGGACTTGTCCAGGCGAGAGGACAACTGTGAGCTGCTTGCAGCCAGCTTTTGCAACAGAGGGTAATGGGTGCACTGGTGCAGAGAGCAGAAGGGAGCAGATCTTAATAGCACCCTCTTCTCCCCCCTTCAATGCACAGTCAGCAGCCTGAATCAGCTCCTGCTTTTTTCTTGTTTTTTTTTTTCCCCCTATCTGCTCCCATTGCCAAAGAATTGACTTCACTTCTGTTATTTGATTTTTTAAATTTTATAAATTAAAAGTTACTGAGTATGATTTTAAAAACAGGACAAAACACTCACATGGTCATCATCCAGAATTAGCAATTGTTAATATTTAGTTAGGTTTACTTTGAGAAACAAATAAAACATTACACAGTCCCTTTCCATCAAAAATCCCCTAGGTCCCATTACTTAACCCCCTCCCCAAAGGTAACAATAGTCAATGGTGTGTTTCTTTCCACTCTACAAACAAAAACTAGCGTCTGTTTTGGCACAGGTCATACTCTGACTTCTCTCCTTCATCCACCATTCTGTGTCCTACTGCTGTCTTCAAAATCTAACCAAAAGCCAGAAAATAATGGATTCCGGGCCAGGAAGTCCATAGGAATCATCAGCCCTTCCCCCAGGGCACACAGCAAGGGCAGAGAAGGAAGAAAATCAATTAGGTTGGAGTGGAAGGTAAGCAAATGGAGAAGAGCATGCAAAAAGGAACCTATAGAATGTTTTCTGTGACATACTGGTAAGTCACTCCAATGCCCTTTCCATACTGGCCTCGAGGACATAACTGCTGGGAGAATAATCTTTCCTCTCCCCACCACCCACCCTGCTCATCTTACTTGTGTTTATGAGACTCAGAGGGATGCCACTCACTCCTCCCCCATTTCAGTAAATGAACTGAATGGGGCGTCTGGGTGGTTCAGTCAGTTAAGTGCCCTCCTTCAGCTCTAGTCTCATGTCAGGCTCTCTGTTCAGTGAGGACTCTGTCCTTCCTCTCATTCTCCCTCTGTGCTCTCCCATCTCTCTCTCATTCTCAAATAAATAAATAAAATCTATTAAAAAATAAATGAACTGAGTAACTTCATTCAAAATGTCAAATCCATATGATCCAACTTCACATCTGACTTCCTGCTTATACCCAACACAGTGACACCTTTGAACTCCTTAAGAGATCTCCATTGCTCTTTCTTTAATGAAGAAAATCCTATTTTTGTCTTCTATTCAAGTTTGACACCCACAGTTTGACTTCACCCATCATCCTCAGATATTTCTCCTATTATTTCTCAAAAAGAAATAGAATCTTTCTGCCTATTCTTATACCCACATCCACTTGTAAAACTTTTTACTTTTTAAGAGCCAAGTGAAATGTCACTTGGTCTGGTGGTCTTACTGTACTCGGTTTCATTATGCAGGAGTTTCCCTTCTGCTATGGCTGTCCGCTATCACTCTTGACCACAATCAAGGGTTGGGGGAAGGGTTAAGATGAACATACACTGAGATTGTCTGGAAGCTCACATGTATTATCTCATTTATTCCTAGTCAACAATCCAATGGAATTAGATATCTTGATGAGGTCAGGTAGCTCAGAGGGGCACAGAGTTTATTATATGTGGATTACATATGCTCTCACACTAGTGTGTAAAGATCTTGCATTTTTTGGTGAGGAACTGAAACTCAGGAAGGTAAGTAACTTTCTCAAGAACTCATAGCAAATAAGGCAGAGGCTAAATTCAAACTCAGGTCTGTGTCCTCAGGCTGTTTGCCATGGTCCCTTACAACAGGTCAGAAAAATAAAATTACTTGTTGTCCTCTCTGGCCCAAGAACAATGTTGGGGGTTTGCCTGTAACATCGTTTAATCCTAACTAGAACCTCGGGAAGGAAGGAATATTAACGAGGAGGGGAAGCAGAGCACACAGAAGTCTGGAGTCTATCAAAGAAATGCTGATGATTTTAGGTTAAGGTCCTTTTCTCCAGCCCTAAATTAACTTGATCTGTTGATTAAATAACTCTTTGAAGATGAAGTTGCAGAGTTACAAAGAAAAATTTGTCTACTTTATAGTTCTTCTAAATGATGGTCTTGATAGCCTTTGTAATGTCAGGTCTTGGGAGAGAGGAAAAAGTGGGTATACTCTGGCTGCTGAAAAAAACAAGCGTCTCCCTTGTGGCCACCATCTTTCCAGCTAATTCTCCTTGAGTTTTTACCATTTAATCACTTGTCACAAACTATGAAGTTTAAAAAGTGATTCATATGATTTTTAATCCTGATTTCTACGTTAAAATTCAATGACCCACTCAAACATATTCTGTGGGAAAACAAATATCCAGATTTTCTAGCCCCTTCACCTAATCTGACTCACACACACACACACACACACACACCCTGGCTCACACCCATGTTGGGGCTGACCTGCATCTTTATTCCCACTAATTTTTTCATTGTGATACCTCCATCTTGCCTTCCACTCACATTTCACCTCTATGGTGGTCAAACAAATATTCTGAGATCTACCTTCCTTTTCTAGATAGACAACAAGGTTACATAATCTTAAAATAATATCTAAATTCATCGCTATTTCCCTTTACTTACAAATAATCTATTGCAAACTCCTATTTGATTATAGTATAATATCTCCTACTATTTTAACCAAAGTTCTACAAAGAAAAAACACTTTTTTTCCAGATGATTCAACAAAAAGACTATTTACAGGGGAGTGGGCAGCATTAAAAGAACCAACAAGGAAGGTTGGAGCATGCAGAGACTGACAACAATGAGAAGCTGCTATCATCCATAGGTTTCAAAGTTTGTGGAACATTGATGATGCTACTGATGGAGCCATGGAAGATGGGTAGCCCCTATAATTATTGATGGACTCAGCCATTTCCAGAACTGAATAACTAAGGGCAACAGAGAATAGGGAAGGAATACTCTGAGCTCTTTTCTCTCTGTGATCTCTGGCAGCTTCCCACTGGTCAAATTCAGAAAAGCACCATATGACAAGAGAAGCAGCTAATGTAATCCAGAATGATCAGCCTCCTGAGACACAGAGCAGAGGGGAGGAGGCTGAGAATGGATGGGAATGGAAATAGGAATAATGGGAAAAATGGGAATAAGAAAATAACCAATACACTAATCTTCTTAGTTCCATAGATCTCTACCATCAACAGTGGCTCCATTCTGGTGATATCCTATCTCCCAATGTCTTCATTCATTCATTCAACATAGATTAAGTGACTGCATTATTAAATTATGGAAAATATAAATAAATTTAAAAATAAGAATAACTTTTCTCTTAAAAAATATATGATTTAGACATGAGAGAAGACATATCCAGTTAAATATACATTAGAAATATTTTCTTGACTCTTATATTCTGTGGTAAAACTATATCATGAAATTTGTTTTCATAATAATCAGTATTATCTCCTGGTAATCTGTATCTAAACTTTATTGCAGATCACAATTTAGTTAGTGTTGAAAACCTGCATTTCTGGCATGTTTTAGGGAGTTCACTGTAAAGTATGTTGGTCTTGGAAACCTTCCAATAGCAGGCAACGGAGCAGAAACTCAAGGGCAAATTTTTCAGGAACTGGGAATTCCATCCTAGTTTATATTCTTAAAACCTTATCATTATGTCGAGTTGGTATATCCCAGAAAGAAATTCTCCTAAGCTAGCTTAGCTCTCTACAGAAAACTGTCATTAATCTATGGTTTAATCCTCCAGGTTTAACTGAAGGTCAGTATGAGAAATAGTCACGTGAAACACGTTTTTGCTTATGCTACAAAACTACATTTATAGATGACATCTATAATATTCTGTGACATTCCTCACAAAGAAGCCATATAAACTCCTAAAAGGTTCTCTGAAAATGAAGTCTCTAGTTTTCTTTTCTATTTACCATAATTGCTAACGCAACTTCAATATATCAGATTTCTAGAATGTTGCTACCGTAAAATTGTTCCTCCATTCTTTTCAATATTTACTTATAATGATACACTTTGTATCTCTGAAAAATGTCACCTCAAATTCTTTTTATAAAAAGTCGAATATAAATGAGGAATTAGAGTGAGTTTTAATCAAAATAAATCACAGGGATATAAAGTTTAGCACAGGGAATATAGTCAATAATATTGGGGTTTTTCTTGTAGTTTCATTGAGATATAATTGATATGATCATTGTATAAGTTTAAAAGGTACAGTATAATGACTTGTCATCCATATATTGCAAAATGATTACCACAACAAGTTTAGTTAACATCACCTCATATAGTTTTTCTTCTGATAACAACTTTAAGGGTTTAGTTTCAAAGCAACTTTTAAAAGATTTTATTTAATTATTTGTCAGAGAGAGAGAGAGAGCACAAGTATGGGGAGCAACAGGCAGAGGGAGAACTAGGCTCCCTGATGAGCAAGGAGCCTGATGCAGGACTAGATCCCAGAACACTGGAATCATGACCTGAGCTGAAGTGACTTCAGTGACTGAGCCACCCAAGCATCACAGTCTCTAAGCAATTTTCATATGTACTACACAGCAATATTAACTTTAGTCATTATGTTGTACATTACACTTCCAAGACCTATTTATCCTATAACTGGAAATCAAAAGGTAGAAACCTCTAGTTATAAGGTGAGTCCTTTGAAGGGTTTTAATGAAAACATAAAATGGCTTCATGTTCAATTGACCTAGAGTTGAAAGCTAGGTTCACCACTACCCAGCAGTAAAGTCTGAGCAAGTTTCTTAAGCTGTCTGATCCTCAATTTACTTATCTTGCAAGGGCTTATGTATCCTTACTGGTTGGTAGAAAGCAACATTAGAGAATATAGTCAATAATGTTGTAATAACATTACTGTAATAACATGTTGTAATAACATGTATGGTGACAGATGGTAACTAGAATTTCCATGGCAAGCATTTTGTGATGTATGCAAATGGTGAATCACTAGGTTGTACACCTAAGATTAATAAGATATTGCATGTCAACTATACTTTAATTAAAAAAGTATTATTTATGATGAGGTAGTTAATTAAGCTAAATAGCAATGAAATAACTAAATAACCACATAAGACATAAAAATCTGTGTGTATACATATGTATTCATATGGATATATACACAAAGACATATGTGTGTACATGTGTATAAGTATGTATATATCTGCAATATGGTACATTATCATGAAGGGAAAAGTTTGTAGTGAATGATAAAGACAATTCATAAAATGAATCATAGGAGAAGAATCACAATGTGCTGAAGAGGGCAGTGAGGGCTTCATCTATTAGTTTATAAATTCCACAAACTTTTATTATACTGCTTCTATGTGCTAGGCACTGGGCTGTATGATTCAAAATTGCATTAGGCAATAACTCTCTTCTCAAGGAGTTTTTAGTCCAGTGGGGCAGAATATGGTGGGCAGACAAGTACATTTGTTATATGAGTGTGCTATAAGAGGAACACTGGATGCTAATGAGAGTCTGAAGTTGACACTTGAAGCATGGAAAACATTTGGAAAGGCGGAAAGGCCATGCTATAGATCAGTTACCACCAAAACAGGGGTGGAGATCAGGAGAATGAGAGGGTAGATTTGAAGTCAGCATGCATGCATACTGGTATGTCTAGAAGAGAATGTTTACAGAAAGTCCTGAATAGGTATCTTACTCCAGTAAGAAGTCTATTCCTAGTGTTAATTTTTTTTTTTTTCTGAACTATTTTCTGTTACTTCCTTGGCAACTTTTATGTAATCATTAAAAGGTAATTCTTAGTGCAAGATGGTGGTAGATTGCAAAATGACCACACCCGAAACCATACCCCTTGCAGCTTATAACTCCTCCCTGGGGGAGGGGGAAGCTCTTTCTCCCACCCTTGAATCTGGGCCTGATCCGCTAATTCCTTTGGGCCAATACAGTTTAGGGGAGTTATAGTCTGCCAGGTCTGAGGCTCAAGAAACCTCATGTACTTTTTTCTCTCTTTTGGAACCCTGCTTTGCCATGAGAACAAGTCCTGGCTCTGCCCTGGAGGATGAGAGGCCATGAGAAGCAGTGATAAATCATCCCAGTCAAGATCCCCAGTGTGTCAAAGAGTACAGCAACAATCAATAAATTACCTTGCAGACCAGCAGCTGACCAAGATGAATGAGGGAGCCCCACTGAGCCCAGCTCAAATCGGCAAAACCAGCCAGTTGACTTGAAGACCCATGAGAATTGATAAATGGCTGATGTTTTATGTCACTAAGTATTGGGGGATTTTGTTATGCAGCGATAGCTAACCAAAGAATTTAGTGGAAAAAGGAAATCAAGGTATTATGGAAGCAGAAGGGCAAATGGGAATAAATCGCCTTCATAAATTCAAAGAGACCTCTGTTCTCAGCTCTGTTGTTAAGTGGTGCCTCTAAGCAATTTATGTAAGTTCTTTGGACTTCAGTTTTCATGTCTTTGGTTTCGGTAAGATTATTTCTGATTAAGAATGGAAGAGTAAAAGCATTTTTATTTCACTTCTCTTGAAACACACCAGGAAAAGAATAATAAACAGAGAGAGAAACATCCCGCTATAAAGAGAAAAGACTACCCCTCAAAACTGATAACATGTCTATACAAAAGTTTACACATTGAGTTTATAGCATCACTACTCATAACAGCCCCAAAGTGGAAACAACCTGAATGTCCATCAGAAAATGGATGGACGAAGAGCATGTGGTATATCCACACAATGAAGTATTATTTGCCAATAAATATAAATTATTGGTTCATGCTACAGTATGAATGAACCATGAAAACAGGCAAAGTTAAGGAAACCATACATAGAAAATCATGTATTTAAGATTCCACTTCTATGACATTTCTAAAATGAGCAAATCCATAGAGATAGTCGAGTAGAGGTTTTCAGGGACTTGGGGGAGGAGATCTAATAGGGTGACTGCTAACAGATACAAAGTTTCTTTGGGGGGCAATAAAATGTTTTGGAATTAGATAGTGGTGATGGTTATATAATATCATTAATATACCAAAAAAAAAAAAAAAGCCGCCCCAAAACCCAACCCTACTGAGTTTTATACTTCAAAAGGGTGAATTTTATGATATGTGAATTATATACCTAGTTTTTAAAATGTAAAAATAAATAAATAAATAAAGCAGGTTGCCTGCTAGCTCAGTCAGAAGAGCATGCAACTCTGGTCCTCGGGGTTGTAAATTTGAGCTCCATGTTGGGTGTAGAGATTACTTAAAATAAGTAAACACACAAACACACTTTAAGAAAATGTAAAAACAAAGAAGAGAACAATGGAGCTAAAACCTCAAATCATAGACTAAGAAATACAGTGCCCCAAGCTATCCAAATCTCCACTAAAATGACAATGCATTACCACAGTCGTGATACTACATGCAAGAATTCTGCTTGCAATGCTAAAGGAAGAGAATGCGAGTTTCCAATGAGAAATTAGATTTCAGGAATTTAGTTGTGGGACACACTTGTAAGGCCCAAGGACAAACATATTTCTTGAGAGGATGCTGGAAAGAACAGATCTTGTAGAACCGCCACTGTCCCAGAGCACTTTTTCCTCCCCTGCTACAGTATTATCCATCATCTAGCCATCTCTAATCAAAATGAGAGTTAGGGACCAGCTTGAGATCTGTTCACAGAGTTTAGCTAAGTTATTCCAGATCATTGCTACCTCAGCATCCATCCTGTTTGGTAAGGTGGCCCGCAGCTGCCTTAATGGACACTAGACCTTGCATGCAGGCACATGCCTTAGATAGCAGCACTCAGAATTATTATAAGCATATGCAAGTTTCTGATGTGATTTCCCCAAGTCCTCATGATGAACAGTCTGCCTTGCCCCCCAGGTCCGGTATGCCTCATGTGTTGCTTAGATAAAACCCTGATCTTTGTGTTTGAATTAACCAATCCAGCCTTAGCCTGGAAACCTTAAATCACTCCAACCACAGATCCTAATAAAGGCATGTGCCCCAAGTCCTTCCTTGTTCTTTGTTTGCACCCTGCCTTGACCTCACCACCCGAGGCTCCTGGAAGTATGTTGTGCTCTTCCTCCAGGACCTCTGAGTAACGAACTTCTTTCTCTATTTCAATTTCTTTTGTGGCCTCTTGTTGAGCAGCTTATCACCAGCACCCTGTGCTCTACTTAAGAAATGTTAAT
Source organism: Lontra canadensis (assembly GCF_010015895.1). Classification (NCBI taxonomy): domain Eukaryota; kingdom Metazoa; phylum Chordata; class Mammalia; order Carnivora; family Mustelidae; genus Lontra; species Lontra canadensis. Next base: position 12,515,071 of record NW_022631010.1, read on the forward strand.
TTAACAAAGTGTGACAGTTCTTTGTAGATATTACCAAATAAAGATGAGGGAATGAAAGAATTTAAGTAAAAAGTAGGTGAGAAAAAATTCCACAAGAGGACTCCCAGGGAGAGAGATTGTTCTCCATATATTTTTTAAAATATTTTATTTATTTATTTGACAGACAGAGATCACAAGTAGGCAGAAAGGCAGGCAGAGAGAAAGAAGAGGAAGCAGGTTCCCTGCTGAGCAGAGAGCCTGATGTGGGGCTCGATCCCAAGACCCTGGGGTCATGACCTGAGCCAGAGGCAGAGGCTTTAACCCACTGAGCCACCCAGGCACCCCTCATTCTCCATATTTTAAAAAGAAATGGTTGGAGGGAGCAAGATGGTGGAGGAGTAGGGACCCAAGTTTCATTGGGTCCCAGGAATTCAGCTAGATAGTTAACAACCCATCCTGAACACCTACAAACTCAACAGGAGATCCAAGAGAAGACTAGTAGCAATTCTATGGACAGAAAAGCGACTACTTACTGGAAGGTAGGACGTGCAGAGAAGTGAATCCGAGGCCATATACCAGAAGAGCGACTGTGGGGATAGGGAGCCTCCATCAGCTGGCCACGAGCAAGTGAGAGAACAGCAGAGCACAAAATCAGAACTTCCAGAAGTCTGCTCCATGGAGGGATGTCGCTCCAGTGGCTAAGCAGAGGGTGGAATGCTCACTCAGTCAGTGTAGTTTCAGGACCCTCAGGGTCACAGAAAGACTGGGGGTGTCTCAGTGTGGCAAAGCTCTCAGGTATCAGAGTGGGGAAGCAAGTGGCAAAGATGGAGCTGAGGAGTCAGCTGTCAGCTCAGCGTTACCTTAAACCAGGATCCAAGGCACAGTCAGGCCACTGATCTTTGAGCAGGGACCCCACAAGTGGCAGATCCAGGGAGACTCACTTTCCTCCACTGGGGAGCGGCATGAGAGCGGTGCAGGAATCTGCTGGGTTTGGAGACTCCAGACGGGGCCGTGCGCCAGAGATAGAAATGCTCAGTCACAGGCCACATGAGCTCAGAGCGCAGCCAGAGACCAGGGAGAGGGGAGTGACTGAGCACTTTTCTGCGAGGGCACACTGAGGAGTGGGGCCCTGAGCTCTTGCCTCCTCCGGCTGGGACAGAGGTCTGTAACATACAATGGTAGGAATATTAGATTGGCAGAAGACCTATCCACAGAGACCTGGCAGGCCAGAAAGGACTGGCATGATATATTCAGAGCACTAAATGAGAAAAACAGAAGAAGAGTATATCCAGCTAGGCTGTCATTGAAAATGGAAGGAGAAATAAAAAGCTTCCTAGACAAACAAAAACTAAAAGAATTTGTAAACACCAAACCAGCCCTACAGGAAATACTGAAAGGGGTCTCTAAGAGAAAGTAAGTAAAGAGAGAGCCTAAAAGTAACAGAGCAGAAAGGCTGAGACAATATACAGTAACAGTCACTGTACAGACAATACAATGGCACTAAATTAATATCTTTCAGTAGTTACTCTGAATGTAAATGGGCTAAATTCCCCAATCAAAAGACACAGGGTATCAGAATGAATGAAAAGAACAAGACCCACTGATATGCTGTCTGCAAGAAACTCATTTCAGAACCAAAGACACCTCCAGATTTAAAGTGAGGGGGTGGAAAATAATTTACCATGCTAATGGACATCCGAAGAAAGCTGGGGTGGTAATCCTTATATCAGACAAATTAGATTTTAAGCCAAAGACTATAATAAGAGATGAAGGACACTATATCATACTTAAAGGGCCTATCCAACAAGAAGATCTAACAATTTTAAATCTCTATGCCCTGAACATGAGAGCAGCCACTTATATAACCCAATTAATAACAAAATCAAAGAAATACATCAACATCCAATGGAAAAAAGACAGTCTCTTCAACAAATGGTGTTGGGATAATTGGACAGCCACATGCAGAAGAATGAAACTGGACCATTTCCTTACACCACACACAAAAATAGACTCCAAATGGATGAAAGACCTCAATATGAGAAAGGCATCCATCAAAATTCTTGAGGAGAACACAGGTGGCAACCTCTTCGACCTCAGCTGCAACAACTTCTTCCTAGAAACATCGCCAAAGGCAAGGGAAGCAAGGGCAAAAATGAACTATTGGGACTTCATCAAGATAAAAAGCTTTTGCACAGCGAAGGAAACAGTCAACAAAACCAAAAGACAACTGACAGAATGGGAAAGGATATTTGCAAATAGTACATCAGATGAAGGGCTAATATCCAAAATCTATAAAGAACTTATCAACCTCAACACCCAAAGAACAAATAATCCAATCAAGAAATGGGCAGAAGACATCAACAGATATTTCTCCAAAGAAGACATCCAAATAGCCAACAGACACATGAAAAAGTTTTCATTCAACATCACCCGGCATCAGGGAAATACATATCAAAACCACAGGGAGATACCACCTCACACTAGTCAGAATGGCTAAAATTAACAAGACAGGAAATGACAGGTGTTGGTGAGGATGCAGAAAAAGGGGAACCCTCCGGGGCACCTGAGTGGCTCAGGGGGTTAAGCCTCTGCCTTTGGCTCAGGTCATGATTTCAGGGTCCTGGGATTGAGCCCTGCATCAAGTTCTCTGCTCAGTGGGGAGCCTGCTTCCCCCTCTCTCTCTCTCTGACTACCTCTTTGCCTACTTGTGATCTCTCTCTCTGTCAAATAAATAAATAGAATCATTAAAAAAAAAGGGGGGGTACCCTCCTACACTGTTGGTGGGAATGCAAGCTGGTGCAGCTACTCTGGAAAACAGTATAGAGGTTCCTCAAAAAGTTGAAAATAGAGCTACCCTATGACCCAGCAATTGCACTACTGGGTATTTACCCTAAAGATACAAATGTCGTGATCCAAAGGGGCATGTGTACTCCAATGTTTATAGCACCAATGTCCACAATAGCCAAACTATGGAAAGAACCTAGATGTCCATCAACAGATGAATGGATAAAGAAGATGTGGTGTACACAAACACACACACACACACACACACACACACACACACACACACACACAATGGAATATTATACAGCCATCAAAAAGTGAAATCTTGCCATTCGCAATGATGTGGATTGAACTAGAGGTATTATGCTAAGCAAAATAAGTCAATCAGTGAAAGACAGGTATCTCATAATCTCACTGATATGAGGAATTTGAGAAATAAGACATAGGATCATAAAGGAAGGATGGAAAAATGAAACAAGATGAAACCAGAGGCAGACAAACTATAAGAGATTCTTAATCTCAGGAAACAAACTGAGAGTTGCTGGAGGGGAAGGGGGTAAAAGGGATAGGGTGACTGGGAATGGACATTGGGGAGGGTATGTGATATGGTGAGTGCTGTGAATTGTGTAAGACTGATGAATCACAGACCTGTACCCCTGAAACAAACAATACATTATGTTAATAAAAAAAATGATATGCACCATGACAACTCAAAAAAGAAAGAAAGAAAAGAAAAAGGAAAAACAGCCTGGAATCAAATGAAATATGCACAAGTTTAAGGATATTGCAAGACAACAGAAGGAGATGAAAAATTAATTGACTGAGTCTAAGGAAAATATGGAATGGAAATATAAAATTGTTATTGAAACAAAGGACATATTAGTAGTAACAAATGTTGAAACATCACTACTAAAAATGTGACGGGTATCATGATGGTCAAGTTTGGGAATATCATACAAAACAAAATGAAAAAGAACAAAAAATCATTGTAGGGTAGTTGATAGATATGGAAGACATACAAAGGAGATGAAGTAATGGTTGACACTGTATTAGTTTCCTATGGCCGCTGTAACAAATTATCCCAATCTTAGCAGTTCAAAACAAACAAACTTATTATCTTACAGTTCTGGAGGTCAGATGTCACTGATCTAAAATCAAGGTGTCTGTAGGGCTACATTCCTTCTGGAGGCTCCACAGGAGAATCATTGTCTTGTCTTTTCCAGGTTTTAGAGAATGCCCGAATTACTTGGTTTGTGGTCCCTTCTTTAATTTTCAAAGCTAGCAGTGTAACAACTTCAGATTTCTGACTCAATTTCCATCCTTTCACATTCTTCTCTGATTTTTGAAGGACTCTTGTGGTTAAATCAGACTCACTTGGATAATCTAGGATAATCTCTTCATCCCAAAATCCTTAGCTGCATTTACTAAGGTCCTTTTCTATGTGAAATAACAGGTTCCAGGGATTGAGGTGTGGGCATCTTTTGGGTTGGGGGTGGGGAGCATTACTCTGCCTACCATAGAAACCAACATATATCCTGGTGAAATTTCAGAAGTTTAAGGGTAAAAAAATACGTGGGAATCACAGGCAGGAAAGGTAAGTGACATACAAAAGAAAAGTTAGTTTACCTCATAGTTTTCTCTGGAAATAACAAAAGAAGACTTAGGCAATACTTATAAACTGCTGAGAAGAAAAATTGGGACTTAAGAATTTTGTACCCCCCTAAGCTGTCCTTAACATTTCAAGTATACAAGCCATCCTGCCTATGAATTCTATCTGCCAAAAGGAAATTCCTGAGGATCAAGTCCAGTCAATTCAGAGTTGAATAAAAATAAAGAACCCAGGAATTGAAAAGTTAAATAAAATGACTGATGGTAAATTTGAATGCATTTAAACATAAAACTAAGACCAAAAGGGTGCACTGTGGAACACACTTTGAGAATCCTACTCTGAAGCCCTTTACCCAGATGCCCCAGAAGAGCCAGAGTGCCCATTTCCCAGTTACTGTGAATATTAGACACTAATGAACACCTGGTTATCAGCCACTCTTTCTCCAGAGAATTGCCCTCAACTCTTATAAGATATTTTGTGCCAGGGAAGTTATGTCTACCCCTATGCAACTGGGGACAAACTTAGAGCCAATGACTGACCAATCCGGGGATACACACTTGTGATGTGGCTTCTACTCCAGAGCTCAGCCATGGCATAGGGGTGAGACTAGCCTTTACTTAAGGTCACATTCTTGTTATCCTGCTGCATCCCCTGTGTTACAGGATTTTCCTAGAGAGAATGGATCCCCTTCTCAGGCTCTGCTTTGGGCTTGACGTAGATGCACTATGGTTTGATAGTCCTTGTACTCATTCCTTCTTCTCTTCCTTTGTTTTTCAAATGTATCCATTCGTTATTGTGGGCAAACCATTTGCTTTTATGGGGTCAAACATCAGGAAGCTGTGGTGACACTGGGCACTCACTTTATTTCTTCAGAAGTCAATCTTGGTCAGGGGTTCTTTACACCCAGCTTTAAAACAATCTTGACTTGTAGATTTGGTCAGGTCAATCAATTTCACAATTCAGCAAAAATAGGTATAAAAGAGAATTTCCATGCTTTCTGCAATCAGGATCTTTACCCTGATGCGTAATCTCTTGATAAAGCTCTTCTAAGATTCTTTGCATCCATGCACCTAAGATACTCTCCAGCTCCATTTAAACAAGAAGTTAATATGAACTCATAACTGTTTATGTCTGTTCTTACAAGCAGAAACAATACTTGGGGTTGAGGACATAAAACTGAATTGGGTTAATTAGCTAGTGTTATTAAGCAGTTCACTTTATGTACCTCCCAGGATGACTCATTGATTCACACTATACTGACTGCAACAGAAGAACTAAAGAATCTGTTACTTACAGTACTTCTACAATTTATAATTTCAAAAGAGTTTACGAGCCAAGAAATGGCTTATCTTAAAATGTCTTTTTAATAGCCATGAGCTATTGAACTAACCCAAAGCTGCTGTATAATAAGGCCACTCAGTAGAAAACAAGAGGTGGGTGATAATAGGGAAACCATAAGCTGCATTCTCTGTACCTGTCAGGGCAGTAGTTAGCAAATCTTCAGGACAACAAGCGAGCAGATGGAATAGGCCAATAGGTGGTGCTATTGCTATGTGGAATGCCTGAGAAAGACAAAAGGAGGAACATGCTGTGGGAAAATATTTGCCGGAAAAAACCGCAAGACAAGAACACACCCCCAGCTTCTGAATTCTTCAAGAAGTACATTGTCATTTCCTCATAATTCCTGTCTGAGCTTGAACCATCACCTTATCATTAATTTATTGAGTTGAATTGCTCAATTTTTGTGTCCCAGGCCAATGCCATAGCCACCATGTCCATTTCATACACGTTTTAAGGAAGGATGTCTATTTCAATAGACCTCTGATATTTCTCCCCTGACTTGAAAGATTTCTTAAGCCACGTGCAGAAGTAAATATACACCGTGACAGAGGTCTTTAAAAATAGGGGACAGTGGAAAGCTCCAGGCATGTTGGGGGAGGGGGGAGCATCTGATTTCTACAACTTTCCATAGAATGATTCCATAGTAATTTGAGGGGGGCTGGGAATTCAGATGAAATAATTCTTTAACTTCCTAAACTAAAATGACAGACAAGTTTCAATAAAGTTTTGTAAAATTTGAAATAGTTCTCACAAGAAGCATTAGCTGTGGGAAGGGAAAGAGGACAATATAGGTAGTTAATAAATCGTGAAGAATCTTTCAAGTATTGTTTTATGCAAGGAGAATGGATTTTTTTCTTTGTTCCTTTGTGATGGGATTCATCATCTTAGTATTAGTTTTCGGAAATAAGTCTTCATGGTTTGAAAAGAGACCCAGGTGCAGAAAGGAAGTCACCTTGGGATAAAAATTGGATGCAATTAATCAACCAAATTGTGGAGATTTTACCACATTTGGCATGCATTTTAAGACTGATTTGTGGAGACAAATTATTTTTGACTACAATGGTCTCACTAGAAGGTATTGGTCTCATCAAATGAATCTAGTAAGCATCCTAAATTATCGCTACCCTTCAAAGAATCACAATCAAAGAAAAATAAGTCGTGTTGTACAGCAAGGTAAAAAAATAAGAAACAACAAAAATGATGCTTCATAAATTTCATGAAGTTCTTTCTTAGGCAACTCATTGTCTTGCAACCTTTAGAGATAGGCAAAATAGCTAATGATGTTAGCTTACATGAACTGAATAGTTACAGAACTATTTCAGCATTTTACCTCTTTAACTCATATAATCCTTGCAATGGCCATATGAGGTAGGTCATATTATTGTCCTCCTTTCCTAACAGAAGACACTGAAGTATAGGAAAGTTTAAGTAGCTCCCCAAGGGTATACAACTAGTAATCAGCATTGCTATAATTAAAACCCAGACAGGTTGACTTGTGCAATCATTCAATCGCCATTTTTAAAGACAAAAAGAGCATTGAAGTTTATATAATAATCTATTAAATGTGGTATTGAATTTAGAGCTAAAGTCTTAATGATTTATGGCCTGATGACCTTCCCTGAATTGCATTCCATTTTGATTTGGACAACTCCAGACGTGTCAAAAATTACATCCCCCTTGAATATAAATGCTGCCTGGACCGTGCCAGTCTAGCTGGTCTACTACAGATACGTCTTTGCACGTGACCAGTAAATTGAGTTATTCTGCTCTCCCAGGAACCTCCCCAGATAGTAGCTCCCACCTGAGAATTTTACTGTGGCTGGCTTAATGTTGCTATCAGCGGATAAGTGCTGTGAAATCTCTAGACTTTAAAGAGTCCAGACTTTCCTCCATTCTGTCAAGAAAATGGGAGAATATGAGATCACCTTTGGGTACAGGCATCTTGCATTTCTGAAAGCAACATGCCCAATCTCCAATATTTTCCAAAGGACAAATAAAAAGGATAGACCAGCAGTGCAGAAATCCAAATCTCAAGAAATAAGAAATATTTCTCAAGAAATAAGACAGCACTCTTATTGGCCAAAGGTTTGGTGACTTTTTTTGATTTATTCATACTTGGAAGGTTCTTACAGTTTCTATAAATGATACTGATTTTTTAAAAAAGATTTTATTTATTTATTTGACAGAGATCACAAGTAGGCAGAGAGGCAGGCAGGGAGAGAGTGGGGGAAGCAAGGTCCCCACAGAGTGGAGAGCCTGATGCTGGGCTCGATCCCAAGACCCTGAGATCATGACCGGAGCGAAAGGCAGAAGCTTAACCCACTGAGCCACCCAGGTGCCTCTAGGTTACTGATTTTTTATCAGTCAGTTTGGACTGAGTTATGCTAGTAACAAAAGATACCTTCTACCCTCAGCCCCCTGGCTCTGGAAAAAGAATCCTAGAGTTTTTGCTCCCAACTCACATCTAGCATTTCTGACCACATTTCATTGGCCAAAGCAAGTCGCATAGCCAAGCCTGATGTCATGGACCTGGAAGGTTTAATCCCTTCATAGGGAGAAAGAGTTACCAAATATTGGGAACAACAATGCAATCCTCAGATGTACTGAATTATATTGTATAGGTTTAGGGAGGTGCCTATCTGAATAAATTAACAGAGTAAAAATGCAAGCATGCTCCAGCAGCTTCCGGTTAATGTCATAAAAGAAATATTAAAGAAGCCCCAGCATTGAAGTTCCTCTCAACCTTTCCCTGCAGTAGTCATGTCAAGCTGCGACAGCTGACTGCAGAGGGCAAGCAGCAGAGCTCAGGGGGCTTCTGAGCCCAAAGTGCAATCACTCCTCCAGCACCGGCTACCCAGCATGGGCCAGGTCACACAGCTTCTTATCTTGTCACATTGGCAAAAACCCAGTCTTCGCTTTTAACTCACGGCATTGCAATTCTTTTCAAGTACATTGCCAGGACTTTATAAAGATTGATGGAGTGCTGGGAAGTCATTGGGTTGAAAGTCCAAATGTACATAAATCACGTCACAGCGTCATTTAATTCAGAATGTTTCTGCCCAAGTCATTACGGGATGGAAGCAGAGTGTTTTATAGCGAGTCTTTGGGGATTTGCTGATCTGAAAGGCAGGAGATAGTCAATGTATAATTTTGCTTCAGGAGTCACTGCAGTTGTTTAAATCGACTGAAACCCTGATTGCTGCTGATTTAAAATCCATTTTAAATGATTGGAAATCTATTTGGGGGACAGTTTAGGATGAAGTGTTGAGTGTGATATTTGGTGGTCCAAACTAAAGTCTCATTTGCACAAATAAAGAAACCTATCCATCAATAAAAATTATGTCAGCAAACCTCTCTTTATTTTAAAGCACTATTCTCCACCTTAACTTGTCCTAGATCTGCTGATTTTTACATAAATTTACTTTGGGATAAGAACCCAAAATCTTCATGTTGGATGAGAGAATTTCCCATATCCTTCTAGTCTCGAGTCTACATTTAAAATCATCCTAGTTGTCACACTGAAGGACATGAAAGGCTACAATCCCAATTTATGTCCTCAGGGTCTCACACTAGCCACACAACTTACATTTTAAACCTGCAAAGTGGGTGGGGTTTGCCATGGTTTGTCAGAGCCCATTTCTGTCTTTCTTCCTTTGTTCAAATCTCTTGATGTTCTCTAATGCCTCATTTCCCCTTTTGCCCTTTTCCTATCAAAACCTATTTTTTAGAATAAATTATTTTTATTAAAAATTTTCCAGCAGATATCCATACCTCACTGACAGGAAATTACATCTGTTCGCATAGGCTGCAGCATACGGCTATCAATAAAAAACCGAACATTTTAGCCCAAGGAATGATGTTCAAATGGGAAATTAAAGACAATTAAAAGTGAAAGTGGGGTACATTTCTCTGTTTTGTAAAAATTAGTAGAGAAAATATAAAACCAATGGTCCAAAAGGACCATTGGTTTGTATTGATATCACATTTCTGCAACCCCCTTTGATAAGTTTAAAGGAATTTTTGATAGAACAAATTCTTAAGGGAAGAGAGAAATTTCCTCCCCAGTGTGACCTCTGAAAACATACTCTCTATCAGGGAGGAAAATCTAAATTTGTATTTTTTTCTAATTAATACTATAACTAATTTAATTTTATATAAATAATGTGTCTGAGAAATTTTGGATATACACATTCATTAATAGTTTATGTAAAGTTAGTTTTACTTAATGTTCCTTTAAAAAAAACTGTCCTTTAATTGCAATTACAATAGAAAATTTGAATTTTTCCCCTGACTGTTACTTCTCTAGCAGCTTTGTAAAATCAGGAAGTTGAATTTGAGAGATAATATTTAAAGGTGTTTGGTTTTGAAGTTGGTTGTTCATTCTTTCAGTTAAGGACAAGTTTCTTCAGTAAGGTGAATAAGCACAACAGGGTCTCTCTGTTAAATTGGGAACATGTGTGTATCATTTAAGCTACATACACTTTTATTAACCATCACAATGCATGGTTACAATATAACTGTACAATATAAACCTAAGCAATATTATTCCAACAAAAATTATTTTACATTTATTGTTTAATCTCATCTGTGGAAAACCACCAATTCCCAACATTGAGTTTTAGGCTGAAAAAAAGCACTATTGCTCACTATAAGACATTTCATAACTTGAACCTCCCTTCCCAATTATAATTACCTACCTTTCCTTTCCTATATGTGGAGAGGTATATTATTTTCTTTGTATTTTTTTTAAGGTTTATCTGTTTGAGAGAGAGAGAGAGAGAGCGTGAGCCGAGGGAGGGGCAGAGGGAGAGGAAGTAGACTCTCAGGGTCTGATCCCAGGACCCTGTGATCATGACCTGAGCTGAAGGCTGACAATTGGCTAAACTGCTCAGGTGCCTGGAAAGGTATATTGTTTTAGAGTTTTATTTACATTATTCTCCTTCTCTTTGTTTTTTTGATTTTGCCTCCAGTTCACCCACCTATTTTATTCTTTAAAAAGTATTATCATCTTTATTTATGGTACATTATCTTTTATTTGTATTTTATCAAATGTTCACTAAACAAATAATAGAGGGACTGATAATAAAAACTTGGACCATACGAAAGGGCACAAAATGAAAACACAAAGTCTTTCCCTCCCCCCACACCTGTCCTAATCACCAGAGAGAACTAATTTAACATTTTTTAGTTTTAATGCTCCGTGGTGATTAGCTCTAATTAGTCCTATCCAACGAATATAATGTGAACCACAATTAACTACTGTAGTAGCTATATTTAAAAGGGCGAAATTAATTTTAATGCTATATTTTATTTAATCACATCTAACCAAAAGGTTGTCATTTCACATATATTCAATATAAAAACTATGAATGAGCTATTTTAAATTCTGATTTTTTAAATTTTAAGTGCATTTCATAGTTAAAGCACATATCAATTCAGACTAGCTACATTACAAATGTTCAATAGTCCCACGTGGTTGGTGATACCATATAGGACATCACAAGTCTAGAGAATATACTTATAAACCTAGTGTGTTATTTAGCAATTTTAAACAGTATTCGCTAATTTCTTGCCATGAAAATGAAAAGCCTAATACCTTCTCTACTCTTTTTATCTTACAAGGCTTGTTAAATTTGTATTTTTGGTTCTCCCATTGGTCCTTCTTATTAATTACAAAACTATACCAAATCTTTATTTCTTACACCAATTATAAACAGGTATTCCTTGAATTCCAACTGTGGAAGATGTAGAAATCCATATTTCCTCACTTCTCGTCATCTCCCTCACTATAACCTCTATTATTTTTAAATTGTCAAAGGTTCTAACCTCTGTATTCTGTGCTATCACTATAATGAATTTTCTTGTCGTGTTTTAGGTTTCCAGAAATGTAAAACTAAGAGAGAGCATTCAGAATGTTAAGCATTTAGAAATATCTGTAAAGTCAAGCAGTCTGATTAAACCCTTTGGAAATAGAATCTCACACTCTTAACCTATATTACATGGAGAAGAACATTCTGAGTATTAAGGACCAATAGATTCTCACTTCCAACATTGTCTAACTCAAAAGTACCCTTCCTGGGGTGCCTGGGTGATTCATTAGTTGAACATCCAACTCTTGACCTCAGCTCAGGTCATGATCTCAGGGTTGTGAGATTGAGCCCCGCATCAGGCTTGGTGGTCAGCTGGGAATGCACTTGAGAGTCTATCTGCCTCTGGCTCTCTTCCATCTCGAGCACACAAGTGCTCTCTTGTTCTCTCTCGCTCTCTCTTCCTCTCTCTAAAATAAATAAATAAATACATGAAATCTTAAAAAAAAAAAAGAGCACATTTTGGGGCACCTGGGTGGCTCCGTCAGTTAAGCTTCTGACTCCTGTTTAGGTCATGATCTCAGGATCCCAAGAGCAACCCCGTGTCAGTTTCCCTGCCCTTCAGGGGGTCTACTTTACCCTCTCCCTCTGCCCCTCCCTCTACTCATGGGCTCTCTCTCTCTCTAATAAATAAATAAAATATTTTTTTTAAATGCGTGTTTCAGTTTAGTTTGCCTCATTTGAGGACAAAGCTTCATCATTCAACTTTATGTATTTTCTTGGATTCTCTTATTACTTTTCATTTACCTTGTTAACTAAGAAATATCCTGGTCCTTTTGTTTTTAGATCATCAAAATTTTTAATCATGCCATTTAATACAGGAAGGTGACTGTCTTCTCAAAAGCTATCTCTGGTAGCCTACCAGCTTCCTTTTCTAATTTGAATTTATTACCTTGTATGTCTGCTGCTGAGCTGTGATTCTGGGATTTAATTCCATTGCCCCATTGGTTAAATTCAGTTTTTTATATGCCAGAAATTCCTCTTTTTTTTTTTTTAAGATTTTATTTATTTATTTAACAGACAGAGATCACAGGTAGGCAGAGAGGCAGGCAGAGAGAGAGACGGGAGGAAGCAGGCTCCCCGCGGAGCAGAGAGCCCGATGCGGGGCTCGATCCCAGGACTCTGGGATCATGACCTGAGCCGAAGGCAGAGGCTTTAACCCACTGAGCCACCCAGGCGCCCCGGAATTCCTCTTTTAACAGAGATATTTTATTGGATTATATTCTCTAATAATTTTTTTTTTCAAACACATGCAGGAGAGGTCAAACTGGCATATTGTAATTTCCCAAGAAATATCAAATTTCTACTGTAGCCTTACATGTTTTAAATGCACACCATTAGTGTGTTCCTATCCCCTGGTGATTAGAAATCATATGACTCAGTTACATAGTTAGGGTGATAAAAGAAATCCCTGAACTTCTCTCCACTAGAGAAGCAAGTGGTGAAGCAACATCCCACGCTTTACCTTTAGCCACTGTTTCACACCAGTTGGGAAATCAAAATTTCATTATATGACCCTCCTGGAAGATACTTGTAGGAATTACAACACACTTTAGCATGTTTAGAAATGTCCTTTTCCCTGCCCACATCTTACAAAGACATAATTGCATAGTGGGAGCCTTTGGGAAGTTTTAAATATCTTCTGAGAACGAGGAGAAAGCAGACATGTTGGCCAAGCTAACCATTTTCATGGTGGATCTCACACTGGCTTTGGCCACTTTTGGTTTCCTCTATGCTGTTTCCTTAATAGCAACCACAGCTATATTCATCTTCGTCCTCTTCTATCTTTTCAAAGGGATGGACAAACACTGACTTCAGCAAGGGAAGAGTCCGGGGACTAGATTCAAGCAGTGCTACTGGGAAGGCATTTTCGGGCAACATGGGGAGAGTCAGTTCCGGGATGCTCCCTGTCCATTTTCCAGCTGCAAGAGAAGAGGCACAAGGAGTGTGTTTTTGTCTGCCAGAGAGTGAGGAGCCCTCTGTGGTGGAGGAGGGGTGCGGGAGGACCTGCCTGGAAGGTTGCACCCACCCAACTGACAGGTATTTTTTTTTAAAGGCATCTTGTCCCCTAAATTAGATCAGCTTCTAGTCCCATTAATTCTGGGTTCATCACTGCAGAGTGATATCTGTTACTAAATAAAGGAAACTTGTGTGCAATATTACATCTTATTCCTTAAGGAATTTGGACCCACCAGCATCTTCTGTAGGAGGTTTTTTTGTTTTTGTTTTTGTTTTTTGTATGAGGTTATTTTTAAGGTGGACAGGTGTCATGTTCATTTTAATTATCTCTTTTGTGAATGAGAGCATACAAGTAACATGTGTGTTTGAGGTGAGAGGAAGAAAACCAGTGTTCTGTATCGCTGCCCTTCATTTTTTCAAAAATGGGAGTCAGCAGCTTCTGTAAGGACCACAAACCATTTTTTGTTTTCAGCTGAAAGTCTCACTTACCCAACAAATCAGGGAATCCTACCTGTATAATTTTCTCTCCCAAACATGGGTTAACCACAAGTCAAAAGTAGTTGAAACTTTTAAGTCTTCTCTACCAGTTTGACTAAAAGGCTTGGAAGAAAAGGAAGTTTGAGAAAAATGGATGTTTTTTTCTCTCTATGGGTTCCTTCCTTGACTCCAAGAAGCTGTTCTCAAGAGGACAGTGTATTTTCAAACGGCCCTTGGAGCAAAAGCAGTATTGTGGTGCCCTGGGACACTAGAGATTTTAAGTGGGAAAAAAGTCATGGTGGTGTAATGATAATGCTCCAAAATCTGAAACAGGACTCCTTTGGAATTACTGAGTTGTTCATTTTTTTTTTTTTTATCACTTTGGTGCAGTGAAGACCGATGGATCAGTTGTGTCTTCTTTTTGTCAAGTAAATGGCCACCATAGGTGCTCTGTGTTTGGGTGTTTATGGTATAAATCTATACAGTTTAGGGCATATAGATATATATTCTCAGGAAAAAATATCTGGCTTGTTTGCAGAAGACTGTGGTAAATTGTTTCCATTTTGGCCATCATGATTAGAGCTTTTTTTTTTTTTTAAGATTTTGTTGATTTGACAGAGAGTGAGAGAAGGAGGGGGTGCAGCAGAAGGACATGGGGAAGCAGGCTTTCTGCTTAGCAGGGCACCCGATGCAGGACTCGATCCCAGGACCCTAAGATCATGACCTGAGCCGAAGGTAGAGGCTTAACCCACTGAGCCACCCAGGTGCCTCAATTACAGCTTCTTAAAACCAAGCCCTGTCCTCATATTTCATCTTCATTGCCTTGTGGACTTTTCGTGTCTAACCTTTTTAAAGTATTTCTCCCCAACAAACTGGAAAATCATTTGTCTATAAGTAAGATAACTTAAATGAATCCTTACCAAAAAAGTAGCAAAATTTGACTCAATAAGGAAAAGAGAATGAGCTTAGTCCCACAAACAACAAATACTTCAATCTTTAGTTGATCATAAGCATCCTCGCTCCATACACACACACACACACAAACACCAGAAGGAAAATAATTACACGAGATGTTGTGTTAACTAGTTTGATTGTGGCGATTACTCCACAATGTATACATATATCAAAACATCAGGTTACACACCTTAAATATATGCTAACTATGTAATATTATGGGTTGTTATTGTATTATTATAATTATAGGTTACACATAAAATGTGTTGTACTCATTAAATATATACAATTCTCAATCAATAAAGTGAAAAGAAAAGGAATGGGAAAAAAATAAACGCACCAAGAAAAGAAAAAATATTTAAACTTTTAGAAAACAGTGAATTGACTTTAGGTTAATAATGTTACCCATGTTTCAGTCATGGTGTTTGTTCAAGAGCATAATACCTGCTCCAAGAAATTGATACATTTTGCTGAATGAGTACAGACTGTAGTAAGGAATTTATTTTTTTTAATTTTTAAAAATATTTTATTCATTTATTTGATGCAGAGAGAGAATGAGAGAGAGCACAAGCAAGGGGAGCAGCAGGCAGAGGAGAAGGGAGACTCGGGCTTCCCTCTGAACAAGGAACCGGGCACATAACTCGACCCCAGGATCCTGAGCTGAAGGCAGCCGCCCAACCGACAGAGCCACCCAGGTGCCCCCATAGTAAGGGCTTTAAAAATAATTCTCCATTACATATTTTCCAATTTTAGGTAACAGATGTAGCATGTGGAGCGTACAACCAGACCCTACTTTAAACCATTGCCTCTATTTCCCACTTGCGTTCAATTTACAATCACAGAGGCATTATTTTGTGAAATGGTTTTTCAATTCTAGGAAAACTCAACTACCATGAAATACCACAAAAGCTGTACACAGAGTGTGTATGTATTTATCTTTAAGTCTTAATTCACTCACCAAATTATCTAGAAGGCACAGAACGATGAGACCACAGCTTAAGTCAATTTTGATTCAAATGAGGCAGAGGAACAGGTCTTAAATATGAGGCATTGCCTGAAGTCAAGGATCCTAGGGAAGAACTAAGGGCAGGGATGAGGGAGAGGAGCATGGAGAAGGGAAGAAAGGCCATAACATCCGAGGCTCGGGTGTGATTAAACTTAAGGGCCCTGGGACGCCTGGATGGCTCGGTTGGTTAAGCATCTGCCTTCAGCTCAGGTCATGATCCCAGTCCTGCATTGGGCTCCCTGATCAGCAGGGAGCCTGCTTCTCCCTATCCCTGCTGTGACCCCTGCTTGTGTGCCCGCTGTCTCTCTCCCTGACAAGTAAGTAAATAATCCTTAAAAAAATAAACCGAAGGGTGCCACATCGAGCAAAATACAAGTTTGCCTTGTAGAGCTTTTGAGTACCTAAGAAACTTCACTCCACTGTGCTAGCATTCCTAGGTAATGAGTCACAGTTGTACCCCAACAAAGATTTCTTTTACAGTCTCTGCCATTTGTCCCAGAGTTCTCTTAGCTTCCATGTATTCCTATTGGAAAGGATTAGGTCAATGGTAATGATTTTATAGGAAAAGAAACCAAAGATGCTTTACATTTTTAATATCTTGAGACTTGCCCTCAGTCTCCACTGTACACCTCCTTACAGGTGCCTTCAGAGACCAGCTGGCCCTATGGGGTTTTGGGTGTGCATGCTTTGCCAGGCTCATGCAACTCCCTTGAGGTCTTTTTTGCATCCTATGCTGTGACTGTCCATTAGCTTCTCTGTGGGTTCCAGAAACTTCACTTTAGTTGAGTGAAATTCTAAATACTGTTAAGTGAGACTTCACTTCTAAGACATGTTATTTACCCGGGATTCAACTAGGGCTCCTTTTAGCTCTATCTTATAGAATGTAGCAGCTCAGTCTTAAATTCAAAAGGACCTTGAAAGTCTTTGAATACACTTCTCATCCAATTAAGAAATATATTCTGCAATATCCCTGAAACACGGTTCTTCAACTTTTTCTTAAACATTTTTCATGAGAGGCACAAGACAGCCATTGTTAAGAAGTTCTTTAAAACATCCAGTAGACGTCTGAGCCCCCGCAACTGCCATCTCTTTGTCCTATTTTTGCTCTATTAGGCAGTCTAGAAAATAGTTGACTAAGTACAATGACTTCACTGGTACCACAAATCCCAAGAAAAAGGAACTTCCCTCCTGATTTTCTACTTGCTACTCACACCATTGAACAATGTTGCCCTTTGCAGTGCAAATAGGCTCCATTTAAAATCATAACTCGTAAAATAAATCTAGGGTTTATTGTGTACTTTAATAGAGGATTCTTAATTTGTCTTTTCTGACTTCTTGTACATATTTTTTAATCGAGAATTTTGAAATTCATTTCTTCGAAGCTTCTGAAGTCTGGGAGAGTTGCCAATTTGCACCAAAGAGCGGCATTTTATT
This sequence comes from Lontra canadensis, assembly GCF_010015895.1. NCBI lineage: Eukaryota > Metazoa > Chordata > Mammalia > Carnivora > Mustelidae > Lontra > Lontra canadensis. Next base: position 12,532,481 of record NW_022631010.1, read on the forward strand.
AGTGCATTCATAACTATTAAAACGCAATTCTAAGGCACTGACCCAATTTCACAGCACATCAAAAATTTAATTCAACCCCAGATGACTCTCCAGATGTCTGATAATTTTCCAGTGGATGTTGTTATTTAGAAGGTCAGATGAATTTGAACATTTTGGAAGATTGGCAAACTTGTCAATATAATTTTTTCATGTGAATTCAGAAACAGCAACACTTCAAGTAGGCTAATCTTTACAGAATGAAGCCCCCTTTATCAAAGATGGCTGAAAGTGGAGAAAATTGGGACAAGGTGCAGCCATCCTGTTTCTGGTGGCACCGAGAGCAGCTAAAGCCTATCCTAGGCTTGTGAGGGGATGTTCCCATGGCTAGGATCTGTGTGGCTTTGTTACTAAGCTGGGGCAGTTAGAAAGTTAGAAGTCAATGATTTTTCTGATTTTGTGAATGGCTGAGGGAGGGCAAGATTTCAGAAGCTGCAAGACAAGGAGGGAATTCAAGTTTTGGAATACATACCTGGCATGCATTATCTCTTTTTTGTTTCTGCTTTTGGTGACATTCCTAAAAATATATAAGCTTTTTGAATCTGGGAGTCCAATTATGATCTTGACCACACTCCATTGGCGGTTTGTGTCAAGTCACTGTCTCCTTAGGCTTCTGCTCCCTGATCTGAAAAGAAGACAATATGAACCCAATGACTTGGAAGGTTCCTTCAGGTCTACAATACTGTGAATTTTATAGAATAACATGACTTAGAAATATGAAATGTGGTCAACCAAGATGGCAACCTGCACAGAGGATCTCTTAGCATTTCTCAAAATGTCTAGTTAATACCTGGAGAGTGCATGAGATGTGGGAGCCCCCAAGGGACAAGGTGACAGTTTTCTGGAGCATTTATAGAACTGAAGTAAAATCTCTTGGAATAAATTTTCTTAGAGACCCCAAATTTTCCCTGTCATTCCTATCGCATCACCTGCTCATAATTAAAGGTTGACTTCACATGCACATCTGCATCCCACAGGCATCAATTATCCCATTAGTTCAGACAGGCTGTCCAAACTTCTACAGCTTTGCATTCGTGTTATATCTGCAAGCAAGACATCTCTTTTGTATTCTCTATTGACCACGTCATTACTTCTCCTTCAGGATCTCAATTAGTTCATCCACAAAATAAATACATGGTACAAATAATGTTAATTGCCACTTCTGGGCTAATATTTTATTATTTTAAGGCTTTAGTGAGTAGATGCTCATTGCTACTCAGGGTACTAGACAGTTTGGCAAAACCAAGATCTCTAATATGGAAACTTCGACTTCAAATGGGTTTCCATTATGTTCCAACTTGAAAGAATCTATGAACTAGACATGAATCAGAAAACTCATGTGAAGTTATAACTACTTAAATAAGATTTAATACTTTTTCAAAAATTAAAATGTCAGTGAAAGCTCAGAGTTCCCCAACTTTGATTTATTCATTTTTAATAGTCTGTGTTTTGAGTGGGCAAATTAATCCAGGTTACCCAACTGATTTGCATTGTAAATCATCTTTGTGCCTTAGAAGGCAGGCTTTGCTAAAAGTAAATAGATTGTTTCTTGACTCTGGTGCCAAAAGCACAGACAAAAAGGAAAAAAAAAAAACCCAAAAAACAAAAAACGGACTGCATCAAAATTAAAAACTTCAGTGTATCAAGGAACACAAACAACAGATTGAAAAAACAACCCATGAGATGAGAGAAGATATGTGCAAATTATGTATCTGATAAAAGATTAATGCCCAAACTATATAAAGAACTTTTACAACTCAACACCATGAACAACAAAACAACCTAATTGTAAAATGAACAAAAGACTTGGACAGACATTTCTCCAAAGAAGATATATATATATGGTCAATAAGCACATGAAAAGATGCTCAATCTCACTAATTACTAGGGAAATGCAAATCAAAACTGCAGTGAAACACCACCTCACACTCATGAGAATGGCTACTATTAAAAGCCAGAAAAGAACCAAGAGTTAGTAGAGGTGTGGACAAGTCTGACCCCTTGTACAGATCAAATGGTGCAGCCACTATAGAAAATAGCATGGTAGTTACTCAAAAGTAAGAAAAGATGAGCCAACAATTCAACCTCTGGATATTACACCCCCCCAAATTGAAAGTAGGGTCTTGGAGAGACATTCATACATCCATGGTCATAGCAGCATTACTCACAATGGCCAAAGAGTAGAATTGTCCGCTGACAGATGAATAGATAAACAAAATACAGTATGTATATACAACGGAATATTATTCAGACTTATAAAAAAAGGAAATTCTTCCAGGTGCTACAACATGGATGGACCTTAAGGATACGTTACAAAATAAGTCTGTTACAAAAAGTCTCTTACAAAAAAGACAAAAAGTATGATTCCACTTATAGGAGGTACCTAGAATTGTCACATTCATAGAAAGACAGGAAGTAGAAGAGTGATTGCCAGAGACTGGAGGGAGGGTCAAGGGAAGAGTGTAGGGTTCCAGCTTCACAAGATTAAAAGAGTTCTGGAGATGGTTGGTGGTTATGGTTGTGTGACAATAGGAATATCCTTAATGACACTGAACCACACACTTAAAAATGGTTGGGATGGTAAATTTTATATTATGTGCATTTTATCACAATTGAAAACAATAATAAAAAGAAAAGTATGGGTGCCTGGGTGGCTCAGTGGGTTAAAGCCTCTGCCTTCGGCTCAGGTCATGGTCCCAGGGTCCTGGGATCAAGCCCCACATCAGGGTCTCTGCTCTGCAGGGAGCCTGCTTCCTCCTCTCTCTCTGCCTGCCTCTCTGCCTACTTGTGATCTCTGTCTGTCAAATAAATAAATAAAATCTTAAAAAAAATCTTTAAAGAGAAAAGTAAGCGAATTATAATATTAGCAAAATTATATTAAATTTCTGAATCAATATCTAGAATCAGTGTACAAATTAAATTATGTTCTTGGTTTTTGCTTTTGTTCTTATTTTTGTTTTTCTTTTCTTTTTTCTTTTCTTTCCTTTTCTTTTCTTTTCCTTTCTTCTTTTTTTTTTTTTTTTTTGCCTGGCTCTAAAAACTAGGCTTTAGGATATGATGTTCTTTATGGGGCATTTTGTGTAGGTAAACTATTCAGATTACTTGGCTTTTTATTTTTTATTTTTTTAAGATTTTATTTATTTATTTGACACACAGAGAGAGAGATCACAAGTAGGCAGAGAGGCAGGCAGAGAGAGAGGAGGAAACAGGCTCCCTGCTGAGCAGAGAGCCTGATGCGGGGCTTGATCCCCAGGACCCTGAGACCATGACCTAAGCGGAAGGCAGAGACTTAACCCACTGAGCCACGCAGGCACCCCAGATTATTTGGCTTTTTAAAAATTGCATCAAACATACATGCCCTGTCTCAACCCTGGCTGCATAGTAAAATCATCCAGAGAGCTTTTAATAAATAATTATTGTTCGGTCTGGGGTAAAGCCCCAATATGGGAGGTTTGTGTGGTTTTGCTTTTTAAATATCCCCAAGTGGTTGTGATGTATGGCCAGGATTGACTGGCCAGGAAATAACTAATCTTAGCTCTCCCCACTGAATTATCTTTATTAACCAGTGATCATTTGGTTTGTTCTTGGTAGTAATAAGCATGGGGTCTCTCTCATTGATTAGCTCCTCGTGATGAAGAATTCAATACTGGTAGCCCCCACCATGGAAATATTACAAATAAGTACTGTAGGTTCTTAGGTAAATAGAAAACAATTCATAGCTGGTTTCAACAGCATTTATTAGATTTTCTTTCAGTCTTGAACAAGATAAGACAATAATTCACTCGATGCTCAGATGAAGTTAATTCTTAGGAAGGCCACCTATTAACTCAATTAACTTAACAATTAATTGAAGGCCTCATTTGAAGGTTCCTACCAATACAGGCTAAGTGGGGACCACAGAAAACAAGCAAATAGAGAATATTTACTATGTGATTGTTCTTGTTCAAGACACTCCAGGGGCGCCTGGGTGGCTCAGTGGGTTAAGCCTCTGCCTTCGGTTCAGGTCATGATCTCAGGGTTCTGGGATCAAGATCCTCATCAGGCTCTCTGCTCAGCAGGGAGCTTGCTTCCCCCTCTCTCTCCGCCTGCCTCTCTGCCTAGTTGTGATCTCTGTCTGTCAAATAAATAAATAAAATGTTTAAAAAAAAAAAAAGACACTCCAACTCGGTGAGAACCTTATTTCCAGAGGTTCCGATTCATTATTTCCTTTGGGTATTAAGCCATCATGTTGCAAATGTCCAACCCTGAGTTCTTCACATAGTTGTAGCCATTCCTCGTATTGCCTTATGCATCTAAAAGTTTGGCATCAGAGGCTCCTATGTGGTTCAGTCAGGCAAATTATTCCATCATGTGTCCTCTGAACTCTTTCCTCAGCTTCAGTCATCATTGTTGGAGGCTCAGCTCCCCGACAAGTGTACATAGGTAGGACCAAATGTCAGTGCTGTCTTGGAAAACAGGGGCTTTGGGGCTGCAACATCCTGGGTCTGTCATAGTCTAGCTCTGAACTTGGGCAAATCATATGAACTCACAAGTTCATAGTTTATTTAGTAAAATTTGCCCAAACTGACAAATAGTTTGCTGTGTTGATTAAGTGAGATAAGATATGTAAATACAGTTCCCAAAATATTAACCAGAAAATACATATCCTTATTTATAGCTTGCTAGACTGCAGTCTCTATGGGTTTCTTTCTCTTCTACTGTATTTACTCAATTTGTCTTTACTTAGTAGTAAGGTGTCATTAGGAGCAGAGAAAATTTTTTACTTTATGGATAAATAGCTAAATAGCATTCTTGTATTAATGAATATAATGAATTGTTCTTAGAGACTATAGGCAGAAACAGATTATAATAAAAATAGTGAATTATTTTAATTTGGTTTTAATAATATGGGATACCATACTTGTTTCAAAATTTCCACTTTGGAATATCACGTAACAGATATTGACCGCAAATGAGATCACTCATTGAAGCAAGTGATTTTTCTCTTTTTTGTTAAAAATGGTAATTATTCCAGAGTGCTTGAGTGGCTCAGTTGCTTAAGCATCTGACTTTGGCTCAGATCATGGTCCTGGGGTTCTGGGATCTAGCCCTGCATGGGGCTTCTTGCTCAGCGGGGAGGCTGCTTCTCTCTCTCCCTCTGCTCTTCCCTGCCTTTTGTACTCTCTCTCTCTCTCTCTCAAATAAATAAAATCTTTTAAAAATTTTAAAAAAATAAAGAAACTAGAAAGATACTAAAGATACTAAAAAAGAGTGAAATGAATAAAAGCAGCTCTCAAATAATCTTTTAAAAAACAAATAAAATGTTATTTTATTTTATTTTTAAAGATTTTATTTATTTGACAGACAGAGAGATCACAAGTAGGCAGAGCAGCAGGCAGAGATAGAGGGGGAAGCAGGCTCCCTGCTAAGCAATCCCAGGACCCTGAGATCATGACCTGAGCCGAAGGCAGAGGCTTAACCCACCGAGCCACACAGGCGCCCCTGTTATTTTAAATATAGTATATTTGGCAAGGTATTTCCCGTTCCTCTTGGATGTCAAGGAAAGCTGCATTAAGTTATGAGGACAGACAACCAGATCACCTTGGGGTGGTATGATTCATTCTTTTCAAACACCAAATGCTTCTTTTCCTCTCATTACATATTTAGAATCCAAATGTAGTCATATGTACTCACGTGCTAGATAAAATGAAGAATGAACCGGCATATTTAAAACAATGGCTCTCTTCAATCAAACCTAACTGGAAAATCTAACAAATAATCCTAATAGAGAACAATTATTCCCTCTGGAAAGATGACCATTTTGCCGCATTAAAATTATTTTAGTTGACTAAAATTTGGAGTAGACCAAGCAAAGCTAAGTACCATTACCATTACTGCAATGCAAAGTCGAACCTGCAAACTGAAGTTTATAATGTGAATACATTTCAGTTTGCTTTAAAAATATTTAAGTGTTTTATTTCCAGTGCATTTACCTTGACATTTAGAAAAAAAAAAATCTAACATTTCAAGGGCTGCCGATTCCTGCTCTGGACCTGTGAAGAACTTGGGGTTTAGTAGAAGAAGATAGGATTACACATACAGTCACAATATAAAATTAGTGCTATGCTTACAGGTGTGAGCTGTTGCGGTTTATTTTGCCTGAGGAAAATCTGCACCAAAATGGAGGTATTTAGTTTAAGCTTTAAACTGATTTTTAGTTTGAACCGGGTTTGGAGCTTACCAAATAAAGAAGAGAGGAAATGAACAAGTAAATGCCCTGCTCATGAGACGCCGCAAAAGCAAAGGCAGGAAGATATTAATACTCACTGTGGGAAACTGGAAATAAGATACAAATCATGTATTGTATTTCAGTGTCAAGTGACTGACAGGCCATATGGTATCTATGTCGCTTGTTTAAAATGCACTTTCACATGGAGGAAACAAAACATTGTATTTCAACTAACCTGCTTCTTTTATGAATGAGGAACCTGTGCTTATTAATTTCCCATTTTTGGTGTGGAGGGAACAAAGAGGTTTGCATCAGGGACCGGATTTGTTTAGCCCTTAAAAGTTTGCCCTTTCTGTATTTCCTTATATTATCTGTATTTTATACAACATGTTATCTGTTGCTTGATCTGTCATAATTTTTTAATTTGTTTTAATGTATATGTTGGCATTTTGAGAGAAAAGTTATATTTAGACTTAATTCTGTCTTCGTGACATCTTTTCTGCTTTCATTACTGTGATCTCAACCGAACCAGCCTTTAAATCTGCAAACTAATATCCATTTTATTAAGCTTTTTCATTTTGGAGGGGAGGGGGAATTTGGACTCTTCACTTTTTGATATTATTTAGTTACTTCTTTGCCAGTGGCATGATCAGGCTTCTTGTAGCCTGACATATAGGACAAAATGATATCAGACAGGAGTTTCTGTGAAAACAGGCTTAAGCCAAAGAATTGTCCTGAAAAGTACAAAGCCAATGTGAGCTTGAGGAAGTCTAGCACGAAAATAGTTTCTGCTGAAAAAAAAAAAAAAAAAGTGAAAACAAAAGCAAAAACATTTAGATCTTTTAAGAAGCTACATTCTTAATAAGTTAGAGCATCCCCAAAACAGTGCCTAAAGAATAATGAGTAGGTATTTACTGCTCAAAGGTTTATAAGCCATTGGGGTGGGTCTTCTGTTCTCACCGCACTCTCTTACACATCTGTGGTTGCGTGGGGGTGAGACAGGTGGGCTCGCTCCCATGTTTGGGGGTCGCTGGCTATCGACTGGTCGAGTGTGGCTTCTGCTAGGTCAAATGGGCCCTGCTGTATGTGCGGGCTCATCCTCTAGCAGCCTGGCTGGGGACTTTTCCCAACGTCCTGGGGTACTCCCAAGAAAGAGCATGGACGTGGGAGGTCCCTGACACCCAGACCAGGACTGACTCGCTCTCACTTCTGACACGTTCTATTAGCCGAATCACATCCAAAGGCCAGACCAGATTCAAGAGGTGGGAAAACAGACCTAGCCACCTTCTAATGATGGTTGTAAAGTCACAGGGCAAAGAGGATGAAGGATGGAAGAATTGAAACACAGTAGCCAGAGATATGTTACTCCTTGGAATTAAAAGCCTTTTGCATTCATCTCTTCCATTTCGTGCACCTGAGGCTTTCTTAGAGGCTTGAGCATTCTTCATTAAAAGGAAGACAAAATAAAATTGAATGAAATTAAATGAAATAAATGAAAGGAAGATTTTTCATCATGTTTTAAAAATGGAAAGAAGCCTATCATGCAGCAATTCGTTTGGAGGCTTTTAAAATTATTATTTTATGTCCTGATGTCAGTATTTCCACTTTGAAGTTGTGAAATTTTCTTAACTCTCGGAGTATCAGAAATGTTTGCAGAGCAACTTACGAAATTTGCAAGCACCTGTATTTTCTAGAATAAAGAAATTGGAGAAAATTAATATTTATTCATACATTGGGGTTTATAAACACTAGTAAAACTTAAGCAAGATAGATTTTACGTAGCTACCGATGAGTTTTATTACAGTCATGTCCATTTTCAGAAGTTGTTTTTTGTTCCCGGATGATTAACTTACATATCTGAGATTTGAAAGCATATGAACTATTCCCTGATTCCACAAAAGTTATGTTATATTATTTTTCTCATTCATACTATAAGCAGTATTCAGTTAAATAAACCTGGCTGGGAGACACATAACCTTTTGAAATAAAGAAACTTTCCAGATATATTTGTCTAAATTGCTCAGGCTGTTTCAGATACATTAATCATCTTCTAAAAGAAATCTGTGATTTGCTCCTTTTGAACTTGTCAAGAACCAACAATGACTTGAAATCAAAGTGTTTCATAAAGATACTATTTGGTAAAACTTCTAGAGATCAAAACTAGAGATGAAAAGAAAATATCCAGAATATATGCATCAAACATTTTCTTGTTGAACAAACCATTCACATGAAAAAACAAAAAACAAAAACAAAAACAAAATCATTCACATGTAAAGTGAAATGGGGAATTCTGACTATTTTTAAATACTTAAGAATGCTATTTGATTAGGTTTTAATAAGGCTGGAGTTAAATATTGGAATAATTATCTTTTTTATAAAGATTTTTTATTTATTTGGGAGAGGGAGGAAGAGAGAGGGCATGAGCAGGGGGCAGAGGGAGAAGCAAAAAAAAAAAAAAAGGTGAAAATATCCTAGAACTCTTTCAATCTCTAAAAGACCCTACTTTTCAATAAAAATTATTTGAATCATGATTCTGATTCAGCATTCTCATTGCCTCTTTCCCCCTAGTTTTCTGTACCTTCTTAAAAATCAAAGCTCTTAGAAAAACAAGCTAATGCATAGAACTCTCCAATGTGTCCCTCAAAGGAGTGCCATAAAACAATTTAAGATAGTATTTTTTTATTTAAAATTTACGCCTCTTGAGTCATGGAAAACACACAATTATATCCCTTCTCTCGATATTTTTTTACCTTTCATAAGCCATTAAGATGAAATGAGAATATGGGATAGAATTCCATGCCCTACATTGTTCCCAGTTTGGAAGGTGCCTTATATAAACATCCCCTTCCAAATTCACCCTTTATATCTTTTCACAAGCCTAATTACAAGGAGAAATTTTTTTTGAATTATTTTATTCTCAAAGGGAGATTGAAACCCTGGAGGAGTTATAACTCCACAAAGATGTGGAGTATGTTTTAAAAAAAACAAATTTTGCTGGTTCTCTTTACACTTTTTAAAATTTGAAAATATTTGGGGACACCTGGATGGCTCAGTTGGTTAAGCATCTGACTTCAGCTCAGGTCATGATCTTAGGGTCCTCGGATCAAACCCCATGTCAGGGTCCCCACTCTGCTTGTCCTTTTGCTCCTTCCCCTACTCGTGTTGGCTCTCTCTCTCAAATAAATAAATGAAATAATATCTTTCAAATTTTAAAATATTTGGGAATAAAAAGGCTTACCATACCATATTCTCACATTAAAAACAAAATTCTAGGGGCACCTGGGTGGCTCAGTGGGTTAAAGCCTCTGCCTTTGGCTTGGGTGGTGATCCCAGGGTCCTGGAATCTAGCCCCACATAGGGCTCTCTGCTCAGCGGGGAGCCTGCTTCCCCCCTCTCTCTCTTCCTGCCTCTCTGCCCACTTGTGATCTCTGACTGTCAAATAAATAAATAAAATCTTTAAAAAAATAAGTAATAAAAAAACAAAAAAAAACACATAACAAACAAAAAAACCAACAAAATTCTATGAAAAGAAAAAGTCAAAAGGTTGTTCTCAAATCTCTTGCCTTTGTGATGGCCATTGTCAAGAGCCTGGTATTGATTCTTCCCAACTTTGTCTTATGCTTATTCTGACATATATTATGTACTTACAAAATGGTATCAGGCTACCCATATCGAACTTGGTTTTTCCATTTAAAAATATGTATCTTCCCATCATTATGTGTATACCTACTTGTGATTGCTGAATATTAGTAACCTTTTAATTTTTTTATTTTATTAAAGATTTTATTTATTTATTTGACAGACAAAGATCACAAGTAGGCAGAGAGGCAGGCAGAGAGAGAAGAGGAAGCAGGCTCCCTGCTGAGCAGAGAGCCCGATTCGGGCTCGATCCGAGGACCCCCGGACCATGACCCAAGCCGAAGGCAGAGGCTTTAACTCACTGAGCCACACATGCGCCCCTATTAGCAACCTTTTTAATACTGGCAAATGTTTTGCCAGCTTGATAAGTGGAGAATGATGTCATTCTACTTTGCATTTTGAAAAATCAACATCACTCATCAACCAGGGAAACACAAATCAAAACCACAATGAGATACTACCTCACACCTGTCAGAATGGCTAAAATGAACAACGTAAGAAACAGGTGATGGCGAGGATGTGGAGAAAGGGAAACACTCTTGTGCTGTTGGTGGGAATGCAAGCTGGTACAACCACTCTGGAGAATAATGTGGAGGTTCCTCAAAAAGTTAAAAATAGAATTACCCTATGAACCAGCAATTGCACTACTGGGTATTTAAACAAAGGATACAGATTTGAAGGGGTACATGCACCCTGATGTTTATAGAAGCATTATCAACAATAGCCATACTATGGAAAGAGTCCACACACAATGGACTATTACTTGGCCATCAAAAAGAATGAAATCTTGCTATTTGCAACAATGTGGATAGAGCTAGAGGTATGATGTTAAGCAAAATGAGTCAGTCAGAGAAAGACAAATATCATATGACTTTACTCATATATGGAATTTAAGAAACAAAACAGATGAACATATGGGAGGGGGGAAAGAGACAAACAGAGAGAGATAAAGAGAGAAAGAAACCACAAGAGACTCTTGGAAACAAACTGAAGGTTGATGGGGGATGGGCTAGTTGGGGGATGGGGATTAAGGAGGGCACTTGTTAGGACGAGCACTAGGTGTTGTATGTAAGTAATGAATCACTATTCATTCTATTCCTGAAACCAATTCTATTCCTGAATTCTATTCCTGAAACCAATATTGCACTGTATGATAACTAACTAGAATTTAAATACAAATGTGAAGAAACAAAATAAAGTAATAAAAAATGAATATCAGGGGAAAAAGGTTACCTGTGAGTTTAGTGTTGCTTATTTTACCACATATCTTAATCTAGTAGTGGAAAACATATTAATTTAGAAATCAGATATTTCTCAGAAACTCTATAGCTGAGGATTGCTAAGAAGTATTTCTTGAGCAACTCTTGAATTTTTTTCTATTTTTAATTTCTTTGGATTGCACACAGATTCTGAGATTTATAAGCCTATCTTCTCCATCTAACAGTGCATAATTTTTTGGGGGCTAAGAGGAAGACATTCAAAAGAAAAATATTTCTAAGTTATACATTTATTTTGATTAAAAAAATCAAACAGTAGATAAACTGCAAAATAAAAAATCTTCTATCCTCCCGCATACCACTTCCCAGCAGCAGCCACTGTGAACAGCTTGGTGTTTATTCTTATGAGCATTTTCTATGCATAGGCCTATATCTGTGGCTCATCTAATCTGTGTCTGTAATCTCCACATGTATCTGAATCTAATTATATATATCTTAGACACTAGCTTATCTCTTCCTCTTTAATAGCTACATAATATTGTACTGTATTAGCTTGCTACAATTTATTAAATAATTTCTTAGTGCCGATAGACATTTAGGTAATTCCAGCTTTCATGTTTATATAAATTGTTCAGGACACATTCCTTTATGTATTTCTTTGCAAACATATGGGAATATCTCTGTAGAGTAAATCTACTTTGTGGAATTTTTGGTCAGAATGTAGGCCCACTGAAAAGTTGATAAATATGTCCTCCTCCACAAAGTTCACGTCAATTCAGATCCTTGCCAGTTGTACATCAGGTTGGTTTCCCTTCCTAAATCCTGGAGTAATGATGTCATTCATTACTCAATCTGATGGGTAGGAAAAAATTCTATCTTAAAAAAAAAAAAACAACAGTTTAAAAAATGCTAAATATGGTTGAGCATCATTAAATATACTGTTGGGCATTTATCATTTGAAAAATGTTCTTCTACTCTCCAAGAGCTGTACCAAATATGTGACCATTGAAGTGGTTTTAAGTTTCTAAAACCTAAAACATTTCCCTGGGAATCAGTACACAAATGATTAGCACCATGGAAAATGGGCCATAGTAATGAAAGATCCTTTAAACCTGTATGCTAGTTTGTTTTAGAAGGAGCAAAAATAGGGGGACCTGGGTGACTCAGTCCGTTAACCCTCTGACTCTTGTTTTCAGCTCAGGTCATCATCTTAGGGTGGTGGAATGGAACCCCCACATCAGGCTCTGTGCTCAGCAGGGAGTCTGCTTCTCTCTCTGTCTCTCTTTCTCTTCCTTTCCCTTTGTCCCTCCCCCAGCTCATACTTTCTCACTCTAAATTAAATATATCTTTTTCTAGAAAGGAGCAAAGGTATTTTTACTAGAAGTTAATATTTCAAAATACACTGATACATTTTAGAACCCAAGTACCATGGTCGTCTGGTGTCTTGGGAGTATCTCATGTGTCACATACAGTTGCAATTAAGACTGAAGTTAGTTCTTAAAACTTGTTCTAAAAAACAGATCAGGGATTTTCTAATTTTAAAGTGCTCATAAATCACCGGACATCTTGTTCAAATGCAGATTTTGAGTCAGTAGTTGTGGGGTGGGGCCAGGACTCTGAATTTCTAAAAACCCATGGGTGATGCTGCTGCTACTGGTCTATAGACCACACTCTGAGTCCAGAATGTTCTAGACTTCAACTAGTTTTGCTCCTCATTTTGTAGACCCAAAAAATTACAGTTAATATACCCTGGTACTTGCTTTTTTTAGATTCAAGAAATACACAGAATTTGCTTGTTTTGAGCTAACAGACATCCTATTTGTGTGACATAAATAATATGTGAACAGACTTATGAATAATACAACATCTGTAGCTCTTAGAAAATAAAACATAGTTAATTAGAGATCACATGAATTATGTAATCATTATTTTTAATGTTTTGTTCTTTCTAGGTCATTCAAACTGCCATCCACACATGAATAACAAAGAAAGTCTCATAAACAAGAACAAATACCCAAGAGGCATGAAGAGTTTTAATACTTCAAAGATGCGGGTCTTATGATAGTACAGATGCAGAGAAGATAGATTTTAGAACTCTAAAAACTCAAGTACTGAAACTTGTCAAAATGCCTTTGGAGCTTGAAATACCTAGAGCCACCAAACGTTCAAGAGTGAAATTGAAAAATGTTTCTTCAGAATGCCTAAGCCAACCAAATGTGAGCATATTTGCCATCATGGCCAAATGGATAATTGCTTTTGCGGGTCTCAGCCTGGGCCAAGTGGGGCATCCTTCATGACCAGACTGAAGACCAGTGTCAAGTCCATGCTTCCTTCTACTTTGCCCAGGTGGGATTTCTCTCTCCACCATGACACCCTGTCAGCACTGTACTTGTCACAAGAATGCAAAACATTCTCTGCTTTACGTGCTTTGGTTATTTGTTGTTTTTGCGATTTCGTCCTTAGATTATCCTTAAACTTTAACAGCTGTCTCTTAGCTGTTCTGTATGATCAACAGTGCCAACCCAAGTGCTGCAAATATTAAGAAACACATTTTTTTAAAGATTTTATTTATTTATTTGACAGACAGACAGAGATCACAAGTAGGCAGAGAGGCAGGCAGAGAGAGAGGAGGAAGCAGGCTCCCCACTGGGCAGAGAGCCCGATGCGGGGCTCCATCCCAGGACCCTGGGATCATGACCTGAGCAGAAGGCAGAGGCTTTAACCCACTGAGCCACGCAGGTGCCCCGAAACATGTTTCTGAATCAATTCCCTCATGAAATCTACAGCTATAGGGATAAATGCTGTATATTGCAAAGAAAGGTGACGATGAATGAAGGAGGATCATAGGCTTAGGAAAGGGCTTATCAGAAGTCCCCAAAAATTCAGTAGGAAGGAGCAAAAGGTAGAGTCTTAAAAATATGTTCATGTCTTACTAACAGTTAATTCCTTAAACATAGTTAGTCAGCAGCAGAATTCTAGATTTTAGAACTCTAGCTTCAACCTTTGCTACCCTAGAAGTAAACACAAAACTGTGACAGTGTCAGAAAAACAGCTGGGCTGGAAATGTGTCTGAGGAGTTACTGGGAAAGGAGACAGGGGACGCTTGGCATCCTACAATGTGGACCTAACCAGCACTGGATTCTCCAGGAAGCTGAGCTGGACACAAGAGTGTGTATCCAGGAAGTTTACTTAGGGAAGTTTCATCCCAAGGAACAGGGTTGGGATACTGGAAAGAGGAATACGAGGAAAGTATGGGATCAGGCTCAACAGTACCATGGGCAATTGGGTCTCCATCCTCCAGGGAGCGCTCTGAGAAGGTGCGGAGAACGCACTCAAAGCTGTCCACCGGTTGGTCACGTTACAGGGGCAGGGGGGCACTGTTCATGACCTTGCAATTCCAGGATTGCACCTGCTTCAGAATAGCAGAATGATTTCCCTAAGGGTTCTTAAGACATGGCAAAGGCGAAGGCGCAGAGCAGAAAGCAAGAGATAGGAACTGTCACTGATGCAAGGTGCAGGCTGGTGACATCTTCACCAAGCTGGTGGTTGCAAAAAGGTGCACAAAGAGGATGTGATCAAGGGCGCAAGAGGGGGGGCTGCTACCAGCTCTCAGAAGCACATGAGTTTCATACAAATCTGTCTGCGCTGGCAATCATGAGCACAGGATCACTCCCATCCTTTCTGAACAAAAATCAGAGAAGGGGGTATGAAGACCAAGGATTAGCAAGAGAAACTAGTTGGGGAGTGGAAGAAGCCAGGGCATCTTTTACAGTGCCCTTGCCTAGAACCAAAGTCCACCTTTTCTATGCTTCAAGCACAGACCAACAATAGGTGGGAGTTTTTCTTTCTCCCTATTTACATTTTTCATACTTGGTTGCTACTTGTCTCAGCTGGCAACTCTGATACAGCCATGCCATCTGCCAGCTTTTTTAACCTACTCATTAAGTTACTTTATTGCTTCTGGTGCTCTGAGTTTTATTTAGGGAACGCTGTGAGCTTTTCTGCTCATACCCTGTCTTAGTTTGTGTTGCTCCAAAATCTGACCCTGAGGAAAGGATGTAGGGACAAGTAGTCTTTTCCTGGGGTGTGAGTGATCCCCAAAAGTGCTGTGAGTGGGGAGGAAGGCAGCCAATAAGGCTGTGTGCCTGAGCAGGTTATTGGCATCCAGTTTTTCTGGGAATTTGCTGCACTGAGGGACAGGGAAGCTGGGGTGTCTATGCACGGGTTCCAATTCCTCACGAGCCCACTGAAGTTCCCAGCTGCCCTGCACACGGGCAGAGCAAGCTTAGCACTAGGTGCTAAGAGAGCCTCTAGGCAGAGAAATTGGGCAGAGACATGTGGATGATTGGGGGGAGGGAATGGTTGTATACTACAGCTGCAAGGAATTCAGAAGATGGCAGAAGGGATCTAGCTTGCAGCATCGGTAGTGTCCACTACACACTCTGAGATAATGTGGCAAAGGGCCAAATATCCAAACATGGAGAAAACCAAGAGCAATACCCCCTGGCGGCGGACGGAAAGAACAGTTCATTAGTACGGGATCTGAAGGAATGAAAATTAGCTTTGAAATGACATTATTTATCAGACTTTGCAGACAAGAACTTCAGAACGGCATTGAAAAGAGACTCAATGTCACGAAACAAACTGAGGGTTGCTGGAGGGTGGGAGGATTAGGGAGAGGGTGGCTGGGTGATGGACGTTGGGGAGGGTATGTGCTACGGTGAGTGCTGTGAAATGAGTAAGCCTGATGATTCACAGACCTGTACCCCTGGGGCTAATAATACATTATATATTAATTTAAAAAGAGAGAGAGAGAGAGAGAAAGAAAGAAAAAGGAAAAGAAAAAGAAAAATCCCCTTTGTTATTACTGAAAAATTAATTGGGAAAGAAACCAACATGTTTTTGCTTTGGCAGAAAAAGGACCTCACCCCTGTTAAATACCCACTGCTTGGCTCTGTTTCTACGTGAACACATGAAAACCTGGTGTGTGTTGGGGAGGGGTGATTCTTTTATACTAGTCATTGCTCTGGAACACCACCAACGTGGAGTCTCTCAAAGATCAGATGGAGTTTCACCTTTTTTTTCTCCACCCGATGCTTTCTGTTGAAAAAGCTCGATGACAAAAAAAAAAAAAAAAAAAAGAAAAAAAGAAAAAGCTCGATGACAACGTATGCGATTTGCCAAGGGTTCAGTGGATTTCACTGCAGATGGAAGACTGCACAGAACACAAAAGAGAGGCTACAAAGGAAATACTTTCAGTGGCTTCGTAGATTAAAAATTCACCTTGATTTTTCTTCATTTTCTTTACACCCCTCTGCCATAGCCTTAGAGTGAGCTGAGACGGCCGTTTCTTCTGTCCTGGGCTTGGCCACATTGCAGACACGACATAAACCTGAATGTTGGGCTTGTCTTCTTGGCCATCGTGATTCCCCATGAGAAGAACATGCCCCCAGTAACCGCCACTCCTCCTTCAGCCTTGGAGCCAACTGGCCGCCAGTCCCAGCTGGGAGCTCCCGTCATGAAACACAACAGCTGTAGTAAAGCTGCCCAACCAAGAAGACTCTTCTAGATGAAATAAAAGCAGTCAACTTAAGGTCTCAAGCATGCAGATGGATGCTTACAGTTGTAAACCTCTGAATTTGGGGGTGAATTTATCATGCAGCGTTATGGCGGCTATATAAAAGTTCTCAATAAATACCAAAGGTTTCATTATACAATTCCCATTTGTTTTTATTTCTATATACAGAGTGTTTATTATACCAAAGTATTTATTATCCACAGAGAAGAGAGACTGAGGGAGAAGAGTGGAGAATGAAGATGGTTTTTTACTTGTATTCCATCTATTTCAATATTCGTTTTTTTATAACTATGTACTACTTTGTGTAATTTATGAAGGAAAATAAATCTGACAAAACCTGTTTCCACAAATAAAGAAGAAACAAAATATTATTATAATATATCTAGTCAACATTTAACTACTAAATTATCATTTATGTAATGAATTAAAATCTTGCTACTCAAAGTGGGATCCTGGGACCTGCAGCAATGACATTACCTGGGAGCTAGGTAGAAAGCCAGAATCTTGGGGCATCAGGGTGGCTCAGTTGGTTGAGTGTCTGCTTTTGGCTCAGGTTGTGATCCTGGGGTCTTGCTTTTCCCAAGCCCGCATCGCATCAGGCTCCCAGGAGCCTGTTTTTACCTCTTCCTCTGCTGATCCCCCTACTTCTGCTCTCCTTGTCAAATAAATAAAACCTTTAAAAAAAGAAAAGAAAAAGAAGAGAAATCCAGAATCTTAGGCCTCACCTAGACCAGCAAAATCTGTAACAAGATCCCCAAGTGATTCTTGTGTACAGACAAATTTGAGAACCAGTGCTCTAAAAAATTAAACATTTTGATTATTGCTTTAATCACTGAAAAAGAAATGGTTTAACAAGTAAAATTTTATTTAAAATTCTTTCCTATTATGTGAAAAGTATTCAGAGGTATTTTCCAATAGCAAAGATAATTTGTGAAGATAATCCTTTCACAATAGTAAAAAAAAAAAATAAAAAGTTGAAATGTTAAATGCAAAACTTGATTTTTTGTTTTTTTTTAGCAGGACAACAGAATGAAAACAAAACAAAAAAAATGGGTCTTTATGTATTTCGAGAGGAACAGGGTGAATTTGGAAATCGCGCTTTTTCGTTCCACATTAAAAATCAATGCTTTGGGGCGCCTGGGTGGCTCAGTGGGTTAAAGCCTCTGCCTTCGGCTCAGGTCATTATCCCAGGGTCCTGGGATGGAGCCCCACATCGGCCTCCCTGCTCGGTGGGGAGCCTGCTTCCTCCTCTCTCTCTCTGCCTGCCTCTCGGCCTACTTGTGATCTCTCAAAAAAAAAAAAAAAAAAATCAATGCTCCCCCTTTCTGAGTGGAGAGTCAGCCAAACCCAGGCCATCTGTATTCTGCATTCCCAGGTGAACTTGCACAGCGTAGTGTGGGGACAACGGAAGGTAGCCACCTGGTTAATTCTCCAGTCCCAGACACCCTGGAGGGGCCTCAAGTTCCTGCTTTCATCTGGAAGTCAAATCCATCTCCTTCACAACCTCTCACATCAATCCTACCCTAATTTCTGCCTTGCCCAGAGGAATTTCCCGGGACCTGGTGTGGCTCCGCCTCTAATTATTCATGAGTTATTTGCATGTGCATTTCCTCATCATATGTCATTAGGGTCATTAACAAAAGGAGATGGTTCCTGTTGCCTGGGCAAGCATAAGTAACACATCCATTATGCCTATTGATTGGACCCTACTTCTAGTTTTTCTGTTATGTTCGTAGCTTTTTTTTTTTTTTTTTAATATTCATTTATTTTAGAGAGAGAGAGAGAGAATGTGCACACACGAGTGGTAGGGGGAGGCGGGGAGAGAATCCAAAGCAGACTCCCTGCTGACCCTGACTTGAAGCTAGATCTCATGACCCAGACAGAGATCATGGCCGGAGCAGAAATCAAGATAGTTGCCTGACTGAGCCACAAAGGGGCCCCTGTTATGCTATTACTTTTAAGATAAAAAAATGTAATTTGTCCCTCAGTCCTGCCTCTTGTTTGTGGTGCTCCCTAAGTGTCCAGGTGATCTGTCTAATTTCTCTTGGATTTATTGCCTTAACTCCTCTCATTTCCACTAGATAATGCTGCTGAGCTTTTTTCCATGGACTTCTTGGCCATTTGTAGATCTTCTTTGGATGAGAAAATTCAAATCCTTTAACCATTTTTAAATTGGTTCACTTGTCTTTTGTTGTTGAATTGGAGGAGTTCTTTATATATTGCGGGTTCTATAACATTATCAGACATATTATTTGCAAATATTTTCTCCTATTGCATGGGCTGCTGTTTCACTTTCTTGATAGTGTTCTTTGGTACATGAATTCTTATTGTATTAAAACAAATTTGGGATTCCTGGGTGGCTTAGTCAGTTAAATCAAGTCAAGATCCCAGGGTCCTGGACAAAGTAGTGGGCAATAGGACTGAAAGTATGCAAAACTGATCAGACTGTCTCTAGAGTATTTCTTATCTCAAGTGTAGTTAACAAACTCTCAGTACATCGTTATAACTAGATGACCCATGTACTCATACACATCTGAGCTTATGAATAGCATGAAATGAATTCAAAATAAAATCTTCTTATAGTACAAGACATGGCAGTCATTAAACTAAGATGATGCAAGTGTCATGAAGTATGAAAACATGGTACTTGAGTTCTATTTATTCAAAATTCTTCACTGAGCTGAGCATGTTCTTTTAGTAAATTCAATTACTGATTTGAATATGTATTATATTTTAATTATTACAGTCATGAAAAGAAGCAGTGGTTAAGGATGCATTTAATAAAAATATCTAATCAGTTTGAGTTAGTCAATCATTTAAGTTTTTTTTTAATGAAGATCTAATTTCTAGAACATTTGTGCCTATATTTTTTATAGGTACATCCCTATACTCTGGTATGTTGAGTACACAAATTATTTTAGAATTATACTGGTTATCTCAACTGCTTTTCTAGAGAAGTGTTAAATGAAAGAGAAAGGTTTTGGGTTTTTCCATAATTGTTATACAAGTACAATGAAGAGTAACTTCCTGATTTCACTGCTCTGTTTTGTTTAATTAACATAACAATGCAGATTTACTCTGCCCATATACGGCATAGTAAAAGAAGTTTGAGAAGGAAAAGCTATCAATTAATATAGGCCCTATGGTACTTATGTATTTCAGACCAGCTTTAATTTCTGGATGGATATTCAGATCATATGTATATTACATAGAAGAGACAGACATCAAAAGATTTATTTAATGAACATATCGAATATCGATGAGCATTTCATTGGGTACCAAAGAGGATGCTGTGTCATGATGTCTTTGTCTGTAAGAAGATGCTCATCTCAAATGGCTTAAAAATATGACAATTTTTATCTCACATAGTATAAAGTCAGAGAGAGAGCTGATCCAAGTCAATTCAAGTTAAAGCTGACACATTCTTGGAATTCGCTCTCTTAGTCTTAGCTGGTTGGCTATTATCCTCAGGCTTGTCCCCTCATGTTCTAATGGTTGCATTTCCTCCTAACGAGAAAGCCTGAGTACAAGGTGTAAACCAGCTTGTCCTTGTCAAACCATTTACACAGGGTTAACCAGTCCTTAACCAATCATATCATCCATTGCAAAGCCCTCATTCTCACTTGATGGAAAAATTAAATGCTTTCTTATTTAATAATCTAATCTAATCTAATCTAATCTAGAGTTTTCTGTCTAATCCTGCTATAACAATCATAATTAATTAGGGAATGACATCCATGTTTTATCAGACTTAGCATGTAGTCCACCACTGGTGTGTTTTGGTGGGAGGGAGTAGGGAGAGAGAGGGGAGGAAAGGGAGAAAAGAGAATCTGCTTGGATGAGTGATGGTCACCTTCTGTGGACACAGCTGGGCTCTGCTGTTTTCTACTGCTGGGCTCATCAGCTGGTCCTGCCTAGGGGCTCAACAGATAGGGGTGTCTGACTTTTTTACTTTTAAGTAGGCTCCATACCCAGAATGGAGCCCATGTGGGGCTTGAATTCAGGACTCTGAGATCAAAACCAGAGCTGATATCAAGAGTCAGGCACTTAACCGACTGAGCCACCCTGGTGTCTCAGGGGTGCCTGATTTTTAAATGATTACTGACATGCTGGTTTCAACAGAGGGGGTGGACATGCTATTCTAGACCTCCATTGAACCTTATCCTGGCTGCATTTTTCTTTCGAACTCCTAAAGCATGCGCACTTCTGTTTCGGGGTGTGTCCCATTGTTCCATGGTGCCACCATCATGGGTAGCCCACAGCTCCTGCTTCTCAGCTAATCTCAGCAAGCTCTTGTTTGGGAAGGTGGAAACTTGTGGGGTCAAATTTGCTGCCCTCCAAGAGTTTAGGAGAGTGAAGAGCAGGGTGGGCAACTCTTTACTCTGAAATCCCAGCCTGTCCTATTGGTTCGGACCCTTCATGAAACCCCTTGCCTTCTGTAATCTCCAGGTGAGAAGCAGGTACCATCTCTAGGGTCCAGCATACATACACACTTCAAAAGATTGACACTTAGGCCTCTGTCTACTCTGACTGATCCACTTGGATTAGGACGTGTTCAGGTGCCAAACGAACTTCCCTAAACTCTGCCTCCTCCAGAATATTTCTCTCTCCTGTATCTGCTGTTTATACCTCTTGTGTCATGGTTAGGAACGGGATAGGAACAAATCAGTCATTTTGTGGCAGTCCCCACTCATCCTAGCCAAAAGTCATCTAGGCTGGGGAACAAGCTTGAGAGAGAAAAAAGCCCGATGTCTCCCACGTATATCATAAGTAACTTTATGCACATATATTTTATTACTGACTTATCTTTGGCCACAGAGTGCCAGACTCCCTTAGTTGACAGGTACTTGCCTTCCACATACTCTAAATCAGAATCTGCATTTTAACAAGATCCCCAGGTAACGCTTACGCATTTTTAAGTTTTAGAAACCCTGCCTTACCGGTTCTGGGGCTTTCTGGATCCAGAGAAACTAAAAGCAATAATTAAGCAATCAATAAAATCATACTTATTCTGAACTGAAGATTTAAGTTCGTATATTGAAAGAGGCTCCTGACTTCTATGCAGAATTGATAAGAAAAGATAGCGGCTTAAACACATCCTGATTATATTTCAAAATTTAAATAACAAAGGGAAATATTAAAAAAAAACTTGAAGGAAAAAATAACAACTGATATACAAAGCAAAAAGGAAATACTATCTGGTGACAGGTATCATCCACTAGGCAGGAGTAGAGTAATTATCCAGTAGAGGAAAATGAGAGCAGCTAGAAGGTAGGAGGATAACATTAGAGAGTGCTGAGGGAAAAGGCCTTCCCCTGGAAATTCAATACACGACTAAGATGCCATTTACCTGTCAAGGTAAAATAAAAATATTTGCAAAGATATGCAACGATTCAGAAAAATCTAGCATTTATGTACCCAGCTTGTGGAAAATTCTGGAGGCACAGCTCTAACTGAAAACAAATGACCCAGACAGAAATGTCAAGAGGGAGAGATGAAAAGGAGAAAGTGATTAGGAGAAAATCTTTCAACATAACTTGCTGGGTCAAATAATAATACTAGCAAAGTTCTTTACCTGCTCTATCTTGCTCATTCCTCATCATGCTTCTGGAAAGTGGATACATTAGTTATCTTTTGTTATTTAACAAACTACCCCCACATTTAGCAGTTTAACACAACAAACAGTCATAATTTCACACTTTCTGCAGGTGAAGAATCTGTCTCAAGAGCTTTTTTGAGGATGCAGTCAGAATGTCAGCCAGGGCTGTAGGCATCTGCAGGTTTGACTGTAGCTGAAGGGTCTGCTTCCTGGAGGACTTCACTCACATGACTGTGCTATGGGCCTCTCCACTGGGCTGCTTGAGTGTCCTTGGGACACAACAGCTGACTTCCCCCTGAGCGAACATTGTGTTTGAAAGAGAGAGATTCAGAAGTCACAGTGTCTTTTATGATCTCATCTCTGATGTTACACACTGTCATTTCCACTTTATTCTAGTCACTAGAAGCAAGAGATGAAATCCATCACCCATTAGAGCGGGGGAGAACAGAATTGGGCTCCACTTCTTTGAGGGGAAGGTCAAAGAACATGTGGACCTTTTAACCGACCACAATGGTATTATTTTCTACACTGAGGCACAAACAAGTTATTTAACTTGCTCAAATTTACAGGATTAGTAGACAGGGGAGCTGAGACACAAAGCCCAGGGATTCTGACTCATGTGCCCAAGCTCATAACTGCACTGTGAAACTGTCTTTCAATGAAAAAGTTTAAGTTTCCTGGAAATGTGTCATATGCATTGATATAGAAGATGGATACTGCCAGTGATAACATAATAAATACCTGAAATTAAAAGTACTAATTTATTTTGGCCAAACTCAACAGTTGGTATCAACTCTTGAGAGAGATGTGGAGAAATGTGACATCCCAAAGATCTAAGAATAGATGAGTATTTGGGGAAAGGACAGTGGGGAAAGCATTGAGAGAACAGAGCTTCTGGAAGTAAGTGGGGAAGAGTTATCTTATTTTTATAAAATAAAAAGTAGAATATTAGTGCCTGAAAATGCAACGTGATTATTAATGGGATGGAAAAATCCACCAGATTTCCCAAGTTAACAAAAAGGAATTTGAGAAACCAGAAAAATAAGGGGAAAAAAGAGGTGACAACAGAGAAAATGAAATAATAAACAATAGGATTAAGAGACTAAAATCAAGTATATCCCTTGTTATACTAAATGTCAATATATTCCATGCTCTCATCAAAAGATGAAGATAGATTGGACATAATAATAGAAAAAGCTAGTTATTTAGTATTTACAGAAACATACCTGTAAATTGATAATGAAAGTTTAAAAATAAGACATTGGATGGAAGACACACAAAAAGATTATTAGACCACAAGGAATGAAAGGTTATGGACACTCCCTAAGAAAAGGAGAGACATTACATAACAGTAAAAAAGCATAAGCAATAACCAGATATGTCATAAATCTGTATGCACAAACAGTATGGCAGGGAAAATGACTAGAAATGGAAGAAGAACTTGATAAAAGTATACTGACTGTGAGACATTTAATATAGTGTTAGAATTAGATTGATACAGTACAGTTAAGCAAGTACTTAGGAAATCTGAATAATACAGCAATGGCCTACAAATATTATTAGTGTTCAGGGACAAGAGAACTTTTGAAGTGTTTATTTCAGATTTACAAACATTTTTCTCCTTGATCTTCGAAGGCCTTACTCCAGGACAGAGAAAAGCACAGATCCTGATGCGAATACATTTATCCATTTATCCAGACTTGTCTCTGCCGGCTCAACATTCATTCCTTCAAGAGGTGTTCTGTAATTGCTAGGATATAAATGAAATGTGTAGGTCCTTAATGAAAGTAGTAAGCAGTGCTCTATGTTGTCAATCAATTTATTTTCCATTGCAAAGCTTTTTGACATGTTTTTATTTCCCTTTTGGAAAGAAAAAACTAAATATGTTAGGAATCCATCATTTACTTGTACAATACATGAGGCTTTAAATCAGTGTGCAGTGCAACATAGCCAACAGCCTCCCCCATAATTCTCTGGCATCCCTGAAAGATTATTTTTAGAAGGAAAAAACATAAACACAAGGGTAATAGCAAAGATGAATTTTGTAAGTATTTTTGGAAAGGTAGCAATAATAAACTCTACAAACTCTGCCCCAGTCTTATGAAAAGATCCATAACAACTTAACAGATTTTCTTTCCAGTCTCCCCCACTGGAATGCCATACCAGTTACTAACTCATATTTCAATTATTTCCACATTTAAATTAATATTGTATTGCTAAGGAACAGCGAGTCTGTGGCCAGCTTTTCAGACCGGTAAATATGAATTTAAGGGCTCTGGTAGCTAACTCAATTTATTATTGGATTTTAATCACAACTTTTATAAAGATGTGGGAAGTAATTCAAAAGAATCACTTTATTTACCAAGCATTTTGCAGAATGCCTGGGACTGCATAAGAAGTACTAAATGTATAATCCCTTTGCGTAGTTGTAACTTAAAGATAAAATTTTATTGAATACCAGATAAAGACGGAAGCACAAATTTGATCACTGATAGGGAACATCGCCCATGCATCAGTCTGTCTCTTAGTCCGTACTGGTAAGAACTACATAAATTTTTCTGCCACTTTTCGATTAGCTTTATTTCAAGCAGTAGGACTATTAGCACCCTTTACTCCCATTCTTCCTTTGTGTTGCCCAAGTTTGGATGACTTAACTGCCAAATGGCTAAGAGCAAAAATATAAACAAAGTTCATGTTAAGAACTTTAATGTTTTGGGGCGCCTGGGTGGCTCAGAGGGTTAAGCCTCTGCCTTTGGTTCAGGTCATGACCTCAGGGTCCTGGCATCGAGCCCCGCATTGGGCTCTCTGCTCAGCAGGGAGCCTGCTCCCCCCTCTCTCTCTGCCTGCCTCTCTGCCTACTTGTGATCTCTCTCTCTG